>NC_136747.1:9686707-10309207 GCF_936440315.1 Barbus barbus | reverse complement strand
GCAAGGAAAACACCTGTAGAGCCTCTAGAGGGATGTCAGAGCCCATGCAGTTTATTTTGCTTCTGTTATCAAAGTATCATGGTGTTTTGAATATGGCACCATAGTGATATGTTTTTGGGACATGTACTAAGGCAAATGCGGTCTTTTAATTAAGACACACAAAAATAATCTTGAAACAATTTTCACTCAGAAATGGCTAGTAAATTTCACAAATAATTATAGAGTCAGCAAGTAACACATTGAGTTAAATGTGAAATTTTGAAGTAGAGAGACTTTAAAATAGACTCTAATAATCTTTGTTGAATTTACAATTTTGAAAAATACTTTTTACAATGTGATGCAAATACCATTTTGATATCAGATAGTAATACTTTTAAATTTTATACATTAGTTTTTTTTTCAGGTTTAATTTATTTTTATTTCAGTTTTAGTTTTAGTTCAGTTCTAGTTTCTATTTATTTTATTTTATTAGTGCATCAAATTAAACTAAAGGAAATTTAGAAATGTTGGCAATTAACTGAATTAGATTTTCAAATATTTGTATCTAATGTTTGTGTTTTATTTAATTTCAGCTTTGTCAGTAACAAAATAATTGTAATAATTTATATATATGTATATGTATATATGTATGTATGTATATATGTATGTATATGTATATATATGTATATGTATGTATGTATGTATGTATGTATGTATATATATATGTAATTAATGGACAAAATTTTTAATGGACTGTCAGCCCTAAAATATACTGTATGTATATGTTTTATATATGTTATACATATATATATATATATACACATACATACATACATACATATATATATATATATATATATATATATATATATATATATATATATATATACATACACACACATGTATACACACACACACACACATATAGAAAAGAAGAGAGAGGCATGGGAGAGAGAGAGAGAGGATATTTATAGTAACATGTATATGAGGAAATCAAGGATGGAAAAGTAGACTTTTAATAGATAGATTACTCTGTTTGTTTTGTTCTTTCTCTCTTTCCATCCTTCCCTCTTTATTCTCACCAGCCTCTATGCAGATGAAAGAGGAGGAGGAACCTGCAAGGTGGTTGTCACAAGCCTTTTCTTTGCCCTGGAGAACCTGTGCAGTTGCTATAGAAACTAGGTCAGGGCTGCCGCATCCAGGGAGACAGAATGTGTGAGTGTGTGACAGGTGTATGAAGAGGTGCTGAGGAAAGGAGGGGTTGAGGTAAAGCGGAAGGAAGACTGACAAGCTAAACTCTGCCTGTGTGTTTAAATTAAATCCCACAACATGCAGCAAAGCTGAATTGTTCAGTTCATATTTTAGATTGATACATTTCAACTCCGGTCACTCACTGATGCACAAAAAAATTTCAAATGTTTTTTTTTTTTTGGAATTTTGTAAGAAAAAAATGTTTAAGATGAAAAGGGACAAATGGAAATATTTTCTAGCTGCATAAATATTAAAGCATCTGTATACAGTCCAACAGCAATGGTCATTTTTCACTTGTCTGCTTTTGTGCTTTCCATACAGACTGTGAGTCTGTGCATTAGTTATAAGGATTTTTTTTTTTAGATTTTTACTTTTTCTGTAGGTTAAACACTCTACTAGGTGGCGACAAGTGATGGTCTTGATGAGTGAATCATTGGATCGTTCATTGAAAAACACAGATTAATCCAGATATGAAACAAAGCAAAGGAGAGTATTTGTAAGTGAGTCATTGAATGATTTATGCAACTGATTTATTTAAAAACATTTATTCATTAAAGAACAAAACACAGTTACTGTGTGTTGACGAAGTAACAATATTGTGTTTAAAATGTTAGTTACTCAGTATTAATATTAATACTGTTTTTTAGTCTATTACAAGCAAGCAGAGGGAAAATCACTATTTTTTCCTTTAAAAGCACAAGACCACCCATTTATAGAACTGATGGCATAAATAGAACATAACCTTACCTAAACAATAAACACAGAAAGTAGCTGATCATTTGTATAATAATGAAATAGGCCTATTACATTTGACCTAATTTGCTTTTCATGTATTTCTATATCTCCCATATTTTTGATATTCCACATTATTAAATGTGCAGTGTCTGACTGACATTTCTGTTCACAAATAAACACTCAGTTTAACAAAACTGATAAACATTTACATTTAAAGCTTTTAGCAGATGCTCTTTTCCAGACCGGCTAACAAAATGTAATGTGAATGAGCTAAAATCACCCTTAATGGATGTGTGTTCAGAGGCTGTTCTTCAGAGTCAAACATCTGAGATATGGTTTGTATCAGGGTGTATATTGCTGATGGCAGATGTGCACTGGACAGGCAATGGATGAGCCAACGGCCACCAAAACATCAAACATCAATGTCACTGCCGGAGACTGTCTGTCTACATGACAAGCTGAGAAGAACTGCCTTTGTGTCCTTGGATCACACTGACGTAAATGTTAACAGAGGAGCAAACTGTTTGGACTACAGACCTTTTACCTCAGGTTTCTCTGTTGTTCTCAGTCGGCAGAAGAAGACTGATACTTTGTGAGTCATTGAGATTTTTCTTGTTAACAACGGAAGGGCCTCAGCAAGACCTCAGGCCATTAACCCCAGTGACTCAGACGTCAGGTCTTTTCTTAGATACATTGAGAGATGCTTGAGATGACTAAAAGACTTGTTAACTCTGTGTTAAGTCTGAATGTCACTATGGACTCTCAGAGCTTGTTTGTCAGTGTGAATCAGGTCATGGGTTTTGGCATATATGCCCCTGGTAACATATTATCAGACAGACAGTTTACAGGTTGTAGCCGTCCGCCTCACACAGTGAACTTCATAAATCTCTCTAGCCAGAGCCGAGAAGGATGTGTTTGCATGGAGCATCAGGAAACGAAAGTTGAGATGTGCTGTTCTGGTCCACAACTCAAGACCACATTTGGTGAATCTGTCCAGTGTATTATTTCTAAATATATTTATCCTGAGACATCTCATTTTCTTATGTGCATAGATTATAAAGGAAGTTTAATCTTTAGTGTAACATTGCTTTTTAAACAGAACGTTTTAATCCTAATCAGTGGTGATTGCTGAAGTTAAGCAAAGGGATGCATCATGCACTATTTTAAAATTCTGGGCGATATTGATAAGCCTATGATTATTCTTATACTATGGCTGATTAATTTCCTATAATATTTAACCTAAATAACTTAAAGGAAAAAATCACTAAAAATAAAATCAGTTGCTTTAAATTCTACCATTTTTCATTTGTTTATTTAAAATTGTTTCATATTATAAGCGTTTTTAAAGATTAACCTTCAATGATCATTAGATGGTGGCAAATATAATCTAAAAGTAAAAATTGAAGACATTAGTAAATATCTATTATTTGGCAAATTCTTATGTTTCCAAGGTTGTCAGAAGTGGAAGTCATCATATGTAGTTTGGTGAACTAGTGGCAGAAAAATACAATGTTTCCCTTTCGCTCCAATAACAAAAGAAAGGTCCACAACAGCTTTTCTATGAATTCCCAAAATAGGGGTAAAAAAAATAATGTTGCTCAAAAATATTGTATACATTGGTCAAAATAAAGATGTCAAATTTTTCATCACTCAGCCATTGAATTAGAAACACTTAGCAGCGTTAACTAGTTTTGTGTAATTTAAGGCCAAGGTAATGAAACACAAAGTATAGTGTTACAAATGTACTTTTTTTTTGAATGAATGAATGAATAAATATATACATACATGTCATCAGTCTATGAAAAGGGTCCATATGGATAAACAAAACAAAAATCTGTAATATTTGGCTAATGACTGATATATTACAGATTGCATGTGTTCATCCTTTGAAACAAAACTCTATCCCAAATTATTAAACATCTACACATTCTGTGATACATGAATAAAAGAGGTGAAATACTATAGACTTACATTGAATGAGGAAACTTAGCCAATAGGGAACAAATTATCACATAAACTAAAGAAATCCACCTAAAACAACAGCATAGCAACTATCCGTATATTGTTTTGCACATCTGGCTTACATTCTCACATATTCTTCAGAGAATGTCAAAATCTAGTTCATACTTCTATGTTTATAACTAGAAGAATCTCAATAGATTTCTTTCCTGTTTTTAGTAAAGGATCCAGTGTGAACCTCTTTAACCATCAGCATGTAGACTCATCTTCTGAGCTAACCTTAATGTCACAGGATAAACAAAATGTCAAATCGTGACCTCAGCAAAGAGGGTCAGAGGCAGACATTTGTCCTAATTTGATTAAAAGGCCTCTGATATAAAATGGAAATAAAATGTCTCTCTGCTTTAAAGGTCAGGATGTGTGGGGAAGGGGAATTGAGGTCAGGTAATTCTGCCTGATTGGATGCTCTGTAGCTCCATGATACCTTTCCCATTGATCCAACCACGTCACCTCTCTCTAAATGCACACGCCGTCCCTTCTTTGCTTAATTATTACCACTGTTGATTAGCTGGCTACAAAGATTCCAGCTCTTCAGACTCTAATTCGTTTGTTTTCCCTACAATGGTGAGCTATTGGCAGAGAGATGGAGGGAGAGAGGGTGGGGAGGACGCCCTTTGAGATAAGCGGAAAGGTCATTTAAACTGTTAAACTGTTTTTTTCCATCATGACAAATAATGGATGAAGATTAAATGGGGCTGTGTGTGGAAAAGCAAAGCTGAGGTGGCAATGTGCTATAGGTTTGGGAATGATGTATTATCAGTTGTTTATATTACAGTGTTTACAGCATTTCCATGAATAGCAGCACCATGGACACTGGGATGGGCTCATCAGAAATACAATAAGAGGGTGTTGCAGCAATGCCATAGAAGAACCAATTTAGTTCTCTAAAGCACCTTTCAGTAAATAGTTTTAGAAATACAATTTTTTTCATAATCTAAAAAACCTTTTTGCACTATTAAAAACCTTTTGTATCTGTTTGATGCAAGGATGGAGCTTGCAGTTGACCAGACCATGGAGGCTAAAAGTCAAGTTTGAGACCCTCAAGAGCATTTTGAGTATCCCAATGGTGACACTTACATTTCAAATCTATATTTATTGGCCATTATTGCCATAAACTTCTATTATATTAAAGTTAATGTTGAAGAGCATATAAACAGATGCTTACCTCAATACCAAGACAGTTCTTCTGGCATCCCTCCACAATCTCATCTCATGCCTTATTTCTGTCCACTCATTACTAATTTCATTTATTAATTAGTTTGGCGGGTCTCAAGCTCGAGCCCTCTTGAACAGCAAGCCAAATCTGTTTACCATCACTCAAGGATTATATGAACATTACGAACTGGAACTGACATCAAATTACTGCTAGCATGGTTTTAGAAAGTCTACATTACTTTCAACACTAGCCTAAAACAATAATTAAATAGACATTTAGCTGGTTAACATTACACCGGTCTGTGTGGCCTACCCATTTGGAAAAAAAAGTATACTTTTTACAGAAAATAATGTCCTTTAAAATAATATACTCGTGCAAACTAAATGTAATGTTTTCAGACACATATCTGCATGTTATTTGCAATTAAATGTATTATATAAAAAAATTATGTATTATAAAAATATATTAATTTATTATAAAATTAAGTTTAAATTTATATAACATGGCATTATTTAAACTTAAGAGTGCTTTTAAAGGGATAGTTCACCCAAAAAGGAAAATTCTGTCATTAATTACTCTTAAGACCTTTGTTCATCTTTGGAACACAAATGAAGATATTTTTGATGAAATCCGAGAGCTTTCTGACCCTCCATAGACAGCAACGCAACTACCATGTTACCAAAAATGACTTTCATTTCAAAAATTCAACATTTTTTTCTCTTCTGTGTCAGTATTCGACAGACATTCACGCCAGTACCACGACACATGAGAAGAATTATTGAATTAAGTCTTTTTTGTTTTCTTTGTGCACAAAAAGTATTAGCTTCATAAAATTAACAACACTTATGTCACATGCACTATTTTAACGCTGTTCTAACTGCCCTTCTGGACACTGAACGTGGTAGTTAACTTGCTGTCTATGGAGGGTCAGAAAGCTCTCAGATTTCATCAAAAATATCTTCATTTGTGTTCTAAAGATGAATGAAGGTCTTACAGGTTTGGAACGACATGAGGGTGAGTCATTCATGATCTTCATTTTTACATGAACTATCCCTTTAATATAGACTTTCAGGCATTTTTATGTCATTTTTCATGTTAGTCAACACATTAAAATAAGTGTACTTTAAAGCATGATGTAATGATTTAAATATAGTACTTTTTATTTGACATTATTACAAAGCATACTTTTTAAAAGTGTACTTAAGTGTGTTTTCATTAATGTATTTTCCGCAATATACTTTTAAGATTTAATGTGCACTACAAGTGAACTTTCACACTTTCCATTTTTTGCAAGGGTAGGTGACATCATCTGTAAAGGGCACGTTACATGCAATTCGACCCTGAATATAACCTTGTCACTCTCACTATCTACTGTGAAAATATACCCAAAATGTCCTATCCACTTCTAAGCATACCAAAGAAAAATGGACTGGACATCACAGTAAGAATTCACAGTATCATATGTGGTCTCCTAATTCTGATCAACTTCTGGAATAGCATGCGTGCAGCAGCGGGGGTAAATGGGAGGGCAACTCAACACACTTTAAATTGACTGTGACAGCAGCCCACAGTGAGAACCAACTATTAACCAAATGCTGCCCATCTCTGGGTAACTGCAAGAGAGTGTAAACCAGATACCTGCTGTCTTTCTCTCAGAACGTCTCAGATACTGACACCTGCCAGTAAAGTGCTGGATGCCATATTTCCTCTGGAGTGGGAGGACACCAGGAGGGACGTGCATAACATGTCTGCTGATGTTCTTTTAGAGTGACCCAGAATATGCGTGAAGGTGAGTCCAGCAAACAATTACACCCTTCCTGATGTGATGCTAAATGGCCAAGGAGATCCAAAGGCAATGTGATGAAAAGGAAGGGCAGGACGAGACCATTTAAAAAGATGTAAGGGAAGAAATTAAGGACAACAATAGAATGCTGTGTCTCAGAAGAAAACTATTTGCTAATCAAGCAGTTGTTCAGGTGTCAATATTGTAATTAGAATTGAGCATTGGGTATTGGAGGTAAAACAACACAAGGTCACCTGGTATTGTATTACAGTTTTTCTCAATTGCCTTGGCTCAATTCTTAATTGAGATTCAGATCTCTAAACAGTTAGGTTCTTGTTGACACCAGATTTTAATTTCTTATTCATTTAAGCAAATTGCATGTGTTTTAGCAAAAGAGTCTGCAAAAGAGTAAAGTGCAATAGTCAACAGTTACAACAACTACAACAACTGTGTTACTATGACTTTGTCAGCCATCAGATACAAAAATATTCATTCAGTTATCAAAATCAGTCAGACATACATGTAGGCTACATTCCATAAATATATGGCATGAAATGTTTGTGATGTCCGCTAAATTGGCAAATGTTGACTTTATAACTTGGACATGTAAATGTTGTTGTTTTTCCGTTTACATGTAACACATTGCTACAAAAATAAATGGACTGTAAACTTACAAATGTGCATAATTCTTTTTGAGTAAGTACTTGACTTTACCAGTAAAAATTTTCCTATAAAACCTGTATCTAAAAATGATTTGGTCAAGTTACTATATTTTGCGGACATGCAATGAATTGTGATTGCACTTACAGTCTAGAAAATGTTAAGATGGCTTCGAAATTAAGCCAAAGCAACCGAGAATAATTGTAACAATATCTCCAGATGTAGAGCCTATAATTGACTCCATTCCATCTCCAGCACAAACTTGATCAAATGGATAGATAGACAGATAGATAGATAGATAGATAGATAGATAGATAGATAGATAGATAGATAGATAGATAGATAGATAGATAGATAGATAGATAGATAGAGACAACAATTTATTTTACCTGCATTTCACGTTTCTTCCACATGCACACCTGTAATGCAAATGATTAAAGTACCTGTTCGAGTGAAGATAAACATGCACATTTCCTCTGTTGGCACGCAGTGATGCCCGCAGGAAGGTGCAACAAGCGCTAGTTCGCAAGGTATGCGGCAACGAGCTGTTTTTGACTGACAGCTGAGACCATCCAATTAAAAACGCATCATTTTTGACAGTCGCTCTAATATCTGATATTGGCCAATCAGAGAACGGATTAGGCGGTCCTTATGCAAATGTGTTGGCAAGGGAAACGAAACCGCTCCATTCATCCTCCTCATCACAGAGAAGAAACAAATAGGTGGCGTTTCTCTGTTGAAGTACAGTTTACTCCTCCAACCGCGAGAGTACAAGTCACTTTGAGCGATAAATAAAAGACCGGATACTTCTCTCACGATATTTGGGTGAGTAATATTGTATCTGTATTGAAATTGTTATCTAGCCTACCTATCTGTTATTTCATGTTAATTCATAATGCGCGCATTGCTCCTTCAAGGTTCGCTGAATACAACATACATATTTTATATTTCAGTTAGTAACACTTGATAAACTGATCCACGAGTTAAACACATTAATACAATTGCATTCACTTGTTTCTTTGCTATAAAGGGACAAATGTTTTTCAATAATGTGCCTTACAACTTTCACTTAAAAAACATTGCTATGTTGTTTCATCTTAGTCATACATGGCTATATCCTGCATTCATACTGATGTCATTAAAGTAAGATTAAACAAAATGGACTATGTGAACAAATTTGAGCGCCGCCAATAATAAACTCATAATTGTTCATTTGGTCTTATATTCAAATGAGTGGTAAGTTGGCTTGTGGTTCCTACTAACGACTTGGTCTGTTGCATTTATTAGCCTGTGCTGTTGACACAAGCTTGAGGCGTTAAGGTTTGTTGCCAGAAAAGTTGATGGATGCATGGATGTGAGTCAGTGTTGTGTCTGCGCCACGCATGTATGAGTGGGGCAACATGGCTGTGTCTCAAAACAGCTGTCTTCCTAGGCAGCATTTTTGGCCATCAAAAGAAGTGCCTTATTTTGGGCATCATTTCTGGGTATGTATAGTCTTTGGGCACCATGGACTCATGAAGCATTTTTGGCCATTATAGGTGCTTGCAGCAGTTTTGGGAATCTTGCCTGCCGCATTTTTGAACGTTTTCGTTGGGCAGCATTTTTTGTAAGCATCATGTAGGTACAGCATATTTTAGGTATATTTCATTGCCCTAGGGTTGATTTTGGGGCAACACAGGTTCATACATTATATTTTAGGAATATTTAATTGCTCATATTTGGGGATCATGAATGCATCATTCATAGTGCATTGGGCATTTTTCACGGACTTGTGCGTCACTTTTAGACATCATATATGCTTGAAGCATTTTTGGACATATGTGTGCAGCCTTTCTCATTCAGCAGCATTTTTGACATTACTTGTGCAGCTCACTGTGGACATCATATGCGCACAGCATATTTTAGACATATTTCACAGTTTAGGGATCATTTTTGGGCATCATGGATGTGTGCAGCGTTTTTAAGCATCATAGGCACATGCCACGTTTTTTTTTTTTTTTTTGGCATCATAAGATGCATGCACAATTGTTTAGGCATTATAGGCCGTTGCAGCATTTTTGGACGTTATAAGTGCATACAGCATATTTTAGGCTTATTTCTAGGGATCATTTTTGGGTATCATGGATGCATGCAGCATTTTTTTGGCATCATAGGCACATGCCATGTTTTTTGGCAACATAAGATGCATGCAGAATTGTTTAGGCATTATAGGCCGTTGCAGCAATTTCGGGCGTTATAGGTGCATAAAGCATATTTCTAGAGATAATTTTTGGGCATTATGGATGCATGCAGCATTTTGTGATATGGACACTGCTGCAGTTTTGGACATCATAAGCTCACAAAGCATTTTTAGTCATAATAAGCTTTTAGAGAATTTTTAGGCATCAGGCACCAAAGAGCCTGTCTAGGTAAACAGCAATTTTAAAACACATCCCATCCCGTCTCTTTCTTTGTGAATGCGTGCTCGTGCTCTTACATTTGTAAACAATCTGCATATAAACGCTCAACTTTAATAAATAATTGACTGCTCTTTGAGTGCTCTGTTCACTGGTCACCAAGTGCTCACCACTGAACTGTCACTAAAATGATCAGCAGCGAGTTGTGAGAGCATCGGCGTGTTGGCACCACGTCTATTTCCATCCATGCTGCCATTTGGATGGGCCTGCGAGTGGCCATGAAGCTTCAATGAGCTCAGTATGTCTCACGGCCACTGCTCATTAAGCTCAAATAATGAATGGATACAGAAGTGATTATGTATGCTTAGATGAAACACGGCAGAGGGTTTCAATGGTGAAAAGAGTGGAGGACTACGGCCTCATTACTTCATCTGACCGTGACACACTTCAATTGCTGAAGTTCAGGGTGACTGTGAAATCCATACTTAGTTTGAAATGTCTGAAAAGTTGTCCTGTTGTGGTGGAGCATGGCAGCACCTTTGTCCTTTAACTCAGTAAAGCCTGACATGTATTATTTTTAAAGCATTTTATTTAACTTTTTGACAAATAAAATGAGTATATTTTAAAAAGTTTGCATGTTTTTTTTTGTTGAGTACCATATTTGATATATCAGGTCCATATAGTATGATATCGTAGAATATGCAGCTCATATCTGAACATGAATGATGGCAATATATATACAGTCTTGAATGAAAGATGTACAAAAAAGACTCTTAAAATAAAGGTTCCAAAAGGACATTTCAGTCAGCAGTTCTTAAAATATTTGTTTTTTCTAAGTGTGAAGAACATTTTAAAAATCTAAAAAAAAAAACTTTTTCCACTACAAAGAACCTTTGTGCAATAGAAAGGTTATATGGATGGTTCTTCATGGAACCATAGATACCAGTACAGAACCTTTATTTTTAAGAATGAACTTTTCTTGTGAAAACTCACATTTTCACGATTTTTCTTAAAAAGCGATGTACAGATAATCAAGTAAACCTTGCTTCAGGCCAGTAAGTATTCATATTGAAATATACTAACAATAAAAAAGTTATTTGTACTTTTACTTATAAAAATCCGTTAAAACGTCCACAGCAAAATGCACAAGAATTACACTAAAAGGCCTTTTACTTGCTAAAAAACCATAAACTATCAATTCTGTGACAGGAGGCATGTAGAAGATTGTGTACAACAAGTTTTGATCAGATTAACCTCAGAAATTTGCATATCGAATATTATTTAATCTTTTTTAGGTGAACTAAAAGGTAGTAGTATTAGACTGTGGATGGGTCATAGGGTCAGCACACACACGTCCAGCCGTCCCCTTGATTTTGTCCCCAACAGTAGCATTGGGCAGTATCGCACTACACTCACACGTATGGCCAATTGACTGATTACCTACGTCACATGCTCTGGTTTTCATGGCGATGGATGGCAGGTTTAAAATGGCTGAGCTCTGAAAGCCACACACAGTTGTCAGCTTTTTGGCGGGACCGATCTAATGGCCTCCAGGCGGCTCGATATGGAAAAACAAAGGAATGCCTGCATGGAAGAACGAATGAGGACTGTTGCGTTTTGTTCCCCTCTCCGATAGGATCCTGTTAATATTGTGCATGTTCGTCATGTCAAACAGAAGCGCTCTGGCTTGTTTTTTTCGGTTAATCTTTTTTTTCTGGTGTTGTTGTTGCTGTTGTTCTTTGCTCTGCTTCCTGTTCTGAATTTGAATGAGAGGCAAGTACAGTGTCATAACAGGGGGATGCTGTCAGATACATTTAGCAGCTGGAGTTATCGGATGACGCCCCGGGGTGTTAGAAACAAATTGTTCAATGCGCTTACTCAATATGTTACAGCATATAGATAAGGCAGGATATGAAATTCAAACCATGATAAGGCTGATTTTGAGAAGTAGGACTGACTGTTCCATGGCAAACATAGTGTTGGCATAGAATGGCGCCCACTGTGCTTCCAATCTATAGATAGCATGTGCAGCACATCCTTTAGGATCTGACTGCTTGTCAGTTTCCAGCCTATTGATTTGAACACAAATAGATTTTACATTGAACTGACAATAGAAACTAAGTATATATGTAACATTTGCACCTCCCCAGAGATGATATTTCAAATGTTTGATGTTTACAATTGATTTGCACAGGTTTTTTTCACTGTAACCGTATCTGATGCAACCAATTGTATGTTGTGCACTTCTTTCAGAGGCATTGCAGTGAGCACTACTACATCGACTGCCCAGACTGGTCACCATATTTCATAATCCCATTTATTTTCCCCCCCAAGTACTATCCTTGAGAGGGCACAGTTCAAATACAGCCTGCCAAGCCACTTAAATAAAATGCAGCACAATAAAATGAACCCAGAAAGACTGTGCACCTGTGTGACATGCCGTTCTTAATACTAAATACTGATTTTGCTCAAGTTGTATTATTGCAGCATCTGGAACAGCTGTTTAATGGTACAATATTTTGTTCTGCTTAACAGAGATGGATGGCATGAGCTTATTGAAATCAACTGTTTACAATGTTGCTGTAGTAGCAGGACCTTTCAAACTTTGTTTCCTAAACCCCAAGCTTAATGATTTTATAACATTTTGTTTAGCTGGAGGTTAGTTTATCATCTGACAACCATCTTATGTATAATTTTTAAATTATACAAGGAAATGAACTTAAAGAGATCATTCACCCAAAAATTTAAATTCGGTCATTGCCATTTACTTCCAAAGCATGGAAAAATACTATGGAAGTCCATGGCTACTGTCAGCTTTTTGGTAACCAACATTCTTCAAAATATCTTCTTTTGTGCTTAGCAGAAGAAAGAAACTCATACAGGTTTGGGACAAATTGAGGGTGAGTAAACAATAACAGAATATTCATTTCAGTGTGAACTATTTACCTTTTTTGTTTAATGTTTAATATTATATTTTATAATATTAATATTTTAACCTTTAATGTCTTTTACAGTATATTATAATATGTAAATTAATATTAATGTTAATATTATATTGCTTGTATGAGATTTATTACCAGATTTTTATATATATGTAAATGAATGAAAGCCTTTGCAAAGTGTAGGGCATTACTAGGTGGTTTCTGAGGTGATCTAATTGGTAGTTTACTGGCGAAGTGAAATGAGCCCACCCTCAAGTCTCTGATATCATCGTCTTTAGATTTGACTTAAACTCCTACTTCTGTATAAATCTATGTTTTTTTTTATCTGACATCATTTGACAGGTGAAAATCAGCTAAAAAGTCTAAATGCTTATAGAAATAGCATACCTCTACTCAACAAGCTTCACGGTTTGGGACCAGTTTGCGTTTGTATTAGGGGTTCAAACCACTCACCCTGTGTGCCCTAGCAATAACACTAATTGGAATTACTATTAACCCCTTTTTTGCTCCTTGCACAGAATTATCTCTTATTCAGAACATAATACAGTTGGTTTTTGAGGAAGCATTTGGGAGTTTCATTGTTTTCTGTGGAGTGGAACTATAGTGCTTTTAGGTTCCTCAAAATACAGCATTATGCTTCTTTGTATTTCCAGCCATCAGCTGCAACAGTGTTGCATTAGTAGATACAAATGACAGTACTTAGTACATACAATATTTTGAGAGGTAGAGAGCAGGTGCGGTGACCTTCCCTGGGTTGCCCTCTTCTCCTGAGAGAGGAGAATATGTTTCTTCATCACTGGAGTGGGGAAACATCACTATAGAAACACCAGAGGGTCTAATTTAACATGATGCTGTGGGACTCGTTTAGAGCCAGTAAACATGACTAGCTGTTTAACCCAAAGAAAAACAAAATTATTGCTTAGGGGTTGCACTTTCATAGCTCAGGAGACGGGATTCTCAGCTATGTTGCATTTTAGTATCAACTTTGTCTGAGATGTTTCTCGTGAAAGTCCTTAATGTAAAAGAAATAAAAAATAAACACAAATCTGACTTTTTGGCATAGTAAAGAGCTCAAACAAATGACCCTGGATTTTTTTGTGAGAAATGCTTGAATTCAGATTGAAATTTCTGAACTTGATTTCAGAATTTGATATTTTGTCAAACAGAGCACTTGTTTTTGAAAGAGTCTTTTACCCAAAGGGATAGTTCGCTCAAAATTCGTTCCAAAGCTGTATGACTTTCTTTCTTCAGCAGAACATAAAGCAAGATATTTTGAAGAATGTTTCAACTGTTTTTGTCCATACATTGAAAGATAATGGGGTCCAAAAGAATGCTGGACCTTCATAAATAAACAAAAACACAGGGAAAAAATATCTTCTTCAAAAATCAATGTGCATCTACAATCATTATTTTATTACTGTTTAGGCATTTGATGCTTTTAGAAGATACTACGTTTTAGTGTCCCAGCTGGAGAGCATAGCTTCAGTCCTGCAGTTGCTAAGTAATTTGTTTGTCTTTGCCCCATACCCCACGTGGGACCCAGCAGCCCCTTGCCTACTGCAACTACCTTAAATTACTGCCCTGAACCATGCTCTGTGTGTGTGTGAGTGTTGTGCATTAGTGGCTGTGAGAAAAAGTACAGTTAGAGACAGATAGGTTTGTTGTTACTGACAGAGACAGGGGAAAATAAAGGGACTATGCATTTTCCCCACTGATCTGTTCATGTATAATTGAAGAATCTCCTTTATGCTGGCTCTTTTGCTCACAAAAGCTCCTTTGGCAGATGATGATGACTGACAGTTTTGGATGTGCCCCTTTGACTCCAGATAAGCATGGCTGACCTTTAGCGCACATATCTCCAAACAGCTGCATTATTTATGCCCACTATTGGTTGTTACGCCACATGAGTCAGTGGAGAATTATATGACTCACCTGTAATTGAACTGCAGTCATGAGAAGGTGGCATAAAAAGCTTCAGGAGTGACGTAAACATCCATAAAACTTTTGTAGATTGAGAGAAGGATCATAATATTGACCACAATTGCTGATTATGATTTTGCATGATTTTAGCATTTTTCCAACTTATTGTATATATTGCTTATATTATACAGTAATGTTAATTGAAAACTTTTTGGGGAAAATGTAATTTCAGAATAGTATAGTATTTTAATCTGAAACTTATTCAGAAAAACTGCTCTACTTTGCAGGGAAAAAAACAAAAACAAATATATAGCTTGCACAAGTGAATTTAGTCATTATGACATCAGCTATGGAAAACAGTATCATTTTTGAATTAGAAAAAAATAAATAAAATAGGAGGAAACTCTAGGTATTAGTCGATAACTGATATAATGCTGTTATATATCAGATGGAATGACCTGCCCAACTCAATCCGAGCAGCTGAATCATCTTCAAGAATCAGCTAAAACAAATCTCTTCCATTTTTATTTGACCCTCTAACTCTAGCAATCTCTATTCTAATTATATATTTTTTTAAATAATAATAAAAACTTGCCCCTTTTAGACTTGCACGATATTCATTTATTAACTGCATATTTTTCTTTAAAAAAAAAAAAACTATTGCAAAACTTGCTGTTTTCTATTTCTATTGTTTTATTTTTATTTATTATATAATTTAAAAAAAAAAACTTACTGCGTGTACTATGTTAAGCTAACTGAGACTTGTTATAGCACTTGTGTATCATTGCTTTTTTGTTGATTTTGATTGCTTCCATTGTCCTCATTTGTAAGTCGCTTTGAATAAAAGCATCTGCTAAATGGCTAAATGGAAATACATCCATAATTCAATTCAATTCAAGTTTATTTGTCTAGCGCTTTTTACGATACTAATCGTTGCAAAGCAGCTCTACAGGAATTTAAGTTTCCACAATATATTTATATATTGCAGAACCTTAATATATTTAATTTATGGCAAAATTTGGTAATTCTGTATGTTGTCTGAGCGTTGGCATCCTCTGAGGTCCTCTGAGGGGTTGGCATTATCTTTTCTCAGGTGTTCGGTCATCTCAGATCATTTAAGGGTTGGATCCAGACTGAAGCTTCAAATCCTCGGTAATGCTTACATTTTATTAGTAACCGAGAAATAGTGAAGAATCTTAAATATGTATTATTCTTTTTAATAATCTTTATTACAAGATTTACATCCCCATTTTTTTTTTTTTTTTTTTGCTGAGTTACTGATTACGTTTACTTGAGATATTGCTTCCACTAAATTAAAATTGCAAACCAGCCCTGAAGAGAAAATAGTATTTTGCTATTTCATGCAAAAATAAGCCGAATCCATCCATGGCATAGCTTCTAACCAGTTGTTATTTTCTGAATTTTGTGACACACGGGTTGTGAAAGCTTCCTGGTCTGTTACCAGGACAACCAATTATTCACCAGTGGTATCATCCCAGGGTTTTGATAAAGCACACTTGTAACATGCTACTTTTGTCCACCATAAAAGGGCCGGAACATTGTTGTGAAAAGGCTAGCGTCCTTACAGGGTACTTAAAGCACCCTCTCTATTCAGGTCAGTGACGCTCAATCGGATGTGTGTTTATGTGCTGGACTGGTGCATATGAGTATGTGTGTCCTGTTTCACCTTTGTATATGCTAATAATAATACATTTTAGTAATCTCTCTTCAGATTATAGAAATTTTGTTTTTTATTTGTTTTTACCCATGTTGGTTGCTAAAAACATCTATAATGACATCTGTAAGTACATCAATATAACAATAACAATATAAATGTCATGATTTCTGATGCATTCTCAAAAACACTAAATGTACATTTTAATCAGTTATCTAACTATATCGAAGTAATGCAAATAAAAGGCAATGATGATGGAACGATGCCACAAAAATTATTACAGGAGCAAGGAAAGCAGCCATTTATCCCTGTGTTGTGATTGACAGAATTAGATGAACATGCCCCTTCCAAACCTTCATTTGGAGCTCCATTTGTTTAAATGACAGCTACTTCAGTGCATTTGATCTATTACGTCTGACTATGCAGATAAAACCCAGTTTCTGTTCCTGTGAGGTTCATGGCCCCTGTTATATTGAGCTGTCACAGGGAGTTAAGAGAGAGAGTTAAAGGCAATGACGGAAGACAGCGGTGACTGGAATCAGTGGAAGCTCTCAGCAGAGACACATGCGCTCATGCAAGAAACTCAAAGAGACGCCACAGTATTTTTTATTGGAATGAAAGGTCAGCAGTCTTGAAGGAGTAGTTAAACCAAAAAATATAATTTGCTGGAAATGTACTCACTCTCAGGCCATCCAAGATGTAGGCTAGATGAGTTTGTTACTTTATCAGAACAGATTTGGAGAAGTGCTATCATTTGCTCACCAATGTGAATGGGTTCCATCAAAATGAGAGTCCAAACAGCGGATTAAAAGCATCACAATAATCAATAAGTAATCTACATGACTCTAGTCCGTCAAATAACATCATGTGAAGCAAAAAGCTGCATGTTTGTTAAAAGCAAATCCATCATTACGTCATTTTAACGTTAAACTGTTCCTTCTGGCCAAAATTGGAGGTCATAATCCATAATAACATTGTTGCCAGTAAATTACTGTAATTAAGATTTGCAAACTGTACTGTTTTACAGTAAATTACTGTAAAAAAAATCCAATTCACCAGTATACTACTGTAATTCATTAATTTTAATATATATTTCATTAGATTTTATAATTGTTTATATAGAATTCATTTTATTTTTACTCTACTGGTATTCAATTATAATAGACACAATAATTACAAATATCAAATCCTTTATTTAAAACATTGCATGTACAACACTAAAAAAATACAGTCTTCCAATGCTGGAACAGTGCATCTTCACAATTTCTCCTATCTTAGGACTTTTGTAGTGCATTATGTTGTATCCTCTGGATCTATCCTCACAAAGAATCTTTAGGCAACAGAAACATAATGGGGAAAAAAGACAAGTAGCCAAAGAATACATAGCCATCTGCAAAACCCAGGTGCCGCTCCAAAACGTGGCCACCACCTTTGCTCACCATCCACTTTGTTAGTGACAGAAATGTCTTCTCTGAAAAACAAGAAGTAGAAATGGCACACTTTTAAAAGGCAAACCCCATACAGAATACACAAACCTCTCAAAACCGTAGTTGTTCTCTTACCACGAATTATCAGTCTCAGGGTGGCTGGCATGCTCATGTCTTTCTTGATGCTTTATTGCAGTTGCCTTTAAAACACAAGTATAAAAAAACGCAGTAAATTTTAAATTCCATTAAAAACTCTAACAAACTAATTGTAAAACTAAAAAGGCAGCTTGCCATAAAACTTGTTTAACCTAGCTAATATACGATTTTATTTTCTCAGTAGGCTACTGACCAACATTATACTACTAACACACCTGAACAAAATTTCACATTAGTTAACCTAATGTTAATATAAGATAAGCGTTGCTCGTAAAAATTATTTTAATTAAATCTTACAAAAGTAGTTTGAAACGACAGCGCAGTTTACCATAGTACAGTTTGTTACCTCCATGTAAATGTTACTAGGTTAAACTGGTGTGCAAAAATCTGACAAAAACACACACAGACAAACGTAACGTTACATATACAGAGTTCTGGCATGAAACTCTAGATGGCGCTGTCCGATTGGTCTAACTCAATTTGACCTAATGACATCATTATCACATGGCACAGTGAATATATATAGTGAGAAATATGCTCACTGCTCAATATTCAAATACCTGGCTTTGTTTGCTGTAGTAGTTCGCAGCACACTTCAGAAACCCTCCACCTTCCCCAGCTCCACCTGTATAGATCTGCTATGAGGTGATTCATGTATACTATGAGGGTTATTCATTTGTGTTATATGTGCAGCAGCAGTATTTCTTACATGCTCACGGCAGCATGTTGTGGATGTATTGGCAGTAGCAAGTCTCGGTACTTGCTCTGCCGCAGCAGCAGCGTAGCAAATCTTTCCAAGACCAAATACATTAACATTGTCATGTACATTATCATGCCAGTCCTTCTGAGAGTTGTCATGACAGAAATATTTTTACTCTTCCACTCTCGCAGGTTCATCCCCGGGCAAAACCCGTGGTGCTGCCGCACTACTTCCGTGTCTTCTTCAGGAGCGAGTGGCACGGCGCGACTTGACCAAAGACAATATAGAACCCATTATATATACTATCTACATTGGATGCGGACAGTAAAGTGATGCCCCGATATATTTCTGACGTACAGTTGTACTCCAAGCGCTCGCACTGTTTCTAACATGAAGGACAAATGGATTTTCCAATCATTAGAAGCGATCTAACACATCCAGTATAGTCAGTCCCAAGCTATTGCGGCGTTGTAGACACAGTGTAGGGCAAATCGTGTCAATCCAAATGTAAGAAATGAGGAAAATAAAACAACCTCAACAGAATGAGACCGTTACAACAAAGAGGCTGTTACAGCAAATACAGTAGTATACAGCAATTTTTGTAAAAATACAGTAAGTGGGGCCTGACGTCACAGAACATTCCCATGATGCAAAGGGTATTACAGTTATTTACTGTAAAGGGAATTTGCAGTATTATACTGGGTGATATACAGTAAATAACTGTAGAAATTACAGAAATGTCTAACAGTGTTGATAGAGGACTCATTTGAATAAAAAAGTAGTTTTTTTACAAAAAAACTACCTTTTTTCTTCACAAGATGTTAATTGATGGACTGGAGTCATGTGGATTACTTGTGGATTATTGGGATGTTTTTATCAGCTGTTTGGACTCTCATTCTGACGGCACCCATTCACTGCAGAGGATCCATTGATGAGTAATGCTAAATTACTACAAATATGTTTTGATGAAGAAACAAACTCATGTACATCTTGGATAGACATGACAGTGAGTACATTTTCAGCAAATTTTCTTTTTTGGGTGAACTATTCCTTTAAGACGAATGCTAAAAATGCAAACTACAATTTACCAGACTAATGTCTGGGTAATGCTAGTCTAGCAGGTGAACCAGTGCTGCCAAACTGGTAAACTACTATCTGGCCTCCAAATAACCTCCATTGTTATATGACAGGTTCTGTGTGTTTCTCAGGGTTTAAATCTAGAAATCTCGAAACTACTCTTTCATCTCTCAGTTCCTTCTGTCATTTCTGTGTGTCAATCTTGAAAGAGTTTGCAGAGGGTCACTGAGGTGAATAAAGTCTGTAAGAGACTCAAATTGAGTCATCTCTTCTTTTCTCGTTCAATCTCTGACAGTTGCCAGTACTATGTCCAAGCCTTGAAAAAAATATATTTTTTCCCACCTGGGATCCATTTAAGCACCAGACCTGTATGTCTTTTTACGTGTGTATTTGTGTTTGTGTGTGCGCGTGTGTCTATGTGTATGTGCTGTGGTGGAATTAATCCACTGCCAATATCCCAGTGTCCAGCACATCTCGACTCCAAGGGTTCTCATCTCATTTGGTGGCTCTTAAAAGGAATACTCACAAACTGAGGTGGCTGGAATATGGTGGCTGGACATCAGCAGTGACCACACAGGCAATCACTGTCCATCAATCAATCCGAGTGACAATGGAGAACTGATGAAAGAGAGAATCTGATAGGAGAGGCCATGAAACAAGGCCACAAAAGTCATTTGCTCCGTTTTCTTGCTGACGGGAAGGTAACAGCTATGCGTGACTCTGTAAAAAAAATCACTGAAAGAACATGACGCAGAATTAATGTGCATAACCTCTTGGTCTTGTCACAGGAAGTTTGTGATAGCTATTCATTTTCTTATATTTTATGGTCTTTAAAGTCAACATAAAGTCAAAATAGACTATATTTACTTTCTTAAAGTTAATTGTGAAAGTTATTCTAAAGAAACAATAAAACAATATTTACCAGATGTCAGCTAGTTAGCAAAGGGAAAATAACCAGTAGTCAAATAGCCAAAATAATGCAGACTAGTACAAATACTAATACTAATACTGATACTACTATTATTACTTCTACCAATAGCCAAGAATAAATAAATAAATCTATTACCTTTAGGAAATCTTCAGGCTCAACATCTCAGACACATCTTGGTTCCCAACAAAATCTATTTCTATTCTACATTTTTATACTATTTGTATATAATATTTTTCTTGTAAATGCATCACATTACTGAGCTAAAATATGCAAATGGAATTTCATGTTGACTTTAAGTTTATACATAAAAGAACATTTTAAATGCAGTGTGACATTCCTTCTAAAACTGTTATATAATATTAAAAAATATATATTAGTGTACATGCCATTTTATGACTGATTTTTATTGAGAATAATATTTTTAGGTTTTTTAAAAATCCATAAATTCATTTAAATTGGTTGATAGCTTTCAACTAGTGAAGGCAAAATAAATTAATAGATAATTAGATAAAAGGTGTAAAAAAAAAAGAAAAGATGACCAATTACAGCATGTAAAACCAGACATTTTCCCCTATACGTGCATGTAAATATGAATCTAAAATCTTGATTTTTGAGTGTACTTCCATAGAGTTGAGTCTACTTCCAGTTAACTGTTTTGATTTTCCTGAGAGGAGTTTAATGTTTGCTTTGAAAGAGCAGTTGTTAGAAAGCTATCAGAGCAATCATTTACCTGTTCGGAAGCCTAAAGCTAACCATGTAGCCCTGTCTGGCTGCCCTTCAGAAGTTTCCTTTTCACTGACTAGCCAGCAACTTCTAGGGCAGTTGCATGTGGTTCTGGCAACTTAAAACATGAAGCATTAATCTGCAAAGCTTCACAGATAAGCATCACTTTTGCTCAAAGAGAGAGAAGCGACGTAGTGATGGCAGCACCTTTACAATGTCTCGCACATTTCTTCTCTCAGCATCGCTATAGACTAATCCGCAAGCAGCCGTCATAATCCTATTGGAGCCACAAAAACGCAAACATTCATTGATAAGCAGAAACGTCCTCCCGGGTGGCTAATGAAGCAGGAACTGACTCATCAGACAGAAACTCAGGAGAGATTTTATTCCACAGCAAACAACTGGGAAAAGAAGACAAAGTTTCCATTGTAACTCTAAGACCCAATTAAACCATTATTTCTCAACACAAGCCAATAAGAAGATTATAGGTTTTTGGTGTTTGTATTTTTTCCATTCATTTTTAAACTGCCCATATTTCTTATCAGCTGAGGTGCTTTTGGAAGCTCAGTTTTCTACAACATTTGCTTTCCTGACAGGCATTAAATTGGGCCTTGTCCATGGCTCAGGACGGTGCTGCTCTGTCCAACCTTCACCTTGGACACCAGACACAGCTGGCGTCTGGCCCTCTTAAAAAACCCCTCCACTCTTGCTCTCCCTCTTTAACACTTCCCTCACCTTCCAGACTTCAAAGGCCCTTTTTAAACCTGGTATTATGATGGGTATTCGTCAATCTGATCAATAGTCGATGACATTAAATACAGGCATAAATGGGTTCTAAAATGTTTTGAGATCGTCCACTTTCGACCACTTCCAGAGGAAGTCAAAAATGATGAAAGTGAATGTTAAGCCAAAACAATTGAAACACGGTTACCGTTCATATCAATCCCAATTAATTGTAAGCACCGTAATGGCTTCATTTATTCAGTTGTATTCATGTGCCGCCTAATCGCCACCCACTTACCAAACATGTGACTTATTACAATAAAAGCGCACCAAGACAATCATTTCCACATTTGCTATGTTGAGCCAAAGCAATTAAAATCAGTTACCATTTGTATCTTTACCCAAATGCTTGTAAACAACGATTTATTCAGTCGTATTTGTGTGCCATACTTGTGGCTCACGTGAAAGTGATGTAGAGTGTGACAAAATAAGTGGGGAGGGTCGAGACGCATGGTCACAGGAGACGCATTTAAAACATATGGTAATGGGTGACTGAAAGCGCATCTTAATATCAGGGGCCCGTTTCAATAAGGAGGTTCAACCAACTCTGAGTTTAAACTTGAACTCTGAGTTGACTTAACTCTGAGTGAGATGGGAAACTCAGAATGGTTTTAGAATGGCTGTATTGTGTTAGTTTATTCAACTCTGAGTAGGTTGACTCTGAGTTTAGCGCGTGCACCACGACTATGAAAAGTCATGATCAGTGGAACTCCAAAATTACGATTCACCATGGCAACAGCTCCCGCCAAAAAGACGTTTGTGTACTTCTGAGTCATTGCGTAACTTTGATTCTTAATAACTGTCAATAACTTAATAACTGTTATAATATCAGAGGTGAAAACTGTAAATTATTGAACCAATATTAATTTTAATGGTATCCCATGGCCAAAAAAAAGGAAAAAGACAGAAAAAAGAAACAAGAACGTGGCAGCAGCTAAAAATGAAGTATAAAAACACAATTCAATCAAGGTAAAGCTTTAAGCATGAAAGGTTCATGGGTGTAGGCTAAATGACTTTACAAACATTTGACATTAAATATCATTCAGTGTCTATTTCAATGCGCTGCAGCTTTTTCCACATAGTCTAACACTCTTTTATTGAAATCCGAGAACCATACTTGGCCCGGCCAGAACGGGGCTACTAGTAGCAGCCGGACTCTGTCCAGGCGCACTCTCTCCAGAACTCCGGGGAGCAGAGCAATCGGGGGAAAGGCGTACAGACGAAGCCTCGGCCACGTCTGTACCATGGCATCCAGCCCCAACGGAGCTGGATGAAGTAGAGAGTACCAGAGGGGACATTGCGCTGTCTCCTGAGTAGCGAAGAGGTCCACCTGAGCCTGGCCAAACATTCTCCAGATCTGCTTCAACACCTCGGTGTGAAGTATCCATTCCCCGGGCAAGAGCCCCTGTCTCAACAGGGTGTCTGCTCCCACATTGAGGGGAACAATGCCAGCTCGACCAACATGAGACCTGGGAGGAAGCAGCATGCTCATAGGTGACCCTCTATAGTGAGGGGAGCAATGCTAGCTCTACCAAGGCAGAGCTCTGGAGAGCGGAGAACTTAACTCTCAGCATGAGAGGGAACTCAGACGCTCAGAAGGGAGCGGCATGCTCAAAGGTGACCCTCTAAGTTGAGGGGAGCAATGCCAGCTCGACCAATAAGGAGAGCTCGGCCTATAGCCCACACAAGGATCTGGTGCGCCACCCTGTACAGGGGACGCGACCGCAGACCTCCTTGTTGGTTGATATAAGAGACCACCGATGTGTTGTCGGAGCGAACTAACACATGGCAACCTCTTAGGTCAGGGAGAAAGTATTTCAGAGCCTGAAACATGGCCAGCATCTCGAGCCTGAGCACGTGCCAAGCGAGATGATGACCCCTCCACAGACCGTGGGCAGGGTGGCCACTCATAACCGCTCCCCAACCGGTGAGGAATGCGTCCGTCGCTAGCGTATGCGGCAACACGGAGCTCCCAGCACCGGGACAAAAGCCAAGGTTGTCTCCTACATGTCTAAGGCACGTAGGCATCGCCACATGACCTTGATCATGCGAAGCGGGTTTCCCCTCAGGGAGAACCCCTTGGTCTTGAGCCACCACTGTAGGGGTCTCATGTACAGCAGGCCAATAGGTATCACGTTGGACGCAGCTGCCACCAGACCCAGCAGTATCTGAAACTGCTTTACAGTGAGTGACTGGCCTTCTTTCACCCTCCTGACTTTCGTGAGGATTGACTCGATCCGTGCAGGAGACATACGTGCCTGCACCGTGGTCGAATCCCACACCACCCCCGGATAAGTGGTTCTCTGTAATAGAGAAAGCACACTTTTCTTGGGGTTCAAACCTCAGGAACTTCCTGTGAGTGGGAAGGATGGAGACGGGAAAGTATGCGTCTTTTAGATCTACGTGACAAACCAGTCCCCGGACTGTCTTTCGTGAGGAGGACCACCTCGATGGCCTCCTACCTTAAGAGAGTATCTACCTCTTGTTCCATTACCAGAGCCTGCTCGGGGCCCACTAACGTGGAATTCACCCCGTTGAATTGAGGCGGACGAGAACCGAACTGGATTCTGTAGCCTCTCTCTACAGTGCGCAGGACCCACTGAGACACATTTGGCAGTAGTTCCACGCTGCGAAATAGTCTACTAAGTGAACCAGTCTCTCGAGACTGGCCTCTGGTGTAATCAGAGCGGCTAGTTCGGTGCCCTGGAACGGCACACCGGCAGGGAACAGCCAAACTAGCTGCTCCAGAGACCCCCGAAAGGGTGGCGAGCATCTCAACTCCACTACGGTTCCAGGCGGAAGAGAGTGAGATGTGTGCTCGCTGGAGACCACTGCGCCCTGGAACACCATATGTGGCAGGGTTAGCAGATCGATCTCCTGAGGGCACTGGGGGAAGACGAGCACCGTACGCTGCGGTGATCGTTGCTCTACCCCAGCGGGGCTACCCTCATAAACCCTAATCCACTCACATCAGGGCTTCTTAGTCTTAGTCAAATTTATTATCCCCGAAGGGCAATTTGTTTCACAGCCAGCAGAAAACAACGACAAACACCACAACACACAAACAAAACCAAACAAAACAAACAGAAACAAAAACCAAAACAAAAACAATGACTTCCAATAATAATATACATAAGATCATTTGTAATTTAGGAAACCAATGACAGCTGGCATAAAATAATTTTTAAATCTATTGGTCCTACATAAAGGCACATAATATCTGTGACTAGAAGGAAGCAACTTGAAGACATTCTGCAAGGTATGGCTGAGATCATTCATAATTAACTTGGCTGCTTGGCTAGGAGGTCTTTGACCGCGCACCCTTCTTAGCTTGCCTATACGAGGAGCTAGTACGCGGCAGGGGCTGCTCTCGCCCAGAAGCCCCATGAGCTAGAGAGCGGCGAGGGAGATACCGCTGGAACGCCGCCGCCTGCCTCCCATCACCGAAAAGGCCAGAAGGCAAAGTGGGGCGTCCAGAAGGAAGACCCTGTCGCTGCTTTTCTTTAAATCTGACAACCAAAGATGCCTCTCCGCCGCCACCAGGGCTGCCACAGATCGCCCGACGGTCTCCTTGGTGGCGCGGAGAGACAAATCAGCGGTTTTGCGGAGCTACACGAATGTCTTCCACACTAAATCCCTCGCCCTCATCCAACTCCTTGAGCACCTGCACCATGGTGTGCACCATGGTGTGCAGACATAAGCCCAACCTTTTCTCCTTTCCTGACTTTAAATACAATCCCATAATGAACTGCAACACACTCAATAAATCAATCAATCAATCAATGTACTGTATGTACTTGCATCAAAAAATAAGTAGAGTGTACTTATTGTGTTCATGTTGTATTGAAAAACACTTCTGCTGCTATTGAGGTGGGATACGGGTAAGGTTAGGGGCAGGTTTGGTGGTATGGGTAGGTTAAAGGGTGGGTTAAGGTGTAAGGAATGGTTCAGCAGTGTAATTATAAGTGTAATTACAGAAATTAATTACTAATGTAATTACATGCATGTATTTTTGATACAATGTAAAAACAGGTATGTACACAATATGTGCATTGTATATAATGATTAATTTAAATGTAAGTATATAGTGGTTAAGGACACTTAATATAAAGTGGGACCAACTATTCATTAAAAGAACCACCTCAAAAGAGTCATCCATCATTTTATATTTTTACTGTTGAAAAGTGGTACAGGAAACTACCTATTTCACATTATGAAAATATTAATTTTAAGAATAAACAACAGGGTCCAGGCAACACAGTTTAGTGAGTTTAGTGCGTTCAGAACAGTAAGTGCAGCAAATACATTTTCACACAGCCACTGAAAATAGAGTAAAGTTCAATCTAGTGATTTCAAGAGTCAATATTGAGATAGTTCAAATGAAGATTGCAATTAATTGGAAAAATCTATATTTTACCCATAGTTTTCCCTACTGATTGAACAATTTATGTTCACAAAGTTTGGAATTTGTTACAGTGTGTCTAATAAGTATGCACAGCAGATGCTGCTAAGCTGCTATTGTCTGTAGTGTATGTTTTGCAACAATCCAAAACCAGTGGGACAAAGTCGTTTTGTTGTGTCTTTATATATATGTGTAGTGCCTGAAAATGTTTAGTGTGTATCTGGAAGTTCTAATAAAAATGAGCTACGAGTCCTCGCTTGTAGGATATTATGCTATATGGCCAACAAAATCCACAAAGTGTGTTCAACTTGATGCTACAACTCCCAGGAAACCACACAACTCGCTCACAGGTTCCAAAGCAATATGGGTGTAGATTAACTTAAATAAGCCCCTCCACCAACATTGCTTTCCAATTTGAGCCGTTCTTCATTTCCTTTGCAGTTTCATGGAGGACTCTGGAGTAATAATTGACAGATTTTGTTTCCTCTTGCACGCCGGTTCTTTGAGTAGTCACTCATTACAAACGAGTTAACAAAGGTCGGCCTGAGGGCATGAGTGCTTGCAGAGTTTGATGGAAGCCTTTCTGATTGAAAACAATTGTGGATTGTCTCACCAGCCCCAAAGCATCAGCTTTCCAGAGCCTTGAGGCCTGTTGTCAGCCATACAGTTCATTAACCACTTAGATCTTTAATTAAACCCACCTGTCTAAAGTTAACTAATCCGAAAGATGCCAAGATTAGCAAAGCCACCAGACCACAGAATTCCAAAAAAGGTCAGTGACAGAGAGGGAGTGAAAAAGAGCAAGAGAAAAAGAGAGGAGATGAATGCTCACCTCTGATTAGTCATCATGATCACACTAAAATGACCTTCCGTCAGGGGGAGAAAATAGCGCCGTGGGCGACCGGGTCTCAGAGTTCCTCTGCAAAGCTGCTGCTGCTACTGCTATATTCCGTCGTCATGTGCCCCTCGTCAACTATTTAGACCTGTTCAATATTTAATGAACTTTAATAATCTGAGAGCGGGGATAATGACTCATTAACGCAGTGCCTCATTTGTCATTTGTGCACCCAAATATATCCATTTTCACAGCCCAGGGCAATTTGGATTTGGTTTAATATATCTCAGATTCTGCCAGAGGCAGACATGTTATAAGCCATAATGTCATGACAAAGTGTAAAATCCCAAAAGAATAGCAGGCAACAGCTGCTAACAGAAGACAGAAAAATAGAAACATCAACTGTGACTAGATTTAATCAGTCTGTACTTTACACAGCATTGTAGGTAAATAACTACAAGAATAACAAAGCGCAGTAAATGGTAAAACTATTTGCGCTGCAAATCAGTGTGTTTATAATTACAACATTACATTAAAATAATATGATAAGAAATACCAGTTTACAATATCAAGCAGCATAACTGGTTTGTTCAGCTAAAATAACTGGAAGCAAAAGACACTTTCAAGTTACAAATGGCCGCACATGCTCTTACATTAAAGGGTTAGTTCACCCCAAAATTAAAATTCTGTCATTAATTACTCACCCTCATGTCATTCCAAACCCGTAAGACCTCCATCTTCGGAAAGCAAATTAAGATATTTTTTAACTGACACGTTCAAGACATGGACTATTTTAACGATGTCCTCACTACCTTTCTGGGTCTTGAAGGTGATAGTTGTGTTGCTGTCTATGGAGGGTCAGAAAGCTCTCGGATTTCATCAAAAATATCTTAATTTGTGTTCCGAAGATGAACGAAGGTCGTACGCGTTTGGAACGACATGAAGGTGAGTAATTAATGACAGAGTTTTCATTTTTAGGTAAACCATCCCTTTAAAATTAGATGGATAGTGTTGAAAAAAAAAATTACTTGTTTTTATTTTTGTGATTATATATGATTTTAAGGTTCAGGTTAGGTTTAGTTTGTTTCACTTGTTCATATATATTTTATCTGTAAGTTTAGAAATTGTTCAGCATTTGTTTTAATTTTCATCTTTTACGCAAAAAGCTAGCTGTGATTGCCAATCACTGATTGGTTGTTTTTCATGTCAGTCTGATGGTTGATTCACATAACAGAGGGTAAGAGTGAACACCCGCTATTTCATTGGTTTCAAAAGTATTATATCATTTGCTCCATGGGATTAAATCAAACCATCTTTAATGTTGTTTCAATTTTATATAAACATATTTGTTACACTAAATGACAATGCAACATTATTTCACACATGTTGACATTTTATTTTCACAAAAGTTACCTAAAACATTAAAGGAAGAAAGAATCATGGTCATGTAGATCTTCACTTGAATTTATTTACAATTTAACAAAAATTGTGAAACAGCACTTACTGATGGCTTCAACAGAAACATATATCATTGATTATTAACCACAGAGCTCAATGTTAAGTGTGCCTTGAACGTTTTATCTCTTTCTCTATAGAGAAAATGAATGGGAACTCGACTTGAGAGAACATGCAATACCATTTAATTAACAAAAGTCTTTGTTAATGATAAAAGATTTTGAAAATGATACAATCTTGCTCTATTCTCTTGATTTTTCCAATACTTGAGGCAGACGTAATGAGAAAGGTGTGAAATTGTGCAATTCTCAGTTGCATTACTCCTTCACTTTAATCTTGTCAATAGACCTACTGTCTACAATACATTTCTGTTTTTGATTGCTGTTGTCAATCTATAAAGCATGAATGTATTTTAATGGCTTTTCGCCCAACTTGTCCACAGAGAGGTGTAGAAAGATGGGGAAACACAACAGCAAGCTTGCTCCTGAGGTGCTTGATGACTTGACCAAGAGTACAGAGTTCAACGAAGCTGAGCTGAAGCAGTGGTATAAGGGTTTCCTGAAGGACTGTCCATCTGGCATCCTAAATCTGGAAGAGTTCCAGCAACTCTATGTCAAGGTAAGGGAAGTCAAAGGGATGCTTTACACATTAGATACACCAACTATCAGGGTGACCCTCAGGTACATGAAGGAAATAAAAAAAAAACATAATGAAAAATATTGCCAAGGCTTTCCCTGTTGAAAAAGAAAACAGCATATGCTGGTTAGGTATGTTTTGAAGCATAACACTGGTTTGAGCTGGTTTAAGCTGGACTATAGTTGGTCCTTAGCTGGTTAAAGCTGGTCATGTGCTGGTCCAAAGATGGTCCTAAGCAGCTAGTTCCTGCTCAGGAATATGTCAGGACCAGCTCAAACCAGCTGCTATGCTTCAAAACATAACCTGAATATTAAAGTTAGTTCACACAAATATGGAAATTCTGTCATGATTTACTTACACTCATGCTGTTCCAAACCAGTATGACTTTCTTTCTTCTTATGTGAAACAAAAAATATGTTAAGCAGAATTTTGACCTTCATATTTTCCATAAAATGAGATCATATTAAAACTAGGGACTGTAAAACGACAAAAATTGTGAGCGGTCACTATAAAAATATCATAAAAATGGTGATTATCATTTTGGGGCGAACTGTCCCCTTAAGTAGGGCTATGTAATTAAGTTACTAAAAAGCCAGATGCTGTATATGTTTTGTGTCTTTCAGTTCTTTCCTTATGGCGACGCTTCAAAATTCGCCCAGCATGCCTTTCGGACGTTTGACAAAAACGGTGATGGTACCATTGACTTCAGGGAGTTCATCTGCGCGCTCTCCATCACTTCCAGGGGAAGTTTTGAGCAGAAACTCAACTGGGCCTTCAACATGTACGACCTGGACGGAGATGGCAAGATTACACGCATGGAAATGCTGGAGATCATTGAGGTGAGGGATTCAGAGAAGGCATTGCATCACATAATCAAATATGTATTTGCTTTAGAAGTGTGCTCATCCCATTTTTTGTTTCCAGGCAATCTACAAGATGGTTGGGACGGTGATCATGATGCGTATGAACGAAGACGGGCTGACCCCACAACAGCGTGTGGACAAGATCTTCAGCAAGATGGACAAGGACCACAACGATGAGATCACACTGGAGGAGTTCAAAGAGGCGGCCAAGAGCGACCCCTCCATTGTTCTTTTACTGCAGTGTGACATGCAGAAGTAAGGAAGGAGAGGAGGAAGATGAGTGAAATGGGCTGGGGGGTGTAGGGAGGGGAGGAGAACCATGTACAGACTTCTAGAGAGATGTAGGTAATAGATAATGAGAGAAAATGTACATACAGTTGAACATAAGTTAGACTGCATGATAATCTTGGGAATGTTAAGGGAATGATTATGGCCATTTGGAATGATTAGTCAAAGTAATGCAAGAGAGAGTGTTTTCCACCCTGTATCACTTATTACACATTCTGTCTGCTTTCCAGCCTCTAGAGAGAGTCAGAAAGTTCAAAAGATTGAATCCTTAATACAAGACATTTCTTTCCTCAAAAAGGTCACTTCTGAGTCAGCTAACTCTCTTTTAGGATTAGAAGCATATTTGAACAATTTCATATAATAATGATAAATAATTAAATAATAATTTAATTCTGATCCACTTTAATGCATTTTAATTCAAGATTTTTTAAAGATACAAAACGCAAAGGATTTTAGCATTTTTAGGCCTGAAATGATATTAGGGATACACAATATATCAAAATTAATATGGTGTAGAAACAATTTTCACTCCGAAATTTCACAAAGAAATGGTTAACAAGACATGAATTAAATGTAAAGTTTCAAAGTAGAAAGACTGAAATAGAATTTCACATAAAACATTCTAAAATATTAATCTTTAATACAAAAAATCATATTATTTAGTGTTACTGATTTTTATTTTATTTTTTATTGGTGGATATTGAAATTACCGGGTATTTGAGAAACTTAATAGTTCATACTCATTTCCCCCATTTCTACATTTAGATTATCTTTGCTGTCGCTTAACACTCACTTGAAGTTAATCTTTAAAAACATAAATCATTTAATAACACTGTTAAATATAATCTTTAGCAAATTAATTTCCACTTTTCATACTGTACATTTTTATTTAATTTATTTAGAAAAAAATAGAAAATAATTGATATATTATTAATTTATCTACAGAAGCAGTGTCGAGATTGCAAGAACACAAGAAATAGGGTTTCCGTAATTTATCGATTTTTGCGCATAACAAAAATGATCTGCTTATCGGTATCGGCCAATAATTCATTTTTTATATATTTATTTATTTTTTGCCCAGATTGAAAATGTCAGAACAGCAACATGCCAGGTTACAGGTTGTGCCAGAGGAAGAGCATTACAGAATTACAGAGAGATCAGGGCAGGACTGAATCCTTTTGACATTTGTGGGTGCCTTCATATACAGAGCTCTACCCCACTAGATAACACTCCAGCAACTAATACTGACACATCAGTGGAGTTTGAACGCACTGCCATAATCTGACGATACCATCATGAAGCATAGCCTTCTAATTGCGTTAGTGGCCGAGATAAAACTGAAAAGCCATGGCTGAGTAAAAGGGTGATATTTCGTAACGGGTCATGCCAGAAAACAAGGAGTGGTGTTAGCTAGAGAGCTGACAATATATGTACATGATGACATTTTGTACATAATGCCTATACACATGCTTAATATGTACATGTAAATGTTTCTCTACCTTAGAACTGCTTTCATAATCTGACACGGCTGCAATGATTTGTGTGCTAACACAAAAAAACCTTATTGTACTTACGTATGTGGGTCTGTCTGTGGAAGAGGGACACTAGTGTGTGCATTTTCTTCACTATAATGTGGTGTGAAAGCTGCGGTGTGTGAGTGTGCGAGTTCACATAAGAGAACACAAATGCCTCAACCTTTGTATTAATTATTTCTTATTATCTTCACGCCAGTGCTAGGAGTATTACGCTGTGTTTGGTGTTACCTGGTGTGGCCGGTGAGCTAGTTTTTTTTGTAATGAGAGCTTTAGTTCAGTCTTTATTAGTTCATCTCTTATTTCATAAGCTTTGCAGGTGTCATCCAAGGGGATTTTAATTGTATGAATATTGTCAATGTTGAACTACCTTTCTTTACTCTTGTAATATAAGTGGACACAAATGTAAACCAGACGCAGAATGTGTAGTACTTGTCAATGTTACTATGCCGCAATACTTACTAACATGAGATTACTGTTGCACTAAGTAGTGAGTAGAGGCAATACAGCTTTAGTTTTAGACTGCCTCCCTGTGGTGAAAGATGTTAATTAACTTGCCCAGTTAACTTTAGCACCAGATCTTCAAACACTACCATTTCACAGGGCTATCAGGGGGTCGAAAGGGTCCAACTAAGTTCCCTATGTGATATAGTCTCTCTGAATTTTAGTAGCAACCCCCCTTGAAAGAAATAGCTCACAATTTGCTGACAACTAAATGGGTGCCAACAGACTGAGAGTCAAAACAGTTGATAAAAACATCACAACAATCCACAAGTAATCCACACGACTCCAGTCCATCAATTAACATCTTGTGAAGCAAAAGGCATTTTAAGGCATTTTAACTTCAAACTGTTGCTTCTTGCCAAAATACGAGTCATAATAATGCTTCATCCAGTTCATTGGTGAGCAAATGATGTTATTTCTCCAGATTTCTCTTTTAAAACCTAAATATGCTTCTAGATCACAGTGAAGAGGGTCTTACTGGAACATTGTGCTACAAAAAAAGCAATGATTATTTGTATTTAGACATCTTTTTAGCTTTATCCAAGTGACTTATTTTTCATTAGCAATACTCAGATTAATCCTGTGATTCATTTTGCAGCATATCCTGTGATGTTACATCTTCAGTAGCAGCAGTTTAAGCTATTTCTTTACTCGCACATTTTTTCACAACTGCTTTTACACTACTCATAATCTTGTGAAATCCTTGTGGGATGTGTTTCCTGTCACATTCACACACCTCTGCTGCTGCTTTACACCTCTGCTCATGAGCGGCAAGTGTAATCTCTTTCTTATTTATGTCACATAGTAGCTTTCTTCATACTAAACTGTGCTACCCCTTGTGAAAAAGAAGTGTGCTTAATTGTATTTAATGTGCTCTTGTGGTGTACTTCAAATCTTTTAGGTATATTAAAAAAAAAAAAAACTGTATTTCCCAATAATATAATATTAATGAATTAAAAGGCCACTTAAAGAAAGTATACTTTTATAACTTCTACATTTATAACTAGAACTTCTTAATTTCTTAATACACTTAAGTACACTTTGTAATCATTTCAAATTAAAAAGTACATTTTTAATCATTATGTGTTAATAATCGTTTGTCATGCTTTTGAAGACATACTTTGATGTGTTTATTAACATACTAAAGTGCATGTAAAATACTTGGTTAATATATTTTAAAAGCACTAAATTGCAACTTCATCATTACAAATGTATAATTACAAAATTATTTAAATATGTGACAACATTTTCAATAGAATTTTTTACTTTAAATAATTAATATAAATCCATGTAATACAACAATGTACTTAAGTCCTACTTAAGTGGGTCAGATAAATAACTATAAAATTCCGCTAATTGCATTTAATGTTAATTTAAACTGTAACAATATTTCATTTAATTGCAATTAACATGTAGTTAAGTGTCCAAAAACTTTACATTCAGTTCACACTTAAGTATATTAAGTAGCCTACTCTTTTTAAAAGTATGCTAAAGTGTACTTCTTTTTCACCAGGGAAAATCAACTTTAATTGGTCACTGTCACTGAATTTTATATTTGACCACAATTCAGAGCTGTACCAGCGTTACTCAATATATGTTCTGCAATCTTTCAGACTGTCCATCTGACTATCTAATGATCACTGTGATTAGATTACATAAACGCAGTAATGGTCATGGGTAATGATTATGGGAAGTGCAAACTTGGTCTTGTGTATGTTGTGCAATGTGCTGATCTGCCACTGAGCTAATGTCCAATATGAGAATTTCTGTGCCAAAGACTCTATAAAACATAAAATTGGATAATAACTAAGATATATATTAAATATATATATGTATTCACACGCACAATGATGTTCTGAACTTGCACCCACTTATTGAACATGTATTTGCATTGATTTATTGAACATGTGATTGCATTAACATTTATATTACAGCTTAAAATGTGTGTAACCTTTCACTGCAAATTCTGCTATTGTCCCAAAATGATAACATGGAAAAGGGAGTAATTGTGTCCAGTCGTGCAATACAATGCTTTCTGTACCGTATGTGTGCTGTGCATTTCTAAATGTCTGGTTTCTGTTCACTTTTTCAATATCGTAAAGCTCCTGGAACAAAGATGTGTAATTATTTTTGTTACATAGAGAATTAAATATGTGGATGTCTACTGAATCAACTCCGGCTGTGTGGTGTTTGTCGTCCTTACTGATTAGGCAAATGCTGCCAGACAAACTCATCAATTTCTCTCCTTTTCTCTCTCTCTCTCATTGTCATGCACACAAATATTTCAGACCTGCGCAGTATGAGTCACTCAAGGGAGGTGATGTCATGATAAATGCTGTTGTCATGGCAGCAGGGCTGTAGCACATCTGAAGTGTGATGGGAGAGTTGACGTTCCATCAGGGACACTCATTTCACATGCAATTTCCCAACAAATTGATACACTCAACCTTTAAGCTAACTCTGAGCTCTGAGCCATCGGTCTTTTTCTGGCTACCTAATCTCACAAATTTGACAACCCTGCTGACTTCAACCAACCTAAACTGCTTTGCTGGTCTAACAGAAAGGTTAGTCTGGTCTGGTGTGCGACCATGTATGAATGCAAGTACATATTGTTCACATTAAACAGGCCCTAGATAAATATATACAGGTCCTTTTCAAAAAATTAGCATATTGTGATAAAGTTCATTATTTTCTGTAATGTACTGATAAACATTAGACTTTCATATATTTTAGATTCATTACAACACAACTGAAGTAGTTCAAGCCTTTTATTGTTTTAATATTGATGATTTTGGCATACAGCTCATGAAAACCCAAAATTCCTATCTCAAAAAATTAGCATATCATGAAAAGGTTCTCTAAACGAGCTATTAACCTAATCATCTGAATCAACTAATTAACTCTAAACACCTGCAAAAGATTCCTGAGGCTTTTAAAAACTCCCAGCCTGGTTCATTACTCAAAACCGCAATCATGGGTAAGACTGCCGACCTGACTGCTGTCCAGAAGGCCATCATTGACACCCTCAAGCAAGAGGGTAAGACACAGAAAGAAATTTCTGAACGAATAGGCTGTTCCCAGAGTGCTGTATCAAGGCACCTCAGTGGGAAGTCTGTGGGAAGGAAAAAGTGTGGCAGAAAACGCAGCACAACGAGAAGAGGTGACCGGACCCTGAGGAAGATTGTGGAGAAGGACCGATTCCAGACCTTGGGGGACCTGCGGAAGCAGTGGACTGAGTCTGGAGTAGAAACATCCAGAGCCACCGTGTACAGGCGTGTGCAGGAAATGGGCTACAGGTGCCGCATTCCCCAGGTCAAGCCACTTTTGAACCAGAAACAGCGGCAGAAGCGCCTGACCTGGGCTACAGAGAAGCAGCACTGGACTGTTGCTCAGTGGTCCAAAGTACTTTTTTCGGATGAAAGCAAATTTTGCATGTCATTCGGAAATCAAGGTGCCAGAGTCTGGAGGAAGACTGGGGAGAGGGAAATGCCAGAATGCCTGAAGTCCAGTGTCAAGTACCCACAGCCAGTGATGCTGGTGTTGGTCCACTGTGTTTTATCAAGGGCAGGGTCAATGCAGCTAGCTATCAGGAGATTTTGGAGCACTTCATGCTTCCATCTGCTGAAAAGCTTTATGGAGATGAAGATTTCATTTTTCAGCACGACCTGGCACCTGCTCACAGTGCCAAAACCACTGGTAAATGGTTTACTGACCATGGTATTACTGTGCTCAATTGGCCTGCCAACTCTCCTGACCTGAACCCCATAGAGAATCTGTGGGATATTGTGAAGAGAAAGTTGAGAGACGCAAGACCCAACACTCTGGATGAGCTTAAGGCCGCTATCGAAGCATCCTGGGCCTCCATAACACCTCAGCAGTGCCACAGGCTGATTGCCTCCATGCCACGCCGCATTGAAGCAGTCATTTCTGCAAAAGGATTCCCGACCAAGTATTGAGTGCATAACTGAACATAATTATTTGAAGGTTGACTTTTGTTTTGTATTAAAAACACTTTTCTTTTATTGGTCGGATGAAATATGCTAATTTTTTGAGATAGGAATTTTGGGTTTTCATGAGCTGTATGCCAAAATCATCAATATTAAAACAATAAAAGGCTTGAACTACTTCAGTTGTGTTGTAATGAATCTAAAATATATGAAAGTCTAATGTTTATCAGTACATTACAGAAAATAATGAACTTTATCACAATATGCTAATTTTTTGAAAAGGACCTGTACTGGTATTGGAGCTTGAGACATCTTTTTATCATTCAGGGTTTCTGAAATAAGTAAATAAAAATGAGTTTACATAAATATTAAATGTTTTTATCCGCTGATTACATCAGGTAGGTTGTTTTTTCAGTGCCTAGATTTGAGACTAATGGTCTCATGAATATTAATACTGCATTCGCCCACAGGGATTTGCTGAAATCAAAGCGAAAGGTGAGTTTGAGCCAATAACATTGCACACTTTGCACATTAGCCCCGCCCACCGGCAAAAAACAGCTGGCAAGGCTTCTGCTTTGTTTTCCCTTGCATTGTCTATAAACCTCCTTTACTGATGATAAACTCGTTCATGCTTGTCAGTCGGTCGCATTAAAAGGTATTTTGTTAGTTTTGTCAACATTTAGGAGTAAATTATAACATAATTTATAAATTAATACATTTAAATGACAACAACCCAGGTTGTATAATAAACGGAACAAACAATATATAAATTTTCGTATTTAGATTTGTCGCCAATTTTTGGCTATGAATGCAGTTTTATTTTGAAATCGCAGTTTAGTTGCAGAACGTGACATCACTTCCTGGCAAAGCAGCGTTTGGGATTAGCTAGCAGTTTAGCTAGCATGTCCCTTTAACTGTTGTGTGGGATAAAAATATAATTAAACACTAAATCGCCATAGTTATCCCTTAAAGGTAAGGTGTTTAATCCTTTGCATTTCCAACCCATATATACTCTGCTGCAATTCATATGTAACGTTAACGTTAGTTTTTTTCTTGAATTCATAACCGAATCGCTTTGACTGTTGTTAGCCTGGTACCTAATATAGTAATGGTCTTGAACAATAACAATTATGTATGGCCCCTGGTAAATTAGTGTTTTTAATAATAGGCGTCGCTATTTTGCTTATACACTGTATTTAAATATGGCTTGTGTATATTATATGTGTGTTACGATGTCCGTTATCGGTACTGTTAGCATTTACAGTGCTAGTAACGCCTAACGTTACTATGGAGACAAAACGAGACGCTCCTGTTATAATTACTTAAGCTACACCGCAAGTGTATGATGTTTCTAAGGCTTCATAATACACGGTCAAACTAGTAGTCAGCTTCTTTGATTACAATGAGATCAGATTTTTTCGCTAGCAGTGTAACGTTAGATGATTTGATTCATAGAGGTTAATTGCTAACATTAGCCCTTGTAGTCATTTTTGGAAGCATTCTTACTCTTCTCGCCTTTTTAAAGAAACTTGAGAGTCATGGAGGAACCAGGAGCCGTAGAGGTGACCGTGAAAACTCTGGATTCCCAAAGCAGGACGTTCTCTGTCAGGGGAGAGGTGTGTTTCTGTGTGCTTTGCCATATTATCAGTCATGGACAAAAACATTTTTTGAGGATTTTGTTTGTACTAAGATTATTCTGTATGTAACCCATCTAGCTCTTTTAACAAAGTATAACCCAGACCGCTATATTGAGAGGCTGTTAAATACACTTTAAATTGATAAACCAGTTAGGTTTGCCTTCGTAATCTGATTGTAACCTCTCTTACTTTCTCTCAGTGGACAGTGAAGCAGTTTAAAGAGCACATCGCTTCTGCCGTTGAAATCCCGGTGGATAAACAGAGGTTGATCTACCAGGGTAAAGTGCTGCAGGATGAGAGGACACTCACAGAATACAGTGAGTCACTTCTCCATATCTGTTTTTTCGCATTGGAACTGTTAACGGTTTGCATATGACTCTGCATGTCTGTTTTTGGTGCATTGCAGCCAGAAGGTGGTGACAAGGGACAGTTTTTCTTAGTGAGTCATTGGAACATTCACTCAACCGTTTTGTTCCAAACACAGATTAATTCAGGAACTGAACGAGTGACTGTTGCTGAATTCGGAGCAGCATACTTCTCCTATTTTTGACCACATTTTTCTATGGCAGGAATAGACGTTTTATGTGATTCTTAATTCAAAATGTCTATATAAGTCGTTGGTTAATTAAAAAATTAAAGTTTGTAAATATTTTCATTGGAAAAGGTAAGACAAAGTATGGCTGCACGATTAATAGTATTTTCATCAGGATTAGCCTATGTTTTCTGTTTCTTTCGATTAATTAAGCATAATAGCTGGTTGTTTGTCCTTATTTTTGATTTATTTTACATTTCTGTCATCTTGCACTGGTTTAAAGTTTAAATTCCTCAATTAGAGCTTTTTTCTTACATTTTCCACCCAGTGTTTTGCTTAATCTTCCCAACCTGGCAACCATGAGTAAACGCTCTTTCAGTACTGGAAAAAAACCCCACCAAAAAGTGCTGATTATCTGAAAATAATACAATTCAAAATAATACAAACAACTATGCAAGTTCAAGTTTTACTAAGATATTTATGGCAAATGAAAGGGTAATATAGCCAGTTTGTTTCTTCCACTTGTGCTGTTTGCTGCATCTAAATCTGCAACGAAACTTCCACTTGTGCTGTTTGCTGCATCTAAATCTGCAACGAAACCCTCTCAGAGAGTTGATGTTCTCTTAATTTGTGCTTATGTTTAAGTGCAATAATTCTGATGAAATGTAAAATTAAATTTCTTGAGCAATTGTGATTTATAATTTTTGAGCGAAACGATCATTATTATCATTTTAATCATTATTGTGCATCCCTTTTTATCTGTTCAGATTTTTTTAAGACTAAGTAAATTAAATCTGTTTTTTTTATTTGTGGATATTAATGATAAAAAACATCTTTGCTTTATTTCAGATGTTGATGGGAAAGTCATTCATCTTGTGGAGCGAGCACCTCCTCAGAGCGGTCAGTCTGGGGGTGGAGGAGGTGGAGTTTCTGGCGGCTCAGGTGCAACGGATGAAGGATCCACCTCCTCTCAATCCTCTACTTTTCCAGGAACTCCACATGACCGTAATGCCAACAACTATGTCATGCTGGGCACTTTTAACCTGCCTGTGAACATCATGGACCCACAGCAAATACAGGTTACAGTGCTTTCCTTATGTGAAGAGACGCATGTTTGCAATAGGCTATGTGACCACTTAACCTCAAATAGCCACTGTAATACATGTGTTAGGGGTCCTGTTATTAAAAGAAATTTAAATTTCACCCCTCTAGATGTCAGTGCAGCAGATGTTGGCTGGTGTTGGAGAAATGGGGCGTAATGTCAGAGTGAGCACCAGCACAGGAGTGAGTCATCCTTGCGTCCTCTAACTTCACCAATCATGCTTACATAATTATGAACATTATCAGCATTGTACTGAATGTTTGAATTAGAAGCACTTGTGCTTTGTCTGGTCACAGTCTGTCGTTTAAAATGAAAGGTTATCTCTGGACACATCTACAGTTATTTAATTCCTCTCTCACAGAGCAGTGGCTCTGTGGATGTCCATATCAACGTGGACCAATCAGTGCAGAGCGAGCCCAGGATGAGGCTCCAGCTGGCTGAAAGCTTGCTGCGAGAGGCGCAGGCTTTAATCCACAGACTTGAGGTGCAGAACAAATATTTACATCCAACAAATAAAACAATATTTTTGGATTTCTTAATTATAAAAAAGTAATTCAGCTTGATGCATATTTTCAGGTAAAAGTAACTTGAACTTTTTGTTTCAGGGTCAGTCAAGTGAACCGTCATCTCAGCAAGAGACACCACATCCTCAGCCATCATCATCATCATTCCCAGGACAGCCAATGGAGAGCTCCCCACCTCCACCCTCCTCATCCTCAGCATCTCAGACAGAAGGAGCAACTCACTCTGGACCCAAGTAAGAGAAAATATTAGGGTCTAGGTAGTGGTGGGCAGAGCGATGCTCCGTGAAACACTGAAGCAGTCGAAGCAAATGTGTCAAGGCTTCGAAACATTTCGACACCCGTCTCTACCGTGACACCTAGTGGTCATTTTCAAGTATTGCTCTGAAACACCGTTGACAAAGAAACCGTTAAGGGAATTGACGATTGTTGTGTTAGTCGATCCACCAAGTGATTTGGGGGAGTGGTGAGTATGCTCCACTGGAATGCTGTCTCCTTGGGTTCAAATCCTGGGTGAAGCAGTCATCATCACAAAATTATAATAAACAATTAAAATGTGTGTTTTTATAGTTCTGTTCTTGTAAAGTGTTGAAACATCGGTCTGACATCTGAATGAACTCTTTGTGAATAAATAAGTGTTATTTTGGTAATGAAAAATAGACAATAAAATACATCAAGCCACAATGTTTTTTTTTTTTTTTTTTTTTTTTTTTTTTTTTTAATATAAAGATTTTCAAACGCAGAATCGGCAGGTATGCCACTCTAAACACTTGTGACACGCCCCGATGCTTCGAATCGCCTTAGTCACGTGACATGGGTGTTTCGAATCACGCTTCGGAGCAGTGTTTCAAAACACCTGCGCTTTGGGATCTCGACACCGTGTCGAAACGTCAGTTTCACGTCAGCCATCCCTAGGTCTAGGACAAAAAAATAGTCCATGATGAGGAAAAAGCTTTTAACAATCTAGGTTAAAAAAAAAAATAATTTTTCAAGAATATTTTGATTTAATGCCTCTAAAAATGTCTCGTGGTGTAAACATTAAAGGGATAGTTCACCCAAAAATGAAAAATTACTCTTAATTTACTCTTAATTTCAAGCCATCCTGGTACAGTAGGTGACTGTTTTTTCCCAGTAGAACAATAAGTAAGATTTTTTTAGCTAAAACCATTGTCTTTGGTGAGTCAAACCTTTTGAGAGTTGAAAAAAAAAAACACACTGTCCCTGAATGTTGAGCGGTGGTGTATCATCATGTCTTTGGCCCATTACATTTTTTTTTTTTTACATGTACAAGTGTAACTTCTTTCCTTGTCTCAACAGTCACCCCAGCCCTTTGGAGTTGGTGGAGGTTCTGTCAGAGGTGCGAAGAGTGGAGGAATGCCTCCGTCCATTCATGGAGAGAACACATTCCATCCTTGGAGCTGCCAGTTCCGCTGACTACAATAACAATGTATGCCCTAGATAGTTTAATGTTACATAATTGTCATATGCGCTGTAAGTATGGCAATGTTCATTTTCTGAAAATTGGTTTCTCGGACAGACTCAAGAACGAGAGGAGGATCAGCGCACTCTCAATTTGATTGGAGAGTCGCTCCATCTCCTTGGCAACACATTGGTGGCTCTGAGTGACCTCCGATGCAATTTATCAGCTCAGCCACCCCGCCACTTACATGTGGTGCGGCCCATGTCTCACTACACTTCCCCTGTTGTGCTGCAGAGTGGACCGCCCCATATTCCCATTCCGGTGAGCTAACCAACAATACATACCAAATTACTTTCATACTATTGGTATCAAACAGTTAACCTCAAAATATATGTCATCTTCTAGATGAACCTGGGCTCCACTGTGACTATGACGGCAAACAGCAGACAGACAAGCGAGGGTCAGGCCCAAACCTCACAGCCCAGCAACCAATCAGAGCCTCAGGGTCAGGCACCTCCTCCTCCACCAAATGGAGCCAGTCAACAGACGGGTCACGGTCAGGGGACTCCAAGAGTGATCAGAATCACTCACCAGACCATGGAGCCAGTGGTCATGATGCAGATGAACCTGGATGGTATGTCACCAACCCACCCAATTAGAAACCCAGTGTTCTTAGCACTGTGTTTTAGCCATGCTGCCCATTCCTGGTCTGCTACATTTCAGAATATTCCAAACACTTTTCTTCATCATGATATCATGATATGATTTTACAGTTTAAAATGGTTGCTTTCAAAAAAGGAATTTTGAGACCTGGAATAGCTGTAGTGTAACTGCCGACCACTGATCTGTGCATTTCTGTGCAGCAGATTCAGACAGTGGAGCGCAGGGCCAAAGGCAACAGAACCCCAGCGCTGCTGGAGAGACTGGTTAGTTTCCACCTCTCTCTATAGTCAGTAACCAGCCGTGCCAACATTAACATGTGATAGTGTCTGAAAGAAAAAAATTCACTCAAAAAATTACGATTTTTCATCATTTACATGCCCTCGTGTCGTTCAAAACCAGTTTGACTTACTGTATTACACTGAACACGAAATAATAAATATTTGCAGAATTTCTACAGTGTGCATGTTTTCCATGCAACAAATTAAAGGGGGACTGAGGCTAAAGTGATCCAGACATCGTCATCATCATAATAAAATTCACCATATTGTACATTGTAGTCTTTAAACATGCATTGCCTATGGGGTTGCTAGGGATCCATGAACAATTTTTTTTGAGTTGGCATTTATTTTTATATTTTTAATTAGTAATTATAGTTTTATTAATAGTTTTATGTGTTTTTATTAATTTTATTAGCTTTTTATATTTCTGTTTAGTTTTTGATATAGTTTTTATTTTTAGTTAATGATCATTTTAATACTTTAAATTCAAATTTATTTTAATTACCAAAAATGTTTTTTAATAGTTTTAATTTGATATCAACACTGCTCTGGACGTTCTTCAAATTTCCTTTTTTAGTGTTCAGTGGAAGAAAACAAGTCATACAGGTTTGGAACATCGTGCGAGTAAATGATGACAGAATTGTTCATTTGAGTGGTGTTAAAGTACTATTTTTTGCACTGGGATGTAACACAGCTGCTGTTTGTCTGTTGTTTGTAGTCTTGTGTGTAAAATTCAGACCTTGCAGTTTCAATTTCCAGCAGTGTTAGTAGTCACTTTTCACTGAATTCTGTGCATCTGTTCTCTGAAGGCACCACAGCACCCATCCATGTACCAGGACTGCCACCGGAGTTCATGCAGGCCATCATGCATCAGATCTCCCAGCAGGCTGTTGCCATGGCAACCACAGCCTCTGCCGGACACCAGGGGCAGCAGCAGGGCACTGCAGGCACAGGTGCCCAGAGTGCAGACAGCTCGGCTCCTCCGCCACCTCAGGCCAGGGTGGTCATCACACGGCCCACCTTGTCTCCACGCATCCTCCAACCCATGAGCACCAGAGGGACCACCATCAACCTGCGGGCAACAGTGCCCCCCTCAGCAGGACAACAGACTAACCAAGTATGAACTTTTAAGATAATTATCATGTTTTGGAGAGACACAAAACCAAAGTCCCTTTCAAGGAAAGTTGGTGGCCATATTTGCAACACCTCTGGTCATCTATTTCAAGTCCTATCTTCTTGAATAAGAAAATCCTGAAATCTGAAAAACTTTCTTGCCACATTCATATTTAAATTACTTATTGCAAATCAGTAACAAAATCCCATTCATTTTGTGTTTTATGCTCAAATATTGTTTAAAAAACTTATATTTCAGGCTTGGGTGATATCTAATCTCTTTGCATAAAACTAGTTCATTTTTGTTCTTCAATCAAGGGCAACCCTATGATGTCCTCTCCTCTCACACAGATGGTCAGTGGTTTGGTAGGGCAGCTTTTGATGCCATTGCACACAGGTGAGTGGTCCTTACCTATTCAGTTCCTGTGCAAGATCCAACATCACACAGCTTATAAACATTCCATGTTTTTCATCATCAGGTGACCAGACGTCCACTACCTCATCGTCCCATTCCTTCTCTTTCTCTACCTCCACAGCTGCCCCTTCCTCCTCCTCTATCTCCTCCTCCACTGCTCCTCCATCCTCTGCTAACACATCCGGTCAGACATCCACCCACACCACCAGCACGGCGTCCGTTGGTCAGTCCCAGGAGGGCGGCCTAGGAGATAACCTAGCTCAGCTGCTGACCTCACTTTTGGGAGGAGTTGCTGGAACTGGTGGAGGGGTGTCTGGAGGTCCTCCCTCCATTACAGTGACAGTTCCAGGTGTCCCTGCATTTATCCAGGGCCTGTCTGAGTTCATTCAGGTTGGTGCCTTTCTAACCAAATGGGTTTGATTTTACCAAATGTTTTCATTTGAACGTCCTGTTTTCTTTGCAGTCTGGCCAGCCTGTGTTTCCTCCACCAAACCAGCAGCCTCCACCCTCACAAGCCACACCCTCTGCCCCTTCAGGAGCCGCCCACACTACCGCCCCTCAGCCTCCCAGTGGAGGTGGAGAGACCCTCAGCCCTGAGCTTTTCACAGGCATCGTGCAGGGTGTCCTGTCCACAATGATGGGCTCTCTGGGTGCTGGTCAAGGCAACACTGAGAGCATCGCCCAGTTTATTCAGAGACTTTCCCAGACCAGCAACCTCTTCACTCCTGGAACTGGAGATGCAGTGGGTCAGTTTCTGTGTTTCATTGGCTCAAATCAAAGTTGCGTTTGATGTACTAGCACTGACTCACTGTCTGTGTTTGTTTGGCAGGGTTCTTTGGAGATCTGCTGTCTCTGGTGTGTCAGAGTTTCTCAATGGTAGACATGGTTCTGCTGCTTCATGGTAATCCTCAGCCTCTGAGCCGCATCCAGCCCCAGCTCATGGCCTTCTTCACTGAGCACTATCTGCAAGGCCGAGAGCCCACCGACGCCAACATTGCTGTGAGTCTGAGCTCATACTGTTTTCTTATGACTTTCATTTCAGATGAGTTACATACTCAATTGACATACTCGATAATTTGGTTCAATTATGATATTCTCATTGATGATACATATTACACACTAGTGTTCATTTTGTCAGCCATTTTTTTTTTTACTTAATCTTAGTCCTGTGTCAAATGTACTTTTTAGTTATTATCCTATTTATCAACCTTGGCCTGTTTTTGTTTAGTCAAGTTTTATTTGACTGAATGTCTGAGCATTTTAGTCTAGTTTTAGTCAATGAAATCTTAGTCATATTTTCATCATGCTGTATAATGGTTAAACTGATTAAAATTATATATACAAAGAGCTTTATATATATAAAAACAAAAAACCATGCTAAGTGTATTGTGTTAGGCTAACCGAGACTTGTCATAACTCTTTTGTTGATTTGATTGCTTCTTTTGTCCTCATTTGTTAGTTGCTTTGGATAAAAGCGTCTGCTAAATGACTAAATGTAAATACCGGCACTGAACTAATGTGTGGTAATGATACTAATGGTATGGTTTTTGTTGTTTAGAGTGCTGCTGAGGATCTGATCAATGGACTAGAGGAGTACATTGCAGAGAGCTTTGTAAGTCTTTTTTGCACCTGATTTATCCTATACCATCTGTTCATCATACACGCTAACTGATAGTCTCTGTGCTGGATCTGTTTCAGTCCTCTGTGACTGTTCGCGAGGGAGTGGACATCATCCAAACCAACATATCCTTCCTGAGACAACAGTTCACTCGCATGGCTACTCACATTCTGCGCTGTACAGGTGACCACCATACTATCCACACAGACACAGACCCAAAAACTGCTCTGACCCCAGTATTCAAACGACATACATTAATCAATTAATCAAGAATTCAAAAGATATGATACAAAGGGCAAATGGAAACTGTCTTGGCAATATGTAACATAAAAAATCTATTTTCTGTGGACTTCTTCAGTGTCATTTTCTTATTAGTCATTGTTTTTTTTATTGAATTTTTATTTTAATAATTTTTGTACTTCAGTTTATGTACTTTGTACTTTTTCTAAAATGTTATTTTATTCAGCTTTATTTAAAATAATGAAAACTATTTGTAATATTTTTGTTAACAATTACGCTGTTTCTTGTGTCTCTCCAGATAACACATTTGGCCAGCGCTTGCTGTATATGTGCACCCAGGGTCTGTTTGAGTGTTTGGCTCTCAATCTCTACTGCTTAAGAGGAGAGCAAAGAGCTTTAATCACTGTCATCAACCACCGAATTGTAAGATTCATTGATTCATCCTCATGAAGGTTGTTTGGTGTTGCACTGAATGCATCTTTTGAAACGTTCATGTTTTACTCCTCACTCAGAGGAGAATGTCAGCTGAAGTGAACCCCAGCCTGGTGAACTGGTTGACCAGTATGATGTCTATGAGGCTGCATGTGATTTTAGAGCACAATCCAGTCACTGAAGACCACATCCAGCATTACGTCATCTATACGCAGGTATTCACCCTCTCATCAGGATTCACTCCCACATCAGGAACCACAGAATACAGAAATGAATACGCTTCTATTATGTTTTTTACGTACAGAGCGAGTCGTCTCAAAGAACAGAGTCAGACGCACATGCAAGCCAGCAATCAGATAACATGAGTGTTGAGGTACGTTTTAACTGAACGAGATTGAGTTTCTTTTGATCACCAAGGCTGTATTTATTTGATCCAAAATACAGCAAAAACAGTAATATTGTGAAATATCATTACAATATAAAATAGCTGTTTTCTATTTTTTATATATTTTAAAATGCAATTTATTCCTGTGTTGGAAAAGCTGAATTTTCAGTATCATTACTCTAGTATTCAATGTCAGGAGAAAAAAATACTAATAGAAAATTGAAGAGAACAGCATTTATCTGAAATAGAAAATATAATAAAATGTATAATAATAAAAGTTTGAGTGGCAAATCAGCATATTAGAATGAAAATTCCAACACGGTAATAAATTGAATGTTAAAATGTATTCAAATAGAAATCTCTTTTTTTATTGTAATTTTGTGCAATATTACTGTTTTTGCTGTATTTTGGATCAAATAAATACAGTCTTGAGCAGAAAAGCCTTAAAATTTTTAATAATAATATTTAGCTTTATTTTTATTTCTGTTATTTTTTATTATTCTTACTATTTCTGTGTAAACTTCAGTTAATGGCCGTTAAAGTTTCAAAAAATATTAGTCTAGTTAACTATAACACACACATCATAAACAACTGTCCTTTGTGTATTTCCTGTCCCTTAGGCCTTGAACACATCTGGATGTTTGTCTGCACTATAAACTGTATGTCATGATAATAATATGTGATTATATGTTACAGATGGAAGAGGGTCTGTCTCCTGCTCCTGCCACCACTGCAGAGGAAGTCATGGCATCCTCAGGAGACACTGCTGATGGTGATGAACCACCTGGCAGGCCATTGTTAGAGGAGACACGAGGAGCAGTAGCCATGGCACCCGCAGACCGGGACGAGTCAACTGGAGAGGCGGAGCCATGGGCAGCAACTGTTCCACCTGTGAGAGTCCATTGTCTGTTATGATTTAGTGTATCTGCTAAATGTTTATTACCTATTTGTAGTACACTGACATATAAATGAGCTCAAAGTTGACAGCAAAAATAAAACAACAACTGATATTGTATATAATAATAATAATAATGTGTGTTAAATATGTTAATCAGGAATGGGTACCCATCATAAGACATGATATGCTGACCCAGAGGAAGATGAAAGCACAGCCGCCGCTGTCTGATGCTTATCTGCATGGGATGCCAGCTAAGAGGAGGAAGGTCTGTGCGCCAACTACATTCACTTAAAACTAGAACGCTATCAGAGATCACCAATGCAAAATGAACAGTTCAATTAGAACTGCTTTCCTCTCTTCACAGACTGCGCAGGGGGACGGTCCTCACCTCTCTCTCGCTGAGGCCGTGAGTCGAGCTGCCAGGACAGCAGGGGTGCGATCTGTTACTGCCCCAGACAGCCTACAGGGGGATCTGGAGGCACCAGAGCTGCAGGAAGCGTATACACAACAGGTAAGAAACTAAAATCGCACCTGACCTGTCCTGAGACACCTGCGTAGACCAGTGTTATTCAGGGGTCTTAAAAAGTCCTCATTTGCCCTTTTACAAATAAAGGCCTCACAAGATTTTAAATCAGAGCAGAAAGTATTTTGATAAAGCTATGACATGAAATGTTGCACGAACAGCAAAAAACTTCCTCAGTATTTTTGTCTTTTTTTCCAGTACAAATATCCTTAAAGCAAGATACATAAACTTTAGATGCAAAATGAAGATATGAACTCGAAGATAAATACTTCATTTTTTCGAGATTGGGAAAGGTGCTCGAGTTGGGATTTGAACTCTGGACACCCGTAGCGCACGTAGGGCAGCTGTGTTGCCCACAGGGTTATTGGTGCCGACAAGTTGTTATTCTTACAACAACAGCAAATATCTGTCGGTAGGGACTGAAAACTTGTTTTGCGTTTTAATTTAGTTCATATTTCAATAATGTAGATTTTTTTTTTTTTTTTTTATGCTAAAATATTTTGAGTGGAAAACCAGACAAAAATATTAAAGAACATCCCTTTTTGCAGTGTGATAAGATGGTATAGTAATAGATATTTCTAACTATTTTTATTATATACACCAGGGGTGGCGGATTCTGGCACTACAGAGCCACAGGGCTGCAGAGCACAGCTCCAACCCTGAATAAAACTCAGCTGCCTGAGCTTTTTTTTGTAACCTTTCAGATGGTTTGTTTGATTAGGAAGAAGCAAAACTCTGCAGGACTGTGGCTCTCCAGGACCGATGTTAGCCACCCCTGATATACACACTCAGTTTAGGTCCCATTTCCACAATCCCACATTATTAAAGTTACAAATTTAGTTTTGCTAGAAAATAGGAATGCAGACTATACAGATTGTGATCTTGCTCTCTGAACTGCATTGAATATTTTGAAACCTTTTGCATCCTTCATTGTCTTCCAGGTGAAGAGAGATATAAAGAAACGACTGAGTGATGATCCAGACTACAACCACCAGCGCTTTCCCAACACTCACAGAGCTTTTTCTGAGGACTCCTAACCCAACAGCTCTGTTTACTGTCCTTTCATCTGTCAAACATAGTCATGACCATGACGTCTCGAAGAGACGACCAGTAGCGTCTCATGCATTGAGGGGTTCCAGCTGTTTTGAACTCGGCGGCTGTCACATATCTCAGATGTCTGCCATAGTCAAATCTGTGGATAGTGGCTAAATATATAGAGCCGGTGAACTAGACCGTTCATGGAGGCAGAAGAAACTAGACTTTCTTTCCACTACATGGCATCCATTTGTCTGAAGCACCATCTTATAATCTTAGATGTCAAAACATTCAGTTTTACTCTGACAGGACTCATATATGACCCTGTCCATTGTAAATTAGCTGTACATTGTTGTAATAAGTTGTTTTAATAATGACAATAATAGCAGGCATATATACATGAAGAAAACCTAATTCGTTCCAGCTTGACCTGCTCTGTGTGTAGATGCCAAGATTGATGTTTACAAGCTCCAGACATGCTGAACGTGATTATATGTACAGCACTGCACATTCGTCACTGAGGACTGGGAGAGTTTTAGTCATAGTGATGCCATAGAGCTGTTATTTGTAAGTATTTCTTGCATGCCAAAAACATCTTGTTGGCTCCATCATGTTCATGAATGTGGCCGTTACAAAATAAATGGTTCAAGTCTAGAATCACTTCTAGTTTTAAAGAAACAGCTGTGTCTGCCTCCTTGTTTGGCCACTTACATGAAAGAATGTTAATTGCATTAAATTGTCTCAACCATGTTTGGTTGGGGTTTTTTTTTTGGTTGGTTGGTTATCAATAACTATAAACCAGAAATTTGGTCCCTAAAGTGCTAGCTGAACAATGATTTAATTTATGGTAAATTTTCAACCGTTACCCATATTTTACTGACATTATTTAATCTTTATTCAACTCAAACTTTGGTGTCAGCTGAAAAATAAAAAAATAAAACTACTATAAAATAGAACATTATCATTCAAAAGTTTAGCGTTGGTAAGGTTTTTTTTATGTTTTTGAAATAAGTCTCGAATGCTTACGAAGGCTGCATTTATTGATCAAAATTACAGTAAAAACGGTAAATGTATAAAATGTTAATTTTAAACACTTTATTTAAAAAAAAATATTTCAAAATGTTATTTATTCCTGTGATGCAACACTGCCTTTACATCAGTTTTCAGTCTCAGATACTTTAGAAATCATTGTAATATGTTGATTTGCATTTTTCTTTGTATTATCAATGTTGAAAACCGTTGTGCTACTTAATGTGGAAACCATGATACATTTTTAAACGTTAAAATAAACAGCATTTATTTAAAATAATTTAAGCCTTTACGGTCACTTGATCAAATTAATGCATCTTTGCTAAAAAAAAAAAAAAAAAACTTTTCAAAAAATAAATTATAAATAAAATTTAGAAAGGTAGTGTACCATAACAAAAACAGAGATTTAAACTATATTCAATATGGAACTATTGCAACTATATCCTATTTGGAAAATGCCTTTATATGCAACAAAAACATTATTTTGCAGAGAATTCAAATTTCAAATACCTAAACGGAAGACGGAGACCAAAAATAGTGCCAGTATGCATTTATTTGTCACACAACATATTCAACACAGGTTTTTGGGTAATACGCGCAGAAATAATCACCAGAACAATTACTCAGCCATGTTTATATGGATCTGCTTTAACAGGTTCTGACCTTTCGGCTTTGAATTGCACAGATTGTGGAGTGATAGCGTTTCATGCTTTTATTGTCCATTTAAAAGCGCAAGCTATTGAGACAAGTGTTCTGACTACTTTGTGACACAGGATGTCCATTAAACTGTTTGGTCTATGTCTTTACCACAAGAAGCTAGGGCAGCTGAACTGTTCTTATGGGTGAAGCATGTATTATCACACTAAATGCACGGAGACAGTCATTACTGAGCTAAACTGACCAATTAACCTGGAGAAAAATAACCCACGCGTTGCTCTGCAGATGCAAATACACTTCTGAATATACTTCAATGGGAAAGAATTTGAAAGCATGTGTCTTTCATATAAGAGTGCTTAATTTACATGGACGGCATGGAAAGACCAGTGCAGATTTGGCAATGTAATTATGTAGGGAGCCATATTGGCTGATAACTTCTACCATGTGACTTGCACATTCAAACATGGGAAGTAAGGGCAAACAAGAACAAGTCCAGATAGGAAACTAAACTCTCTACACTCAAAGGCAGTCCCTGGCATCACTTTCCCTTAAAGGTCACCAAAAAGGCAGCAACCCTAAAGACGTTCACTGCTACTAAATGAAACGGCTGGTTTTCATGTACCTTCCTCTATAACATTTAAACTAATGCAACTGATGAAAACTCCAATTAATATATAAATACAAAAAAATATATAATTAATTATTACAATGCAATCTGATCAAGACTTCAATGTCATGACCAATTCCTCTGTTGATCCATTAGTGTGAATGTGAGCTGAACCCTCTTCACCTTTTATCTGGCATGTGCTTTAAAAGCCAGTTTTACAGCCGAGCTGCCTGAATGCATTTACCTGTAACGTACTGGGTCATCAAAACCTGTTAGTTAATCTCCTAGTTAGTGATGGCCTCGTGTATTAGATAGTCTGTTATGATCCAAACCAGTTTGGTGATATATTCAAACAATGGAAATTAAAGAAGATTGTTTCAAGTGAGAACAGTTTTAACTCATTTGTTCTTGTTCCTGCGGATTTCCCCCCCAAACAACTAGTTACCAATATCTCATTCACTCAACCCACACAATACAGCGCTGCATCTTTTTCAGTCTTTTTAAAGGTGACCAAACGCGCCCACACTCTGGTCCTGCTCTGCTGCGGCTCAGGCTCGGGTCTGTCGGAGGGAAGACAGCAGGAGTGGGAGCAGGTTGAGGGCGGGCCGGTGCTCCTGAATGCCCAGTGCCACCAGAGCCCCGGCCAGCATGGAGGTCACTTTGGGCAGCAAGGGAGGACGAGCCTCCATAACCTGCCAACATAGATAAAACACTAAGCTTAAACCAGAGATGACACAATAACATATTGTTTTTCAATCAGAGGGCCTCAGCAGATGTCCAAGGGGGCCGCAGGATGGCTTAACTCACCCAAAAATGAACATTCTGTCATTTACTCACCCTCAGGTTGTTCCAAACCGGTTTGAGTTTCTTTCTTTTGTGGAACATAAAAGATGATATTTTGAAGAGTGTGGGTAACTAACGTTGCTGATATTATTTTATTTTTTCCATATTATGGAAGTAAACGGGACCAGCACCAACATTAATATCTGTGTGTTCATCAGAAAAAGAACAAGTAAATAATGACAGGTTTTTCATTCTTTGGGGGGTGAATTGTCCCTTTAAAATGTACTTCAATTAATAAATGATGATTAATATATGGAACAATCATACTCTAAATTAAATTGTTAAAAAAAACTAAAGATGTAAAATGAATATGTAATATTTCCTCATCTTCAAAAACTATTGTTTTTAATGAAATACAGTTCTTGAAACTTGTGGAATCCCAGAATGAATTTTGTTGAACTAATTTAACACCATTTCTGTTAATTGTTTGAAAAGAAGCTTCGTCATAAGTATCATTGAATTTTATGTTGGCCTTCAAGTCAAAAAGATTGAGAAATACCGCAATTAAGTGACAAGCATTAAAGGTTATAATACTTGTTTTTTTTTGGGGGGGGGGGGGGGTAGCTCTGCCTCTGACCACAGTAAAATCTCACTGATGTAAAATCTTGCTCCATTTTTTCAGATTTCAGTATCTGTTCGGTATCTCCTTTTTCCAAACAAGTCTACTAAGTTTTAAATTAAGGGTGGTACTTCAAGTTTAGGGAGCTTCCATCCAAAATAACCAATCATTTCAAATAATAAGGCTGCACTACAAATAATCCTGATTTGTCTGTTTGATTGAATGAGCTGGACATTTTCCAACATTCTTGAAATTTATCTGCAGTGTTGGGGAGTAACTAGTTGCATGTAAAGGAATTATGTAATTTATTTACAAAATAAATGTAACCAGAAAAAAAAAGTACTTAAGTTACTTACAAAAATGTTAACGATTATAAAGGGGATTACATCTGAATATTCTCACACACATACAGATTGAACTGATTATATAGTGCTTTAAAATATGAGACACCAATGTTTCAGGAGTTTAGGACACGTTTATACGATAACAGTTTTATTTCCTATTTGGGTTTATGTATATGCTTTATTTTTTTTAAGATTAACTGTGTTTTCAGATGCCTGTGTTTCCTGTTATACGCAAAGATTTGATTTCAAAAACAATCACAGCTATTAAATTACTTGTTATGGTTTTGAATCTGTAAATAACCTCAGAATGATCTCAAAGTAAAGAGGTGCTAAAGTCTGATTTTGTGGAGGCTGTGCTTTAAAAATAGTTGAATTATAATCTTAATTCAAATGATGAAGGATTCTTAAAGTCTGACAGTAATCAGTGTTGAGTAAATGTTTGAAAATGATCAGTTGAAAACATTCATTAGAAATTTAGAAAGTAATCAAATGTAATCAGTTACATTAATAAAGTAATTCAAATAGTTACACTACTTATTACATTTTAAATAGGGTAACTGGTAATCTGTAACCTATTACATTTCCAAAGTAACCTTCCCAACACGGTTTATCTGTCAGGAATATAATAAAAAGCTTGCTATCTCAATGTGACATTAGTCTTAAAAGATTATCTGTGACAAAATCTATTTTTAGTCCTCTAGCTGTGTTCTGCTCCTCCTGATTATTTTATTTTTCTTTGTATTTCACTATATTAATATGACAAGACAACAGACACTGTGCAGATTATCACACTGCTACTATTATCTCCAAATCCTCACTCACATCTCTTTCCTGGTTTTTCACACACTGCTTTAAAACAAAACTGTTTTTCACTTCTAATCCCCATCAGTTTACGGAAATATATCTGGAAAATTCAGCTTTGATCTGCTCAAAATGAGGGAAAGCACTCTGAAATATCCATGAGTGTTCCAGTTAATGAGGGCAAAGTTTTTATTAACAGAAAATAAATAAAAATCAATAAATAAAATGCTGACTAACTTTTAAACAGGAGTGTAATATGATTCAGAAATTTCTTTTCACTGACACTTTCTTGGAAAATAATAAGAAACTATTTATAACTATTTAACTTTAATTATTATCCCATTTAATTTAAAAAAAAAAAAAAAAATATATATATATATATATATATATATATATATATATATATATAGAAAACAATGATATTCTGAAAAGATTTAGTTGCAAGCAAACATTACCTTTTCAACTTTATGCCGGTGTATTCGTCCATCAGAGCCAACATAGAAGGTGGAGAATGCATCATATGTTCTGAACAGAAAAAAATTATTAAGATGACAAAGATGAGCACAGAGCAAGTTTTTGATAGGCTGTCACAGTATGCATCACCTGTAGAGGTGGCTCTTGTCTTTTTTGTAGAAGAAGACCAGAATGGAGTGGAAGGGCAGGCCTTTGACTCTCCAGCGAGCTTTGATGGAGCCATCTTCTGGATGCTTGGTCAGCTTCAGCACTTCCAGCTGAGCCTCCGCATAGTAACACAGACACATCAGTCGCCAAAGCGTCAGAGTCAGCTGGTATGCTACACGACCCCTTCAGCGATAGAAGAACAGGTATTATACCAGTCAGCCGTGCCGTATCAAATATACCGGTACTTTAGTAACAAGCCAAAACCAGCCATTCAATGGTAGTTCTGACATTTTGGAACATGAGGGTCACTACTGTCACTGTGTAATTAGCAAACAAAGCCACAAATCATTTGTTTTCCTCAAAACATTTTTAGATCAAATATTAAAACTTTTTTTTTCTGCATTTGAAAACATTTTTCTTGGTAAAAACTTTTTGATGTGCTTGCAAAAAGTGTTTTTGAGTTTGCAATTAATTAATAAAATTAATTAATAAATAAAATTATTTGCAAAATTTGTAATAGTGTTGTTGACTTGTCTATAAGCAGTAAAGACAAGCTGTTATCATTTTCTGAGTTTTCCACACCCATTTATTGGCAATATGTAACCAATGGCGTTTGAACAACAACAGTCACAGCGGTTCACTGACAGCTAGTTTAACTTATTTCAGGCCTAAAAACCAGTATAACATGCACCTAGAAACCCTTTACCTTGTTTTGGTGTTCAGAAGACCATTGATGAACTCAACATCTTCAGAGTATATGCTGTAGTCATGATTTTTCACAAAGAATCTGGGAAGCTGAAACACAATGTAGAACCTTAACAATTAGTTGAGATTACATTGGGATAACATTAATCAAAAATACAATCTGAAAACAAAGGTATCATACATTTTATATCTTTAGCTGGAGGCTATAGGACTTCTATTCCCACAGCCTCCATATCAAGCATTTTCTCTCCCATTCATTTTTCTACAAGTGGTCAATCTCATCCCCCTTAAACTCATTTTACCTCCACCCTCAGCTTTTCATGCATCAGGGCCAGCTTCTCCTCATTCTCCATGTCTCTCTGGCTGGAGCTCTTGTCCACCCTCGCAGTCTCAGCATGGCTGTAATGTGTGACATTGAGGGACGGATAGAAGCTCTGCTCGTCCTGTCCCTTTCCTGCTTTGTCCACAATCTCTGAAACAGACTCCATCCCAGGGCAGTGAAAGCAAAAGAAGCGAGATCCCAACGTAAAAGGCGCAGGGCATACCTCGGTCTCAAACAGACTCCTGAAAGAGCCTCTCTCCGTCAGCTGGTTTTCCTCAGTCCCTACATTTCTGGTAATGCTAATATCATCCTCTCTGCTCCCATCAACAGTGGTTAAAGGAAAAAGCAAGTCAAAGGGTCTGTTGGGTCCCAAAGCAAGGAGATCGCTTAGTTTGGCCGGCCTGAGAAAAGGCACTTCCACCACGATGTGCTGCTCATCAGTCTCTCCAGGTTTGAGCAGGACAGGCAAACTGATGGCCTCCTCCCATTCCTCCTCCTCTAGGCTGGCCGTTCGGTTCGGCTGGCATGCGTGGTGGAAGGGATGGGACAGGGATGGCTGTTTAATAGACAAGTAACGCAGACTGTTCGGAGGAGCCAAGGCCCATGATGCACTGCTCAGGGTCCTACAGTTGTCATTCAAGTGTAATTCGGTTGTCTGCAAATCAGACAGAATCTGATTAGAAATCAGACAAATCTAATTGTTCAAAGCATTTGATTTTGATTAATTGAATTTTTTTCTTTACACTTTGAAAATATTTGGGTGTACAGATCTTAAAGGGATAGGTTACCTAAAAATCAAAATTAGCCCATGATTTACTCACCCTCAAGCCATCCTAGGTGTATATGACTTTCTTCTTTCAGAAGAGTTATATTAAAAAATGCCTAGTTAATCTCCATCACATGCTTTCAGATGGAGCGGGATTTAATACATAGAGCCGTAGATCACCGACAAGCTTTGCAATATCGCGTTCATAATCGCAGATGAATCGCCATCGATTATGAACACGAGATTGCGTAGCTTGTCAGTGAACTATTAATCACAGAACTGGCTTTACTGACGACATGCGCATGATAATCACATGTGTATTTATATTTAAAAATTAACAAACCATAATCTCTTGCATCTGCTAACACGTGTTCACAAGTCATCATGTGGGTGATGTAGGCATAGTGCAAGCTTTGGTGAGAACAAAGTTGTTTACAGCAAAGGAAAAGCCTCTTGGCTTATATTGAAATCTCCCAAAATTTCTCTTTACAAATCCTCGTTTTGTACTTCTAATTTGTGACAGGTGTTTTGTCTTGCTCTCTCCTCTGCTTTCACGTTCATCACTTCTCACTGGTGCTTATGCCAAAGTCATGTCACTCGGTGGCCATCTCGGTGACACCTCTCAGGCATCCAAGTGCAGCTCCAATCTCTTTGAAAGGGGAAACATCAAATTCTCCAAAACTGTTCACCAAGCTTAACATTAAATTTCATATTTGATATCACCAATGAAATCTGACAACAACTGTCTCATATGTTGTTTATTTTGCTCAAATAGCATTAAAAAAAGCTTATTTCTCAGGCTAGACCGGCCAGTGCGCATGCGCAGTCCTGAGCACACGTCTCAGAACGCTGACTGTTTCTATAGAAACCGGGACTTCAAACTGTAGCTGCAGTGACGCGCTGACTTTACCGATTGGTTCTTTTGCTTAGAGGGCGGGGCTTCATTTGATAGAACAGCCATATTGAGCATTGCATTTTTCCCCATTCAATACTATACGAGTGACACGTCTTGGGTATTCTATTGTCTTTGCTTACGCTATGCCTACATCCTCCGTCATCCGCTGGAACACGCGTATGACGATTAACTGAAGCTACGGTTTAGGTCTATAATGTTTTAAATATGGATATTGTTCTTACTCGAATGCATCAATTCGCTTCAGAAGGCCTTTATTACACGCCGAAGCCTTGTGGAGCACTTTTTATGATGGATGGATGCACTTGTTCGGGCTTCAAAATCTCGACTCCCATTCACTGTCATTATAAAGCTCGGAAAAGCCAGGACATTTTTTTATATAATTCCGATTGTATTCGTCTGAAAGAAGAAAGTCATATACACCTAGAATGGCTTGAGGGTGAGTAAATCATGGGCTAATTTTACATTTTTGGGTGAACTATCACTTTAACCCTTATTTTCAAAATTGTTTTTAAATAAATTTTTCATGGTAAAAGGTTTTACAATGTGTACCTGACATAACTTCCAGCACTGTTTCGTCATCGGATGCCTGCCGCCATGGTTCCTGACACACCCCACCCAAAGAGAGACACCCCCTCTGCACACAGCCATTCAAGTCGGGGTGCTGAGGTGACCTCGATGGAGTCTCAGTAAGATGACATTATCAAGCTACTCAAAGAGGACGAAACGTGAACTCTCCCATCCACCGCTGCCTCGGATTACTCACTCATCCACAGAGAAACGTCTGTCCTTCAAAACCTAACCTGGGCCAAAAAAATACAAATAAAAAACATTTAAATCACACTAACATGACCAGATATTCAGATCTTCATTACATTTATGAATTTGGCAGACATTTTTAAACAAAGCAACTCACAATGTATTCAATGTCTAAATTTTAATCTTTATTTTGTGATCAGCCAAGGAGTCTCATGCCATTGCTCTACTAGTTAAACTCCACTAACAATCAAAAGTTTGAGGTTGATTTGATTTTTTTTGTTTTTAAAAGCCGTCTCTTCATTTATTTGATCAAAAACAGTTAAATCAGTAATACAGTTAAATATTATAACAATTTAAAATAACAGTTTTCCATTGTAATAGATTTTAAAATGTAATTTATTCCTGTGGTTCAAAGCTGAAAGCATTACTCCAGTCTTCAGTGTCACGTGATCCTTAATAAATGATTTGAATATGCTGATTTGCTGCTCAAGAAACATTTCTTATTTCTTGTTAATTGTTTCAGGAATCCTTGATAAATATAAAACATAATATTTGAAACATAAATCTTTTGAAATATTATAAATGTCTGTCACTTTTGATCACTTTAATACACCCTTGCTGATTAAAAATGATTTCTTTCAAAATAAAATCTTACTGACTATAAAGTTTTGAATGGTAATGTACAGGCAAACCTTATTAGTCATAAGTGCTCTTACAATGTACAAAAAAAAATTAAGATCAGTAAAATGTGATACATGGGCGATACTACATTAAATAAATGTTACTTTTACATCTCAGGTGAGAGATTAGCTCTCGTACAGCAGGAGTACATGACCTACATTACTGCCAGGCAGAGAGGCAGCAGGAGTTTGGCCATAATAGGCGTTTATTACACACCTAGATGTTACCACATTTAGATGTCCAAAAATGCTGTCTGGGCAGGTAGCTCACTAAAGAGTGAGTGGCAGCAACAAATGTGAGGCAGAAAAGGGGCAAAGCTGAACACGACAGTGTCTCAAAATCTAGTGAATTACCAATATAAATAGCATTTTGCAGCGTATAAATATGCACCTATGATCGTGCTGTATTTCTTTATGCACAAAAATGCTAACAAGACTTTCATTCAGAAATATATAATAAAAGAGAGAGGAATTGTGTAATATATTGCTCAATCAACCGTTTGAATTAAATAGAGCCTCGCATCCACGTTTTAGATTAGAGAAATATCTTATATTTACAGCAAGGCAGTATTTACAGCCTGACACATGAACATCACGCTTTGGTCACACTTTACTAATCAACATTTTCACTCTGAGCTGACCACCAGAAACATTACAGTAAACGATTACAAAAAGATAGGGCTTCTGCTGAAAGCGTTTCCTGTGTGATTAGGTGGGACACATAAGTTATTAGTTAAGTCTTCATATCTAGCAGCTATACATGCCAGTCATGTGTTAGCTGTCCTGCTTGTAAACATGAAATGCATAACTTACCTGTCCTCGCTGAATCTGATGAAATGCTGTGGAGCGTCAGCTCACTGTGCAGAGATGCGAGAGTGTATCCAAATCTGATTGAGAGAAATTTCTGTGCGATTTAGAAAGAATATTAATCTGTTTTCAACGTTACACAAATGTCACTCCTTATGTCCTTGCCCTGCGCCAGTCTGCGCAACTGCGCATGCGTCAATCGCCTTCTAGAAGCGGGATCTGCCTACAGCGGCATCCAGCGGCTCACGCCCCTAATAAACCATGGCGGCCTTCTCTTTTCAAAATAAAAGTCTTAAACGCAAGGTCCAAAACTATCCAAATTAAAATCCAAATATCTTTGTACCTTAAAGTATGTTTTCAAACTAAAAATGTTACTTGCAAAATATTAATAAAAAAAACTTTGTCATTATAGCGCCATGGATAGAGCTAAAATTTTATATTCAGATTTATTTATTCATTAATATATTCATATTATATTAAGTCACACTTTTATATCAATTAACAATATATGTTTAGTAAACATCAGCATTTGGTTTATGGTAGTTGCTTGTAATATTGTGTAGATAGACGTTTTTATTACTACTACAGTAAGTATGTGTAACATAGGACACTAAAATAAAGTGTTGTCTATATCACATGATATTACATTATATTATATTATCTACAACAGGGGAAGACAACGTCGGTCCTGGAGTGCCGATGTCCTGCAGAGTTTAGCTCCAACCCTGAATAAAAGCCTCACCTGCCTGTAGCCCTAGTAATTCTGAGGATTGTGATTGGCTTGTTTGTTCAGGTGTGTTTGATTAGGGTTGGAGCTAAACTCTGCAGGACATCTTCCCCTGATCTACAATAACAACTTTCAATTATTTTAGAGAAGTTTTTTTTTATTACAACTATAGTAAACACATTTAACATAACATGGACACTAAAATAAAGTGTTACATATACAGTGGTGGACAAAATTCTTAAACACTGGTATTTTCAGCAGCTAAAAATGGTTTGAAGTTAGTTATTTCTATATTTTGTTGTAGTGTGTCAGTAGAAAAATAACAGTTTACATTTCCAAACATTCATTTTGCCATTAATTGTAATGATCCAGTGATTTTTGTTTGCACAAGGGGTCTGATAACAGCCAGTGCTCCAGACAGACTCATCATCATCCAGTCTGTCTGGAATGACATGAAGAAACAGAGCAAACGGAAATGGACTAAAAATCCAGAAGAACTGTGGCAATGTCTCCAAGATGCTTCAAGAAACCTACCTGCAAAGCTACCTGGAAAACTATGCAAGTGCACCTAGGCCCTATAGGGCAGGGATAGGCAACTTCGGTCCTGGAGGGCCGCTGTCCTTTGTTTTGGTTGTTTGATTAGGGTTGGAGCTAAACTCTGCAGGACACTGGCCTTCCAGGACCGAAGCTGCCTATCCCTGCCCCAGGGCAAAAGCTGCTTTAAGGATGGTCACACCAAATGTTGATTTAATTTAGTTCATAGACGTTAATTTATAAAGAAAATCTATTTATGACATTATTTTTGACAGCATCCTCATTTTACAGCATTTTTTTTTCCCCACAAGTGACTTTTAACAGGACTGTAGCTTTGCAGGTAGATTTCTTGATGTGTATTGTATCTTACTGTACTGTATTTGTTTATGTTCTACGCTTTTTCTTTGAAATCACTCGTTTTTAGGTCGCGCCAGTGCAATACCTCGGGCGGCCTGAGTGAGGGAGTGGCGCTGTCGCGAATAAATCCTGTCCGCATGTGATGTGAGCTACAGTGTGCTCGAGTTTATTGTCAGCTGTGAAACATCCCGAGTCTCATTTAACATACTTTATTTTCATTCCTTGTGACAGAAAACGTTTAGTAGAAAAATGCCAAAGAAATCAAAAGAAGTCGCTGAGTGGGAGGGTGATGATGAACCACAAACAGGTAAGATTATAGGTTTCTATTAGGCTACATCACACTCTGTTAATAGCAACGACATGAATATATGATTATTGAAAAAGTTTACATGATGACAACTCTGTTATTTAGTGATTTTGTTTTGACAGAAGTTGTGATTTTATTATAATGTTGTTATTTTTTGCGTAACCCATTAGCCAACGAGGTGATGCGGAGTTTGATATTTCACTGGCATTGCATCATTTTGTCAGCCTGATATAATATAAAACCATATTCGCTTTTTGATCCATCTTTCAACTGCGCAAGCTTTAAATGCTATTATAGCGAGCTGCCTACCTAGACAGCATTTTTAATTTTTTTGGGAACGTGCCTGTGCTGCTCAAATATGCTGTCTAGGTAGGTTTTTTTTTTTTGAGAAAGCTGTTGTTTTAAATCCTATACGCATTGTCATACTGCTGTTCATTTGAGTCTGTTTAATGAGTGTATTTATGTGTACAAAAATGCTTAACATAATGATTTTCCTTCGATTAGTTAAACCTGTCAAAAAAGGAAAGAAGGATAAGACGGGGAAGAAGAGTGTAAGTTTTTATTTGTGTTAATTCAAGACTGTGATCTGTTATAACTTTCATTATAAACATCATTATGCTTAAAATCAAGAGTTCATTCAAGTGCAAACAAAAACTAAACTATTTTTATCTAAGCAATATATGATTTTTTTTTACATTGTTACCCCTATTAATATTGAATTTATTTAATAATATTTCCTCAGTTGCACCAGCTCTAACAGAACCAAACGCAATTGCAAAAATGAGTTGATGATAAATACATTTTAAAACCCATACCTCTGACATCGGAATTATTTTATGCATATTTCTGCATATTCTTATTTTTATCTTGACAGTTTTTTGAGGAGCTGGCATCAGATACTAAACCAGAGAGCGTAGAGCAGCCACCAGTGAAAGAGGCACAAGGGAAACAGGTGCATTATTTTAATTAATTCCAATGTTTATAAATGCATTATATAAAGTAAAAAATATATTTGGTTACACTTTATTTTAAGGTGTCCCTGTTACAGTGTAATTATACATTTCAGTACTGAGTGTTAATTAACTACATGTACTTAAATATATGGTTTGGCTTAGGGTTACTTGCATGTAATTGTGCATAATTTATTGTTATTATAATAGAACATGTACCTTATAATAGTTATTATAATAGTACATTTAACGTGTAACATGGACACCTTAAAATAAAGTGTTACCATATATTTAATTAAATTTAAAGGACATTTAATTGCAGTCAAATATGTTATGTTTTTGGATTGCTTTTTCGTTTACTGTTAGCCTCAGAAGAAAAAGAAAGACAGGCGGAAAGGGAAACCAGGAGACGTTGAGGATGATGATGATGATGATGCAGAGGTCATGGAGCGCCTCAAGAAACTGTCAGTCCAGCCAAGTGATGAAGAAGAGGAAGAGGGTAATGTCATAAACTTGGTTTGCGCCAGTATGTCACACATCACACCACATATTTAACATCATGGTTTATTTTAATCTTGCAGTAGTTGCTCCAGTCAAAGGAGGAAAGAAAAACAAAGTGAGTTGCTTTGATATACTATCCGCTACTTCTCTTCACTGGGATGCACTTTGTGGACAGAATTATTGCTATGAATATAGAACAGTGCAATTTAAGTCGTGATCCATATCCACAGAGCATTTTTTTGTCCTTCTCTTTCTGTCAGGGTGGCAACATATTTGCTGCTCTGAGTCAAGGGCAAAGTGATGACGATGAAGAGGATGCAGGTGATGACGAGGATGCTGATGATAAACCCCAAAGCAAGAAGAGCTCAAAGGTGTGTGTTCTTCCCGTTTCACAGTCAGTCATTATGTATCAGGTTTAGTTTATATGTATAGACTTATATACACATATGTGAAATAGACATAAACGTGTGTTTAGTTTTATGGGAAATAAGTCAGTTTTATTTATATAAATGCTGTATGCATTACAGTTAAATCAGATCAGTGCGAGTATCACATTAGTTTCATATCCATGGAATTTTTTTATTTTATTTAGATTTCAGTTTAAAATTGATAATGCCTTCTATAACTAGTATATTATCATTCGTCTTTTTTTTTTTTTTGCCATTTTAAAATGTTAAAAATCACTAGTTAGTTTTAAAATAACACATTTTTAAAGTACAAATATACCATGTAGGTTCTAAATGAATATTAAGCCATAAAATGAATTTGTAGCAAATAGGAACTAATTGAATTGGCAAAATGCTGTTTATAATAGTTTAATATGGAGTATAAGTAGGTTTTCTGAAACTTTTTAAAAAAGAATTTAAATGACTACTATACTGCTAAACTAGTACTATTTTCTTGTAAAGAGAAATTGCATGGAAGACATTTTGTTAAATTCATATTTACATATTGTTTCAATAGTTTTTAGTGGCTATCTGTACTATCGCTGTTCATGATATTATATTTACAGCATCATCAGATTTCATACATCTAACCACAGTACATATGCGTCACACACCCCATAACTCATCCTCTCTAATATTGCGTTTATTCCTCTTTCAGTCCCATTCCAGCCATCCCTCATGTCCTCTCTCTCTCTCTCTCTCTTCATGACATTCCCAGTGGAATTCATTCCATTTGTGTTCATTCATTTCTTTTCCAGATCAGTGCCAGTGCGCTCATCGTTTCAGTCATTTAAAAGTGAAGTTTCTTAATGGAATCATGTAATTAATTCAGGGTTTTATAGTGCAAGGCTGTTTCAAACATTCAAGATTGCATGCAGTCACATTGTTTGTCATACAGAAGGAAAAAACATATTGGGCTGCATTTTGAACATTTCTACGTTCATAAGCACTTGTGCCTGTTTCTGTACATGTATGTATGTGATTTAGGAAGTTGAGAAGGTAACCAAGGACAAGAAAAAAGATAAGGCTAAACCTAAAATAATAAAGGTGGGTACATGGGATTGTTTCTTTATATTCTTATTCACTATTTTCTTTCTTCCAAATTGACGACATCTGTCTTTCTCCCACCTTGCAGTTTTTTTTCTTTATTGCTAAATGACGGAAGTGCTTCGCTCTTCATGGAAACTAACCCTTTTCTGTACATTCCAGTATGATTTACTAACACTGTCTGATTGGTGAGCGGTGCTCTGATCTTTTCTATAGGATTTTTGGTTTACTCTCTTCTCTCAAACACAGGAGGCCTCAGAGAATGAAAAAGATGAAGAGATGGAGAAGAAAAATGAGAATGAAAAGAAGGGAGGGAAGAATGGCAAGAAAGTCGCTGCTAAAGCATCTAAGGTGTGTGACTCTTGTTTTGATGGATACGATTTGTTTGTATAAAAAAATTAAATTGTGTGCAACCTAAAGGGCCTCTTAATGTTGACAGGAGGAAGATGAAATTGAAGAGAAAGAACAACAGAAGTCTCTGAAGAAAGGCAAAAAGGAACAGCCCAAGGTCAGATTAAGATATTTTTGTGTGTTTATGTATATATTTATGCACTGAGTCTGAGTTCAGTAATATTACAGTTTCAAATGTTATTATATTTTAAATATATATTTTAAAATGTAATTTATTCCTTTGATGCACAGCTGAATTTTCAGCATCATTACTCCAGTCTTCAGTGTCACATGATCCTTCAGAATTTATTCTAAAATGTTGATTTGCTGCTCAAAAATGTTTTATATTCTCATCATCAATGTTGAAAGCTTAATTTTTGTAGACTCCATGATACTTTTTTCTTTTAATAGAAAGTTCAAAATAACAGGATTTATTTGAAATATTTTGTAACATTATAAAAGTCTTTACTGTCATTTTTGATTAATAAAAGTATTAATTTCTTTTAAAAAAATATGCTTTAATATACATTCTTCAGAACATCATCTTTTTTTTTTGTTCCACAGAGAAAATCAGCATATGGTGAACGAAAATAAGTATTGTAGTAAAATGTTCTAAGTTAAATACGTTTGTCATAAAGTGTCTTTTTTGTGATTTTTAGAAAGGGAAGCCTGCTCGCCCTCCTCCTAGTGATGATGATGAAAAAGAAGAGGAGGAAAAGAGTGCTGAAAATGACACAATGATGGTACAATAATTGTCTCTTTTTGTATTCCTAATATTCCTATTTTCAAAGTGCTCATTCATCCACTTCCTATCTCTTTGTCTTCATTTTCTTGATACCCTGCTTCCTGTCCCATAGAGTGCCGAGGATGTCCTCGCAGCTGAGCAGGCCAAAGAGAAACAAGAGAACGACCCCTTTGCTAATATGAGTAAAAAAGCGAAGAAGCAGCAAAAGAAAAGGGTAGCGTATGCAAATTTTGAATACTCTAATGTATTTTATAGAAGTGTTATTTTATATTATTGTAGTATTTATTTATATTTTGAGTTACTTTTTTAATATATTCAATTAGATTTTAGTTTTCGTGTTTTTTATTTTTTTTATTTTTAATTAGTTTTGGTTTTATTCAAAGTAATTTTAGTACTTCAACTTATTCTTAAGATTATTTGGTTGCAGTTAGTTTCCAAAGCAATGTTTCTAATCTTTAGGGTTTTCTTATATATATATATATATATATATATATATTTATTATTATTATTATATATATATATATATTTTTTTTTTTTATATATATCCAAATAATAGTTTTAGTTGACTATAACACTGATTGTAGACACTTCCTCTTGTGCTGTGCAGCTGGAGTATGAGCGGCAGGTGGCTAGTTTAAAAGCTCAGAACGCCATAGAGGGAGACTTCTCCGTCTCTCAGGCTGAGCTGTCCTCTCGACAGGCCATGCTGGAAAACGCTTCTGACATCAAGGTTAGACGATTGGGAGATGATTGAGACATTTGAAAACGCTTCGTACTATGTACTAATTTCTGATATATGTTTATAGTTGGAAAGATTCAGCATTTCAGCCCATGGTAAAGAGCTGTTTGTTAACGCAGACCTTCTGGTTGTTGCTGGGAGACGATACGGTCTGGTTGGACCAAATGGGTGGGTTGATGGTTTAAATTTGACACATTACTACATTGCACATAAGATTTTGATCAGTTTGGAAATGTTATGATAGTAAAACCTGTTTCCGTACTCCTGTTTGAATCAGGAAAGGGAAGACCACTCTACTAAAGCACATCGCCAACAGAGCTCTAAGCATTCCTCCCAATATTGATGTGCTGCTTTGTGAGCAAGGTACAGTACAACCCAGTGAAATTAGTTTTTCATTTTAGTTAATATTTTAGTCATTTTGTTGTGTTTTTGTCATTTTTATGGTCTCTTTTATACATGTAGAGATTTGGATTTATTCATTTTATTTCATTTTTAGTTATGTTTGTGCATCAGGTTAACCTAAACTAGATCAAATAAAATAAGTTTTTTTCTTTTTCAGTAAATGTTTTTTTTATTTTTTTTTTATTCAAGTGACAAATGTTTTTATGGTTCTAGTTTTCATTAGTAGCTGTAATAAACTTAAAAAAAAATTATCCTCATTATTTTAGCAGTTTATTTTGTAGGGCTGCCCCCTAATAGTCGACCAAAATTTTATTAGCCACTTAGTTGCAGGAAAAAAATAAAATAAATAAAATCCAAATTGGTGAAGTCATGCAGATCGTTAAGGGCAGGACATCCAAACGCTCGCCTATATCAGTCATTGACCTCAAATATGGCTTATCATCTGAAATATGTAAGTATAAGCAGTTTAACATGGCCGCTCAATCTAATGTTAACCTAGAGAAATACAGTAGCCCCTCACTGCAGAACAAAGATCCAGGGGGTGGAGATGGGTAGGTTTAGGGATCAGGGGGTGGAGACGGGTAGGTTTAGGTATAGGTATATGTAAGGTCTAGATCCAACCACTCCCCCTGGATCTTGTGTTCTGCAGTGAGGACCATCTCGAGAAATGTGCGCTATTCAAATGTCTTTGAGGAGTGTGGAAGCTGAACAGTAGCACTCACTGTGTGACAGATGGAGGTGCTGGTGTGCTCACTTGCTTTTAAAATACTAATTTTTGCTTATATATTTGTAAAGACTATATATACTTGTATACTTGCCTTACAGACATAGCAAATATATATATCTATCGAGAGTGAAATGTCTACTTTCAAATAAACCAATTCAAATGGAAAACAAATATTTTCAGATTATGTGATCCGTAACATACATACAGGCACGTCCACTACTGCGGAGATGACGAGTCAGTGTCGCCGACTTCATCTCTTAGACCGAGAACAAAGAACGCACTAGTTTATCAATAAGTTATCAAAATGTTAATGCAGTCTCCTTGCTGTTTTTCCCTGACACATTAGTAATCATTTCTTCTGCCGGTGTGCTGTGGCAAGCTTTATGGGTGCGCTTAAATGATTATTAGGTTATGTAGGCAATTAAAGGCTCTGTATTATGATTAAAATAGTTTATTAATAAACATCCGATTAGTCAACTAATGCTTCAAATGAACAACTACTAGTTGACTACTAGTAGGGCAGTCTACTAGTAGGGCAGTCCTACTATTTTGTGCAAGATATAATATGGTAAATCCAGCTGTACTTCAATCCCTGACTTCTTTCTCTTTGTCGTTCCTCAGAGGTGGTGGCGGACGACACTCCTGCAGTTCAGGCGGTGCTGAAGGCCGACACGCGCAGACTGAAGCTCCTGGAGGAGGAACGGCAGCTACAGAGTCGGCTGGAGAAAGGAGATGACGGTGTGTCTGATAGACTCGACAAGGTCAGATGAGAGCAGCTTGCTGAGGTTCTCTAAATATGCTGATCCATGGAGTAGTGGAAGATAACCCCGTGTGTGTTTCATTCGCAGGTTTATGAGGAGTTGAGAGCGATTGGAGCAGCAGCTGCGGAGGCTAAAGCTCGTAGGATCTTGGCTGGTCTGTCTTTCACTCCAGAGATGCAGAACAGACCTACTAAGAAGTTCTCTGGTGGTTGGAGGATGAGAGTGTCCCTGGCTAGGTGGGCACAATGAGGAAAATGCATTCATGTATTAAATAATTTTATGAATGTAAAATAAAATCTGCTCTGACATGACATTGACAAGAGAAATTAGAAAAATTGTCTTCTTTCCAGAGCACTGTTCATGGAGCCCACTCTGCTGATGTTGGATGAGCCCACTAACCACTTGGACCTTAACGCTGTCATCTGGCTTAACAAGTAATTACTTTTTCTTTAAGCAATACTATTAAGGAAAACAACCCATCTAGTTGGTGTTTACATTGAATGCTAATTATAAATAGCCTACTTGTAAATGTTCCCAGTTGGTGGTGTGTTTTGATTGTATTTAAGGAGAGGTCACACAGTGATTGCATCACTAAAGAGTGTCAGGCTCCTGTGTTTTTAATCTTGTTGCTGCATGTTCAGTAGAAAATAAGTCGCACATTTATGCTATATTCTTCTCTGACGAATCGCCTCATATTTTCTCCTTCAGCTACTTACAGAGCTGGAAGAAAACACTTCTAATTGTGTCCCACGACCAGAGTTTCTTAGATGACGTCTGTACAGATATCATTCACCTGGACAACCAGAAACTCTACTACTACAGGGGCAACTACCGTGAGTTTCGTTTCTGAACAGCAACACAGATGAAATCTTCTGAAAGACATATAATCATCTTACTGTATTTTATGTTTGCGTAATGTCTCCTAGTGACGTTTAAGAAGATGTACACACAGAAACAGAAAGAACTCCTGAAGCAGTATGAGAAACAAGAGAAAAAGCTCAAAGACCTGAAGGCTGGAGGAAAGTCCACCAAACAAGCTGTAAGTCCTTGACTTTTTTTTTTTTATTTCTTCACAGTCCTAGTCTTAGAGCCCTGCATTTCGGCCCGGGCCCGACGGGCCCCGACTTTTTTACGCCTCTAGGGCCGGGCTTCGGGGCCAATTTCCACGTCATAGTTCAGAGGCGGGCCGGGCATCGGGCCTGTTTTGGGTTTCTCCTTATTTTATATTGTAGACGTCTATCGATTAGTGATGAAAAAATTGTCGCGCTGGTGGAAACAACACAAGACCGTGCCGCGACTGAGAGCAGCTCGATGGTGTTTAGTGTCCCGCAGCAGGTGCGCAAGTGACTTCAGCGCAGCTGAATAGTTCTGCGTTCAAATGCATGCAATAGGCTAAAGCTTGCTGCAAAACCCCAGCAAACATAACCATGAATGTGTCTGCGGGAAATAGTAAGGAGATATTTGAATTATTTACTAATAAACTAATGTTTTCTGAGTCTGTGTCGCAAGGATGAAGTTGCTGATCCTGACTCGCGTCTCCTCATTAGACGCGCCTTTAGATAGAAATGCATCTTTATTGATTATGATTAAGATTATAATAGAGTTTTTGTTTTTGATTTTTTTTTTTTTTTCGTTAAGTGATCATTTAAAGCTTTCTATAGATATATTTATCATGTCTGTGAGGCATGTATTCGCTCAGCTTCGGTTAATTTTTGTGAAGCGCTCCTGTTCAAGACGCAGAAAGCGCATCATGTTTGTTTTCTTTGTTTTATAAAATAACTACCTTTTGTTGGTATTCTGAGTGCACACAAATACAAGTAGACCCTTTACAGGTCCGAATGATGTATTACTCTTACCTTTATCAAAAAATAAAAAAATTACGGCGTAGGCTATTTTAATGTGTTTCCACTGAAAAAAATCCAAAGCTGGTGCCTCCATGTCCTCCAGAGCGCGCTTTAGCTTCCACTCTCCGCACAAACTTAGATATAGGCTAGCGCACATTATTATTATAGCAGGTTTAACGTTTAAACATTGTTATATATTTGAACTGTTTTAGTATATCTATAGGTTTTATTTTAGGTAAGTCGTGATGATATGAGAAGGATAAATTGATCAAACATAGGCTATGATCAGCTCATGCCGCTGGCCGCTTGGTCGTTACTTAAAAAAAAAAAAAAACTTATAGGCTATTTAACGAACAAAAATGCTCCAAACGTTTTTCTAAATTAACTTTAATAAAAAAACTAAACGAAATATAATAATTTTGCCATTACACACAAAACTGAACTATTTTAATAGTTGAAACAGTACTATAAACTGTTTTGAGAGAAGAGGGAAAAAAAGACGGGCTCGGGTCAGACTCGGGCCGGTAATTATGATAAGCTGTCGGGCTAGGGCTTAAATTTGAGGCCCGTGCAGGGCTCTGCCTAGTCTTCTCAAACCCTTCCACTCATTCTCCATCATTCATTTTCAGGAGAAACAGACAAAAGAGGTCCTGACGAGGAAACAGCAGAAAGTGAAGAAGAGCGGCCAGGAGGAGGGGAGCCGTGAGGCCACAGAGCTCCTCAAGAGACCGAGAGAATATACAGTCAAATTCACCTTCCCCAACCCTCCTCCGCTCTCACCGCCAATTCTCGGCCTGCACAGTAAGTCTTTTATGACTTTTGCTCATTGTAGCATCTTATTTTTATCAAACTTGTTGGGTGGTTGATGACCAGTTTGGTTTATTTTCTCTTTCACTCCCAGGTGTTGACTTTAGTTATGAAGGCCAGAAGCCTCTGTTCAGAAATGTGGACTTTGGTATAGACATGGAGTCCAGAAGTAAGTCGCACATGTCTGTAGAAATCATGAGTAGTAGTTTAATTATGGTGAAAAATATACACCAGAAAATGTTGTTCATTTTCTCTGTTTCAGTATGTATTGTTGGGCCCAATGGAGTTGGAAAAAGTACACTCCTCCTGCTTTTGACTGGAAAATTAAATCCTGTAAGTACCGCTTATCTTTATCAAGTATTAATATTTGCTACAAAAATTAGCAAATTTATATTAATACAAACCATTATTTACAAAAAAAATTTCCTCATGTTTGTTGATTTGTTTCCTTCATTGTAGTCAAAAGGAGAGATGAGGAAGAACCATCGATTGGTAGGGCAGATGTTTAAAATCATTTTTTATTTTACCTTTACCTGACTTTGGTTAATTGGTTCATTCTTCCACCTGTGCCTGTAGAAAGTAGGTTTCTTCAACCAGCAGTATGCTGATCAGCTGAACATGGAGGAGTCTCCCACAGAGTACCTCCAGAGGAACTTCAACCTCCAATACCAGGATGCCAGGAAGTGCCTGGGTCGCTTTGGCTTAGAGAGCCATGGACACACCATCCAGATCTCCAAACTGTCTGGTAAGCACTATAGAAATGTAATCATGTATGGTTTTCAGTCATCTGTCCTTTTGTTGACATTTTTTTTCTGACTTGTCCTGGTTTTTTGGGGGGGTTTTTTATAGGCGGTCAGAAAGCAAGAGTGGTATTTGCTGAACTTGCTTGTCGGCAACCTGACGTCCTCATCTTGGTAAGGAGTAAAGGTTTTAAATCTCTCAATTTAATTCAAATTAGTACTTTAACAATTTCTTTCCGTGCAAATGTACAGGATGAGCCCACAAATAACTTGGACATTGAGTCGATTGATGCATTGTCAGAAGCCATCAATGAATACAAAGGAGGTATATACCCCCCCTTAAAAGTATTGCTCACAAATGCCATTCCTTTTATTTGTTGTGGTAAATGATCTTGTGTGCATGTAAATCCATCCAGATGTTCTATAAGGTTTCTAAACTATATACAATGATTATGATATTGGACACCAGGGGGTAAAGTCTTTATTATTAACATTTAATATGAATATTTTAGCTGTGTTAATCGTGAGCCACGATGCCAGGCTCATCACGGAGACCCAGTGTACGCTGTGGGTGGTTGAGCACCAGTCGATCAACCAGATTGATGGAGACTTTGAAGACTACAAGAGAGAAGTGCTGGAGGCTCTTGGAGAAACCCTGGTCAACAAGCCTAAAGAATGAACATTCGGCTGGTATTAATAACAAGAGTGTCAAACTACATCACTGAAGGGCTTTTTGTTGCATCTAAGTTGCTAATTTTTAAAGCTTCAATACTAAAATAAATTCTTGTTAAATTGACAGATTATGCTGAGCACCTGCATGCAAACTGTGTAGGGTGATATACACAAACCCTACAATACCAGGATGGGTTTTTCACATCTTTTACATTTAAAACAGGTGAAGACTGATTCCATATCAGTATTTTTACTTTCTGACAATTTATATATACAGCGCTTGTTCTTTAGTCATGATGTCTGACATTCTTGTATTATGCTTACATTCAGGCCATATCATTACCAGCTCTGTTCATCCATGTGATGCAATGCTATGCAACATACTATGTGACTATCAAATGTGAATAGATGGGGCTAAAAGTGTGCAGTTTGATAATGGTGGCTGATGCATATATTTAGTATTAAACTGCCTTTGTAGAATTATTATGCTCGCATTTTAAACCAGCTGCAAATTGTTTAACCTATTATAAATGTTCAAACAGTGATGCTACCTGTAGCTCATCTGTCTTGAATGAACTTGATTTAGTAAGTAAACAATTTTTTGCAACAAAGTCAAGTTTATTAGAGCTTTTATTTGAGATTTCATATTATGCTTGTCTTGTATGGACACAATGTAACAACATGAATGGAAAATGCACATTTTCTTCTTGCTCATAAGTATGTAAACAAAATTTGGATCAAACTTCCAACCGCTATTTAAATAGACCTTAGTCAGGGTAGCACAATATGTCATTTCTGACAGGAATGAAAATGAGTTTGTGAGGGATAGAAGGACAGTGTTTAATGGGTTGTACTGCTGTTTAACAACATACCGATTTTTTTCATTTGATGAAATGTCTTCCCAAAAAGCTTTCAGTAGACAAAACACCATAAATGAGTTTTGAAAATTACATGTGGTTTAGGATCTGCCATTGTAAAGATTGTAAGTCTATCCCTAACTGCCTCGTTCTCATGTAAAATGCATGGCATCTGCTCTAATGTCTTTTAAAACAAGATTCAAACATCTGGTTTCAGGTAGTCTTTGTATATCCGCTTCACTCTTGCAAGTTCTCGCTCATCTGGTTTCAGGGCTGGACTGGGACAAAAAAATCGGCCCTGGCATTTTGGCCCAGACCAGCCCACTACATACGATCAAAATACTACCCATCTTTGCACGCCCTTGAATATGTATACCAGCTCCTATTCCATAAAAACACTAAAGCCATATAATAATAGGTAGGACAGAGTGAGAGTTGACATTAAAAACTTCTAAAAAGTTTAATATAATAAAACTATAATCCACACTGATGAATGCTAAAACTATAGGCCTATATAGTTATGACATCCATCTTGTGTGTGCCTGTGTGTTTGAGGGAGAAAGGGAAGAGACATGATAAATTGTTGATCAGATGATCACTGTTTCCCATAGTATATTAAATTATCTGTAAACTTATTTATAATTATCTGTCAAATTTGTAAACTCCTTGGATGAACATTTAAAAGCATAAGAAGGCATGCTATGTGTGTATGTGTGTGTGCGCGCATGTGTATGTGGACACAAATTTGTATAATGACATGGGTATGGCAGAGGTATTACAATATGAAGGTGGTTTATGAGGACACTGCCTATGTCCTCGTAATTCAAAAGGCTTAAAAAAACATACTAAATGGTGTTTTTTTGAAAATCTAAAAATGCACAAAGTCTCCTGTGAGGGCTAAGTTTAGGTGTAGGATTGGTGTAGGGCAATAGCACACAGTTTGTTCAGTATAAAAACCATTACGCCTATGGAGAGTCCCCATAAACCACAAAAACCAACGTGTGTGTGTGCGCGCAGTGGTGTATAAAGTACCCGAAAACCATACTCGAGTAAAAGTACAGGTATCTTACCAAAAATGTACTTTGGTAGAAGTTGAAGTCTTCGTTTAGAATATTACTTGAGTAAAAGTCTTAAAGTATATGATATTTAAACATACTTAAGTATTGAAAGTAAAAGTACAAGTAAATGGAAAAGCAAATAAATATATAAAAAAATATTCATACAGCTTTAGTAGCAAGATTGTGTTCAGTTTTAGCTCTTTCTTCCATTTTGTATTTTTGGGTAAGAATAGGAAGCACTTCATCCGGTACTTGGTGTCTTTCATTCCAACATAAGAAAACATTTCTGGAATCTGCATTTAAAAGCATTTACACAGTTAATGTATCTCACAGAGGACATGGATGCATTTAAACTGCAGTTACAGATGCATAAATACGCCTAATGTTGTGTTTTTAACATAAAACGTTGAATACTGGTATTTGAAATAATTTAAAACATGAAAAAAAATGTGAAATTAAAACTTCTAGTAGGTGACAGCAAAAACTTTGGTGACAGAAAGTGACCATTAATGAGTGAGTCATTGAGATTCAACCGATTCATTCAAACGGCCGATTCATTCAGGAACAGAGCATTTGACTGTTAATGAGTGAATCACTGAATCATTTATTCAACCGATTCATTCAATAAGTACACCGTCCATTGCTCAGAGACGCAAAACAGTGCTGTGATCTTTGTTTGGAACTATTTTCGCTGGCAAAATTGAGCAAAAACAAGCAATAAGTCTAAAATGTAAGTCACTTATTGCTTTACTGAACTTGTATGAAATGATTATTAAATGTGTTTATGCTGATATCTGCAGAAAAACGGCACTCTTTGTGTGATATATAAGTTAACTATGTTATAGAAATATAAAAAACATACAGAAGCATTTTTGCCGTCTACAATTTACAATACCTGGAATTCTGAGTTTTAATACATTAATAAATCAACGGTGCACTCTGTGTGTGATTTGATGATATAGCCTACTTGATAATGTCAGATCACACATCATTACAACAACACTTACCATATTATTGCAGAAGATATACTGTATATCACACACCCCAGACTCCACTTTGAGCGGAAAATGAATCATCCGCGATTGTGCGCGCACTTGTTTGCATGTATCAGAGTAAAAGTATACGTTTTAATTAGGAAATGTAGTGGAGTAAAAGTTGGCTGAAATTTAAAAACCTCAAGTAGGCTACAGATACTCCCAAAAAATACTTAAGTACTGTAACAAAGTACTGTATTATTACTTACAGAGAGAGAGAGCCCAAAAGGGGAGTTGTTTAAAGATGTGATTGGGTCAGGCCAATGTCAATTAAGAAAATAACCAATGGGCTGCTGATTAAATGTCTCATGGGCCGGTCTGTCTGTGGGGAAAAAAATCCTAAACCGACTTTTTTTGACAAATACATTAAACAGCCACAAAGACCACAGTGCCGTCAACTATTTAGGCAGAAAAACTATAGGCTTTATGAGTTTTATGGGCCGATCAGACAAACATGGTATGAGAAGATGTATAAGCCCGGCCCAAAAAGTACGTTGACCCAGCGGGAAAATGCCCGGTCTGCCAGATGGCCAGTCCGCCCCTGTCTGGTTTTATACTTCCATACCACTGATACCACAGTTCTCCAGAGCTGAGAGAAAATGGAGCAGGGGCTGGTGCTACAGCACCTTGAGTGTTTGAGTAGTCCTCAAGAGTAATCAACATGAGGTAACTGGGCAGAAAGTAAACCTTAAAGGAAGACAAAAACACATTACATTAAGCACTCGTGCACTAAATAATGAAATTGATCATTTCTTTTCATAAAAGGACTTGTTTGTGCACATTGGTACTTAAAAAGTCAATTTACCACAATCTCTAGCAGTTTCAATGGCCTTAAGTAGTTTCTGTGGTTTCATACACACACCTGGGGAAACAACTGAAGATGAAGAGAAAAGTGTTGATCAGATCATGATCGTACCAGAAATGTGACACTTGAATGTATTAAGAAATGCATTACCGGTTCGAGTGGGATCATACACTATTCCTGTCTGAGGACTAATGAACTGCTGCAACAGGTTCACATTCTGCAGAGAAAAAGCGTGTATTATTAAACCAAACATAGTCCTCACACAATAAAAAGATGACAGAATCGAAAAACAAACCTTGTAATGGACAATGATGTTTGGATCACGACAGATGGGACAAGGGTTGCCGCATAGCTTATCACCTCTCTATGACAAGACAATCATCCTCATTAATACAAATTTAATGGGCTGAAAAAAAAATCATCTGAACAATCAATCAAATTTAAAAACAAATATGTACTTACAATACAGGTCTTTCTTGTCTTTGGTGGAGGGACGCCCTCCTTGTGGTTCCTCCTATAGTTAGACCACACAGGTTTTGATCCATAGCGCTCAATGTACTCTAAAGAGAGATTTGAGCAACATTAAACCATCATCTAATCAATCATATTTACCTTCACTTTCTAAGTATTCCCATGGTCTGTCTGAATATCTAGACAGTACCTCAGCTGATGAACACCCAACAATAAACGTGGTACACACAACGAATACACTATCCATTCACCACACTCACTAAATGATGATGATGGTGATAAAGTAGGAGATTTCAGACGCAGCACTGGAGCACATATTTTCCAAAATCACGGATTCTCTGCGATACAAAACGCGTAAATTGCCCTTTATGTTGTTTGAGGCTGTTTGCACGCGAAATGAGTGGACAACAACATACATATTTATACACCCTGTATAAAAAAAACATCAATTAAAATATTTTATCTGTAACCAACCAACCTGTGCTTGAATATTTCGTTGTAAAATAAGAGGAAATGTGCGGCAGATAACTATTCCAATGCGTTGCAAGGAGGCTGCCATTTTGTCTTTGAATCAAAGGAAGTTGTCGAGAGGTTAAAGTGTACTGGGACGGAAGTGCGCGTTTATTCTTCTCACTTTTGCCATTTTAAGAGATTTATAACATAGTTTACCTAGTCAAATATTTCAGACAGAAATCAATTTAAAATGTATTTTGTATGTGAAACGTTTCCTGAAACGATCCCGCGTGTTGGTCAGCTGCATTTTGTGCCAATGTTTTGCATTTTTGTTTTAGGATTATATAAATTATCATTTAAATTAATGAATGGTTAATTTTAACCCACACTTTGAACATAATAGCGTAACAGTGATTTACATAAAGGCTGAATCTGCCTTACAATAGCTAGTTCCTGAAAGCGGAGTGGGGGGATGGGCTCGTCCTTGAACACACAGAAGAAGGTCGTTTCTAGAGGAGCGCGTGATCGTCGACGCCATTTTGTGTGGAAAGAAACGCGCGCGAGCCCGTGATGACGCGAGAAGCGTCAGGACTATATATACCGAGTCCCACCCTTTCTCGAGCATTCCTGGATTTGTCTGAGGTAAGTGTCATATCGGAGGACGGTTCTCCGTCTTTTTGCGATTTAAACGACGATTTTTGTCCCAAAGTTCGGTTACCACATCAGTTTTTATCGGCAAAAACGACCTTTTGATCGGTGTCTGGAAACATTCGTTTTTTCTAACGTTTCTTTGTGCTGTTGTTTCGTTTCAGGTCCGAGTCGGTCTCAGTGAAGATCTGGCGTCGAGGATTTTTCAACTGTGCGAAGATCAAAGCCCCCAAAACTCAATTTTTCTGCTCGAGTAACGGACATTCGCGTACTACTTTTTTTTTTGCTCCAGATTGTTCAAGAAGGAAAAGCTCAATTTCAGCCACCACAATCCCGCCCATTATGCCATTTTTCAGCCAATAATGCTAAAGTCATGACAGTTTACCTTCTCTTAAACTGTTAAAAAGCTGAAAATTGTTGCTGTTAAGCACAATATATTAATAGCAACCCGAGACGCAGAGGAGAGGTATTAATAGTAAGTGTTCTTTCAAACCAATTTGAATCGAAACTACGTAACAGTTGTCTGTGTTGAAAATGATTCCAGATATAGATTCCTATCTGTATCGAGCGAGGCGACCTAACTGCGCCACAGTCTCTAGAAGCAGAGCATGCTGAGATAAAGCGAGGCAGAGCTACCTAGTGTATGAGCTCACACCGCAAAGACCGAGCAGCGGCTTCAACGCCCTGCTTCTCTTTGTGTGTGAGACGGAGCAATCCTAATGATTACTAAAGTAACGATAAACCACCGAATAATAAGCTAGCCATCGCTGATCATAAGCAATCTGTACATAAAGATTGCCATAGGCAGAGCTAGGGAGTGGGGCTTTTTATAAACTGCATTCTTTTCAGAGGAGAGCTCACTGGAACAATCAACGCAATCTGCACATAAAGATTGCCAAGTGGCGCCTGTGGATTTAGCGGAACGGAGAAAAAAACTGACTGAAATGCAACATTTTGTTCATAATGCCGTTAGATGTTTTTAGTTGGCGGAACTGGATACCCGTTGAGCTAGTTTGGTGAAATAAACCTCCTTAGGCAATGATAATTTATAAAAATGCATAGCAGTCTGAGTATAAAGATTGCATTTTTTTGTGTTCAGTGCTTAACGAGTGCGTAGATAAGGTTTTATTTGTCTTGTCGACTTTGCTTTAAAATGGCGGACGGGTTGTCCTTTGCTCGGATCACTCGAGGCAATGGTGGCTTTGTTTTTCTGACTGGATCTACGGGAAATACTGTAGTTCGGAACGGATGTCTCCCCATATACAGCTCGAGGTATCGTCTTAATATCCGTGAGTCGCTAGCGGGGTAAATATAGTAGCACTTTGTAAACGAGCGAGACAAATGGCAGGCGGGGGGGGGGAATAGCCGTTGTGTTTTTAAAAACTTGTTGGGAATTCAAAGATGGCGACCAGACACCCGTTCACGAAGACAAGTGGTTAAAGATAGTGGGCGTGGTTTACCGCTGACTTCAGCCAATCAGAGGAGCCGCAGTCAGCTCAGGGCGAGCTGCTATATGAGAGAGGGAGACTTCGACAGATGGCAGATCAAATCCCCCTGTGGCCACTATTGAGCAGATGCATACATTCATATTACTGGTCTTTAGTGAGACCAACACTGGATGCTTTGTGTTGACGAGCTCTAACACAAAATAATTTGCTTAAAGATGCCAGCTGTTTGTTACACTTGATTAAAAAGTGAAAGTAGGTTGATGAACTTGATCTATAGCGCTGTAGGAAGAGTCTTATACAGGACAGGGTGGGTGTAATGAAACTTTAAAAGTTAAACAATGTGTTTCTTCACATCTGCATTCCATCAGAAACCTGGCAGATACAATGTTAATCTTTTCTTTCCAGTGAATGTACAATCTTGACTTGTTCTTGTTATGATAACTGAGTTTCCAGGAATTGTGTGTATTGTTCCGTGTTTAAGGAGGTCGGTTGTGACTTTAAAAAGTTCTTCAACAACAGTGTTACTGGTAAGACAAAACCTGATTTCTCACACGATCAAAAGTGAGTAAATTCTAACTTTTTCGACATTAGTAAGTTAGACCATTTTCACTGTCTTGGAAATTATGTAGAAGCGTTGCTAAACACTTGCATGCTTAAAAATCGATATACATTCGGTGTATATATATATTTCTATTTCATGTGTAATTCGCCCCGTTGTTCATTTCCTGCTGTAGTTAGTTGTTTAGTCTTGCCGGTGTCCAGTCAAGTGTGCTGTAGTGAGAGGAACTGAAGGCAGATATACTCGCTGTTGCTCCGCGTGGGCAGGGCAAGTGACGTCTCTCTCTCTCTCTCTCTCTCTCTTTCTCTCTCTCTCTCGACCACGAACACTCTGCCCTCACCCGTCTCTTTGTAATTAACTTATCTACGTCAGATATTATTATCACTGGCATACATCCATCTTATTTTTTCCCCATATATTCTACTTGTTTCTGTATTGTAATGTATCTTGACTTGCATTTCTTAGTGCTGCGTGGCAAATACACTGTTTCTGTACTTGTGTATGTTTAGAAATAACCACATGGTGGCGACATACAACTTAGAAAGTCTTGTGCTCGGTCGCACTAAACCCCTTAAGTTAACCCTTAGTGATAATACACTTATGCACTTAAGGAGTTTCTTGCAACTGGATATTGATCCACAAGAGTAAAAAGTCAAGTCTTTCAGAGTGTATTTCCTTTATTATATATTTATTTCCTGATTCATTCAAAATTATATTAAAATTAATTTAACACTTTTTTTTTGTGGCCAAAATATGAAAGTATGGACAAAATAATTGGGGTAATATTACATAATAAAGAAAAATGTAGCTAAATACAGCAAAAATTATAATGAGGTAATAGACTCACAAAGCCACTAAGGCACATCAAAAATCATTTTGTGAAGCCCCCCCCCCTCCCCCCACCTAGTGGTTCTAGACTTCTGTATACATAAAACATACCTAAAACAAAAATTTAAATAAAAAGGTCCAGTTAATGTACTGAGATTTAAAAACCTGCAGTATTATTGACAAATATTTAAAGCTTACTGTTTAAAAGTAGTATGCACATTGGTCCTACTTTATATTAGGTGTATTTAACTACTATGTACTTATATATTTTATTGTGTATGTATTTGGTGCATTGTACTTATTGTGTATTGCAAAGCATTAAGGTGGGAAACTGGTAAGGTTCGGTTGGGGTGGGTTTAGGGGTAAAAATAATTGCATGCAGGTATTTTTAAAATATAAGTGCAGTGTAAAAACAAGTATGTACACAATAAGTGCATTGTATCAAATTTGTAATTTAAGTGTTAAAATTAAATTGAAAGACACTTAAGCTAAAGTGAGTCCTACTCATTTTATGTCCATCAACCCCATAACAATGACAATTGTGAATATGGGTAAAGTCTTTGTCATATTTTTTTCATGTATTCAGATTTTATAATATAAGTGTAACTTATAATATTGTAAAGGTTTTGGTATATAAGTGTTTACAAACATCTCATTGTATTATAGGATCTTTCATCTATTGTTGTTAGGTTATAGACAGATGGATCACAGCAATGTCTAACAAGGAAGGAAGAAATGATCTTAATGCCAGAGTCCCTGTATGCTTTACAGCTGATGTGTGACAATGCTTTTCCGATAAACAAGAAAATCCAGTCAATCATTTGAACACTTTTACTGTGCTCTCCATAGTTTTTCTTGACATATTTGTGATAAATGTTATTAGTTGTGCTACAATTGAACTTCTTGGGGATTACAAGTGTCATCACTATAAAAATTACTTAATTGCTAATAAAAGAAATTATAAAAAACTATGTTTAACTCTTAAGTGCATTCTCAAATTTTAATTTGGTCCTTTTTCCTCTTATTTCTGCTCTTGTATAATTCTTATTATTTAAATTATATAATAATCTGAATGCACATTACTGATCACAGCCATTATATTATTTTACATGTCCTCTGTACTTGTGATGTTTATTTTGTGTAATGTACAATGTTTATGAAAAGCAGGTGGGTTTAAGACAGTGACATGACACATGTAATATAACATTTTACTTTTGTTTATCTTTCATCATTTCAAATTATGAACTACATTATGCAGCGCTCACATAACCAGTCATCCAGTTTGAGTTTCTCGTATAATTAAATAAGTGGCAGACTTGTTCAATTATTGTAGAAGATTGTTTACATGAACGCTGCATAATTCAGTCTGCAGTCAGATGTTAAACTATAACAGTTGTACCAGCTGCCCCTTTCTAATAACAGAAAGTTCAGTAAATATTGACAGCCCTCCAGGCATCATATATTAAACATTTTATTTACCAGGAAGGATCCTTTGTAGGGGGTGGGGGGTTTCTAGTAATAATCTAAGTCCCACCTTATTTTATAATAACAATTTTCTAAGTGATGAAACATGAATTTGAGACTGTTGTTTGAAGTAGTGTGTTTATTAATGAAGACATTACTTTTTTACTTTCTGTTGTTGTGAACAGAATGGACACAGCTTGTTCTGTGGTCATGATTGCACTTGTGATTTCAAATCACATCAGGTGTGAGCCAGAAAACTGATAAGACATCCGTATCTGATTGAGTACAATATATAAAACATCTAGACGTTTCTCTCCGTTCTTTGAATGCATACATGCAGAGTTGACAGCAGCTGTTCTGTCTTGTGACCATTTTTGTTCCTAATGTCTTCAGAATTCGTTGTTTCAAAGTTATTTCAGATCTTTTCAAAGATTCAACGTTGTCCTTGTGCTGTTCCAGTGAGCTCTCTTGAAGTGCCATGATCTCATTATTTCTGTATTAACTGGGTGATTTCATGTCATATCCAGATTTTCCCCAGTGGCATAAGCACATGAATAACCCCTGTTTTCTCTCCCTCTGTCAGTAAGCAGCTATGGCCGTGGGCCCTGTGGACCCCAGAGAGGTATTAAAAGGAGTTGAAGCTCTGTTGGGGAAAGATGGAGAGCTACGAAGCCTTGAGGGAGTTGCTAAAGTCTTCAGGTGAGAAGCTGTACCAGTTTTATTTTCTGGATACCTTCAAAAAAGCCATTAATTCCATTAACTTATATTATTTGTAACATATTTCCCTCTTTTCAAACAGTCTCATGAAGGCCTCGCATAAAATGGTCAGCAGATGCATGTATCTGAACATCTTACTGCAGACAAAATCACACGATGTACTTAATCGGTAAGAATAATATCCATCAAAAGAAACATTTGAAACATTTTTGTTCTCAAGGTTATGCGTAACTCTATCTCTTCTGCTCAGGTTTATTCGAGTTGGAGGCTACAAGTTGTTGAACTCTTGGCTCACCTACTCAAAGACCACCACTAACACCCCCCTGCTGCAGCTCATACTGCTCACCTTGCAGAAACTCCCCCTGACTGTGGACCACCTCAAACAGGTACTTCCCCACACCATGGCCCATAAAACTCACACACATGCCCCCGCAGTCTTCTAACACCTGTTTTCTGTCTGTCGTCTTCTCTCCTGCTAGAACAACACAGCCAAGCTGGTGAAACATCTGAGCAAGAGCGGCGAAACAGAAGGTAAGAGCACATGTTCCATGAATCAATGCCAGACAGTCTGCTTACTGTCTTCCAGAGCTCAGGTTTGAACTCTTCCTCTCTTTCTCTCAGAGCTGAGGAAGCTGGCGTCAGTGCTGGTGGAGGGCTGGATGGCTATTATCCGCTCTCAGAGCGTCTCCAGTGGCGCGGCACCCAATGGTAGGGTTTCCAGTTTACATTGTCTTCTGTCACTCTGTTTTTTTGTTAAAGTAGACTTAATGCACTTTTAACGTGAATTATTAGAAAGTGGGGTTCTCATTATTGGCAAATAACCCAACTCTGTTTTCCATCAGACAAGAAACGGAAAAAGGAGGATGGAAAAATGCGTCCAGAGCTGAAGCCCCGAGAAAAAGGAGCAGATGAGGAGAAGAAAGACAAACCAAAAGCTTATGCTCCAAGTCACGCAAAGATCCGCTCTATAGGTTAGTCACCAATGTTATTTTAGTATAATTTATATAATATTATAGTATTTAGTTACATTTTTAATTAGGTGTTGTTTGTTATATTTTCATTTTTATTTTAGTTTTAGTAATTTTATATTTTTAGTATTTGTTCATTTTAATTAGGTTTTATTACATGTACATTTTAATTTTACTAATTTTGTGACTTGCTTTTTTTTATTTATTTTTTTTATATTCCTATTCAACTTTTTTCTTTTTTTTTTGTTCTAGTACTTTACATTTATTTCAGTTAGTTGTCAAAAATTGAACTTTTAATTTTTTTTAAATAATGCATGTTTTATTTTGTTTGCTAAAACTGGTAATATTTAATTTTATTAACTCTTTCAAAAACAATTTTTCTCAGGTTTATATTTATGATTATGTTTAACTATTATTATTATATTTTAGCTATTTTAAAACACTATAAATTATTTATGCGTGTATATATATATATATATATATATATATATATATATATATATATATATAAAACTCATTTTTAAAAGTGATCTGTTTACATTTACTCTAAATGTTGTGTCTTCAGGTTTGGAGGTGGAGAGTCCAGCTCCAGTTCCTGTAAAGAAAACCCCCTCTGCACCCCTGCTTGGAGACAAATACAACATCAAGCCAGCTCTTCTCAAGAGACCAAGGTAAGTGGACACTCCATTTCTTTCTTGCAAATAATGAACAGGCACATGGAATCCAGGATCGGCCCCTTCTCATTTGATTCATGATTTGAATTAATTTAAATGCAGTTTTACTTCGGAGGGTTTGAAAATGAATCGTTAAACTCTGACTTTGTTCATTCAGCACATCGCCAACTGACGCACCACCAGTGGAGAAGAAATACAAGCCCCTTAACACCACCCCCAACTCTGCTAAAGAGATCAAAGTCAAACTTATACCCCCACAGCGTGAGTATGCCCATTCAGCAATATGAGCAGTATGATTATGATAATCTGCAAAAAAGGAGTGTAGAGTTTCCTCTCCGACTGGTGCTTAATATCCATTTCTCTTCCTTTTAGCGATGGAAGCAACTGGATTTTTGGATGCCCTCAACTCCGCTCCAGTGCCTGGCATCAAGATCAAGAAAAAGAAAACAAAAGCAGTTTCCCCTACCACTAACAAGGTGTGCCACATCAGACAACCCTCATTTGTGTTTATGCTTCATGGGTTTTAATTTTCCCCAGACCTCCAAAATCACAAACCCACTCATCTCTCTTGTGCTCCACAGCCCTGTCCGTTTGACGGCAGGCCAGAGGTGTACCCAGGTACAAAGGCCAAACCGTCTTCCCCTGAGACGCCCTCATCTCAGACACCTCCTCATGAGAACCAAGACCTGGAGCAGCCCGGCACACCCGTGCCCACCGAGGACGCTGATGCAATGGAAACCGGTGAGTCCAGCTGCATAGAAATTGGCCACAGAGAGCCATATGAAATAATGAAAGAATTTAAAATGCCTTATTTTGTGTTTTAAGGTGACAAACCCAATGCTCTGGCTGAACCTCGCAGTGAGGAGGAGGGTCTGACTAAGAAAGGAAAGAAAAAGAAAAGTGTTCGGTGGGCGGAAGAGGATCAACTCAAAGAGTCCTTCTACTTTGACCTGGATGAGACTGAGAGAGGTAAAGCAACACTTTCTTCACTTACACTGCCGTTTAAAAGTTTTGAGGTCTGTAAGGTTTTTCTCTTCTATAAAAAATACAGTAAAATAAATAATATCATTACAATATAAAACTATTAATATCTGAAAATACTTGTGGGATTTGTTCAATAATAATCATCACTCTTTTTTCCTCTCTCTCAGTGAACGTTAATAAAATTAAGGACTTCGGCGAGGCGGCTAAACGGGAGCTGATGATGGACAGGCATACGTTTGAAATGGCTCGTCGTCTTTCTCACGACACCATGGAGGAGAGGGTGCCCTGGACTCCTCCGCGACCTTTGACCCTCATAGGCAGCCTGGTCATTCCTGGTTCCAGCAGCAGAGAGAAGATGATCCAGAGAGACCGAGAGATGGGCATTCTGCAGGAGATTTTCCTCAGCAAAGAGAGGTAAGACAAAGTTTTGGTGCCTTTTCTCTTGTAGTGTGTCATGTTTAGTGATTGTTCACAGCATGAAACTACATTTAATGCCCACAATATCGCACATAAAAACCCACATGTAGGCTAGGAATCCATTTGGATTTGACTGGATCATGAAAAGCGGGCCATGATATTATTTACAACTTAGAATAATAGTTGTATTAGTATTACTTGTGTGCTATTATATTTTGTTTTATTAAAAATACTAAGTAGCTTTTTTGTATTCTCAGTTTTCATTGTAATTTTAGTTTAATGTTTAGCTATTATTATTAATATTATAATTTTTTTTGCTCTATAGGTTTATTTTTTTATTTTTATTTTATAAATTTTTTTCAGATTTAGTGTTTATTATTTATTTATTTCCTGTTAGGACTTTCTTTTATATTTTATGTATTAAAAATAGTTTTTTCATCTAATATTTTATTTTAGCTTTTAACAAAAGTTTTTTAATAGATTTTTAAAACCCTTGCACAAATGAATCATCCACATTGGTGAATAAAGTTTAAATAGGGTTAGAAATGTCTTTAGGAGCTTTAAATGGACATACGTGGTTTGTTTCCCTCTCTGCAGTGTTCCAGACTGTCCTCATGAACCAGACCCCGAGCCGTATGAGCCCACGCCTCCTCGTCTCATCCCACTGGATGAGGTAAGACAGCCAATTACCTTGTCATATGCTTTCCCCTTCCATTTTTTTTCTTTCATTTTGAAGTATCAGATGTGGCATGTCGATGACCTCTTTGCTCTGTGGTGTTGTAGGACTGCAGTATGGAGGAGAATTACATGGAGCCCGCTGACGCTGCTGCCTCCGGCGGCTCTTCAGGCTCTAATGAAGGCTCCAAGCTGCCTCCTGTTCTAGCTAACCTCATGGGAAGTCTGGGCAACAGCGGCCGCAGCCCTCAGGCGCAAGGCAACACCCCACCAGCCAGTAACAACCCCGCTGTTAATGTGCAGGAACTGCTCTCATCTATCATGGTAAGATTTAATGGATATGTACATGTTATTTACCACAAGAATGTGCAAAGGCTTTTATTTTAAGCATCTCCTTTGGTTTTCAGGGTGCTCAGGGATCTAACCAGTCTCCAGAGGACCTGATCAAACAGCCTGATTTCTCGGATAAGATCAAGCAGCTTTTGGGCTCCCTGCAACAAAACCAGAACCAGAATCAGAACCAACCTCCCAATGCTCCGCCAAGTATGTGTTTGCTCTCTTTCGACTGTTTTCATTGCTATTGAGTGTTGTTTATATACTATTGCAATATTTATTCATATTTAATTTTTTATTTTTGTATTTTTTTTTTTTAGTTACATTTAAGTTTTAGCTGCTTTTTTTTTTTTTTGCTGTTTTTTTTTTTTTTTTTAGTTGAATCATTTTAGTACTTCAACTGATTTTAATATTTTTACTATTTTTCTTTATATTTTATTTAATTTCTCAGTTAACCAAAACGTTAAGTTTCAATCTTAGCAAAAAAAATTGTGGATTTCGTGATTTTTTTTTTTTTTTTTTATGTGTTCGATTTATTTTTTATTTTGGTTTATTGATTTTATTAATTTATTCAGCTTTAATTTCAGTTTTAGTTTCAGTAATTATGGTACTACTTAGTATTTATATCAGTTAGTTGCCAATTAGTATTTCTAATGAAGTTGTTTTGTTTTGTTTTTTATTATTATTATAATATACCATTATTATATTAATATTTTTATTTTTCTGATTTATTTCAAATAACACCTTTTTATAATTTTGTAACATGCTTTGGTGATTAATTCATTAATTTTTATTTCAGTTGTAGTTTAAGTAATTTTTAATTTTGTAATTTTCTAATTTTTACTTGACTTAATTTTCATTTGTTTTTTTTGTTTTTTTTGTTTTTCATTTAATATCTTTCATTTTATTTCTGATTTATTGCAATAAACTGAAGCCTTTTATTATTAGTTTTAGTTAACCATAACAACACTGCTTTGTTGAGGAGTAACTGCATGATGGTTAAGCAGCATATTTAATGTTCTATTTCCCTCACTTCATAGTGAACACAGGTCTGCTTGGCCATGGCCCTGGCATGAACATGAACAACATGAACAACATGCCGATGCCCATGAATGGTGGTTTCCCTCCAAACAAACCCCCTGGACCACATTTTAACCATCCTCCTCCTCCTCCTCCTCCTCCCCACGGCCATGGCCACGGCCACGGCCCACCCTTCAACGTCGGTGGCCCACGCATGATGGGTCCTCCGCCCGGTCCACAGGGCCGCGGGGTGGACAACGGCAACTACTGGGGCGACGACTCCATGAGAGGAGGACCACACCGGGGAGGACACTTCCACCGGGGGAGAGGGAGAGGAGGAGATCCGGGCTTCAGAGGACGAGGGGGACGCGGAGGACCACGCGGGGGACACAACAACATGGGCGGCAAGTTTGACAACCAAATCCTTTTCATTTTCCAACATTTAAAGTGAGCATCTAAATAACAATCTTTTTGTTTCGTTTCAGACATGTCAAAGAGGCCGGTGTGTCGCCACTTCATGATGAAGGGAAATTGTCGGTATGAAATTAACTGTGCGTTTTACCACCCTGGTGTAAACGGACCACCGCTTTCTCCCCAGCACGGACACTAACACACCAAAAACTGCTGTTCCTTGAACTCACCACTAGTGGGCAACAGGACTCAAAATGAGCCTCGTGTACAGAAACCGAAACGGGACGTTTGCGTCTGTGACAGCACAATCCTACGTGCTTCCTCCGACTGTACAGTTGCTTCATTGGATCTGAACATTAATATTTCTTCTCCATTTTACACTGTTTTCCCTCATCTGGAAAGCAGGGAGAAGATCTGAGATCCTCTATGAAGAGACAGATTACTTGACTTTGCGGCCTACATGTAAATAGTGACTCCTGGATATGTATATTTTTATTGTGATTCTGTGTAGCACTGACCTGACTGCTAAAGATTGTGCTACATAACTCTGAACCACTAGGACACCACGTAAATAATTGTCTTCAGCCAGTGGCATACAGTTCCTTAAGCTTCTCCTGGTGGCCAAAACCCAAGATACTGGATGGGCAGTTTTCTAAATTATAATTCACATGTCAGTCATTCTTTGCCTAATGAAATCGACACTTTGAAAAGTTATTACAGCACAGAACTTTTATTTTAAGATTTTCTGGTTGAATTCTGACCCTGACGTTGCCGTTCTGTTTGGCGTTTTATTTTCAGGTTTCTATTGAAGAGGGAGAAACCGTACTTCTATGAAATGTATAGATGCTTTCGAATTTCCAGATTTTCCCTCGGTTGGCATGAAAAGTGCCTCACACATGGTCCTTGTTTTTTTCCAGTCCACGATTTTTAGTTTCAAAAATACTCATACTCTGCTGCACTGAAATGTATTCATGAATTGGCATTATGTTCTCTTTTTGTCCCGAATTGGAAATGCTGTGTACGCGAGGGGTTAATACAATTCAGAACCGCTACCTTATGCATTTTTGAAGTCCCACTGAATACTTGAATCGATACTTTGTGATGGAAAGTGATCCTAGCCTGCTAAAGAAATATCAACTGTTCTGTGTAGTGTGACAATCAGGAGAATTAGTGATGATTTCCTACTTGATGTTGATGCTATGGCTTGATTTGCTGTGCGTTCATGTTCTCGGCCTCGTGTGGGTCTGTCCTGCTCTATCAGTGTTCAACTGAGCCTAACCTGGGCTACAATCACCAAGGCCAAACGTATTCAGGTGTTTTCTGTGAAAACAGCGGCCATTGTCTCTTGTGGGACTCGATTTTTCTTTTTCTTTTTTTGTTGGATTTACTATTTTCCCATGATTTTATTTTGATACAAGTCTGATGATTTTTTTTTCTTCTGATGTCTGTGTGTCAGTGCGCCGCATAAACACAATAAAAGGCACATTCAGAAATGGAAGGTGTTTTTCTACATGTAAATTAATAAACATTACGAAATTCACCGGAACGTGCTGTTTTCTCTCAAATGAACTTTTATTTTCAGAGCAAGGGTTAATATATAATGACCACTCTCTCTCAGTGCCTGTTTGCTTCTTTAACCTCTAAATGCATGGTTGTTTGAATATGGCAAACAGGGTTACGTTAGGATTCTACACTATCCCACTCAATTTTCCTCCCCCTCTCATGGCAGTCTGGTCAAATCGTTAACAGTTCTTTGCGGTGCGTTTGTCTTCCTGTCTGTCAGATCCGTGTTCTCAGGGCGGAGTCGGTGCAGATGGCTGCTGGAGTGTGTGTGATCAGGAGTGGCCTGTGCACCCAGCCTTCAAGGACAAATATTGACTTCGGCTTCATAGAATTTCTTCCTGCGTGCAAGATGCAGGAAGGATCGTTTAGAGTTAAGGACACCTCAGCAATTCATTCATCCTATGTAATGTTCATTTCATTTTTACAAGCGTTCAGTATGTCCTCCTCAGCCACAGTACAGGAAAAATGTTACAAAAAAAATCTGTGTATAAAATATCCAAGCAGTTTTGTGATCGTGATGCTATACTAGATTGCTTTTGACAAATGTTCAACGTTTATTTCCAAGGAATTAATCGGTTTAATGTTTATTTCAAGAAAAGAACTAAATCAAACAAGGTTTTTAAGATGTATTCAGACAAGTAACTCATTTTGGTTACAGGAGCAAATAAATGTAACAATGTAAGTGAATATAAAGATACTATTGTTCAAAAGTTTTGGGGTCAGTGAGATTTATTTTATTTCAGCAAGGACTAAATTGATCAAAATTGACAGTAAAGATTGTTACAAAATATATGCATTAAAAGCTAAATTATGTTCTGTTAGTACTAATAATATTAGTTCTAAATCATATTTAAATTATACAAAATATTTACATATATAATAAATTACAAACTGAACACAAAATATATTTATATTTACATTTTATTAATATAAATGTTATACAGTGTGTGTGTTAAATTAATTTGTAAAAAAAAAAAAATTTCCAAATAAATGCTGTCCTCTGGTCTTTCTATTAAACAAAGAATCCTGAGAAATAATGTATCAATAATGCATGATTTCCACAGAAATGTTAATCACAACTGCTTTCAACATTGATAATAATAATAAAATGTTTCATATATTTTTTAGCATATTAGCATATTAATAAATTATATTGGTTTCTGAAGGATCATGTGACACTGACGATGCTGAAAATTCAGCTTTGGAAATCATTAATTAAAATAGAAAAACATTTACATAAAATTTTAATAATATTTCACAATATTACAGTTTTATTTTGGTCAAATTAATGCAGTCTTGATGGGAATAAGAGACTTCTTATTAAAATAAGAAAATAAGATTAAATTATTAAAATACATATTATTGTGTTATTTAATATAATGTTATTATTTTATTATATATTTTGTGCTTATTATTATTATTATATACATTTCCTGAAGGTTAAGCACCTTTGACATAAAGGTCAAACAAATAGTTGGCTTACTAGAAGCACATTCTCAGCTGTCATTTTCAGCACAATATAGGGGCAGTGAATGTCCAGCTGAAGGACAGAGAGAGAGAGAAGGAGAGAAGGATTCATTGAGTCTGAGTGGTGTTGGTTGTCGTGGAGGCCCTGACTCCATTCCACTCGGCACAAAGACGCCATTGATCCTCCGCCGTCACATTATCCCACAGCCGCTAGTGGAAAGAGGCTTTGTCAGGCCTTTGTTTCAGAGAAAGTCATTTTCAGAGATGAAATCAGCTATAAACATGCACCTCTCCAGTTCACCTGCAATGACTTGCTCCGGAAATGTTAACATGGTCTGTACTCTGTACGTTTGAGTAACTTGACAGAGGATGTTACACAATAACGTTTACAACTGTCATGTAATACAGATATCAGCAAATGATTACACTAAGAGGTCACTGGTGATGCTTTTCCTTTATTAGAATTAGTACGGAAATGAGTAGAAGTAATAAAACAAAACAAAATAAATTAAAATAAAATAATTGAAATATTATTCAAATAAAAGGTGATGCTTTTCCTTTATTAGGATTAGTATGGGAAAGTAATAAAATAAAACAAAATAAAATAAAATAATTTAAATATTATTAACATAAAAGGTGATGCTTTTCCTTTATTAGAATTGGTACAAAAAAATCATACAATAAAATAAAATAAATATTATTAAAATAAAAGGTGATGCTTTTCCTTTATTAGGATTAGATCAGAAAACTGGCAGAAGTAATAAAAGAAAATACAATAAAAAATGATGCTTTTCCTTTTTTGGGATTAGTATGGAAAAGTTGTAGAAGTAATGAATTTAAAAATAAAATAAAATAAAATAATTTAAATATTATTAAAATTAAAGGTGATGCTTTTCCTTTATTAGGATTGTTACATAAAATAAAATAAAATGTAATATCTTAAATATTATTAAAATAAAAGATGATGCTTTTCCTTTATTATGATTAGATCAGAAAACTGGTAGAAGTAATAAAATAAATTAAATAAAAATATTAAAATAAAAGGTGATAAAGGTGATGCCTTTTCTTCATTAGAATAAGTATGGAAAAATTGTAGAAGTGAATCAAATAAACATAAAAATAAAATAAAATAATTTAAATACTATTAACATAAAAGTTGATGCTTTTCCTTTACTAGAATTGGTACGGAAACGTGGTAGAAGAAAGAAAAGAAAAGATTTAAATATTATTAAAATAAAAGATCACTGGTGATACTTTTCCTTTATTAGAATTAGTATGGTATGGAAAAGAGGTAGAAGTAATGTAATAAAATAAAATAAAAGAATTGAATTGAAAAGAATTATGAAAATAAAGTGAACAATTTTTTAAAATAATAATAATAATAAAAGGTTACACAGAAAAAAAGTTACACCAAAAGTAATCTTCATACATAATCAGCCGTCTTAAGGACACGTCAGTTCTTTTGAAGGAACGGTGTTCAAGAAACTTCCTTTTGAGCGCTTCATTAAACAAATGTTTGCAAGACAAGATTTCACCAGCAAACTACAGATTGTATATAGACTATTAAGAATCCTGTATGCAATACACACCCTCTTATATTACAGAAAACAGATTATAATGCACTAGTAAGTTATAATGTCCAAATATTCATACATGCAAATAGTAGATTTACTTCAGGTGCAATTATAAATTGTTCAAAAACATACTGTACAGGTAGATTCAATTCAATGGGTTTGATGATAATATGATAAAAATATGCATCAAGATATTCATGCGTAAGAAACAGGTTTCTCATTCTAACACCACGTCATTCCTCAAATTACAAGAGCTCATTAATGTACCCCTCTGAGATCACGGATCAGAGCTCAGCCAATCACAAAAAGCCCAATCATGCTAGTCTTCAATAGCTTATCACGACTATCTGCTGACCTGTCCTTGGCGCCGAGCCAAATAAAAGAGTTAATGCAAATTTTGCTTGCAAAATAAGGCTGAATAGCATTAAAGTGCAGAATCACATTCCAGAACAGAAGAGGGGTGGGCGGAGCCTCAGGTGAACAGGTATAAGAGCCGTACAGGTGAGAGAAAGAGAGAGAGACCAGGACTCTGAGACTGAACACACTCAACAGAGAAGCCGAGAACAGGTGAGGATTCCACATTACAGGGACTTTGTGCTGCTATATTTCTCTGGAGGCTTTGCTACAGGTCGCTTTCAAGTGTGTGCAACACCATTAACCGTTGGGACTGATGTTAAAAATCATGCTTTGTCATTTCCTAACAACTATATATCGAAATATTTTGTTCTTTCAGCTTGTGACGATGCTTAAAGGAATACTCTCAGTGCTCTTGGTCCTGGTGACCTTGTCTTCTGCCATCGGGAAGCCTGAGAAGACCACTCCCAAGAAAGAGAAGAGGATTCCTCAGACTCTCTCCAGAGGTCAGCTTCATGAAAACATCCCAAAATATTGTTTTTGTAAAATGATGTTGCTTTAGTGGGCTGTTAGAATAGCATAAATGAAGCTACATATGAGTAGTAGCCTATAAAATAATTATTCTAGTTCTTTACCGTGCAAAATGCTCTCTCATGCCTCACTTTGTACAATACTGATATAGTAGCAGTCATCATCCACATTGGCTGAGTAGATGTTGGTTGTTAGGATTCATATTTGGTATTCTTTTCCTTTCAGGATGGGGTGATCAGCTGATTTGGGCACAGACATACGAGGAAGCTCTGTTTTGGTCACGATCCAAGTGAGAAATGCTTGTATTATACAGAATTATAGAATATGGTGTTCAATAATACATACGTCTGTGTGTATATTACAACTTGTTATTATCTGTTTAATAGGAACAAGCCCCTCATGGTCATCTTTCATCTGGAGGACTGTCCACACAGCCAGAGTAAGGATTGACTTTTATTTTGACATTTTCACTGTTGGTTAGTTTAAAATGCTCTGTTTTGCTTCATGTTTGTATTATTATTTTATTTTTTACATGGTTTATATTATTTTATTAGCTCTGAAGAAGGCCTTCGCTGAGGATAAAGAAATCCAGAAGCTGGCCGATGATGATTTTGTGATCTTGAACTTGGTGGTGAGTAACACTTTACCATTTGTTAACAGTTAGCCTACACTAGTTCAAATATTTCTAAAGCATTCATTAATCTTAGTTCATGATAATTCCATTATCCTCTAATACGAAATTAAACACTGTAAATTAATAGGCCTATTACTCAATGGCTAACATTTTTATTTGTATAAATATTTGTATTAACTAACATTAACAAAGCTTTATAAATACTGCAACAGAAGTAATGCTCATAGTTAATGTATAATGCAGTCTGTGTATTAATCTTACAGTATGAGACCACAGATAAGCACTTGTCTCCTGATGGCCAGTACGTTCCCAGAATCCTCTTTGTTGGTGAGTTGATTTAATCATGACTGATACATAACTAATGCTACACATTATGAAGTATGCATAAATGATTCATATCCAACGTGTACTCCAGATCCCTCCATGACTGTTCGTGCAGACATCACTGGCCGCTATGCTAACCGCCTGTACGCATATGAACCCGCCGATATGAAACTCTGTAAGTCTGAAAGCTGTTTTAATGCCAAAATGAGTTATTTCACGTCAACAAACTAACAGCTCCATTCGTTTGGTTTTGTTTCCAGTGTTGAGCAACATGCAAAGAGCCTTGAAGTTTCTGAAGACAGAGTTGTGAACACAAAAGCCCAGTCTTTTTGTGCACCGTAAGGATTTTACTTCCCTGAGGGTCACTATTATTCTGTCATTTGTTTACTGACGGCATGAAACGCACTGTAAAGCCCTGTACAAAATTACAATAGTTCTTTGAGTAGATTGTTACGACTTCAGGCTTTCTTTCATGTTTTTTTTTTTCCAATAAATGAAGTTGTTTGAAAATGTCGTTTCTCCTGGTAATTTGTTTATGCTGTTATATTCGCACCGTTTATTCAAAGCAGAGGCCATGTGGGTTTTCCAGTTAAAGGGACAGTTCACCCAAAAATAAGAAAAATGTCATTACTTACAAGTTGTTCTAAACCTGTGTGAGTATCTTTCTTCTGCTGAACACAAAATAAGATATTTACAAGAATGTTGGTGTCCAAATAGTTGCTGGTAGCCATTGACTTCCATATTATGGAGAAAAAAAATACTATGGAAGTCAATGGCTACCGCTAGATAGTTTGTGTACTGTTACTTTAACGGAGTCCGGCTAGTATCCTGGTGGGAGGAGTCAGAGTAACTGGCAGCAAGTCTTATTGTTGCCTGGTTACTAGCTGCTTTTGTTATACAATGAGCGCTTGGTTTGTGTGTCAGTCTCTGATTGGTTGGAGGTTGGAGGAAGTTGCTCTCCTGAAATACTCCATTAAAAAGGATTTCAGACAATAAAAGCATTAGCCATAAGTAATGCAGAAACCCAACAATTAAGTTATACAAAGGCAAAACTGGCCAAAGTACAATTGTGTCCTCAGGGTCTTTATTTTTTTTTCTGATTTCAAATGCTTGAGAGCGTAGTTCACAGAACCATTGGATATAGATGTACATTTTAATGAGGAATTCATGCAAGAAGCTAAAACGATACACAAAATCAAGTTGGTAAACTAAGTAACACACACATAATGGAAAATTAAATAAGCAGATAAATATGTAATATGAAATCTGAGATCATTAAACAGTGCTCAAGAAAACATTCTATCACTTTTTCAATTTGCATTTTCATACTAATCATGAAGTCCAGTAGTGTATCTAGCATTCTGACAATTTTTTTTTGCATTATAGTGATTCCGAGCAACTTCAGTTTAACTATCATTTGTGCTAATATTGATAACGTGCATTTAATATAAGAAATTGATGTGGAATTGGTATGGATACTTTTTGATATTGTCAGCATATATAAACTGTCAACATAAATAGTGTCATGCTCACACACTGCATGTTTGATCACAGCAGCTCATTTTCTGTTAATGTTTTTACCACATAAAACTCTTAACATAAAATCAAGTGGTCTTTGCTGTTTAGCCCATTAGTGTAGCTGCTGGATACTGGTGTTTGGTGTTCTGTTCTTTCATTGAGAGGAACTCTTCAAGCATAAGTACAACCTCATAACGTACAGTACAGTGCTGTCACACTGTACTCTTGAAAAATCAAGCACATTAATATATAGCAGCAAGAACACACAGGCTGGCCTCCTCTTCAGTAAAAGCAAACGCACACTCTCTTTAACAGCTCCAATGAGAAATCCAGTGGTCAGACGACAAATCCAGAGAATTCATCATAAGGATCAAACCTACAGGAAGGCGCTGGGATTCGCCCGTGGGTCCTTTTGGTTTCTGTACCTGTATGTCAGCCAAACTCCCAGGATCTGAAACAAGCAGGAAACTTAAAGTTAACCATTTAAAAGTATAGTTCACCCAAAAATGAAACTTGTAGATGAGGTTGTTTCTTTATCTGAACAGATTTGGAGAAATGTAGCAATACATCACTTGCTCATCAATGGATCCTCTGCAGTGAATGGGTGCCGTCAGAATGGGAGTCCAAACAGCTGATAAAGAACATCACAATAATCCAGAAGCAATCCACATGACTCCAGTTCATCAATTAATGTCTCATGAAGCAAAACGCGGTGTGTTTCTAATAAATCCATCAAGGCTTTCAAGGTTCTTTCAATAATTTAAAATAACTTTCTCCAGTGAATAGTGCATCCCCTGTCCTCCCAAAACAATAAACACCAACATCTTGGTTCACAATTATTTTGGACCGTTTTCACTTGTAAACTATGCTTGATCTCTGCATATTTCTCTCCTGATTCAGACGAGCCGACTTTTTCACTGGACATAGCAATTTTATGGATAGAGGTCTCATGTTTTAGCTGGAAGCAACGGTTTTAAGTTAAACAGGTCTTAATGAACTTCAAAAGATGTTAATTGCTGGACTCAAATCATGTGGATTGTGATGTTTTTATCAGCTGTTTGGCCTCTCATTCTGACGGCACCCATTCACTGCAGAGGATCCATTGGTGAGCAAGTGAGGCTAAATTTCTCCAGATCTTTTTTGATGAAGAAACAAACTCCTCTACATATTGGATGGCCTGAGGGTGAGTACATCTTCAGCAAATTTCTGGGTAAACTATTCCTTTAACATGTTTTCTGTACTAGTCTTTCTCTTTTAAGATGCATGACAATGAGGAAAGATCCAGAAAACATTCTGGTTGTGAAATTCAGTGAAGAATTTGAAAGAAGAGAAAGCAGGGGTTAGTTTAGCAGGCTGACCTCAGTGAAGCTGAAGAAGAGGCCGATCCCTCCGACGAAGCGCAGCACCTCGCCGGCATGCTCCAGTATCTTTGCTGCACATGTGGTGCAAGTGCTGTAATGAAAGCAGGGCTGCACAAGGGCAAAAAAGACATTGACAAGAGCACCAAGTTATTATAATAGAACAAATTATGTCATTGCCTAACATGTCACACACTTGCAGTTTGTTATGCTATCATCAGCATGCAAATTAGTAGCACAACCATTATCACCCACATAGGTGTCATTTATATCTTTCAGCACATGCAATGCTACAGGAACATAACTAAAGCACAATCAGAGGAAATTACCGCGGCACAGCTTCCATTGATATCCATGTGAGAGAAACCACAGCAGTTCAGACTCTTCTCCAAGTCCCTCTGAGTGGTCAGAGAGTTATTCCAGCCCACCTCCAACAGGTGATTCTACACACAGGAATAAAACTCATGAGAAAACACAACATGGAACAATCAATAAAAAGCAAAAGACTCTGTTTATACAGATCTGAGTTGGCAGGTTTAGCAAAAAAGTTAATTTTAGACCATTTATTGGGAGAACCAAATATATGTCTATTTTTATATATATACACCATTCCAATGTTAGGGACAGTGAGATTTCTGATGTTTTTGAGTCTCTTATGCTCACCAAGGCTGCACTTATTTGATAAAAAATACAGTAAAACAGTAATAGTGTGAAATAATATTATCATTTAAAATAACTGTTCTATTTGAATATATTTTAAAACATAATTTATTCCCGTGATGAAAAGCTGAATTTTTAGCGTCATTACTCCAGTCTTCACATGTCCTTCAGAAATAATTCTAATATGCTGATTTCTTATTCTTATCAAACTGTTGAAAACAGTTGTGCTGCTTAATATCTTTTTTCAGGATTTTTTGATAAATAAGAACAGCATTTATTTGAAATAGAAATCTTTTGTCATATTATAAATGCTATAAATACTTATTGATTTACTTTTCAATTTAATGCATCCATGTTGAATTAAAGCATTAATTACTTTCAAAACAATTGTATTGACCCCAACGTTTTGAATGGTACTTTATATTTGTAACACATTTATAAGACTGAAGAGCACCAGAGTGGATTAATATGTGAATATTAAAGTGAAGTACAGTAGTCAGTCTTACCTGTTGCTCTTCATTGATAGCCAGACACGCACTGGACACTGAAAACTGAACTACAAACACCAGGAACAGGACGATCATGTACTATTGTCAATGAATTAAGAATTTAAAACATCAAATACAATGCAGAAACATTCAGAGTAATTTAAAAAGAGAATTCTTCAGCAGAATTTAAAAAGTTCTGTATTAAATATCAGAAATTTCAATAAAACCAAATTAGATTCAACAAGGCATAAAGTAAATTAAGGCACTTTTGGTGGTTGTTTGTGGTTTTTCTCTTGAAAAGAAATGGCAATGACATACAGAATTGTATTACGCTGTAAGCTATGCTTAAAATACAAACATGACCTATTTTATGTTTTATTGAGTATGAAATGTAATATACTGAAATAGTTTCCTATTATTTACTATTAGACTACTGGTACAATCATGCAATCATTCCTCCCTGACTAACAGTGTGTAATCATATAGAAGCTTCTTCCAGGACATTTTAGTAATGGCCCAAATTCATTTTGGGATTAATTCATTTCATTTCATTTGAGAGCCTTTTTTTACATTGCAAGTGGTACACTGTTGTGCACACTCATTTGTCATGTTAACTGCACCACTCTATGGTCACAGAGTGAAATGCATTACATGAGCAGATCATAATCCTGTCTCATCTCCAAAAGCAATGAAGAAAAACACAGAACATATCATGGAATACAATGCAAAGACCTGACATATTCAACGCACCCACTGTTTTGTTTGCATGAGGCCATTTAAAATACTTACATGAACATTTAGAAACTTTTTGATACATTAGAAAGAAAATCTATATAATTACCTAGCTATTTTGTTCAAATTAATCATTTTTTGACTGATTACACAGTTTGTCTCCAGCGGTGTCCAGTTTAAGAGGAAGAAACTGGACACTTCAAGCATGGATACAAGAAAAAAATGAGGATTGATACAAACCGTTTTACATGCATCACATCGTTAACTTTCAGACCCTAACATTATTATTGCAAAAGTACAGTTAAAATGATTTATTCATTCAGCATTTATTCAAACCCCCAACAAATGAGATGTAGTAAAGGATACAAAGAACAGCAGAACCTGGTGGTGCTTCATGGCACCAATAAGTCCAGCTAGGGCAACAAAGAAGAGGAAGACCCCTACTCCAATGATGCCACCCACCACCTGGAAGCTCGACACCAACCCAAAACACTTGCCCCAGGCGGCGATGCCAATCATCAGCAAACTAACCATCTGAAGACAGGGAGGAACAGGACTGTTAGTGTTAAGTAAAACTATTAAAAATAGTTTTAGTGGAATTTTTTTTTGAAGTTAAAGACATAAAACACATTTAGATGGAAAACCAAATTTTTGGACAAATTTAAATGAAAACTAGAAATGTTTCCTTGGAAACTAAGTGAAATAAATAAGTTGAAGTAAAGTTACTAAAAGTAAAACTGAAAGCTAAATATTAATGGAAAAAACCTAATAAAAATGTCAAAAGCATTAAACTGAAAATATAATGAAAGCCTGACCGAAAGCCAAATCAAAAATATTAATAAAACTATTATAGTCCTTCTCAGGAGGTTCCACTTTATTTTATTATACATAAGTGTTTTGATTTTTAATATTTTATGCATTACATTTTCCCGATTCAAAAGGAGACATGCCCTATAAAATTCAGTTAAGTGGTCAACTTTTTTTTTTCCAAAATGTTTTTAATAATGACGACAGATTCTTAAATACCTAGTTATAGGAAAAACTAAAAGTTACTAATTGATAGACTAATTAAATGAAACACACACACACACACAGTTGAAGTTAAATCTATCAAATAATGTGACTAGGTTCAGGTTCCTGTTAATTCTGTCAGTGATGATTCATGGGAACACAAATGGCAGGCAAATGGCACCGTTTTCTGCGAATGGCCCAACAACAGCTGTGGTGCCACTTGAGCAATAAAACACAAGCACACATTATAATACAAAATGTTTCAGCCTATTCATTCCTTAAAGCAGAAATGAGTGTTTTGAGGTTAGTCCATATAGCTCTCATTGACCAATAAAGAGAAATGACATATTAAGTAACAAGAGTATGGTGATAATAATGTTTTCTTTCTAATCTAATGCAAATGGTGAGCGCAGACAAGTGCTTAATCAGCACTCAATATCAGCTCCAGACTAATGAAGCAGGATATCTGCATAAGTAGAACAAAAGCAGGATGTGACTTTGCCAAAACAGACGAGTTGCGAGGAAACCGGGATGTTATTCTGAAACCAGAACCGCTCATCGGCCTCATTCCACACAAAGAATGTCTCTAAATAATTCACATGAATCCCGAGACACAGAGCACTGCAGTACAGCCACACAGAAACACCTCTTGTATGAGTATTTGTAAAGCAGATGCCATGATAAAGGCTGATAAAGATGTTCCATATGGTTGCTTCCAGTCTCGCGTTGGTTACTCACAACATAGAGGATGTTGAGCGCGCACAGGGAATTCTTGGAGCAGGTGAATCCAGCGCAACCCATCTTGAATATTGTTTTTTTCCGGACAAAAGCTTTCACCCGTGTAAATTTATGTCTCTGGAAATGTCAGTTACATGACAAGCAAATCGAACAATTTAAGAGACGAATTTTTAGTTGAGCAACGAGAAAATAAGACGCGTGTGGTTCAGACCAATTCACAGTGAACGCTGATGCGCGAGAGGTTGCCAGATCTCCAAATAAAACCCTTCCTTTTTTGGATGAAGGCGAGCTGCTTAGTGTTTTCAAGCCTAGTGGATTTCGACTGCAAATGTAATAATAGGCTATAATAGTTGTTTGTGTTCCTGTATATAAAATTACTCGATTGCACAAAATGGATGCACAATAGTTATGCTATAGCAATTCTTAGCTTTCTCCCCCCTTGGACTGTAAATGAAAACACACGTTTACCATTGAACTAACAAATTGTATTTATATGATTTAACTTATATAATTTGTATGACTATAGTTATGTATAAAGTAATATATAATGCATTATATATTATTTTAATTAATATAATGAACTATTTTATAATTTGTAGGCTACTTTAGAATTAGTTTATTGCATTATGAATATGCTGCATAGATTATTTAAAATAAATACTGGTACTGGTGCCCTCTCACTAATAGGTTCCTCTGACGGGCTCCTTTCCAAAACTACAGGAGCAAATTAATAATAATAATAAAATGAAATAACAACAACAACAATAACAAAAATAACAATAATATGCCTAATAATAACAACTCATTACTCATTTATATCTTGTTTTTCTTTTGACACGCTAAAAACAATAATTTTCCAATGAGTCAGATACCATAACAAAATACCAAGTTATATTTTTATTCTCATAAAATATTTATACACATTTTATATGCGTAAGTTCGACATTCCAAGGAGGCTTTCCTCAGACTTGGCAACCATGTACGGAGGCGGGACTGGCCAGTGATTGGTCAGTTTTGCTTGAATAATGATTGACTGTATTCACACAGTTTGTGTTGAAAGAAAATATTATATGGATATTTTTACATTAGGTTTAACTTTCTTCCATCCTTTTTTTCACCTTAATTAATGTGAAATGTATTATAGGTGGGCCAGGACTTTTTGTCAGAATTTTTATATTTAATTAAATACAAGTTGACCTTTGTGACAAAATGCCTCATGTCAGTGTATGAAATAATTTGTCACAATGGAAACTAGGCTACTATTAAACAGCCCATTATACGTTTTTAAGAATTTAAACAGTCAAATATTTATGAAACACAACAAAAAATAAAAGATAAGATTCTTGTCTGAAGATGCTAGTATGATTTTATTGCGTTCACTTGTTTATCACACATCTAAAATGTAATGATTTTTTTAGGAATTAAAAGGTTTTGAACTACCATTATATATATTATATAACAACTAGCTCTGGTATCTGCTTTAGAGCTAAATAATGTAGCATGCGTTATAGATGACCTGAAGTAATATAGGCTAATGCATAATATAAATCACATCCCAGGAGCAAATGCATAAAAATATAACTCTAAATTGGGATTATGATTAAGTTTTAGATTCAGCATATAGACCTTTTCACTGTAAGGGATAGTTAGTTGTTTTTCTTTCTTCTGTTGAACATAAAAGAAGGTATTGTGAAGAATAGTAACCAAATTGTTGATGGTAGCCACTGACTAATGTAGTATGAAGAAAAAATACTATGGCAGTCAATGGCTACCATCAAAATAATTTATTTGTATTTATTTATTTTTGGACTAAACCTTTAGCTATATGATCTGAAACATGTTGCGTGCGTGTAAATTCGTCTTTAATAGATATGCTGATGCAGTCACCAGAGGGCTGCTCCAGTCAAGAGATAAAGAGAGATGAAGTAAAGCTGACCCGCCAGTGAGAGAACAGAAGCGGGATGTGGTCAAATCTCACTTACACACTCAGAGTCTACGGGATGAGAAATTGCCTTCTGAAGTGCTTGTTTTAGCTGAAATGGAAGAGTGAAATTGTAAAGATTATATGAAAGGTATGTGAAGGTCTTCATACTGCAAATGTTACAATCCTGTTTTCAGTCATACTGGTCGATGTACAATAAAGCAAACAAAATGCACAATATCTGCCATGCAAATTCAACCTAACTTTATTTTATCAGCAAGTTTCTGCCATTTTTTTCAACAGCGGTTTAATCTATTGACCACTAGGTGGCAGCAAAGTCATTATCTGTTTTTGAAGACGTCCTCCTGAGCAGTTATTTTAGTATCTTTGAGATACTATTATAGTTTTTATTAATATTTTGAATTGCTTTTTATTTTTTTTTGTTTCAATTTTCATTATGTTTCAATTTTTTTTTTGTGTTTTTGCCATTTAAAAAATGTCTATATAATGTATTTATTTTTTAGTTTGATTTATTTTAGTATATCAAATTAAACTAAATTAATTGACATGTTATTTCGACAAATATCTTAAATAAAATAAGTAAATAAATAAGTTTTTGTATATTTTATTTTATTTCCATTCTTGTTTATTTTTTATTTTAAGTAATGATTTTTTTTATGGATTTATTTTTTACTTAATTATAAAACCATGGCCAGGAATACCACTTTCATTTTCAATTTCTCAGCAGAGAAACCCCCCACTTAGTTAAACAAACACACATTACATATTTAATTACCCTCTATATGGCAAAAAATGGACATGACACCTGGCTAACTCCTGATGGTCTTGTCAGTGTTGTTAATGGCGTTAAAAGCAGCGGATATTAGTCTGACTGGTGGCTTTTTTCTTTAAGATTCACCAGACATTGCAGATGTCACAATATCTCAGCTTCTTGATTGTGATGCTGCTGTTGTGAACTCATTATCACCTTTTTATTTCTTCAGTTCTGCAGATATAAAATCACAGAGAGAAAAAAAAGTGATAAAATGGCCCTGTTTTCTGATCTCAATATTAAAGTGCGATGATTGAAGAGCACATTAGTTGCTGGCTTGCCCTTGAGAGGGTGATAAGTTCTAGATTTGTCACCCATACTTATTCAGCGTGTCCTATTTTAGCCACTATAAAGGGGTGCAGTAAAAAGAAATCACACTAACCGCCCTGAATCTGTCAAAATCTTGTCCACACTGCTGGCTCTAACAGAAAATCATAGCATAATCCTTGGAAATGGCCACTATTTTATTGCCTTCGAGGCAACAGAGGGAGAGAGCTTGTTCAGCAACTTGGCGAGATTAAAGCCTAAGAGTTATTTTGCCTGTCTTACAACATATAAAATTATGTCTTTCATGGGACACACATACTTAAAATAAACAATTTTAAGTCTCTTTGATCAACCACTTTAAGGATATACTGTATATATAAATATAAGTATGGGTCAGTAAGATTTTTAAAAAGAAATTAATACTTTATTCAGCAAAGATACATTAAAACGATCAAAAGGGACAGTAAAGACATTTATAGCACAAACGTATGATGGTTTCCACAAAAATATTAAGCAGCACAACTGTTTTCAACATTGATAATAATACGAAATGTTTCTTGAGCAGTATATTGGAATGATTTCTGAAAGATCGTGTGACACTGAAGACTGGCGTAGTGATGCTGAAAATCCAGCTTTACATCACAGGAATGAATTACAATTTATAAATAACAGTTCTTTTAAATTGTAATAATATTTCACAATATTACTGTTCTTGCTGTATTTTTGTATTTACCAAATAATGGCAACCTTGGTAAACATTAAAAAACAACAACAACAACAACTTTTTTTCAAAAACATTAAAAAATCATACATCATTTATATTGCTAAATACATACATTAAGCAATATATGCTGAATAAGAAATAAGCAAAAAACCTCAATAGTGCTGTCATCCAAGATTACATATTTACAGTAACCTAGTCTGCCTAAATTACAGTGAATACAGTGCCTTGCGAAAGTATTCATAGCCCTTAATCTTTTTGTTTTGTTATGTTGCTGCCTTATGTTAAACTGATTTAAATTACTTTTTTTCCTCCACATCAATCTACACTCTGTACACCATAATGGTAAAGCAAAAAACTGGTTTTTAACCTCTTTGTAAATTTATTAAACATAAAAAATTTAAATGATTCCATCGCATAAGTATTCATACCCTTGTTTGGCACAATTGAAATTTAGCTCAGGAGCATTCATATTGCTTGTAGATGTTACTACACTTTGAGTGAAGGTAACCTGTGGGAAATTCAATTGAATGGGATTTGGAAAGGCACATGTCTTAATAAAAGGTCTGACAGCTGATAATGCATAACAGAGCAAAAAACAAGCCCTGAGGTCAAAAGAACTGCCTGTAGAGCTCAGAAACAGGTTTGTGTCAAGCCACACATCTGGGGAAGAGTTCAGAAAAAAATTCTGCTTCAGTGAAGGGTCGCGAATGCATGTACCAGTAGTCTCTGTTACCCTTAATGGAAGAAGTTTGAAACAACCAGGATTCTTCTTAGAGCTGGCCTCCTGGCCAAACTGAGCAACTGATGGAGAAGAGCTTTGGTTAGAGTGGTGACGAAGAACCTGATGGTCACTCTAGTAGAGCTCCATGATCATATGTGGAGATAGGAGAAACTTACAGAAGGACAAACATCACTGCAACATTCCACCGATCTGGGCTTTATGGCGGTGTGGCCAAACTCAATCCTCTCCATTCAAAAAACACACTTGGAATTAGCAGAAAAGCAACTAAAGGACCCTCAGACTGCGAGAAACAAGAAACAAGATCTCTGGTCTGATGAACCTCAATTAAGCACCATGTTTGAAGGAAACCAGCTCTGCTCATCACCTGCAGAGTCCCAAATATAGAGATAGCCTTAATGAAAACCCAATCCAGAGCATTCAGAAGCTCAGACTGGGCAGAAGATTCACCTTTCATCAGGACAATGAACTTAAACACACAGTAAGAGTGGCTTATAGACAACTCTGTGAATGTCCTTGAATGCCCCAGGCACAACCTGGGATTAAACCCAGTCAAATATTTCTGGAGAAACCTGAAAATGTGCATCTGCCCCCATCCAACCTGACAGAGCTTGAGAGGTGAAGAGGGGAGGAGAAGAATGGCAGATAATTGCCAAATGTTGATGAGAAATGCTTGTCACATCAAACAAAAAAAAAGACTTGAGACTGTAAAGGTGCTTCGGTTAAATATTTAGTTAAGGGTATGAATACTTATGCAATGTACTTATTTAAGTTTTTTATTTTTTAAAACAAAACATGAAAAAAAAAATGATGGGGTATGAATACTTTCGCAAGGCACTGTAATTGAACAGAATGCCAGTAAAGCAATTTCCAACAGTTAAGAGTATTTTATAACTTGCGAATCTTCTGAAATAAGACCCCACTAACAGATCTGAGCCCCTGATAAAGATAAAGGATTACCACGATTCTTTCTGTGCACTTTTTTCATGCTTTTTTGATGACATGCACTGCAAGCACATTTGAAATAAACCTTCTACTACTACTGAATGAGTGTGAATTCTATGGGATGTGCCCCGCTCCATCTCTCCATGGTCCTGTAGGTTTTTTTTTATCTGGTGATGGTACATTAACGCACTCAGAAGTCCCCTGACGGCACATTCTTTCAGTTATGTCACGGCCACAGATTTTTACAGACCTGTTATATCAAGAGAGGACTTCAAAATCTTTCAGAAGGCAAGACACCATCCATTTACAATGAGCAACACAGTCTGTAGTCTTAAAAGCTCACCCTCGACCTCTCTTTCCCTCCTCTGTGCCAACATAGCTTTTGACTTGGGCCCACTAGAATAGATTCACAATATCACAGCCAGTTATAGCTGAAAAATGTATCGATACACAACATTATTAAGGGTGCTTGCTAAAGCTTAAATATATTTGAATAAACCTCCAACCTAAAGTATAAAACTTTGAATTGTAACTTGTCCTGTGCTGTTTGTGCTTCAGACCTGAATGAAACCTCAGATCATATTTTGTTGAGGAGAGGAGGCATGTATTTTACCTGGATTTTCACCATGTCACACAATAAAATTAATGAAAAATCTCATAGATTTATATTTACAGAAACCATGGGCTGTCTTGGGCCAACCATGTCAGCAATTTTTGCACAGGTAAAATACAAAAATGTATAATATATTGTTTAATGAAACACAAAAATATAAAAGATGCCATTTGTTTTTAATTTAAACTTTAGATGCTAATATATTGTACAAAATGTACTTCAAAGGACAAGAAAATACATTTCCAATGTTAAAATACATGTTTGGGGCAAGATTTTTATTTATTGATTTATTTGTTTGTTTATTTATATATTTTTTAAAGAAGTCTCTTATGCTCCCCTGCCTTTATTTGATCAAAAAAGAAACTAAAAACAGTAATATTATTACAATTCCAAATAACTGTTTTCTATTTTAATATTTTTAAAATGTAATTTATTCTTGTGCTGATTTACTGCTCAAGAAACATTTCTTATTAGTATCAATGTTGTGCTGACAAATGTTTTAGGATTCTTTGATAAATAGAAAGGTCAATCAATCAATCAATCAATCAATCAATCAATCAATCAATCAATCAATCAATCAATCAATATTTTAACTAGAAACCTTTTGTAACATAATAACATACAATTATATTTTTTTAAACCAATTTTATGTATCTTTGCTGAATGATTTATAAAAAAACTCAAACCTTTGAATGGGTGTATTTATATTATTTTATATTAAAACATTTAAATTGGCCAAAAATATATATATGAACTTATTAAAAAGTGTATTTATGTAAATATATTGTATCGCCTATAATGGAAATATATTTGTGGGCCTTTTTTTGTATATTTGGAATATACACATATTATATGGACAATGGATGTGAAACGAGCACATGATTTGATATTCCGCTTCGCTCTTTGCTGTCTTTCAACCCTCTGCTCTAAAAGGTCATTTACACCCTCCATCCTCCGAGTGTTTGTGTCTTTGGCATGCAGTGAGCGCGGGGGTGTGCATATGTGCTCGTGAACACGGTCGGCCTGACATTGAGACGGGACTCGAGGGTGATAACCGCACTCAAGGTCTTGCTGTCAAGTGCTGAGGGCTCTTGTTAATTCGTTGACAGGCGATTAGGATCAGACACTGGCCTGGTGCGTGTGGCGTAGTTTACTCATGGCGCTCTCCTTCCTTTCTGTTCTGGTTAATCTCCACTGTAGGCCGCTGATGATTTACATTAGGCTAATTTTCAGCCTAGCTTTTGAATTATGCATATACACACACCACGGTCTGTTGCCCGTTCGCATCTCATCGGTCTCTGCTCTTTGAAAATGCGCTGCGTGTGAGCGGTAATTAGTACCTTTAGCGTCGGAGCCACAGAGGTTCCCTCAAGGGAACTACGCAACTATAATGTCACTGACCTTGCAGATACTTAAATGTCTACTTGGTTTCAATACATATAGATTGACTAAAGTCAGCGGGGAGAAGAGAAATCTGTTCAGATGGGCATGCAAGGGGCTAATCTTGATGCACGAGTAATTATAAAGTCTTTTAATGCGTTGGCATGCTGCCCAATGAAGGCCTTCGGTGGGTGACATGAATGACAAACACCACATGGAGGCCACCTAAAACACATTTTAAGTAAGAAGAAACGGAAATTACTGGCTATTAACTCTAATTTGGTTGGTTCGTATGAGGACGCGTGGCTTTCAGAGCTTCTGGGATGTGCTGAATCATGGCTTGAGGGGCATATGGCTGGGTTTATGTGTGAAGCGCAAAGTAAAGTTGGCAGTACGCCGTTTACTGCAAGTCATGCCCGCGGCTCCCTCAAACTGCTTGTCTACATCGTGTGTATTGAATGAGTCGGGTGGATGAGAAACACAAGAGTTCACTCAAACAAAAGGCCAAGCCTGATGGATCTAGTTAGACAGTTAAATTCACCTGAGTAGACTTGAGATAACACTTCATGAATATAGTAGCCAATCAAACAAGTGAAAGTGAAGTCACACATCATGTCCTCAAAAGCACTGAAAGAAGCAACTGAAGCACTGTTTCAAAGTCATTATAGAGGAAGGGTGTGTGGATACTTTCAAATAAAGATGAGATTAAACAACTAAACCATCAAACATGAACAAAAACGGAGAAGATGAGATTAAAACAATACAATGCCTCAAAAGGTTGCTCTTAGTTATGCTTCAATTAAATTTCAACATTGTCTCAGATGATTGCAGAACAGTAGGATCAGTAGGAGAATTTGGCTATTAAACAAAATTAAATAATAAATTACATCAGTTTGTGTGTGTAATAACTTTGTTTGAATTTAATGAAAACTTTTACTGAGCAAGGAGAAATTAAATTGATCACAAGTGACAGTAATGTTTATAATGTTCCACAAGACTGTTCCACAAAACTTTTATTAGAAAATATATTATGTTACCATAATACGTTATAATATATTACAGTTTGCACAAAATGTTTATTAAGAAAATCAGCATATTAGAATGATTTCTGAAGGATCACTGAAAAATTGAGTAATTGTTGCTGAAATTTCAGCTTTTTATCACAGGATATATATATATATATATATATATTTCATTGCTGTCTAGGAAAAAAAATCGAGATAATCTCTTTCTTCTGGGGTTGGAATCTCTTTGTTCTGCTTTGAATTGAATTGCTGGAATATCCTTGAAATTCCCTCTAACTTGAACAAGAAGTGAACTTGCAAACTATGGTGATTTGAAATCATTATGAGGCTCTCACAGATTCAATTTATCACTCCTCTCTATTTGCTCATTATAATTTCATGGCACCATCTTTTATAATTTAGTGCTCATCATCTCTAGCAGCTTTCTTTTTAAAAACAGCCCTTTATTCTCCTGAACTTCAAATAACCTCCACACAAGTTCAGCTCGATACGTCCAGTGTTCGTTGCACTTTCACCTCATGTACCGCTGTGACCAAACTGAGGAATCACAAACCATTAACAAGACATTCTTGCAGTCGGTATCATTATAGGAAAGCTGCAATTCGGACTCTGAACCTGCAGCGTACATTTTTCCCCCCATGCATCCTCTCTGTATCATTACAGGTCTACTGGTGAAACCAGAGCTCAAATGTGCAGCAGATAAAGTCTCACTGGCATGCCGTCTTTATCAAAACTGATCAAAGAGAGAGCGTGAAAAGCACATTACACATGGCATTTCACTCTCAGCCGGTGCGTACGTGTTTGTGTGCTTGCGTGGAAAAGCTTTGAAAATGTTGTTCGCTTGAAGTGATTATTTCAGCATCATTAGTGTATCTTACGCTTTTTTTGGTCTCTCAGGAAACAGATCTAGCCTGAGGCCCTTAAGCAGGTTAAAGGGAATCAAACCCTGCGCTGATTAATTATCTGAGCTCCTGTGAAACAGTGACATGTGGAAAAGTGTGCCGTTACAGGTCCTTCTAAAAGTAGCGCTGTAGTTATTTCACATCAAACACACTGGAGTGCTAATTTGAACTTATTTTCTTTAAAATAATCCATTATTCAGCTTCCCTTTGGGTCAATTTGACTGCTTGGATTGAAGTTGTTTTTAAATCTTGATTTTTACTTTAAGAAACCCTTGCGAAGCTTTCTCAGTGTTATCCATGCAATTCATTTTAAGGAACACAGAGAGAGATTAAGATGAAGAATGACCTCCTTTTGGGATGTCGAATCACTGGGAGAAAAAAGTCCATCAATTGCTTACTGAGATCTGCCTTCTAAACTGGCTTGAAAAGTCACTAGTCATTGGCTTCACAATGTGAAGTCAAAGCCTGATGTGCAGCTCGAACATCAGGAAAACAACACACCAGCAGTTAATAAAACCATGGGAGCCTTTCTCTTTTTGCTTGATTTACTTGCTCATTGAGTTTATTATGCTATTGTATAACGATTTAGATTACTGTTATATCACTAATTACACATGAACAAAACTTTACACAATATTAACATTCTAGTAACTACTACTAACTTACAAGTAACTCTGATTAATTAATTAGTAACAGCACTCTATTAGCTGTTTTTTATCATACCAGAACTACTAAGAAACTACATACACTTGTGTATTCTTTACCCCCCAAAACCTTACAAAAACTTCAAAAAGCTTACAATAACTTGAGTCATTGCTAGGGAGTTGTCATGCTTTTCACTTTAGAATACATTTCCAAATAATTTGCAACTCCATCTGACAGATTTGGTAATACTTGAGTCATTACTAGTGGATATTCATGATCTACACTTTAAAATTAATCATGCATTATTCTCATGAATAATGTAATTGTAAATAGCTTCTTAGTTCTCTGGGAAGTATGAAAATGGTGAACAATCTGTGTATCTAAAGCTGTGTTCTTCTATAGATTTCAGTACCTAAAATTTATAACTTGTTTTGGAATGTACGTTTTCTTAACATAATCAATGTGCCATTTGTCAGTTATCAACAGAACAGAAGGGCTTTGTTAAATGTGTGGTTACACCAGCTTTTGAAAGAAATTTCAAGTGTTTTATCATAAGTTTCCTGCTAGCAGGTGCTGAGAAGATGAGAAAGAAATTTGAAGGGAACAAAATGAGATACGAAACAACTCACCTGATTATATTCAAAAGTTTTTGTTTTTTTTTTAATTATAAGATGTAAAAGAAACATCAGGGAAATAAACAAGCAAATAGCATTATAAAGAAAAAGAAGTAAATAATAGCTTTTAACATTTATTTGTATATGCTAAAGCAAATGACAGCTTTAGTTAGCAAATATTGATTATTCTAATTTACAATTAAACTTGTGAGGGTTAATCACCTGATTATCTTTTAAAATAACAAGATATCAAAGAAACATCAAGGAATAAATAACGACATATTTATAAATAAACAATACGCTATGACATTTATTTTTATATGCTAAGGCAAATGACAGCTTTAGATATCAAGTAGCAATACACCACACCACATTACCTCTGTGAAGTCCTTTATGGCATAACTATTTATCCTGGGCTCTGTGAATTTAAACGATGGCCTTGTTAAGAGAAAGAGAGGGGCAAAGCACAAAAGCAGCAGGGAAGAATAAGAGAGGAATATACTGTATACGCTAGCCAAGCTCAAAGGCCACAGCGGTCAGCAGCCACTTCGTTATGAGTTTGAATAGTCTGACATGCACAAACAAGAGTGTGTTAACCTTGAGCGAGACTGAGGGGAAAAGGGGAGCGGAGGGTGGTGGTAGTGGTGTTAAAGGCCTAAGCAGGTGTGACAGTTCTGAAAGCTTTCACTGAACAAAAAGGTTTCACTGGCCTCCTAGCAATGCTGAGCTACGGCTGACCTCACTGCTCTCCAGCGCTGGCAGATAGAAGCTGTGTTTGTAGTAGAAGGGAAGCACAAGAGATGAAGGAAAACAAGCATGCTTGTATTTACATGAAAGATGCATATAAAATAATAACAGAGTAAAAGTACAGCATATGTTCTCTAATTCAAAACAGATCATGAGACTATGCCAGGATTGTCTTGTAACTGTGACTAATAAATAAACATGTAAATTAACTAAACTATAATCCATAAATCAAAGGATGTGCAACTGATCAAGTTTGCGTTTACAGTTTTAGTATTTGGCCACATTAATACTGTCCAAATGTTTCACCACCAACCCATGAAAGTAAAACATCTTCTATTTTCCTCCAGTGGGGGGCAGCAAACATTATATTATGCACTGTGCACCATTCCTTCAAAATGTACCACATATATGAGCCCAGAAGCTTATGCAAACGTTTATGGATGTCTCCAAGAACCAAACAGCATATTAATTAATGCATAACAGATTTATATTTACTGGAATAACACAGATCATTTTTGTATGAGGACTACACCACTAATATTGTGTATCGGAATCATGTATAAACTGATGCATATACATGTATTCTGGAAGAAATATGTGTGTGTGTGTGTGTGTGTGTTGTATGTATTTGAAGAGTTCAGATACAAAAGGCTCTAAGTGCCGTTTGACATTTTCTTCTAAAAAGAGCCAGGTTCCTGTGTGTAGGTTGAGTAAATTCACTTTAATGGAAATGAAAAGGTTCTGAACACTTTTTCATCTGAACTCTTCACATATATATATCTGAAGAGTTCAGATGAAAAAGTGTTCAGAACCTTTTCATTTCCATTAAAGTGAATTTACACACACACGCACACATATATACACACGCACACACACACACATTTTTTTCACTTAATGGGACTGGCAGCCCCAAAGCAAATGCATTTTGTACAGACTCTACAAACCAAAAACTTTCACATCAAAGTGGGCGGTCCCATACATCTCATCTCGTGACGTAATTTCCGCTAGCTCAAGTCATTTGCGCTGGTCTCGAGCTGTTGTTCATCTGTTTCTAGCCGCACGCCGGAGAACAGGAGTCATCGCTACTCAGTAACTACAGCCGCCACCGCTCGTGTGTCCGCGCCTCGTGTTACCTCTTGCAGGAAGTGGATACCGAAATAGTTTCGCCGTCGGACGTTTGGTTTTTAAACCTTCTTTAACTAAGAAACTCAACATGGAGAATGAGAACAAATACCTCCCGCAGCTGCTGGCGGAGCGCGACAGCCTGGACGCGTCGTTCACGCACGCCACGAAACTTATAACAGCAGGTAAACACCGTTGTTTTGTGAAAACGATGGAGAGGAGGCGTGGAAATCCAACCCGGGAACTTTTTGCGATGTAGATAAATCGTAGTATTATATAGAGAAACGCTGGGAATGGACTGTAGTCTTTCGCGGGACGCAGGGCGACCGTTATAAAGTCTCGCTTCAGCGCGCGGGGGGTGAGCCTGGCACGTGCTGCCGAAGCCATTTTCCGCGTGCAGTTAATGCCTTTTCACTCCACTTTTGCCGGATGATATAGTTTCTTTGTACCGGTGTCCATTTAAACCCGTAGTGCTGTAGAGTTTTACCCCCATCATCCCTTGGCGGCAGTCCCGTTTCCGCTCCAGTGCAGCGGTTGGATTGGGTTTAACCGCTGTGCGTTTATCGAAGTGGAAACTTTCGAACCAGATTACGGGGTTCATGCAACTTTACCATAGTATTTTAGTCTTTTAATGTTATTAAAATTAGATAACACTTCAATAAGGTATAAAAATGACTGTGCCGTATTAGAATGGCATATGCATTAGTAGTTTTATTCTTATATAAAGATGTGCTCTCCTTGTTTGTTTGTAAGGAGGGCTCTGTATTTAAGGGGGTCAACGTGGCGTTTCTTTGTACGCGTCGAGTCCCAGCCTACATGCACTTATCGTGTTTGTCTAGACTGAAAGATCTGGAAAGCTTTAGATGAAATCGTCCAAGACTGTTCAAATGAAATTGAAGACGGCTGAATGTCTTAAGTTTGAGATTTGTCGTAGTAATAAAAACCATGTTCCGGACCATATGTGCCTTTAGTGTAGGAAGTGTTGCATCTGGAGATTAAATGGATTTTTTTTGGTTTAGGAAATGTATTTTCCTGGCCTCGTTTCACCACGTCTTATATCATCAGTCTAGTGGGAGGTTAACTGTATCTTGTGGTTTATATTAGCAGATCAGTTCCTTAAGTTACTTTTGCAGAGGCATGTAAATGTTCGTTGTTTAGCATCAGACTTGCAGTGAAAAGCCCTTTAAAAAGCTGAGGCTATTGATTGATGGCGTCTGCTGCCAGTGTCTTTGAGGCAAGCACTTTTCTTTGCAACCTGAAGCAAACATTTAAATCTCAGAAGTACATTTGGCTTTGATGTAAAATGACCTGGAAATTGCTAGAGAAAATGTTCCAGGCCTGTAAACATCAGTTTCTAATCCAGACTGTGTTAAATGATGCAAATGTAACCATGTAGGTTAATGACTAATGATTAGTGATGTCCATTTTTAATTTTAACATTTCGGACCCTGTTGTCTGATGTGGAAATCAAAACTTGTGCAAATGTTTCTTGTGATTGAGTTTTGTGATGCATGCAATAGCTGGTTAAGCAATGATTGAAGTAAAGTATGGTCAAATATATCAAGTTGCTCTAGTTTTTACATTTAAATGTTCAAATCTGATGCCTGATGATATATTTTTTTGTGCCTTTTTTAGAAATTGAGAGGGTTGAGAAAGGAGAGACTGACAAAGATACAGAAAGCTACCTGGACCTCTTCACCCAAAAAAACATCAAACTGAAGGAAAGGGTTCTCATACCAGTCAAACAGTACCCAAAGGTGAGTGTCACTGTCGTATTCAGGAATGCACATACTGTGCCGGTTTACTTGATTACTTGTGCGCTGCTTCAGATCTGGTGTTGAATGAATGTGTAACACCTTAGTGGAAGCAAAGGTCACCTAAGGATTCTTGAGGAGTGCAAAAAATGAAAGGAAAGTAGAACTTATTTCATGGCAAGAATTGCATTAGTATTGGAAAGCACTATTAAAGGAACACTCCACTTTTTTTGGAAATAGGCTCATTTTACAACTCCCCTAGAGATAAACAGTTGAGTTTTACAGTTTTTGAATCCATTTAGCCGATCTCCGTGAAAAAATCGCAACTTTTCATTTTCTGTCGGTCTTAGTGCACGATGTAACTACAGAAGAGTCAAGTTTTAAATAAGAAAATTATTGAAACTCTTTAGTCATTTTTGATGACCAAATGCTAATGGTCTAATCCGATTCAATGATTTATGCTAAGCTATGCTAAAAGTGGATTCAAAAACGGTAAAACTAAACCGTTTCTCTCTTGGGGAGTTGTAAAATGAGCCTGTTTCCAAAACAAGGTGGAGTTTTCTTTTAAGGAGCGAAATAGTGGGTCTGGTCTCACCAGAGGCATTTTTTTGACAATTTTGCAAACATTTGATTGTTGAAACCTGTGAAAGGCCTGTAATCTGTCATGAAGAGGCTTAAGGTATTTTCTAAATGCATGTTTTTGTGCGTGTCCTGTGATAGCGTTCCTGCCAGTGGCGATCAGACCGTTTGATTGAGTCCTCTGTTGTTTTAGAGGGAGTAGCAGTGTTTTTCTTTGACCTTGTATGCTTGTTTATTCTTTAAAGTTTGCTTGGTAGATGAGACTAGCTGAAAGTAACATTTTATTTTTCTCCACGTCCTCCCAGAATCCAGTCTGTAGCGCTTTTTTCTTTTAGTATTACAACGATGTCAGATTGGTATGCGAGTTTTGCTTGATTGATTAGGCTGCTCAAGTCCAACTGAAAGTGCTGTTTCTCTTTAGAACTGCTTATATTAAGCTTTTGCTTAGATTTGATTTAAAAAATGGGTTGTCCTGAGGATGTGCATTGTGTGGACAGTGTATGTCTTAAAGGCAGCAAATTATGTTAGATCTTTGCTTATGACTTGACTTGCACCTGTCAGCTGCACACAAATTAATTTAAACGGCAGACTCTTAGGTTCTCTCTGCTGAGTTACTTTGATTTTTACATGTTGGACTTAGCTCTTTGCTTTTTTTCGAGTGGCACTCCTCTTTGGTGTTTTGTTTTTTTTTTCCTCCCATTTTAGCCGAGTGTCCTCATGCGTGTGTTCCCAGACTGCCTAATGTTACACCTTGCTTTTGTGTCGAGCAGTGCACGACTCTGGCCTTTGATCGTGGGGAAGTCGTGGCCTAATGGATAGAGAGTTGGACTCGTAATCCAAAGGTTGCGGGTTCGAGTCTCGGGCCGGCAGGGATTGTAGGTGGGGGGAGTGAATGTCCAGCGCTCTCTCCACCCTCAATACCACGACTGAGGTGCCCTTGAGCAAGGCACCGAACCCCCAACTGCTCCCCGGGCGCCGCAGCATAAATGGCTGCCCACTGCTCCGGGTGTGTTCACTGTGTGTGTGCACGTTGGATGGGTTAAATGCAGAGCACGAATTCCGAGTATGGGTCACCATACTTGGCAGTATGTCACTTCACTTCATGTCTATGCATTCCATTTAATCTAGTCCTGTTCAGGAAGATCAAAACTATTGAGCTTTTAGTCCTTTAAAACAAGTTCAGTCAGGCTAAGTGAGGCACTGTAGAGTTCTTCAAACGATGGCAAACTTTTTGACTCGAATTTTCCACTTAATGTGGAAAATCAAATCGGGGCCGCATAATGTTAGAGAATTTTTTATTTTTTTTTTTAATTCTAAATTGACACTCACTACTCTACCATGTATACTTGTACGAACATGGCATTTCTTCTCTTGTGCCATCTCTACCTATTTTTATGAGCACTTTATGACACACAGACGTTGGATTGGTGTACAAGTCTATGTATAAGACACATTTTATCATTTCATTCAGAAATAATGTAAAATAAACGACACGTTTACAAACATTAGAAACATGTTTTTATATTCCCTACACTCCACAAAGTCCTGTAAATTTAGCAGTGTTCAGAATAGAAAAAAGAACGAAAACATAAGTAAAAAACAAACACAAATTATAGTGGCATTCACCATAAACATATTATAAACGCCTAGCCTTAAATATTTAAAGCGAAACTGAAACTAGCGGCGTGGTTGCTGAAATATGCACAATTTAAACTCGCTTGCCTTTTCTCATTCATCACCAATCCTGATGTGTGCGCTTTGCGCTTGACCTTGATTGCTTTATATAAGTCACCTTGGAAATTACAGCACGTTTCAGATAAAAAAACACGATTTGTAATCCAGAAAAAACTGTACTATATCCATTTTCATAAACGTGTGTGGAAAACAGCAGAAGAAATCATAACTTTGCAAGACAAAACGACAAATTATTTCCATGTTTTCCCCACAAAATGACAGCACCCGTGAGCAGGAGGATAACACTGACATTTGTTCCGATACTGGAAAGTGAAAACTTTTTTTAATAATTTTTAAAACAGTTCCAATACAAGGCATTTTTCAAAACAAATGAACACTTTCACATTTTTAAAACGTGTAACTTATTTACTATTGTGCCAGTTTTGTAGTGTATATAGCCATTTTGACGTTTTATTTTGTATTCGCTGTGCGGCTTGAATGCGGTGTCCGTCAAAAATAGACGCGGCGCCTGTCTTTAGTGAAGCCGCGTGGAGAGCCGCTTCTGAAACGCACCGCGATCGACTGGAGCGGCGGGATGGTGTAAATCAGGGGTTATATACTGCACTACAGGCTACAGCGCCATCTATTGGATTTTACTGATATTGCATATTGGAACAACTGCATCACGGACTGGATGAAAACGCCCATAGTTTGCCCACCTCTGCAGATTCTTATTTTTTTTTAAATCCCTCACGGGCCGCCACAGGAGTGATAGTGGGCAGCAGATGGCCCGCGGGCCGTAGTTTGGACACCCCTGGTTTAATATTTAGGAAAAGTGGGAAGTCGTGGCCTAATGGTTAGAGAGTCGGACTCATAATCCAAAGGTTGCGGGTTCGAGTCTCAGGCCTGCAGGGATTGTAGGTGGGGGGAGTGAATGTCCAGCGCTCTCTCCACCCTTGAGCAAGGCACCGAACCCCCAACTGCTCCGCGGGCGCCGCAGCATAAATGGCTGCCCACTGCTCCGGGTGTGTGTTCACGGTGTGTGTGTGTTCACTGCTGTGTGTGTGCACGTTGGATGGGTTAAATGCAGAGCACGAATTCCGAGTATGGGTCACCATACTTGGCAGTATGTCTCTTCACTTTCATATTTAAATTTTCTGTTACTTTGTGCAGTTTAACTTTGTTGGGAAGATCCTTGGACCGCAGGGGAACACAATCAAGAGACTGCAGGAGGAGACTGGTGCTAAGATCTCTGTGCTGGGGAAAGGATCCATGAGGGACAAAACCAAGGTAAAGTGTTATTGAGGTTCGTTTTAAAAGTTTGAATGACTGTTGTAAGAATGACTTGTACCAGGGGCACCCGCTTTTGTTGCAGGATTTCTAAGAAGCTGTAAAGTCTCTAAATGAATAAAAAAAATTATACTAGGCTATTTGATACTTAGCATTCTGGTTGTCTTGCTATGTGAATGAAGGTTAAATGACAAACTAAGGGTAAACTGGATTTGCTGAACTACTTTGTCTTTCAGGAGGAGGGCTTGAGGAAAAGTGGAGAGCCAAAGTATGCACACTTGACCATGGAGCTTCATGTGTTTATTGAGGTGTTTGCTCCTGTTCCTGAGGCATATGTGCGCATGGCTCATGCCATGGAGGAGATCAAAAAGTTCTTGTTCCCTGTAAGTACTCAGGAATCTGCTCCAGATTCAAGAAGGGCAGCCCAGAGATCATGTTCATTGCAGTGAAGTGCTGATATTGTTTTGTCTAAGCTTTATGAATTCCAAATGGGCCCTTGTTTAAGTCCAAACCGCTTGCGTTGTTGTATTGTAACTCCACTTGCTCTGCCTGTGGCAGCAGATTAATATTTAATCTGATAAATCGGTTGTTTTCAGGCTCACTTCTGTGTCAAAACTGTGACTGAAAGGTTTCACTAAAACAGTGTCAGACCTGCCAACCTGTATGCATTTTGCGTAGTTGGCACGCATTTTGACCTCAAAGTACGCAGGTACGATTTGTCACTTTAAACTACGCAAAAACCTGGTGACGCCTTTGTGCAGCACAAAGCAATCAAGCAACAGTAATGAAAGGGCACTTCGACCAATCAGAGCGCTGGCTTCATTGCCCATCTAGCAAGTGGGATGATTGACAAATGCGTAGATTTATCATTAAAAAGAGACCGCAAAACAAAATCCCGCTCTGACTCGTACCTTTTTTACTCCCACCGTCTGATTTCTTAAGAGGACAGTACACGCGGTACTTGCAACTAAGGTAAACGGGTTTGGGTGGATGTGGAAAGTTAAAATGTTGAGTTAACTTAATCCTCTGAAGTCGACGTGATCGCATTGATATTCTAGACGAACTGTGAATAGAATAAAAGCACACATTCATATTCAGTCAGATCTGCTGCGGTTTATTTGTTCATGTAGCTGCACTCACTGAACAGCGTCCTAATATAGCGTCCTAATATTCGGGCTTTTAGTCCAAAAAAGTGCACATACTTGGATAAATACTGATATATTTGAGAGCTTTGCCCGTGTCTAATAAACCTTTAAAAAGTCTTACCGGAACATTCACATCTGCGTTCGCGCAGCAGCTGACAGAGCAGACAGTTACCGTGTTTGGGTAACAGCTTCACAAACAGTCTTTTCAACTACAGTATTATTTCTGTATTACAGTCATTCACAAGTTAATAGTTCAGATATAAACACTGATGTTTATGGTAGCGATCAAAGTAGACCTTTTGAAAGTTAACTGGCACTTCAAATAACGTTTGTGTCGATTGCATTGTTTCGCCACTATGTGGCAAAAAGTGACTTAAAAAATGTATTTGTGATTGAATCATGAGATTTGTTTAAAAACGCTGATTCATCCAGTAAAGAAACAAGTGAAGTATTTATGAGCGAGACATTAAATCATTCATTCAAACCACTTTTTCATAATTTTAATATGAACTAAATATATTAGAAATACATATTAATTTAAATGTTTAATAATTTGTTCAAATTAAACACTTTTAAATAGACTGCAGCAATAATATTTTGTCACACATTATTTTGTTTCGTGGGAGAATCGTGATTCTCAATTTATCCAGAATCGTGCAGCTGTCGTATGTGACTGAGTGCAGACCTTTGGGAAATATCTAACATGAATAACGTTATCCTATCACTACATAATTTTCAAGCTAGTTTGCCTATTCACAAGGCATTTAAGTTGGCAAAGTAGTGTAAAGTTATGTGCTCGGTGACCGAAAAAAAACATGGCATCAGATGAGGACACTTACAGGGAGAGAGAGAGAGCAGCAGACCTAAAAAGAAACCAAAAAGAGTCCATGCCCCACAGCAAAGGTTGGCAGGTCTGCAGTGTTTCCACTGTAAATGACTTTAACCTTTGTGCCCTTTGCTAATGGCCTCATGTGAGCTATGCAAGCCTAGGTTTCTCCTCATGCTGTCGTCCAACTCTAAGCAGCTATCATTTGCATGTCCTGATGTTCTTTTGGAAAGTGTCATGTTAGTAAGCAATGTGCCTGTCTCACAGGACATGATGGATGAGATTTGCCAGGAGCAGTTCATGGAGATGAAGTTCCTAAATGGTGGTCAGGAACATGGGGCCAGAGGCCGAGGTGGGCCACCAATCAGAGGCCGTGGAGGTCTTCCTCCTCCTGGAGTACCCAGGTATCCACACTAATGCATGCACCTTTTTAATAGACTAATTGTGATACTATTAGTTTGAGCTGGATTTGAATTCAGATTCTAAAACTTGCAGAGCTTAACACTTTTTACCTTTGCAGGGGTCGTGGTATGCCCCCACGTGGTGGTCGTGGAGGACCCCCTCGAGGTGGAGTCGCAAGGGGAGCACCTGCAGGTAGAGGAGGACCATCAGCCCAGCCACCCAGAGGAGCAGCTTCCAATCGTGCCCGTCCACCCGCCCCTGCGTCTCAGCGGATGCCCCCTCCACCACCCCCGACCCAAGACTCATATGAAGAATATGTATGTTTCTTTATTAGATATTTTTTTAATTTACTTTGAAGATGTTGAGCGCACTAGTATCTTCAAAGTTTATGCTGCTGTGGATTTAATTTTTTTCTTAATTTTTTCAGCCTTATGACGAGAGCTACACAGAGGCAGGCTATGAATCCTATGACAGCTACTACAGTCAGCCACAAGCGTAAGTTAATAGTACTAATTATTATTATTATTATTGTTATTATTTTTGATTTGGTACTTGGAAAGTGCAAGTTTCCTCAAAGCCAAGTTGATCTTATAATTACTGTGGTTTATGGAGGCTTTTTGGAAACATCCCAGTGTCTTAAAAGCGCAATGTTCTTGGCTTAGTTTGTTATTTTAGGAAATTCAGGCCAGGTTCTCTTATGTAAGAGTTGTTCATTTGAACAGTGTTTGTACTTGCATATTTTTTTCAGAGAACCAGAATACTATGACTATGGACATGGAGAGACACAGGAGGGCTATGAAAACTACAGTAAGTTTAGTTTTCTCCTCAAACCTTCATCTGCTGTTGCTGATGGTTTCAAACATTTATTCTAGTTACTTCAAGGGTGTGGACAATGTTACAATTGATAACCCTGGTGTTACTGAACAGAACAGTTCCTGTTTTTCGAGATGGTTATGGAAGTATTACTACCTACGAGTAATGACCAATGTTACATTTATGTATTTGGAAAAAAAGCCCGTCACACAGGCTGTGTCTGAAATCGCATACGGTCTAGTAGGCATTTGCTTAGAGACTGTTACTGTTAAAGAAGTACATTCTATTTGGTATGAATATGGCTTTTTGAATACTATGAATTTGGCTATACTACACTTGTCAGGTACTTTGACCTACTATATAGTAGGGAAGTAGCCATATTTTGATGCAGCACATAGTTTGATCCATAGCATAGATGTTTACATTTTACTTTATACTTATTTCATTACAAGTGTCCTACCAGCAATGTTTTGACTTATATTTTAAACAATTCTTGTAAATTTGCATTTATAACCATTCTAATACAGACTTGGTGGGGCTTTTCATTTATTTTCATTATAGCTTTTGGTAAGCTATAGTTTGCTTGCTGTTGTTTTACCCACTTGCACCGTGTGTTTGCTTCCATAGCTCAAGATGACTGGAACGGGACCCAGCGCCCTGCTGGTGGTGGAAAAGCTCCTGCTCAGAGACCGACTAAGCCTGGGTTAAGGGAACACCCTTATGGACGATACTAAGTCTGATTAGTGGAACGCCACCCAAGCGTCGCCATGACAACTGTCTCCCATGGCAGCTCACGCTTTAAGCTACCCGACAAAAGTAATTGTCTGTTTGTTTTTTTGGTTTTGTGTTTTTTACTGCGGACTTTTTTAAAGAAACTCAACAGAACGGCATTTGAATGCCTCAAGAATCAACATAACCTTTAGAAGGATTAGAGTTTAAACATGGCTGTTTTGTTTTTTGTTTGTTTGATTTATTTTAGTTTTTGGCAATATCTCTTCTTCTGCTCATACCTACCCTTGCTTTTTTGCATTTGTCGATGGTAAACGATTGTTCCAATGATTGGAAAAAGTATTTAGATGAAAGGTAAAGCCTAACAATTGTACAGCCACTTTTTATGTGTTTTAGGACGCCACTTTAATTTGTGTTACCTTAAACTCTGCTGAGGTGCAGTTGCAGATTCCCATGTAGGCTACATTTCAAAATTCTGTTTAATACTAGCATATCAAAAAGACACTAAACGTAATGTTTGTTTTGTAATAAGGAGTATAAATTACTGAAATGCAAAATGTCTTTAATGGTATTTCCAACAGCCATTGATTATTCCTCATTTGATTTAAATAGTCTTAAAAGCTGTAAATGTAGATTTAGGCCTCAATATTTTTCCTTGTATCTTTAGAGTTTTGAAATATAGCCCAATTAGACACTGTTGAGATGGAATGTCCTCAAATCCTTAATTTGTTAAAATAATGTTACTTTTTAAAACTGTTCTGTAGAATAACCCATGTTTGGCTACTTGTGTTTAAAAGGAAAAAAAAAATCATCAAACAAGTCAGATTATCTTGGATGGCACCATGCTATATAAACTGCATGCACAAACTGCTTAAAGGATTTGGACAACAATCTCCACAAGGGTCATCTCTTTCTTATGTAAAGGGATACTGCAGCTAAAACCGACTCTATTGTACATAATTTAAAAAAGGAAAAGGAAAAAAAAAACCCAACCCACATCCAAACTGTACTTTACTGCCATTTAGTATTTGTATCCTCTCCATAAAATGCAGAATGACTTGTGTAAGCTTGCCTAAATAGGTTACTAAATCTGTCCAAAACATGTTTTGCAGCAGATGTCAATAAAGCCTAGATTGTTTTTTATGAAACTTTAACCTGGTTTATTTTTCTTTGTCTTCATAAAATCTGAAATGGCCTTTTAAATAACTCATAACCTTCAGTTCCAACCTTTCTTGCTCTTCAAAAACAGATTTTAAATTTAAAACAATGCATGTAGTCTGAAGACGTAAACTACACTAAAGGAGTCTGTTTAAAGTGTTTGATTTGACAATTAAAAGCACACCTTTAATGTTTCTCTCTCTTTTTATACTTAAAAAGGACCCTAGAGGTAAGACCTGTGCTCTTTAAAATAACCTGGATAGCTTCCTAATGTCTATAGAGAGAACTAAAGAATTCGATGCTTGGGTATGTATTAAACTTTTCTTGAATGACATTTTATTTTTGGTCTCTCTAAGAATGGGAAATGTATTACAGCCTGAAAAAATTTGAATTTAAAAGTTAAGTTATGCAGGGGCCATATTTGTCTAGACTGATGCAAAGACAAGCTGGCTGCTTTTAGTAAAGAGGACAGGAGAGGACTGTTAAACTTTAAGTGCATCATTGTAAAGGTAACCCTAACCCTAAATTTGTACGCGAGTAGTGTTACATTTATATACTTAAAACTGTTTGGTAACAGCGTGCAATGATTTAAAAGATTCAATCGTTTAAAATTATAAAAGTAAAGTGGAAAAATATATATATACAAACACGCAGTAATAGATTTTGCTTATAATATTTCTGTACTAACATTTCAGAGCAGAATTATAATGCAACTCATGCTAAAAGTGCTCAGTGTCAAATCTTGATCCATCTATGTTTGTAATGCTGCTCCTGTTTTTTTTTCTTTTTTTCTTTTGCGATTTAATTGTTTAACGTATTGAAAAACTCAAATGTCCTACCGGAAAAAATTACCTGGAAAAGCTTGAGTTGCATGACTCAAACTTGGCAGATTGCATGAGCTTCCTCAATACAAAATAGTTTATCATTGCAATGTTTGGTTGTTCGCTCATAGCATTCTCTCTTCCCTAGGTTGTGATGCCTAGAAATTCCTGGAAATGGAACATTTAATCGAATGTCAGACCTCTCCTCAGGTCAGTTATCTTTTCCCCTGAAGCTGCAAACATGTATCAATGCTTGTCCATTAAAAAAAGTTATGTTACTTTTGTTTGTTCTTCGTAGTTTTAGTCCATCTTAGTTCTGATGAGTCAAAGCTTTCCAAATCTGTATGTTCTGCAAGAAGCGCTAAATGGCTTCCACTATATTCTCAGCTTTGTAATTACTGGTAGCTCCAGTGGCTTAATGTGATGAATGGACTCCCATCATGGAAGATGATTTAGATTTCTCAGTTGTATGTTTGCTCCTCCCTCTTGCTTGCTTTGCTGATTGACTTGTAATTCTTCTACAGGAAAAGGCAAGCGTTTATTCGCAGTGTAGGAGCAATCTTACCTTTGAACACCAGCTGCCTTTAAGGAACCATGGACAGTCTGACTGAACGGCTTCTGAACAGTGTGGAATGGCAGAAATCGATGGTCATGTCGGCTAAAGTTTGAACCAGCAACCTCTTAATGGGTTAAAGTGGAAAGTCTTGAGTTCTTGGTGTTGTTTATATTGGCTCTCCAGTCGTAACGCAAGGTCATTTTCTCTGTACTGAAAGTTTCGCTTTACTCTTCACCTCAAGTGCTTTCTAAGCACACTTTGCTTGAAATGTTTATTTTTAAATTGACTACTTCTGCTCATGTTGGCCAAGAAATCATTTTAACAAGCTCGAAAAATTCTGTCCGGGCTCTCCAGACATCTACCTCAGACAATACTCCAGTGCTTTATTCTGCAAGACAAGCATGTCTTCCCCGGTTCCTTGCTTGGAGGAACGTACATGCTAATTTGGAGCGGTCTGGCCCCTATCTCTTAGCACAGACTTTGTCCGTTAATTGCCATGGTAATTTTCATCTTGCTCTTGAGTAGATGTGTTTGAATGGGTTTATGCTGGCGGAGCTCTCTTGCAGTTTGTATGAATCACAAATTAATCTTGCATCTGATGAACCAAGCACAAAAAGCTCCAGGGTTTTGCAGCGTAACGTAACTTAACGTAACGTAAATTAAATCATACTAACGTTTTTTTACCTTCTGGATAAAGGTCTTTCTTGCCCTAATTGAGAGCTTTCCGTAAATTCTGCTTTGTTTTCTAATCCTCGCTGTGTTTCGCACTGTGCATATGTATGTGTTTGTCAGTGTATATCGCTGTAGCTGCCATCTCTTGCTCATTCCCCCTCCCCTCCAGCACACATAGGATTCGAGCCCGTCATTCTGACCAATTACCGCCGCTGACAGTGTGTCTGTCCCCCCGCAGAGCAGCCACTGGTTGCTGACTGGCTAACAGGACTAATTCTTTATTGCATTAGAGGCAAATCAGTCCTCGGCACAGATTTTAATAAGAATTAGCCACCGCTCAAGTGCCATTGAACAGTTTGAAATGGGTGCGTGTGGGTACGAGTTTGACCAGTTTGTATGCAGGCTTCACCGTAATGAGAAATCGCAAAAGCAGATAATGGAAATATTAAATTTTCCAGACAGATGCTTAGGGGGTAAAGAAAACTACTCTCCAGGAGGGGGAAATGTTCAAACCTACTGTGTGCACTTAATGGGTCTTTGTTTACTCAGTCATATGTGTTTGCGTCGGACGTGGCCTACAGCTGCTGGGAGAATGCCTCTGGGATAATGTGCAAGGCATGTGTGGCCATCTGAAACTGGGGGATTGTGGCTTGGTAGCTCTTTCCTCTTAACACACATTGTGCATGCTGAAAACAGGAAGCATGGCTTTGCGAATGCAAATGAAATTCAAAACTCTTACACCACTGACTGTCTTCCTGCATGGCTATTTTGCTAGTGTCACACCTAACTAGTACACACACTCCAGGGAGTCAGGGTTTTGAGTGCACGGGGAGGAGTTGTGATGGTTTCTGGCTCGCATCCTGGAGAACCGTGGCCGCTGGCCACCTCCGTTAGTGTGAAATGCTGGTAATAACTAAGCCTCCTAAAGGTCTCTCTCAGTGTGCTGTGATGAAAATGAATTGAATCCATCCATGTGGAATCTGGCTTGAGTAATCCGTAGCCCTCTAGGACTAAAAGTTGGACACCTCCACCTTGGCTGTCGCTGAAGTAACATTCCATTGCATGTTTTCCAACATCCACATAAGCAGACGCACCTAACACAATGTCAGGAAACCATGGGAATTGCTTGGGATTAGTGATGAAATATAAGTGCCATGAGTCTGTGTTCTTTTGTTTTCCTAAGGAGATTGAGCCTGTATTCACAGTGCAGCTAAACTGGATTTGAGCTTATTGAAGTACCTAGCTGTTGGCCTTATCTCAGTATTCGCAAACTAAAGCTTTTGGGGTCAGAGAAACCGTTTGGTGACTTGGGAGCGGACAGACTTTTTCTTTACATTTGAAAGTCATTCAAACTTTGTTTGGTAGTTGATGCATCCAAGAGCACTCGCGCACAGCCTGCATATTACGTTTGACTACAAAGAGAATACTTAACTTCACAGATGTTTTTACCCGTTTTGCAATGTCAAAAATAAAAAGAAACTGAATTCAAGAATTGGCTCCTAAGTGTCTCTTTCAAAGTTTGTCTTCATGTCTCTTGATAGCTTGTTCTCCTCAGGGTTTCAGAATGGACTCTCAACAATGGTTTACAGTAAAATATATCGGTATAAAATATGCAGTGGTCTAACTTCTTGAATGCTAAAGAAAGAAGCAATGGACTCAATCAGCTACCGTCTTTATCAAATATTACTGTAATTTGACTTCATTTTCATTGTAGGTGTCAGTGGCTCGCATGTCTCCTGTTTTTTGTTTTTAGCCATGAAACCTTTGTGCTTTAAAGCAAAGGTCTTCAACTCTGTTTCTGGAGACTTACTGGTCTGCAGAATTTAGCTTCAATCCTATTCAAACACACCTGAACCAGCTAATCAAGGTCTTCAGGATCGTTTGAAAATCTATAGGCAGGTGTGTTGAAGCAGGTTGCAAATATACTTTGCAGGATGGTTGGGATGTATCCAAATCCACCTGCTATTCCAATCCAAATTTTAGCTCCAACCTCAGTTAAACACACCTGAACCAGTTAATCAATGTCTTACTAGGCATATTAGAAACTTCCAGGTAGGTGTGTTGAGGCAAGTTGGAGCTAAAATCTGCAGGGCAGTAGCCCAGGACTGAGTTTTAACACCCCCTTCCCTATACCCTCATTAAGAGTTCCCTAGATTACAACACTAATATAGTCCATCGAATGAAAACGAGTGAGTTGGGTAATTTAACCTTCTGGGAATACAATAAGAGTTCATGGGTGTTCTCAATTGGCCAGCCATTGATTGTACGTCGGTTGTACACTTGTACATGAGGTGCATTATGGGATTGAATGAGTACACTCTATAATGTCCACAATGTTTTTGACATCACTATAAATAGATGTAGTTAACCCTTAACTAGTTCACTATAAAATGTTGACGAGGAGCAGGGTTGAAGACTTCTGAGTAAAAAGAACCTTTATGGTTAAGCTCTATGAATAACATCTGTTACATGCCGATTACCACAGAAAATCATGCTGGCTCATACCTCTGACTGTAAAATCAGCAGAAATGTGTTTGCAGTGGATGTATGTGAGGCAGCTGTTGTATGGATTCCCTATAGACTTCCATTGTAAGTGCAAGCAACATTCAGACAGTCTGTGTAATAACTACTTGTCCTGCTGGTTGCTGTGCTGAGCATGTTTTGAAACCAATAAGGATGAATAAGATGTGCATCATGCGGCCCTCATGAATAACTGAAGACTACCGTTTAGACTTGAATACTTTTAATGCACAACAAGGATGGGCTTTCATGAGCTGGGCACTTAGAAAACTATGTTTAGATCAAACCTTGATGTAAGCAGGGTCTGTTGAGCAATTGTGGTGTTTTTAATGGAATGTGTGTTTAATATGAGTGCGCTCTGATATCTGGTGCAACAGATAAGAATCAATGAGACATGCAGGGCACTACACAGCTTGAAGGGAAGTAGGCGCCGGTCTGCCTTTCGGCTGTGCTCAACAAGCATTAAGTTCTAGAGGAAGTATCATGTCTTAAGGTGTCTTCACACAGTCAAGTTATGAATGCTCTGTGCCTGCTCAGTATAAAGATGCCGTGCTGCATAAAATCCAGACTAAATTAGGCCTTCTTCAACCCACCTCATCCCTTAGTATCAAAGTATTCAATTGTAATTTCTCATGTAAATGCATTCATGCCATCTGTGAGCTATATTAAACAGTCTGTATAAAACTACCAAAATGCCACTTCAGAAACCCTTCTATGCCACATTTGCACTGTAAATTTGGCATTATTGGTGATAAACTTGGTGTTTCAGAAGAACCTTTGCATCGAGTCTTCATGTATTTATAGATGAGTAATTGCTTCCATCCTTGTGTTTTCAGAGCATAGTTTGGCAAATCTAAATGACTAAAAAGGAAACTGTTCTCATTTTGACCTACAACCCACGCCGACGGTACAAATCCGCCCGCTCTCATCCTTCCTCTTCACTGGTCTGCTGCCAATATGTTTGCTCTGAGTGAGACTGAAATGGCAGCAAAGCCTCAGGAGCATTTTCATGTGGAAAGTTGATGCAGTTTATGTTTTTTATCGTTAGTGCTTCCAAGTGAATCAGCCTCCTCAAGCTAACCCCGGAATTACCTTTTAACGATCATTTCTTGTTGGGAATGTAGTTTAAACGGTCTGTCACAGGTCACTGCTGTGGACTATGCTGACATGTCCGTGCACGCTGCTTCTCTTCTTTCCTGTTCACATGGAAACCCTGGGCCTCATTAGCTCACGCACTTGACTCCAGACCCTTGTCTGCGCTTCTACGGGAGTGAATCCCTCGGAAGCAATTTAGGGCTCGATATAAATCAATTTTTATGTTAAATAGTTGCCTTGGAAGGAGGTGTAGGGGTGGGGAAGTGTGCGTTTTACTGAGCCGTAGGCTTCCTACACGTCCCTTGTGCTTTAGTCACAATGCTGACCACCGCAGGCTGTCTCTGCCTTCCTCTCTCTCGCTCTCTACAGGTCTTAGTAATTCACCTCGCTTGCTCATACTCTCCTGCCAACCTGCAGTTTTCTTCCTCTTCCTCTCTCTGGTCTCATGTTTGACCCTCTGCAGTTGTTGTGCCTTGCCTTTGGCTCAGCTCTAATTTTAGTAGGATTGAAGAAAGTCTAGCAGGGGGAGGGCGAGGGGTCTTTCTGCAAGACTCAGACTTCCAACCTAATTACCCATCCTGTTACCTCAGTATCAGCCTCCCTGCAGCAAACCCAGCCAGCGGACGCAGCGGTGACTCAGTCACCTCTCCATAGATCAGAGCTTTTCACTGAGAATAAGGGTCGGATTCCATTGCCATTTTGGTATTGGAGCGTCAATTGAAAGCGTAAATTGGAGGTATGATGGATATTTTATTGCATACCCATCAAAAATTTAAAAGGAGACAAATAGAAAGTGAATAGATGTATTTTAGATGCATTCAAGAGAACAGCGATCTATATGCATAATTGGCGTCACAATGACAGCAATTTGTAGTGACAGAAAATACATTCCAATAAGAGCTACCAATCTGAGGCGACGTGCAATAGTGACTGTGCTTGATGCAGCAATGTTACATACCCGCAACAGTATAGAATGACGCCAGCAAAACCAAGGTCATGGGTTCGATTCAAATTATATATGTATAGCTTGAATGTAGCGTACATTGCTTTGAATAAAAGCATCTGCAAAGGGCAAAAATGTTACATTAGATTTGAATAGCTCATTAATCAAACAATGGTCGGTATATCAGTCAGTCACTAAACCTTATACCATATTATACTCAATTTGTCATCAGGGAGACTATTGGTCTAGCAATTTTAGCCTTATTTTCCCTTTTGCCTAAGGAGAACCAGGATACTGCAGTAAGCTTTTGAATACAGAATTTATCATTCCCGTTAATCTAGATGAGCAGCACTAGTGGTTAAATGGTTTATGTCTGGGGGCTTTGAGTTCAAAACTGACAAGAGAGCTGCTAATTTGAGTAATTTGCATTAATACAGTAGGTAGCTGCAACTTTATTTCATTTTAGTCTGGAATCATCCACAGTGTGCTTTTTAATGATGCTCTCTAAGATAAGCATTACTATTGCTCATACTTTGAGCTTGGGATTTGAACCAATAAGTATTCCAATGAAGTATTAAACATTGGTCCGTAACTGTTAGACTTGGTGATGAGAGGTGTATGTTTGTAATGGCGCCTATTTTAGCTCTGATTTTCCTTTTGCAGACAGAATTAATGGAGATCATGTCAAAAGCCCAAAATTGGAGGCAAATCTGTGCTCATTCACATCAGTGATCACTATGGTTGAATTGACAAGAATATGGTCTGCAATATCTACACCCATATTCAGGTTTGGTGGTGTGAAATATTTTGATTGGAACGTTTTTAAAAAAGGTAACTAGCCAACTAGCTAAATCCAGTGTTTGATAAATTAATAATAATTTGATAAAATAATAACAATTTATATACAAGCTGAGTGTCTACGTTCATACTGTAGCAGGAGGAAAACAGTATGTGAGATGAATACTATGTCAAAATTAATAGTATTTGAAAAGTACCCAGATAACTTACTACTTCTAGCGATTCTGAAGTATGCATCTGATGGACACTTTACAATACACTATGCCATGATGAAGGTAACATTACAAAGCCAGCATGCCAGATGTAGTACATCCAGTAATTCATACTGCTGCTGCACTTAGACAGGGCTGTGTCCTGAGTCCCCTGCTCTACTCTCTCTACACGCATGACTGCGTGTCCTCTCACAGCTCCACATCTATTATCAAATTCGCTGATAATACTGTGGTTCTGGGCCTCATTTCCAACAATGATGAGACCGCATACTTGGATGAGGTAGAGAGACTCACATCATGGTGCTAGGACGACTGTCTCTCTCTGAATGTGAGAAAAACCAAAGAGCTGATCATGGACTTTAGGAAGAGACAGCAGCAGCCCTACACTCCTCTTATGATCAGTGGGACCCCTGTGGAGAGGGTGAGTAGCTTCAAGTACCTCGGTGTAAACATCTCTGAGAACCTGACTTGGACAACACGCATCCAGACACAGGTTAAGAAAGACAGGCAAAGACTGTACCACCTGCGACAGCTGAGGAAATTCAGGGTCTCACCAACAATCCTGAAAACTTTCTATTCAGGGACCATAGAAAGTGTATTGACTCAGTGCATCTCAGTGTGGTATGGAAACAGCTCCAATCAGGACTGCAAAGCACTACAGAGAGTTGTGCGCTTAGCTGAACGCATCTCAGGGTCTGCTCTCCCCTCTATGCAGGACATCTACCTCAAACTCTGCAAAAGTAGAGCTGTCAAAATCTTCAAGGACTCTAATCACCCTGCTAACCGACTATTCACTTTGCTTCCATCTGGTAAGCGCTTCCGTAGCCTGATGGCAAAAACTGAGAGACTTAGGAGGAGCTTCTTCCCCCAGGCCATCAGGCTCCTAAACTCTAACTCTGTGTCATAACATCACATGACTCCATGTAAATATCAAGTTAAATAAGTTATTCATAATTTTTTCCTACCTCGTATTGCTGCTATGTGAATACCCTGTACAACGTTTTTGCACATTCCTTCTTATATTATTATTTAAGTCAACAACATACTGGCCTTACTTATATTTTTTTTATTTTATTTTATTATTTTTAATTTTTTCTACTTTTCCTTTTCTTAATATTTATGTACATTCTGTGTTTTGTATTCTATATAATTGCACTGTCCTTGGAGCGGACCTGACCTACATTTCACTGCTGGTTATACTCTGTATAATTGTGTATGTGACAAATAAAAATCTTGAATCTTGAATCAATTGTGGATGCACCTAAGGACACAAATTGATGGATGAAGTCAGACAAGTAGAGCGTAGTGCTAGAAATGCCAAGGTCTTGGGTTCGATATACAGGGAGCAATTCAAATGCTAAAAATGTATGCCTTGAATGCAATGTACATCACTTTGGATAAAGGCATCTGCCAAATACATAATGTAAAAAAAGTGACTCTGTTCATTTAGATGAATCATCCGAGTGAACTGATTCACGAGTTTTCAATGCTTCATATAAGAGAGTGTAAGAATGGACCACTGAAGTAAGTGCATTAGATTATCCCTTAGATGCTCAAAACATTATCATCAGCTTTTGGTTGTGCTACACTGCTTAATAAAGTAGTACTGAAAATGCTAGACTATTATGAAAATAGCTGAACTACTGTAACACTACTGAAAATGTAGTACTAAAGTACATTTAGTTATGACTTATTTTTGAGTGAACTCTTCCTTTGAAGCAAGCATGAAAATTGAAAGCCTTCAGTTTATTTGCCTTTCACAATGAGAACTTGTATATGGATGCTGCAATACTTCAATACTTTGGACACAGCTAATGTGTTGTTTCACCTTAATTTAACCGCATACATTCCCCTGGAAGACTGCGCATGGAAGCAGTGCCCTGCTTTCACATGACTTGGCTGCGGCGACCCTTTTAATCAATGCTTGGAGCGTGCTAAAACACCTCAAAGCATCGTCCTCCTCCACCGCCAAGGCCAGCGAGAAAGAGGTTTGAAGAATGTACTCTTGGAAATATTCCTACTTTAGGTAATAGAATGTGTCGACTGTTGCTGCCTGGCTTTCTCCCACCCTCTCGAGCTGTCAAACCGAATTGAGTCACATCTGCTCTCTTCATTCCTTTGAAGACGAAGAGATGAGTTTGGCAAATCAACCAGCTGCCTGTAGGGAAAGCCAGCACCTGTCACGAGGGATGTCATTAGCCACCGACTAGACTATCCTGTCTGCATCTCAGCCTCCATCCGTAGCGTTCCTCACTCGTCTAGCTCACCGCGGATACCTGACCCATCATTCTCGGCGTCCCGCTCTCTGTTTTAAGCTCTTTTGCTGGCTCTGCTGTCTCTATCTGTTTTGTCTCCATTTAGCCCTCTCTATCTCTCTTTGTGCAGCGCCTGTCTGACAGGCTGCCCATTTCTGAGTCGCAGCATGGCCAGGCTCACGCTCCCGTGGGCCCGCTCATTTTATTGATCTCTCTCAAGTCTTTTCTGTCCTCGTTAGTGAGAGAGAGCTGGTCGGGGGCTCTATGCTGTAGTACCGCAGGCTTCTCTTTTGCTGGTTGAGAATCCAGTCCAAGTCGTGATTGATGATCTCAGTGCTTCTGCCGGCGTTCAATGAGTAGGTACCCCTGCCCAAGGGTTTCATTCAAGATTCGGGTGCGGGGATGTTGTAGAGTTAAAACCGTTTTGCTGTTTCTCTTGCCTGCGTAACAGTCGGTTCGTCAGATAAAGTGGGCTATTGTGGAAGATAAAGCTCCTTTGATGATAAAATGGCTGCCGGGCTTGTGAGCAGAAGGCCAGGCTTTTGCCTCTGTAGGGATTCTGCCACATGTTCCACGGGTCATGTGTCTGAAACGGGCTTGACCGGAGGGAGGTCCGCCACGATTGTGCAGTGACCTGAATGGAGGGTGTGATTCAAAAGGGGAAGAGCATCGCTAGTTTGCGAAGAGCTGGACTTTGAATTCTCTCTTATTCCCCATCTGAATAAAATAATTAGGAAGATGAAGCTCACATAGAAGTGCTATACTATACTACATGAATGTAAAAAAAAAAATAGCATATACAATTTTACAAAATTAGCATATACAAAATTAAGCCTTTTTTGCATTGACGTTATTTTCATGACAATATAAAAATATAATTAATAGTATTTAAGATTCACTTATGAAATATTGATTTCTATTAGTCACATCAATTAAATGACACTTTTCCATTGAAATGACATTTTTTTATATTTTTTATGATGAAAAACTGAATCTTTAACTATTGTGACTATTATCACTGAGTCAGTGAATGGAACTGGATCAGTCTGATTCATGAATGAATCATTCAGACTGTTTTCTTTTAACTGAATCATTCCAGTTCACTGAAATAGCAGTACTTATCCCATGAACTACACAAGTCCTAGGATGAATCTCAATACTTTTAGTGAATTATGAATTTAAAGCTAGCTTCAGAAGATTTTGAATTGCACACAAGTTGATTTCTTACACGTGCTTTTTATATTCTTTTTTATTTGATTATTTTTGGGTGCACTAACCCTGTCCTTTTAACAGTATTTATTTATTTATTTTACTCAAAACATGATTTCTTTGAACTTTTTTTTGTTTTTGGGGTTTCAATATAGCCAGGATATTTCTTTGACAGTGTTCATGAGTTGTGTATACTTGACTTATCACTATCTGTTCACTCTTTTTCGCCGTTTCTTTTCTCTTTTTGTCCTCTACTTTCCCTGTCCTTCATAAATAGTGCAGCAGCATGCTGTCGTGCTATGTCTTCCAGCGTCGCTGTCTGTGTGGGCCTCAGGCTGAGTCTGTTCTGTGGCCCATAGTGGCATTAACATTCCCGCTGAGCTGAACACACACTCTGCACCAGCACTGGCACAGCTGGCACTTTGCACTCAAACTCCTGACAAGACCAACCATGGAAATAAACACATACATTGGATGTCTGTGTGTTTTGTTTCTTCTCATTTTTTCTCGTTCAGACTGTCTGACAGGATGACAAGGCGATACGCCGCACTAAGGGTGGAGGTCTTCGCTTACTTGCCTACTAATGAGATGGTTCTCTCTATCTCTCTTGTGTCCTTCCCTCTGAACCCCTCCAGGCTTTGTTTTAATCGTTTGTAAAGGAATCTTGGCATCAGCACCTTTGTATTGTAGCCACTTGGCAGTTTGTGGAGTTTCTGTAATTGGGTGTGCAATATATTTCACTGTCATAACCAAAATACACTCCCATCCCTGGTTTTGTTAAGTAACTAGTTTCTACAGGTTTCACTTCAGATCCCAAATTTGTGGGAAATTTACCACATTACCAGTATACATCTAGATATTCTAGACTAGTTTTTTAGATTTATAGTTAGATTTATAAGTATGAAGTTGGTTTTCCTAACAGTCAATAATTCATTATTATTGTGCCAATGTAGTTGGAGGTTTTCATTTTTGTTTTGAAAGATGCAAGGATGCATTAAATAGATCAAAAGTGACAGTTAAAGACAAAATGTTACAAAATGTTTTTCTATTCATCAAAGAACAGCTTTGTATCACAGTTTCCACATAAATATTATGCAGCACAACTGTTGTCAATGTTGATAATAATAAGAAATGTTTGCAGCAAATCAGCATATTAGAATGATTTCTGAAGTTCTCATGTGACATTGAAGACTTGAGTAAAGATGCTAAAAATTCAGCTTTGCGTTGCAGGAATAAATTACATTTTAAAATACATTCAAACAGAAAACAGCTACATTTTTGTAAAATTTCACAATATTACTGTTTTACAGTATTTTCGATCAAATAAATGCAGCCCTGGTGCATGAGCATAAGAGATAAAAAAATAAAAAATAAAAATCTAATCAGTCGTTATGTATTTATTTTATGTATGTATTTATTTTGTTAGGTATTTTAGCAATCATGATTGCAGTATGCTGTGACTGACCAATCAGATTCAAGTATTCCTGAGAGCTGTGTATATAATATATACTTTGAGCATATTAATCGTTGTCTACCCTTCATCATACGCTCTATTAATTTGACAGTTAGAATACTGAATTATCAAATATTACCAAGAAGATATTAGCACCACATGGTAATTATCACTTGTCAATGTTAGAACTTGTCAGTACTAGTAACATGACACAATAATCTTGTCGGGCTTCAATTTACCTCTTGAGAAAGCAATACTGCATGATGTAGTCGAGCCGGTCTGCAGGGTCATGTCTGTAGCACCATCAAAATAGTCCTTCTGAGATTCACAGTTTGTCATTTTACGAACGCACCAACTTACATTGTAAGAAATCAATGCAACAACAGTTTTCATCGTTTCAAGCTCTCCACACATTTTTATATAGAAATTGATATAAACTCTTGAATATAGACTTAGAAAAGAAAAAAGCTCTGTGCCTGAGATTTTCTCTCTCTCCCTCCACCTTTTAGCAGCTGCTTGCACAATCGATCAGTTTGAAATTGCTGCCCCTCAATTATGTAGCGTGTATGTTTTGAAAAGCAAACATCCAATTTGTGAACCGTTTTGCTTGACCTCACAGTTGATGTGGCCGCTTTTGACCTTTGAACTCTGACATTTTCTATTGCTTTTTATTGGATGCTCTAGGTTATTTTTAAGCAACACTGAAAGCTTGAATTCATCTTTGTGTAGCTTAAATACTGAGATTCCAGGTGATGCAATTCTGCGACAAGCACAGCTGCTCTTAGTGTTTCACTGGCAGTCTGCTATAATATAAGAATAGGTGTTTTAGTATGAAATGAAATGTATTTTGCAGCCAATTAGCACAGCTAACAACACTCTGGGCTTTCTCGCTTTGATTTAGTACTGCGCATAAACCATCTTGCTTCTTGATGATGCTGGTCTATATATACTTTGTTTGAAAAATCTGAAATCACATTTTCACCTGAAAATAAAGTTTTAGTATTTGAACATTTTTAAAACAAATAATACGACAGAAACATTGACTGCCAAGAATCCACTCAATGTTAAAGTGCACCTTTTAATCTGTGTGAAAAAGCATTACAGATTACAGTTTTAGCATATAGGAGAGGCACTTTCAGAACTTTAAAGGCATGTCTATGTCTGTCCTTGTTATCTAGCTGTTTTAAAGAAAATGTCAATATTTAGGGTCCTCAAACACTCAGAAGAGAGTGGCAGCTGTGAGTGGTTCTTTCAGATGAGGCGATCTGAGGGACACATCCAGGATCTGGAGTTGAACAGGTAGGGGTACTGCTAGGCTGGAGACTCGGTTCTGTTTGAGTGTGAATCTCTGTGGATGCTTTTTTTTGTAATGAAGTATTGATGCAGCGGTGCTGAGAAAAAGGCAGGTGATAATTGGATTCTGTTCCAAGGCCCTGCTGCACACCCCAGCAACACGTGCTTTTAATGAGCGTCTCTCTCTCTCTCTCTGTCTCTCTAGGCCTCCCCGCTTTGTCTGTTTCTCATCAGTGGATGTGTTATAAGCACCTCTGGATGTTATTTCACAACATTACAATTAGATGTTGTACAATTGTATTGTCTAATAATAGGTGGGGACGCCTTGCAAGTGTTTAGGTAGGGTGGTGTGAGGAGCTCGAGGGAAGATTGAGTCACAGTGAGGCCTAATTTCACTTGCTTGTTCTCTCTTGTCCAACGCAGCTTTAGAAATGGCTACTCATCTAGATGCTACGGTAACGTGTCTTAAGCAGAGCTCTAATGACACCCTCATTAATTGAAATCAAAATTGAGACAGTATTTATTTTAATACACCTTCACTGTAAAAAAGGAAAAAAAAAGAAAGTTGAGCCAACTTAAAATTTTAAGGCAACCAGCTTTTTGCAGATTTTTGAGTTCTCTCAACTTATTTTTGTAGGAGATTCTCAACTTTTTGTTGTATAAACTTAAAACAACAAGTTGAGAAAACTCAAAAATCTGCTGAAGTTTGTTGCCTTAAAATTTTAAGTTGGCTCAACTTTTTTTTTACAGTGTTAAAATGCAGCAGCTCGAGTCCTTACTAGAACCAGGAAGTATGACCATATTAGCCCGGTTCTGTCAACACTGCACTGGCTCCCTATTAAACATCGTATAGATTTTAAAATCTTGTTAATTACTTATCAAGCCCTGAATGGCTTAGCTCCTCAGTACTTGAGCGAGCTCTTATCACATTATAGTCCTGAACGGCCGCTTCGTTCTCAAAACTCTGGCCGTTTGATAATACCTAGAATATCAAAATCGACTGCGGGCGGCAGATCCTTTTCCTATTTAGCACCCAAACTCTACCTAACACTGTTCGGGAGGCAGACACACTCTGCCAGTTTAAATCTAGATTAAAGACACATTTCTTTAACCTGGCTTACACATAACACACTAATACACTTCTATTAATAAAAGGATTGTTAGGCTGCATTAATTAGATCAACTGGAACCGGGAACACTCCTCATAACACACAATGTACTCATTACATCGTAAAAAGAATGGCATCTACGCTAATATTTGTCTGTTTCTTTCTTATTCTGTTTCTCAGTCCGTGTCCGGATCAGATGGTGGATTGGCGCCGGGAGATGATGTCTGCGCCCTTGATCGTCGGTGGAGGCCAGACACCTGGATGAGCCATATCCCCAGTGAAGACCTCGACTAAAAATACAATAAAACTAAAAATAAAACAAAATAACTAAAAATATAATAAAATACCTAACTACATAATACTATTATTGTTAGAAATTGCAACAATATAAAAATAGAAATATAATACATTCAAAATTTTAATTAAAACAATAAATAAACAATAATATCCTGGCCAGAGGAGAACTGGCCCCCCGACTGAGCCTGGTTTCTCCCAAGATTTTTTTCTCTATTCTGTCACAGAGGGAGTTTTGGTTCCTTGCCGCTGTCGCCTCTGGCTTGCTCAGTTGGGGACACTTGATTTCTAGCGATTATCGTCAATTTGATTTCAGATACTATTTAAACTAAACTGAGCTAGACAATGACATCACTGAATTCAATAATGAAATGCCTTTAACTGAAAATTGAGTGTTTAATCTTATTATTATACATTACTGACACTCTGTCCTCCGGGTTTGATACTGTTAAGTGCTTTGACACAATCTGTATTGTTAAAAGTGCTATATAAATAAAGGTGACTTGACTTGACTATTCCAGGTTTTTTGTCGTTTCTTTGATTCTGTACATTTCAATATGAGTTTCATTCTCAGCTAACATCACCAAGCCCTTTTTGAACCTCTCCCTTTCAACAAGTTTCACCATACAATCAAATCTTGATAGATCAATTAGTTTTTGTTATTTTTTCAGCCGTTGCATAAGTTGTTTCACCTGGAAATGTATCATGTTACAGATACAAAATAAGTTGTGATCAATCATTCCTTGTCAACTTTATGAATTATTCAACGGTTATTTTTGATTGCAAACTTGTTTGACTGCTAGGCGTTCCAAGTGTGCTAATATACAGTCCAACAGCACAGTGACTTTTTACTGGTTGTTTCTCTTCGCTTGTCAGTATATGTGGCATTTCAGACCAGACTGTGTACGATCTGTTGAATGTTGCTTTTGGAAATATTTTCACTTAAAAAAAAATATACAAACTGGCTGAATATGATCTAAAACATACACTACTGTTAAAAAGTTTGTGGTTGGTAAGATGTTTTAATGTTTTTGAAAGAACTTATGACATTTTTAAACTGTTTTCGGATTGAATATATTTTCAAATGTAATTTATTCCTGTGATGGTAAAGCAGAATTTTCAGCATCAATACTCCAGTCTTCAGTGTCACATGATCCTTCAGAAATCATTCTAATATACTGATTTGCTGCTCAGGAAACATTAAAGTTGAAAATAGTTGTGCTGCTTAATATTTTTGTGGATAGATTTTTTTTCAGGATTCTTTGATGAAAAGACCAGCAATTACCGGTATTATAACAATTCAAATGTCTTTACTGTCACTTTTGGTCAAAGTAATGCATCCTTGTTAAATAAAAGTATACATTTCTTTTTAAAAAATGACTGACTGACTTCAAACTTTTGAACAGAAGTATAAAGATTGTTACTGTTATATAAAAGGAATATCACACTTGTGGTCATGGTTTTAGTCTGGATATTAGAGTGTCATTCAGAACAATACCTTTGCTCGTATCATTGCTTAAGTATGACATTACTTTATTTTTTTATGATTTAGGTGAATTTAAACAGTGCATTGTTTGTATTTGTGTGCATTTTGCCTTTAGAAAATGTGTATAATGCCCTTTGGCTTGCTTAGTTGGGACACTTTATATTTGGCAGTATTATTGACTTGACTGCATAGACACCGCTGGATGAGATCTGAACTGAGCTCATTATTCACATGGCCCTATATCACCAAGCCCTTCCATGTGCATGTAAATATTAACTACATTGGCTAATTTAACATTGGAACTGTGAAAAAAAACTCAGTAGAGTGCATCTGGGCCTGCCTGCAGGGCTGTGTGACCTTCTGTGAACACGTACATTATCCTAAGACTGCCTTTATTCAAAGAGACTGTGAGTGCTTAACAGTTAACGCTACAGTAGAGCGTCTTTTCATCTCCTCAAGAGTGGTCTGCCACAGAGGGGATGCTTTTTCTTCAAGACTTATATTGTCTTAATCCCTGGGCCTAATCCGACTTGTGTCAAGACGCCGCGGTTGTCGTGAGTCCAGGCTTGGCTGAACTGAAGGATTTAACACATTAGTATTAGACTCCCTATTCTCTTGAATCACTCTCTCAGCACAACTGGGTTGGGAAAACCAGCAGCAGGCCGAGCCATGGGAATGTAAAAGCCAGTGAAAATTAACGCCAAGCAGCATGTACTGGCGGTGAATTTTAATTTGAAAGCAGAGGAATATGATTATACACTTCTAAATGGGTTTAAGACACATCTAGAACAAGGTTGTGAAAAGCATAACACTATAAATGGGCATCTGGAGAAGCGTTTAAGGCTGAATGGACAGTTAAACCAAGGATGTCTGCTTTCACTCTGGGGCATTTCTTTTTTCATGATAGTCTTGTTATAGAGGCATTTGGAAGCATTTCTTACAGTTTGGAGTCCTGCTCCTTTTAGTTCTCCCGTATTTGAGAGTATGCTTGACGGTAGGTATCTGTTATTAAATAATATATAGGCTCTGATAAACCATTAAATACAGAATAAAACTATTCAGACTTCTTTTTTTGTAGATTTATGTTCCAATTTTCTGCCATTAAGTTATCTGAAATGCACTGTAACTGAATATGGCATTTTTATTATCCGGGATTGGAAAGTAATAAACTGTAAGTTACATTCCGCAGCCCTATAAACTCTAATGGTCTTAATAAATGAATTAGATCCAGGATTCATAAAATTCACATTTCAGTCACTGTAACAGGACCACTTTGAGACAGTCTTCTACTTGTCCTTAAAAGGACAATTCAGTTTACCCCGAAAATAGAATTGTCATGATTTATTCACCTTCATGCTGTTCCATACTGGACCCTTTAAGGAAACATTTGAAGGAAACATTAAAAATTCCATAACATTTACATATATTTTGCAAGGTAGCATTTATTTATTAACAATTGCCATGAATCATTAATTCATAAATATTTGGAGAGTTTCTGGGGAGTTGCATCACATGACACGAGCCATTCTGAACTCCCCTTATGAAAAAGAGAGAATATTTTTGGTTATATTATATATATATATATATATATATATATATATATATATATATATATTTTTTTTTTTCTCTAAGGAATTGTAAAAATGCAGTTTATTAATATTTTATATTTATTATATAAATTAAAACATAATTTTTCAAAACATTAAAATTGTGATGATTTTTCTGTTTATTTATTGCCTCGTTAAGAGAAACACCCTGCATCATTTTCTTTGCCAACATCTGAGATCCTGTAAATGCCACATGCACCTTGGCAATTGCTCTCTGCATATTATTTAAGCAGCACCTGTGTTTGTGCAAGCTTGACAGAACTGAGAGAACCAGAATGAAAAATAGAGTATAGGAAAAATACAAGTACCTAGTTTACTTTACTATTCTTCTCTACCTTTCAATATGCTGAATCACTTCATGCACAAAAAAATTCTTCCTTTTGTCTGTGGCCTGTTGACGTTCTCCACTTAAAAAAAAAAAGCATTGCTTGGACACCCCACCCCTCATGCTGTATTCACATAAATATATGCACAAGGTGAAAACCTGCATTTCACAAGTACGCTTTTGTTAGTGAATCATCAGTGACAGCGGTGGGGTTAGTTTTAGCCCGATGAGTATCACGGCATATTTGCTCTGCTGATTGAGCGTGGAGAGCCTGGGAGGAGATCCCTATGGTATTTTAAAAGCTACAAGTCATGGTAGATGCACAGACATAACACAAGATAAAGATGGTGATGGCGTGTGGAAACAAACTAAAGGGATTGTTATTGTGAACTGAGAAGAGGCAGAGAGAAGGCTTTATGTGCTGGTAATACATAGACAGTAGAGCTATAGTGTAATGAAGCACAAGGGAAAACGTGTTTTGTGTGTTTCATGAAACGTTCAAGTGTGTCATCAAAGAGAACAGTTAATCACTCCCTCAACGCATCAATTACCATCTTCAGGTATTGGTAATTATGTATTCACAGATGCAAATAGAGGTATGTTGATATTCAGAAAATTATTGTCAGTGTTGGTCAACAGTCACAATGATGATACTTAGACCAACAATACGGTTGCGAGTGTGATTATTGCTTTTATACAGCATTTTAGTAAAAAAAGAACTTAGTATTGATTAAAGTATATTGTAGACATAATATTTCCAGTTACTAACTGTACTTTCACTTTGCCAGTGAATGTGTTTCCAAACAAAGCCAATGCAGGAAGTGATTTATCTTCGAGCAACACACATTAGAGGAATTCCTGAATTAATTTTTTAAGATTTAAAAAATACTTTTTGTACTTAAGTACAATAAATATCACATACTTTAAGACTTTTACTCAAGTAATACACTAAACAGTGACTTCAACTTCTACCAAAGTCATTTTCTGGTAAGATATAGGGATGTATGCGATTTCGAATGCAGTGGAATGAATCAGTATAATGAATAATTCAATGATTCACTCATTACTGTAAGATGATCATTCACTCAACTGAAAAAAAAACAGTTGTGTTTTAGTGTGTGATTTCAGATGCAGTCTAATTGTTTTTTAACAAATCAGTAGAATGAATGATTCAGTGACTCACTCATTAAGATGACTATTGAATCATTCACTCAACCAATTCCTTTGGGGAAAAAATTAAATAGAATTCTGACTCATTCAGGAACCCCTTTGTCACCACCTGTACTGTAACCTGCAGAAAGAATCAATGAAAAATCCCTACTGCTAATGCATAGGCTAAGGCTAACCTTATTGTGACACTTTTATGATCACAGTTAAAATCAGTCCTTCAGTCACATTAATGTGTCATGCCAAGAATAATGGTAATTTTATCATTATGCAGATTGACGTAACAGTTCTAACCTTTTCTTTTGAAAATGCGTGTTCACTGTGTGACAGAATCCATGTAGTGTGACTGTGCATACTGAGCAGTAAGTGGATGTTATAGCAGATGAGATTAGGGTCAGTGCCTTTCTTTCAGGTGCTATTTGATTTTGATAGCTTTTATCTTGCGTAATCCCTTTCGCATATAATCAGAACTGTCAATGCGAAACGGTGAGACTTCATGAAGATATATCATGTTAATAAAAGCGATCTATGCATTCTGGCACCTGTCTATCCTTAGGCAGCAAACATGCAGCATTTCTGGTCCCCACTCACATTCCACCTGACACTCCTCACTCTCCAGATTGGATATTCATTTCCCACCTACTTAAAGGAGCATCCTTTAAACTCTCCATCTGAGCAGTTATCACACTCGGAGAGTGCAGAGGTATCAAAGGCGATTGGTTGGCTCCATCACAAAGAGCTCTCCTTGTGAAGTGCTGACTCAGTGCACCTGAGTCTATAGGCACTTGATTGAGTCCAGCCATTATGTTACACACTCTCAAAGAAAGACCTCCATCCCACTAAAGGACACACCAGTAATGAAATAATTCACTGTCTGCTATCATGTTTTATTCCAGCTGGACTGAATTAAAGAATAAAATGAGTATTTATCATGTAAATGGGAAGGCTGTCAAGAGTGACCTTAAATGTGTACTTCACCCAAAAATTAAAATTCTGTCATCATTTACTTGCTTTCATTTTGTTCCTAATCCATATGTTTTTTTCATTTACATTGTTAAAAAGACTGACAACGGAGTCTTTTGAAAATTGTATTCACTACCCTCATGTCGTTCCAACCAGTATGATTTTCTTCTGCGAAACACAAAAGATAATATTTTGAAGAATGAAAAATGTTGGTAACCAAAAAGTTGAGACAATGTTCTTCAACTGTACAAAACTAAATGAAACAAAAGAAAACAAAACAAAAACAAAACAAAACAGACATTTCTAAAAGTATCATTCTTTGTCTTCGAAGAAAGAAACTTATACAGGATTGAAATGACAAGCTTTGGTAAATTATGCATGCATCTCATTGCTAGTTTTTTCCCAAATGGAACACTTCATGCGCACTTTCAGCCTTGCAGACTTACAATGGCTGACGCGTGTGCGTCCGTTAAATCCACGAGACTGTAGGGTGTCCCATTTGTCATTTTTGCGTTCAAAAGGGTGCTCGCGAGCGTCCCCTTTGCAGTCAAAGCGGCATTATGCAGTGTTGGGGAAGCTACTCTGAAACTGTAGTTTGACAAGCTACAAGCTACTCGTAAGTTAAAGTAGTTAAACAACAGTCAAGCTACCCTTTTGGAAAAGTAGTTAGCTACACTACAAGTTACTGTCAAAAAGTAGCTAGCTACATTGAAACTACTTTAGATTTTTTTTAACAACGTATATTATAAATAACTGAATAAGTGTCTGAGGAATGTTTTAAGTAAAATATTTAGTGTTTAAAACAATGCAATACAATTATGATTTCAAAGAGTATTGTTTTATTACACACAACACTCAAATATCTCAGACTGTTACAAAAAGTGTAACCTTTACTTGACGTTTCTTTGAGAGACATGAACTTGGACAAATAAGGCCATGGGTAATTAACGTTAGTTGTTTCTCCATCCTCCAAATCTGCCGCCACATCTTGCTCCATCATGGATAATATGGGTGTGTCAAGTGTCAACCCACTTCTGTACGTCAGTGAACCGTTAGCCGCAAGATGCGTGATTAAACAACAGGTGGCGGTAATGGCAAAAAATTAGTTTGTAATCAAACAAGAAGAATATCCTTGCATCGCGCTGATTCGCGCAGGCTCGACAAAACGCAATGTAGCTTTTGCTCGCGCTACACCGCTACTTGCTGCAAAAAGTAGTTAGCTACTGGAAAAGCTACACTGTTTAAAAAGCAACTGAGCTACTGCCAAGCTACTGAAAAATGTAGTTAAGTTAGTAGCGTCGCTACTTGTAGTTAACTACTCCCCAACACTGGCATTATGTCACGAAGGTGCGGACTCAGTGGAAGACCATGAGGGTTTAGGGTGCCATTTGGGACAGGACCATAGATCATGACATACTCATAGATCGATTACAAAACTATACAGGTATTCAAGGGCAGGCTGTAGTAACTTTAGAACTATTATTTTAATTTAGCTTTTAGGGCATCTATTCTTAAGATTCGATCTTGATATGATATTAATCAAAACGTATCATTTCTAAGGTTTTAACGACTCGTCCAGCAAGTCGTTAAATTCAGTATATCTTTAACAATTTCATTTATCTTATTCGTGACCCACGATAAAACAAACCAAATAGTTTATCAAAATTCATGAGCATAGGTAACACGATCTTTGGCAAATAGTTAATAGCACCAGACAAAAAATTTATTTGCTACTCTACAACACTACTAAGCCAAAATAACACAAAACAGAATATATACACAAACACACATTGCAGGAAATGAACTTGAAGAAAACTTAAACCAGCACTCTTTTGCTAGTTACTGAAACCTCGCCCTGAGGGAGTTTCAAGCAGATAACTTGTCTATCTTTACTCTTAAAATTACTTCAACCAGTTTCCAGCAGAATTATGAAGAATTATTTGATTACTTGCTTTTAGTTGAGTTTGACAGCTGGGTGTTTCCACGTGGTCTCCATGGGGTCGGAGGGAACCTCCGACTGATTGGCTGCTGATGTGTCGCATTTCAAGGAATGCCCTTTGGTGGTTGGTTGGCTTCTTTGTGATGTGATGACGCTCAAAGTTCTTCCTTGAGTTCCTTTCGCGTAGCTTCAGACTTTCAAGGGTTTCTTCAGAAGTTTGACTAAGTATTAATAGTTGTTCAATGCTCGGCCAGATGTTAATGGCTGAGAGCGCTTTGGCGCGACTCAATGAGACGAAGCCAAGGTTTGCAAAAAGCGCGCGAGCAAGCAGCAAGCAACAGCACACCGAAGTTGGGTGTCTGGCTTTATTGGGCTGATTTCAGTCTGCCCCTTTTTCTGTTTGATCCAATCACAAGTGTTTCTGTAGGGCGGAGCCCCGCCCCGCACGGCTCAGTTTTCTGTGCGTAAATCCTTTGCTGAGTTATTTCATAAAATGAAGAACATATCCTAGCAGATTCCTATAAGTGTTTTAATCATACATTACGATGAGAAAAGTCAACTTTCCTCCACACTAAATTATTGCTGATGCAAATAGCTTTCATTCAAAATCAAACACCAAGTATTTTGCATACCCAAAGTAAATATATCAATTTTATCTATTACGTGGTTAAGGCATAGATTAAACGATCCTAAATCCTAAATAATCACACCAAGCATGTGAAACTAAACAATAGCGATCGGGAAAAATTAGACATCAAGAGATTACAACACTAACATAGATTCCAATAACACAGCAAGCTTAATTTAATTTCATAAAATACAACCTGAATATATATTGTAAATATATTGTATATATTGCTTTTGAGTATATTTCTTTAATAGCAGTAGCGATTATTATTTGTCCTTTTGGGAACACTTATAAAGGTTGGATCTTCTTGGTTCTGCCAATAAGAAGAAAAGGCGCGTTTCTCTGCTGGGGAGAAACGGGAGGTCATGGGAATGTCACTCCGGATGGAGATCTGGTGATTTTATTAGCTCGGGCATCTGTTGTAAAACCATCATCTTTTTTGATACCATCAATGAATTACTGCATTAAACGATCAGGAGATGTCAGGGAGGGTCTGTACTGGAGCCTTTGCAGATGCCACATGCTTTGTACTGTTGATTATGTGACTTTTATTTATGGTAAACCGGTCAGGAACAACATCGAAGGTTCTGTTCTAAATCCATTTCAGATGTTCCCTCAAATTTATCCTGGGTTTTAGAGGTCTCCTGAGATAAGGAGATTTAGAGCAGGAAATCGGCCAGCCAGTCAAATGCAGATGCTGGGAGTGGAAGTCTTAACTCCTGCTAAGGAATGTGCCGTCTTGAAATTATTGTGTGTGTGTGTCCTGGTCTACTAGGCACTACAAGGCTATAAGATGGTTTAGATCCTACCAGTCCGACTGTAATCACTTTGTTTATTTAAACAGGGAATCATCTCAATTAACGCCAGTAAAGTATGGAGTGCCACAATGATCTGTCTTAGGCCCTCTGCTATTTTCAGTATACATGTTGTTATTAGAAAATATGGGATTAGTTTCCATTGTTATGTTGATGATCCTCAACTATATATTTCAACAAGACCAGATTAAACTTCTAAATTATCTAAACTAACAGAGTGTGACCAATAATTTTCTCCTATTAAACTAGGATAAGACAGAGATATTACTTAATTACTTCTTCCATCTTAGAATCATTGCTAAGCTACAGAACATGTTACCTGTTTCTGATGCAAAAAAGCTAGTTCATGCATTCATGACCTCAAGACTGGACTATTGTAATGCCCTGCTAGGTGGTTGTCTTACATCTTCAATAAATAAGCTACAGGTAGTCCAAAATGCAGCTGCTAGAGTCCTTACCAGGTCAAGAAAATATGATCATACAGTCTCTACACCAGTGGTCTCCAACCCTGCTCCTGGAGAGCTACCATCCTGCAGATTTCAGCTCCAACCCCAATCAAACACGCCTGAACCAGCTAATCAAGGTGTTCAGGGCTACTTGATAATTACAGACAGGTGTGTTGGAGCTGAAGTCTGCAGGACGGCAGCTCTCCAGGAGCAGGGATGGAGATCCCTGCTCTACACTGACTACCTATTAAGTTCCATATCAGTTACAAAATATTACTCCTTACATATAAGGCCCTTAATGTTTTAATTTAGTTTAATAGCTCCTGCGTGCCTAACTAGTCTTATATCATGCTACAATCCATCATGCTCCCTATGGTCGCAAAACTCACTAAAGTCCACTTAAGGAGGTAGAGCTTTTTCACATTTGGTTTCCAAACTCTGGAAAAGCCTTTCTGATAATGTTTGGGGTTCAGGCACACTCCCTCTGTTTAAATATATACTAAAGACACATCTCTTTAGCCAAGCATTCACATTATGTATCTCATAACCTTGTACTTCAGTTATGTCTGATCAAATGTACATTATCATTTTTTTTGCTTGGTTGGTACAGCAGCTACACTAATGTTGTCTCTATTTGCTTCTCTGTTTCTGCCACGGAATTGGCATCCCGAGGTAACTAGGAATTACAGAAGCTTCAGTCTGGATCCAGCCCATACGAAGATCTGAGATGACCTGAAACGAGATATGGCCAATCTTCCAGAGGACCTCAGCTGATGTCGAACCTAAAACACCATACAAAACTGCTAAACTTCACAACATATAATCATTGCTGTTAATTGTGTTCACCGTCTGTTTGATTAACTAACTGTGTGATATGGACATCAACTTGACAATCATCACTGATAAGCTACTCCTAAATATAATGCAGAAGCTTAAATTTTCTATAAATCTGCTTTGCAACAATTTGTATCGTAAAAAGCACTATACAAATAAACTTGAATTGAACTGAATATAAGGTCAAATTATGAGATAAAAAGTCAGTTATGACAAAGTGGACACAAAATGTCGAAACTGACAAAAATTCAAAATTATTTGATTATAAAGTCAGTTATGACATAAAAGTTTAAATTAACTTTTTATATCAGAATGATCACATTTTTATAATACATATTATTTTTGTCTCATTTTACTTTTTATGTTCATTTAAAATTTGTAACTAATAATGATGCCTTTGTCAGTTTAGACTTTTTATGTAGTAAAATTATTTACCAAAACATTATTTTTTTTTCTTGTGTGGCGGATATACTTCCATGTGATGAAATTATGACAAAATTGTTATTTTAGGGTGAAGTGTCCCTTTAAGGCCTTATTCTGAAGATCTTCCTAGATTCTCAAATCTCATTCATGATGAAAATACATAATGATATGTTTTTATTTTCATTTTAATAGACAAGAGTGGTATGAACATTCTGCTAAATTTCTTCTTTTACAAGGAAAAAGAAAGATCATTGCAGTTTGGAACAGCATGACATGAGGGTGAGTAAATGATGGCAGAATTTTCTTTTGGGCAAAACTTATTCTCATAATAATTGTCATTGTCTCATTCGTTTATAGCCTTTTTAAGTGAAAACAAGTCATTTTTGGAGGGTTACTTCACGCATTTCAGAACTGCTGCTTGATGGGAATGTGTCATGTACTGTGAATTTTACAGCGCTGTTTGATGGCTCAATATAAGAACTGGAAAAATCCGGGAGAAAATGAAACATGGCATTATTTATAAAAGCCAAATGACTGTGTTGTTAAATGTTTTACCCGGTGAGAATGTTTCCATTGTGTAATCTTGAGAACATTTCTATATAGTCATGTTTAGCACCCTGTACCAGAGAAACAGAGAGCAGGAGAATGTGTGTGATAATGGACTTCTTGTGTTCCCTTGGCTTGCGGTACTATGACAGGCATGTTGAAGTATTTAAACTGCCTTCCTCAAGTCCTTACTTCATCACTGCTGGCAACAGCCCCCTGTTGCCACGGTGACAGATGTACTGTAATGAAGCCAGCTTTGGTGTGGAGTCCTCATGTCTCCCTCCAGGCCTGATTCTGGTGACACTGATGTCTCTAGCTATGTGCCAAAGCCTGCCTTGATGTGTGCTGCCTACATAGGCAGCTGCCTTCTAAAGCAGCATCCTAACTGAAATAAAACCTTTTGTTTGATTTAGAGCCACAAAAACACAAAGAGTGCATCTCATGTACAGGAGTCTCTTAAAATAGCGATGTTGGAATGTTGCTAAGCTAACAATATAATACTGTCACATATATGTCTGTTCCTGTTTGGTTCTAGTTTTCCTTTGTTACTATTTTCCCTCCAATAGATTTCTATGTTGACTGATATGATTTCCTGCCTTAGTTCCCTTATTGGTGTCCTTAGTTACTATTTGTTACACACCTGTTTCTGTTTCTGTTGATTATGTTCCCTCTTGTATTTAAGTCCTTAGTTCTCCCCTGGTTCTTTGTCCTGTATTGTTGTGATTTGAAGTTTAGCGGTTGCGTTTGTTTGCTCCTGTGTTCTCCAGGGTTCTCTTTATGAAATATTGATTAAAGGACTTTGTTTTGGTCTCTACTCCTTCGTCATGTGCTTTGATTTTACAACAACCCATAACAGAATACAGGACGCTCAAAATTATAATTAGGTATGGACTTACCAGCCGTCCAACTCACTCCCTCGATGACCACACAAGGGACTTTTTGAATCTGGCGTGTCTTACCCACTTCCCGCTTTGCATTTTTATGATTCAGTAAGCGGCTGAATGCATGCCTGCCCGTTGATGGTCCTCAAGGGAGTTTTGCTGAGTGGGTGCTAGCTTTTTTCAGATTGCCTTTCACTGTCAGATATGTGGATGAAGACCCAGCCAGCCCCGCTCCAGTTCCAGAACCCAGCCAGCCATCATGCTCACCCACCATAGATGGAGAGCCAGAGCCTGCCGCGTCAAAGGACTCATCGCCAGATAGAGTGACTGAGCCATATTTTGCCTCTGAGCCAGAGCATGTCGAGAGGTCTGACCAGCAATGTGTAGCCGTGGGAGTCCTTTTTGAAATCGAGTGAGCTGATAAGCGCCACGCCCACACACCAGCTGCTAGGTGAACTGCCGCTGGCCTCGGTTGTTTTTGACTATTTAAATGAGGATCTTCTGCTTCTCCTATCCTCACTAGTTCCATCCAGCCATGAACACTCTGAGACCCCGCTGGTACCAGTAACCAGCTACCTATTAATTGAAGGATCCCCTGTCTCTGTCCCCAGCCTCCCGAGCCCTGGACTCCACCTCACCCCTTCGACTCATTCACCTTGGCGCAATACTCCCTTGTCTCAACCGTGGCCCGTCATGACTCCAAGTCTCCTGGGATCCCTCCTCTCTTTGACTCCACCTTGGTCAGTTGTCGACCTGCCTCTGCTTCAGGACCTAACCCCCAGGCTTCGCCTCGTCCCTCCGTTCCTCTGGCTCTGTCAGGCTCTGCCTTGGTCCTCTATCATTCCGGATCCACCACGGTTTTCTGGATTCCCGCCTCTGCTCCAGTCCCATGAGCCGTCAGTTCTGCCTTGGCCCTCCGGATCCTCTGTGTCACCCTGGCTCTCCGTCTTCGCTAAAGACAAATGAGTTATATTTCTAATAAATGCGTTATTTAGAATTTTCTGTTCATCAAAGAATCCTGAAAAAATTTATTCAAAATAGAAAACTAGATAATAAACAAAGTTTTAGAATAATTAACAAAGTTTTTTTTATTGTAATATACAGTATCTCACAGAAGTGAGTACACCCCTCACATTTTTGTGAATATTTTATTATATCTTTTCATGTGACAACACTGAAGAAATGACACTTTGCTACAATGTAAAGTAGTGAGTGTATAACAGTGTAAATTTGCTGTCCCCTCACAATAACTCATCGCACAGCCATTAATGTCTAAACCGCTGGCCACAAAAGTGAGTACACCCCTAATTGAAAATGTCCAAATTGGGCCCAATTAGCCATTTTCTCTCCCCGGTGTCATGTGACTCGTTAGTGTTACAAGGTCTCACTTTGGTGTTATCGCTCTCACTTTCTCATACTGGTCACTGGAAGTTCAACATGGCACCTCATGGCAAAGAACTCTCTGAGGATCTGAAAAAAATAATTGTTGCTCTACATAAAGATAGCGTAGGCAATAAGAAGATTGCCAAGACCCTGAAACTGAGCTGCAGCACAGTGGCCAAGACCATACAGCGGTTTAACAGGACAGGTTCCACTCAGAACAGGCCTCGCCATGGTCGACCAAAGAAGTTGAGTGCACATGCTCAGCGTCATATCCAGAGGTTGTGTTTGGGAAATAGACGTATGAGTGCTGCCAGCGTTTCTGCAGAGGTTGAAGGGGTGGGGGGGTCAGCCTGTCAGTGGTCAGACCATATGCCGCACACTGCATCAAATTGGTCTGCATGGCTGTCGTCCCAGAAGGAAGCCTCTTCTAAAGATGATGCACAATAAAGTCCGGAAACAGTTTGCTGAAGATAAGCAGACTAAGGACATGGATTACTGGAACCATGTCCTGTGGTCTGATGAGACCAAGATAAACTTATTTGGTTCAGATGGTGTCAAGCTTGTGTGGCGGCAACCAGGTGAGGAGTACAAAGACGAGTGTGTCTTGCCTACAGTCAAGCATGGTGGTGGGAGTGTCATGGTCTGAGGCTGCATGAGTGCTGCCGGCACTGGGGAGCTACAGTTCATTGAGGGAACCATGAATGCCAACATGTACTGTGGCATACTGAAGCAGAGCATGATCACCTCTCTTCTGAGACTGGGCCGCAGGGCAGTATTCCAACCTGATAACGACCACTGCTTTGCTAAAGAAGCTGAGGGTAAAGGTGATGGACTGGCCAAGCATGTCTCCAGACCTAAACCCTACTGAGCATCTGTGGGGCATCCTCAAACGGAAGGTGTAGGAGCGCAAGGTCTCTAACATCCACCTGCTCCGTGATGTCGTCCAGTGGCAACCTGTGAAGCTCTGGTGAACTCCATGCCCAAGAGGGTTAAGGCAGTGCTGGAAAATAATGGTGGCCACACAAAATATTGACACTTTGGGCCCAATTTGGACATTTTCAATTATGGGTGTACTCACTTTTGTGGCCAGCGGTTTAGACATTAATGGCTGTGCGTTGAGTTATTTTGAGGGGACAGCACATTTACACTGTTATACAAGCTGTACACTCACTACTTTACATTGTAGCAAAGTGCCATTTCTTCAGTGTTGTCACATGAAAAGATATAATAAAAGATTTACAAAAATGTGAGGGATGTACTCACTTCTGCGAGATACTGTATATTAAATTTGGTGAGCATAAGGGTCTTCTTAAAAAAAAAGAAAATCTTACCAACCTGAATTTATATTATATTATATAAATAATATAATATAATAATAATATGAATAATATTATATTATATTATATTATACAGCCATTATGATTTAATTATAGATTTAAATAATAGACTTTTAAATAGACCTTTGTGACCTATAATAACTGTACATTGGATTTTCTCCTGTTCGGACAAAAAAAGGGATCAAGATTTCTAAATTGAAGAACATAATGAAGACACCAATTAATAAGGTATAGAACATAAAATTCTCAGAATCTGAAAACTCTGTGTTTTAACTTATTGTTCCCACAGGATTGTGGGCCTCTGCTTTTCAGGAATGATCTTCACTGTGGGACAATGTCCATTTGTGTCAAGACTGGATTTGTGACAGATGGCATAATCCAGCTATATTATTCAAATGACCTTGAATTCGCTCTTTGATGGCTCTCTTTCTGTGCTTGCATAAATCCACACATAATCACCAGTTGACTCATATTTGCTCGGGGAGATCAATGTTTCATATCCGCAACAATTCTCTAGCTATTGCCTAAGTAACCATTTTAAAGGGCTTATATAACAATTATTTCAAGATGTGGATTTCTAATCCATCACGTGGTCAGTTGCATTTGTAAATCTTTCTCTGTCTGTTTTGTTTTGTTGGTCTTTCTCGGGGTCTGATGCCTCTGTGTGCCCATCTGTGTTGGACAGGCAGAGAGACGCCTCAGGCTTCCTCACATGAAAGTCCTCACCGAAAAGTTCCGGCGTTTAGTGCGGGCAGGCGGAAAACGAACAAACATTGCTCCTAATGCATTGTTCATCATCTGTGTTTGCTTGACTTCTCACTCTGTCATGACCAAGAGGGGTCAACCAAATGAAAACACCAAGTACATGAAGAAACTAGGACAAAAGTTGGCCTGAAAGTGACTTGATAGTCTAGAACATTTCCATTTTCATTTCCATTTTATGCTTGGCAAACGCCTACATACAATACATAAGTTAACTACAATAACGTTTAGTGACAGAAGTACTTCAGGAGGTAGCAAACGTGTATATTAAGAACTGAACCAACTAGTCATACAACCAATGCCTTTGACAATACATGTATTACAGACACAGTCCCCTGGAGCGGTAGAGATTAAGTGTTTTGTTCAAGTGCACAATGGTGATGGCTCATAGATCACACCTTAAAAGATCTGGAACTGCAACCTTTTAGGTAATAACTGTGATAATTTCACCTGTAGGCTACATCACCCACATTAGAAAGAGCGAAGCATGTTAGGGCTCTGTTGTGTTTTACTTTTCTTCACTTTTTTTGTTGTTGTTTATTTTATATCCATAATTTTGGCAGTAGTTTCCATTTGTATCTGACTACAGCAAGTTTTTCCTTAGTTCTCAGTCAGTTACATTGAGCAGGCATCCACAGTCTGCAAATCCACAGTCTTCTTTTTGAATCTACATATCTTCCACACTTTCTCTGCCCACTTTGTGTATTTTTATTTAAATTTATTAAGAGTATAATACTATCCGCTCTGCTGAAGACATTTTGCCATCTCTTCAATGACTTATGAAAGTGACTTTTACGGAATTATTGGTGTATTTTAAATAGTCCGTAATGAAAAAGTGTTAAAATAATTACAATAATAAATAATTTTGCATTTATTTGTTGATTTGCAGCAGAATTAAGACCACAGAGAACATTTTCTTGTTTCTAATCAAAATATATTAATCACAAAAAGTTCTTGCTAAAGTGATATTTTTAATATCTTAAGTTACTAAATAAATGTTTTTAAATATTTGTCACGTTTTCTAATTTTATTTCATGCGTTATGTGACAGTAAATATCTGTAATTATTTTAATGGTATTTGCAGCATTGAAATTCACATTAACAAGGATGTTAGTCAGATATGCTATCGATATAATGTATGTTCCTCACTTACACTTTTCAAAAAAAATATTATTTTTTTTGATAAAGATTGTCTGTGAATTCCAGCTACCAAAAATATGTTGTAAGAATATTTTGCATCCAGTAAAAAAAAATAAAAAATCACATCTGCAAAGATTACATTCAAAACATCCATTTAAAAAAAATACTCATATGCTGAAGCCTGACGTTTACTGACTCTATCAGGCACAACAGTGAACTAGGTGTCTACACTGAAAGCCATATATTGTCACCTGCTATGGTGAAATCACCTGATGTCACTGCCAGTATGAGCCACATTACAAAAATTGCAGGAATGTCTTTCCCTTTTCAATTGAAATTCAAAAGCATGAACAAATTAACATGTTGATGTAATCTAAGCCACCCAACTGGTCTGTCCACATGAATGATATTTGTGTATCATGTGCTCTCTTAAAACATCTGACCTTTTGTAGAATAATGCATATGCTCAGTGTCATGTATTTGCATATTTGATTAGTGACCTAGAGACAGTGCAAAATGTGAAATATGTCTTCTTCATTTGTGTGTGTGTGTGTGTGTGTGTCTGTGCATAGAATATCGAACCGTCCATCTTAATGTCGGCAGCAGCCAATTAAAGATTTAAGATGGAAAGGGAGAGATTAGGATGCAATTAGGCATAATTACTTTAGCATTGTTTTGTGGAATGCATGAGCTGTGAAATGACCAACTGCTCTGTCTGTTAAATATTCACCCAAACCCTGTTTGGTTACAGACACTGATCTGCAGCCGTGGGGAAGTGGAAAACAACGGGCTGGTAAACACATCCAGTAAACACGATCACTCTCGCGCTCGTATGCAGTTCTCCATCCCCTCCTCTCTCCATTAATTTCACCCTTGAAGAAACGCTCTCATTCTCTTTCCAACAGCACATCTCTTTTCCCTTCAACTTGACTGGCACTTTTCCTGTTTTTGCTTAAAAACACACATGCACAGTCGCTGAAAAATGTTATTTCTACCTTCCTAAAAAAACCTCTTAGCTAGTTTCCCAGTCAGGCCTGGTCTTCAGTCTAGTTTGGTTCTCCAATTGTTTGCAGGTCTCTTCTGCTTAGAAGTGAAAAAGGTGAAAAATCAGGTGAATATAAACACTATGCAACTACACATATTGTTAGAATTGTTACCAAAATCCTAATCCTAATGTATTTTGGTTTCCTAGCTATGCATGATTATATGATTATTTAAACATTTAAACATTTCCATGTTTGTCCCAACCAGTCACACCCAGAAACAGTACATTTGGTTGGTTAGACCTACTTAGTTTTTATCTTTAATGAAATAGAATCGGCAGGAAGCCACGCCCACACCCAAATCTCATTGGCTGGTAAACATCAAACCTGAATCAGGAACCTCTACTGGCCTTCTAGAATGGCTACGCTTGCTTATCTATTTGACTGACTGGTCTCCAGATCTGACCATGCTGGGCTGGGCCCACCCCCAAACTATAGTAAACTGAATCAACTTAGACCAGCAAAGTTTTTGTCAGCATGAATATTACCTCACCTTATTGACTTTGTTTTGACTTGATCCTTAGAAGGCAAACCCAGCTGTTCTGCCCTTTATCTCAAACGCCTTGCTTGAGTATGCAGTCAGATAACGCCTCCCAAAGACAACAGACACAGGAATTGTTTCCAAGGTTTACTGCTGCCCAAGGAATAACGTAAAACTGTAAAAATACAAAATACAGAATCCTAAATGTACAGCGTCGATTACATGTTTGCATAAGCACAACAAAGGCTTTTACATTGAGTATAGTTAGTATCAACTATAACAGAAACAGATTGTGCATTCATGAAACAAAGAAAACTAAATTTACATCTGGGATATAAGATATAACAATTAAATATGCATAGGAGTTATAATGTAGCAACATCTACATACCGAAAGTGCCTTCAAAACAACTTAAATAAAGGAGCAATAGTAGCCATGACCGCATGCTCTTCTTTGCTGCAGGGCTCACGTTTGTGATGTCATCATATAAGGACATTAACAAAATTATATGCAATACCCAACTTTGAACAAAAGGGGTCACTTTACTACAACTTTTATATCAAATAAATGCAGAATGTTCATATAGAACAGCACACTCCCCGTCTGGTATTAAGGGAATACCAAACCTTCTTACTTGAGTGTAAACCTGAACGGTCTATTCCGAATCTTCATGGAGGAGGAGTACGATCTCATTAATAGGTCTCAGAAACAGTTTGGGTCCATCTTTCCCAATGATTTTTACTTGTACCTTTCGAACTCGCCCATCTTGGCTGGGGTAAGTTTCCGTTATGATGCCCAGGGGCCAATCGTTCCGTTTTGACTGAGAGTCCTTGAGCAGAACTATGCATCCTTTGGAAACGTTTGGCTGTTGGTGTTGCCATTTTCGTCGATGCTGTAGGGTTGAAAGGTACTGTTTACGCCATCTGTCCCAGAAAGTGTTTGCGAGGCTTTGCACAGTACGCCACTGTTGTTTGTACAGATCAGGCTTTCCAAAGTCCCCAGGAGGAACTGAGCTAGTACCAGTCTTTTGGGTAAGTAATGTGGCAGGTGTTAGGATGAAAGGATCTGTTGGATCAGTAGACACAGGTATCAGTGGTCTGTTGTTTATAATGGCAGTAACTTCAGCCATGAAGGTGGTAAGTACCTCGTGCGTGAGTTTAGAGGATGCCATCTGAAGAAGCATGGAGTCCAAAATCCTGCGAGCAATGCCAATCATCCTTTCCCATGCACCGCCCATGTGCGACGAATGCGGAGGGTTGAAAGTCCATATGCAGCCGTGATCTGACAGGAATTGTTTCACCGCCTTTTCATCAACATTGGAAGGAATTTGCAGGTCTTTACAAGCTCCAATGAAATTGGTCCCTCTATCAGAGCGAATCCGTTTCACTGGACCCCGGATTGCCAGAAACCTCCTTAAAGCATTAATGAAACTGGAGGTATCTAGGGACTCGATCACTTCAATATGAATGGCTCTGACACTTAGACATGCGAATAACACTGCCCATCTTTTGCTTTCTGCATAGCCGCCTCTTGTCCTGCGAGCAGATACAGACCAGGGGCCAAACACATCTAGTCCCACATGTGTGAAGGGAGGCTCTATGCTGAGCCTGTCGGCGGGCAGATCTGCCATCTTTTGAGTCTCGCAGCCCCTCCTGAGTCTGCGGCATACAACACAGGAATGGATGAGACCGTTCACACGTCTTTTGCCTCCTATTATCCAATAGCCGGCAGATCTTATCGCTCCCTCTGTGAAGTGACGACCCTGATGATGTGTTTGCTCATGAAAGTGTCGTGTTAGAAGTAATGCTACATGGTTCCTACCAGGTATGAGGAGGGGTCTCTTTTCTTCAGAACCAAGATCTGCTTTGACCAGACGACCTCCGACCCTCAACAGTCCGCTTTGATCAATGAAGGGATCTAGTTTTTTGAGTGTGCTAGTCTTGGGAAGTGGTTCGTTCCGTTTGAGGCACTGCAACTCGTCAGCAAAAGTTTCCTGTTGTACTGCTCGTATGACAACTTCTGTGCTCTGAAGTATTGTGTCAGCACTAAGAGGAAGTTTGCAACAGTGCCATCCCTTGCATGCCTGAGGGGTGTCATTTTGATCCTGCTTATAAGAGCGTGCAATATGAATCAGCTTTCCAACAGCTCGGATCAGACGGCTCCAGTCCGAAAAGCGTTCAAAGCGATTTGAGACGGTGGTATGCAACACTGTTACTTGTGGACGAACTTCTGAATCCCGATCAGGATCAACAAGTGCGAAGGGTTCTCTAGGGAAAGTCTCTGTTTTTGGATGATGCAGGAATGCTGGTCCACTGAACCAGATAGTGTCCTGCAATTTGGTTGGAGCTATCGGTCGTGTTGCGACATCAGCTGGATTATGCTCTGAGCTCACATAATGCCATTGTTCTGGGTTAGTGCTTGTCCGGATTCTCTGTACACGGTTGCTTACATAGACATGAAATCTGCGTTTCTCATTGTAGATATAGCCAAGGACCACTCTACTATCTGTGTAGAAGGTGATCTCATCGAATTTGACAGCAATCTCTGCAATGATGGTTTCCATCATGTTCACTGCCAAGACGGCCGCGCAGAGTTCCAGACGAGGTATAGTGTGCTCTGGTTGTGGCGCTAGCCTTGCTTTGCCTGTGATGAACCCCATATGACAGCTACCATCTAAATCAACTGTTTTGAGGTAAGCAACTGCTGCTATTACTTTCTCAGAAGCGTCTGAAAAAACACAAAGCTCCTTGAACTTGGCACCTGACAACGATGTGGACCCATAGCTTCTTGGGACTTGTACATGTTGCAGTTCCTGCAGAGAATCTCTCCACTCCTCCCACACCTTTTGTTTGTTCACAGGTAAGGATGCATCCCAGTCAGCAGCATTTTCAGTTAGCTCCCTCAGTAGTACTTTGCCCTGAACTGTGATGGGGGCCACAAATCCTAGTGGGTCATACAAACTGTTTACAACAGACAGCAGTCCACGCCTAGTGTAAGGCCTTCTTTCCTTTTGGATGTGGAAGTTGAAGCAGTCTGTGTCCAGATTCCAAAGCAAGCCAAGACTGCGTTGCATAGGAAGTGAGCTAACACCTAAATCCAGTTCTTTCATTGAATTGGCGTAATCCTCAGATGGGAATACTCCCATAACTTCCTTGCTGTTTGAAGCCAGTTTATGCAACTTCAAGTTAGATCCAGCCAGCATGTCCTGTGACCTTTTTAACAGGTCGATTGCCATCTCTGCGGAGGGCAAGGACTTCAATCCGTCATCCATGTAAAAGTCTTGCTCCACAAACTGTAGGGCGTCTTGACCGAATTCCTCTAGTCCTTCTTGGGCTGCACGACGAAGACAGTAAATGGCCACTGCCGGAGAGGGACTGTTCCCAAATACGTGTACCTTCATACGGTATTCTATGACCTCGTTCTCTGGGTTATTTTCATGGAACCAGAGGAACCGGAGGTGGTTCCTGTCTGCAGATCGTACTTTAAAGCAGTGGAACATTTGTTGTATATCTACCATGAAGGCGACAGGCTCTTTGCGAAACCGCATGAGGACACCAAGGAGACTGTTGTTGAGGTCAGGACCCGTCAAGAGAACCTTATTCAGTGATGCCCCTTTGCATTGAGCGCTCGAGTCAAAGACCACTCGGATCTGGGATGGCTTTTTTGGATGGTACACAGCAAAAGAAGGTAGATACCAACACTGTTCATTGGGACCAACTGAAGGAGCTATTTCTGCATGATCATTTTGAAATAGCCTCTCCATAAAGGCTACAAAGTCTTTTTTCATCTCAGGCTTCTTCCTGAAAGATCGTAGAAGTGAATTGAAGCGTTCCACAGCTTGTGGACGATTGTTTGGAAGACATTGCCTTGGCTGCTTGAATGGGAGTGGGGCAACCCATGAATTTTCCTCGTCTTTATAGACTTCTCTGTCCATGATCTGCAGAAAGAGTCGGTCCTCGATAGACTGAGCTGTTCTCTCGTCATCTTTTGTTCTCTGAAATACATCCCATTCTGCTAGTCTTTGATTCCGCTCCTTGATAAGGGACTTGGTGAGTGACTCGCTTTGGGATCTATCCTTTACGGTGTAGTTGTTAGGACATGGATGAAAGTATGTAGACTGACCGTTTTCCATAATGTTGGTGTGGTAAGTTTGGGTGAAAGTCGGTTTATGAACTTTCCCGAGGCACATGTCTCCAATGATTACCCACCCGAAGTCCAACTTTTGTGCAAAGGGAGCATTTGGTGGCCCATTCACTTGCTTATGGGCTTTGTGGACTCTGATCATATCTCTGCCTAACAGGATAAGAATGGGAACACAATGATCGGGCTCTGGAATGTATCTTGCAAGATGTTTTAGATGCCTGTGGTTACTAACTACTCCCGGAGTGGGGATTTCAGAACGATTGTCTGGAATTTCGTTACACTCAAGTAGCACCGGTAAGGGTAAGACTAAGCTTCCATCAAAGGATTCCACTTGAAAGCCTCGTGCAAGCCTGCCTTCTGTTTCGACTGTGCCTGCGCATGTTTTGAGAGTGTAGGCTACATTACACTCTGTAATGTCAAACAGATCGAAGAATTCGGATCTTGCGAGCGATCTGTTGCTTTGATCATCTAGTATCACATACGTTTTGACTGCCTTTTCTGGGTGGCCTTCAGGGAATACTTTCACGAGACATACCTTGGAGCATGAGCGTGGAAGTTGGCCGTTTCCACATACCTCTGTACAAGCTGAGGAAACCTCAGATTCCACTGGTACGTCCTCACTCACTTTGTGATCCTCTGATGTCGGGAATAGTGGTTCTTTCGTCCATGGTGCTGGGCCTGGATGGAGCGCAGCCATGTGGGTAACGCTGCCACATTCTGAACACTTTACATCCTGATCACAGTTCTTTGCCATGTGGAATATGGAGCTGCAACATTTAAAGCATATGCCTTGTTGTTTGAGCAATGACTTTCTCTCTTCCATAGATTTCATCCTGAATCCTCTACATCTGAACAGAGGGTGAGGCTTATTGTGTAGAAAGCACTGTCTTGCCGGATTTACCTTATTTTTGAGTTCGCTAGCAGCTGATGAATTCTCAGAGGAGACCTGTGTCTTGTGTGTGGTGACAGCTCTGGGAAAAATAGATTTGTTTAACTGTCTGTTTGGTTTGCGAGTTTCTTCCTGTACAGCTGTGAGAAAGAAACTTGGATCGTTGCGCATTTTAGCTTGCTGACACACAAAGTCTACTAAAAACTTGAAGGGTGGAAAGGAAACTCTGCAGTCCTCTTTGTACTTAGATCCCACTGTGAGCCACTTCTCTTGTAAGCTGAATGGTAATTTCTGAATTATCGGATTTACTCCCCGTGGTGTGTCTAGATAGGAAAGACCCATTAGATCACCATCCTGCTTAGCTGCTTGGATCTCCATGAGCAAATCTCCCAGCTCGCGCAGTCTGTGGCTGTCTCTGTTTGCTATTTTTGGAAAGCTCTCCAATTTAGCGAATAGAGCACTTTCTACCATTTCCGGCGAGCCATATGTTTCATAAAGTCTGTCCCAAATCAGCCTGAGCCCTTGTAACGGATGGTTAATGTGCACAGCTCTGATCCGTTTTGCATGCTCAGCTGACTCACACCCCAACCATTTCACTAGCAGGTCCATCTCCTCGCTAGGTGAGAGATTAAGGTCTTTAGTGGCATTTATGAAGGATACCCTCCACGCTCTGAAAGTCTCTGGATGATCGTTAAACTGCGTAAGACCGGTAGACACTAATTCACGTCTTGCGATAAACTTGACGACATCGGACATTTGATTATTTGCATACAGATTACCTTGATACTGTCCAGCTTGTAAAGGTGTTGCTGACAGAGTCTGATAATAGTCGAACGGCACCCTTCTCTCTCCAATCCTTTCCTCGCTGTCTGGAAATGGTGCAGATCGTGGGTGATGCCCATCTCTAGGTGACCTGAAGTATGACTCATGCTGAGCCGGGCATGGCAACTGTACATCCTTGGCTTGCGAAATGGTAGGGTACTGCACACACTCTGCATTGACAGGCTGAGATTTGAGTGGTATGGCATAAAAACCACACTGACCATCAAGCTGCATGTAGGATTCAGTAGTTTGTGGTTGTTGCAGTTCTGAAACGGTTATGCCTCCGTTATCATAAAACGGCCCATCCAGCACTGGCATTTGTGAATCTACAGCACTATCCGCTTGTTCCGATAAGTAAGCCTGTGTGCGTTCTGTTGTATCTTCTATAGGTAGGTCTATTACGCTCGAATTCCCCCTACTCTCTTGCTCTGCAGCTGTTTCTAAAGCCTCTGCCTTCGCTTGTATGGCTGCAGCTCTTTTTTGCAGCCTTAAAGTCTCTAGTGATGCCTCAAGCTGTGCTTGTTGTATTTTAATTTCACTTTCTTTCTTAGCAAATGCTATTTCCGCTTTAGCCGCTTCGGCCTCTGCTCTAGCCATTGCAGCAGCTGTGGTTACGGCCGATGAGCGCCGTGACGAACATGATGCATTCGATGCTTGCCTCCGTGATCCAGACTTAGACATCGTAGGAGGAAGATCACCTTATGGGCTAGCTTGCTCCCCGCCGTGGAGTTAGAAACTAGAAGTTGGTCACTGAAGAGTTTTCGTTTTACTGTTCTGCCCTTTATCTCAAACGCCTTGCTTGAGTATGCAGTCAGATAACGCCTCCGAAGAGACTGGAGACACAGGAATTGTTTCCAAGGTTTACTGCTGCCCAAGGAATAACGTAAAACTGTAAAAATACAAAATACAGAATCCTAAATGTACAGCGTCGATTACATGTTTGCATAAGCACAACAAAGGCTTTTACATTGAGTATAGTTAGTATCAACTATAACAGAAACAGATTGTGCATTCATGAAACAAAGAAAACTAAATTTACATCTGGGATATAAGATATAACAATTAAATATGCATAGGAGTTATAATGTAGCAACATCTACATACCGAAAGTGCCTTCAAAACAACTTAAATAAAGGAGCAATAGTAGCCATGACCGCATGCTCTTCTTTGCTGCAGGGCTCACGTTTGTGATGTCATCATATAAGGACATTAACAAAATTATATGCAATACCCAACTTTGAACAAAAGGGGTCACTTTACTACAACTTTTATATCAAATAAATGCAGAATGTTCATATAGAACAGCACACCAGCCAATTTCAGAATGAAATAAACAGGCTTTGTTTCAATAGAGTCATTGATCATGTTATTAATCTCAAATACATTCATTCAATAACCCCATCAAGCATATACGTTCTCCTGTCTATGAACAGAGTGATGATCTAATGAAATATTGCAGGGTTGTTTCTTTGAAAGCTGTGAGAAAATTGAGTCTGAGTTGGAAAAAAAAAATATATATCAAAAGAAGTGCAGAATCCTGCAGCCTCTCATTCAAATATCCGTAGCCCATTTACAGCTCGGAAATTTCACCCCATTTCCAACAGAGCTCACTTTGGTCTAAAAAGCTGTAGTTGATGGAGTGAGGAAAAAGAAAAGCAATCGCTCTTGAATATTCCCCCATTTGTGTGTCTGCTTCACTTCCCAATCCATCCTAATGCAATAACACCCGAGTCAGAGAGGATGCAGTGTCCGTCTGCAGTCTGTGTGGAATAAGACTCATAGCACTATTCATCTTTGTTTATGATTCAGACTGTTTACTTGCTCAGGTCCCCCACCCTTTCCTGGTTATTGATGCCTTTGCCCCAGAGCACGATGGGAAGGCTTTTGGCAGAGTGTGGCGTCAATGGGAGGAGGCAGATCAACTGTCTGTGACAACTGCACAGACCCTCTCATAGCGAGGGCATCCTGCTGTCCTTCTGACAATAGTGCGAAAGAGTTTTCCAGGAGAAAAGCGAGATATGGTAAGTGAGAGAGAGATAGGTGAAGTTACAGAGAGAGGTCATGCTTTCTTCTTTTCTTCTTCTGTCTATCTTTAAATCTTGCTCGCCTCAGTGAGATTGGAGTGTGGTGTTGATTGGCATCATGCTGTCAGATCAGAGCGAAAAACAGAGGTCTTCAAATGTCTCTGTGTTGCCTTTCAAACATTTTTATGCTGTCTGGAGAAAAACTGTATCTATTATTGTAGACAAATAAAAGCCTTCCTCTTTGATAAGTGAAGTGACATACGGCCAAGTATGGTAACCCATACTCGGAATTCGTGCTCTGCATTTATCCCATCCAAAGTGCACACACACAGCAGTGGGCAGCCATTTATGCTGCGGCAATCGGGGAGCAGTTGGGGGTTCGGTGGTATTGAGGGTGGAGAGAGCGCTGGACATTCACTCCCCCCACCTACAATCCCTGCCGGCCTGAGACTCGAACCCGCAACCTTTGGATTACGAGTCCGACTCTCTAAGACGCTAAGAATGAATTATATGGGCAGAGTAGTTTGTTTCTGTTGCAGGGTCCAAAATAAACCCATCCTTGCCCAGATTTTACTCAGAGATATCTTAATTCCCATAATTTATGATGCAGTTCTTTTGCAGTTTATATGTATCTTTCATGCAAAGCTGATTTATTATTATTATTTTTTAAACTATGGCAACTTTAGTTAATGGGCATATATAGTACCTTGTTTTGCAGCATGGAAGTTAGTTTTTATTTGAATGTGTGAGACCTGAGATTCATTAGCTGCTATAGGTAAATAATTAGAGGTTCAGTAAACATTTCATCTTTTATGCTGCAAACCAGTGTATTAGTTTCCATATACAAACAGCATATACAGTTTTTATACACATAAAATAACTGGTAGCAAATGACACAGGAAGCTTTGCACAAATTATAAAAGGCTGCAACCATTTGTAAGTTGAAAATAACGTGGATATAGAAACTATTTGATGTTTGATATGGATTTGTTTTTTTTGCCAATGGCCACTAAAGTTGCAGTGAATTTCTATGTAAATATCCTAATTTAACATTATAAATGCAAAATGACAAATTATCCAGCAACTTGTCAAATAAATATTTATGCTTGATAAATTTCCTTTGTTCACCTGACCTGCCATTGAGAAGTGAGGCAAAAATCCTGGTTGAGGTTTAAGTGCTTGTTTTAAGGCAGCACTTGTTTTATTTTATTTGTAGGGCTCATGCTGTTTCAGATGACTTCATAATCAAAGGTTAGATTTTGTTTGTCAAGAGAGTAACAGTGTAACTCTGTGCTTTTAGAAAGACAGCGCTCAGTCCTTATTATTGAATCTGGCTGTCAGACAGGATGCACTTGTGTTGTGGTCCAGCAGGAGCTCGTGTGTCGTTTGAAAAGCCACACAGCCAGTGTTACTCAGCGGCTGAGCAATAAAGAATAATTTGATGGTCTTAAACATTTGTCTTCATAAAGTATTACTCTAATTACTTTGTCTACAATTGTCCACAATATGGCAAATGTACCAGGTATCAAGTGTCAAAGACAAAAAGGGGTTTTCAAACATCCACAGAATAAGTTCAATACAGATTTCAATTTTCTTTCATACATTAGAATGTGTCCTGTTTAATTTTATTATTATTATTATTTTTCTTTTCTGAGCCAAAAATAATGACTCTAACACATTTTTGCCGTATGATTACAGAAGACACCCATTACAATGTCAGTGTAATAATAGTTTGTATACCAAAAAAAAAAAAAAATCTTAGGCATTTAGAAGAATCATTAGATGCTATTAAAATACTCGATTCCAGTGCAGCCCCACAAAACTAATTAAGCTAATTAACTTTAAATCTTTAACAATGTTTACCACTATCCTTCAAATCATTAGGTTATACCCATTTGTCAGCAAGATGTTTTAATAATTTAAAATGTAATACAATTTTGTTTGACCACTTTTTAATTTATTTTAATAAGTACAGGTCAGAATCAATGTTATTTCATTTTTAGATAGCAAGTAAAGCTAATAGAACTAGATGTTTCAATCCCTTTAGTAGGAAACACAATCGATGTGGAGTGATTAAAAAAAGAAGGGTAAGGTATGTCATTGGGGTCATCAGGTGGGCACACTACTTCATTGACATTTCGTTGATTGAAGCCCACAACGTCTCCAGAAGGCTCAACGGTGTATCCATCGTCCCAGGTACACCCCCTCCGTACCATACCCTCTATATCCCTAATGGGCTCTGTATGGCTGGGGCGTCCATCTCCCTGAGTCGGGCCTAAGCCTGACCGCATACCATCTGTCTCTACCTTGCTGTCCAGGTGGGGTCCTTACGCTTGATCCAGAGCCATTTACTGCTTTTTTCAGCAGCACTTGATATGGACTTGACGGCTTGTTGGAGAGAACGACCCTTCACACCTATATTTTTCATCAAACTGATGGTAGATGTTGCAACAAATCCCCTGCATCCCACCTCTACTGGGAAGATGCTGGTCTTCAAGCCGTTCCGGGATGCTTCAGCTGCCAGGTCAGAATATTTGTTCTTTTTCCTCTCATAAGCCTCTTCAACCCCATCTTCCCATGGTACTGTTAATTCTACAACATATATCTGTTGGAGACCACAGGACCATGTCTGGCCAGAGTGTTGTAGCCACTATTTCTGGGGGAAGCACAAACTTCTTATCAAGGTCTACTTCCAATTTCCAACCCCGCGCTGACTGCAGGATGCTTGCATCCTTAGGTGTTGTACGATGCTCTTGATGTTGGCCAGCTGGTACAAAATTTATGAAATTGACCTGTCCTACCAATGTTTGTGGGAGATTGTCTGTGGTGGTTCGCTTCTGTTCCAGTATTAATGCCTGATCTCTAAGTACTTGGTTATGCCGCCAAGTATAGCGCCCTTGGGTGAGACTTGTAGTACACCCTGATAGAATGTGCCATAGGGATGCAAGTACTTGACACAGGGAACAGGCGGGATCTTCTCCATACCACTCTTTCAGATTTTTGGGGGAGGGTAGCAGGTCGTATGTGGCTCTGATGACAAAACTCAGCCACGCTCCCTCCATCTGCCAGATGTTACGCCAGCTGAGCTTCTTCTTCTCCAGGCCCTCCCAGTTGGTCCATCTCCCCTTTTTGGCCATTGAGACAGCTTTGGCATGTCGCTCTCCCTCCTCCTGTCTCCTGACTTCTTCTACCACTAGCTGTCTCTTCTGAGTTTTTGGGATGAGTCCGAACCCTGCCTTCCCATGCTGTACTTGTCCAACCACATCTCTGAAGTGAAGCGCAGTCTTTGCACTCTGAACAGTTTCTGATGGAGTCTACTTCCTTCCCGCTACCACCCAGGGGGCTGGTGTTCGAATGACTGCATCCTCAGATGCAGTTAGGGTCATGACGAGCCTTTCTTTTGTGCATTTGAACTCTTCCATGAGCCCTGTGATTGGCAATTCCAACTTGCCATGTCCATAAAGTCAGACGGAACTTAAACAACGTGGAACTCCAAGCCACTGCTTCAGCTGTATGCTTATCAGTCGTTCCAACTTTTCAACCTTGGTGATGGGGATCTCATACACAGTTAAAGGCCACAAGAGTCTTGGGAGTAAGCCAAACTGAAAACACAACAACTTGAGTTTTCCTGGCAACAATGTCTTGTTGATGCGCTCCATGTACATGCTGGTATCATTTTTTAGATGTAAATATAAAAAATATATACATATATGATAAATATGATAAACATATATTTTACAATGAATGACGATGGAACATAATTTCACCCATATGTTAACATTTTATTTTCACAAAATTGTATGAAATATTAAAGTAGACACTTTTACTTTTAATATGTGTTATAATCATCTAAAATATAAATATATTTATAACCCTGCATTATATGAATTTATATAACAACCTGAAAACACCATAAATATTTATAACAGGTCAAAAAACCATTTCTGATTAGATGGTCAAGCTGTTTTCCCCATTATTTGCAGATGATTTGCAAATGAGAGGTCACCATAAAGTTTGATGCAAATAATGCATTTAATTTTTGGTTGAACTAGGCTATGTCTTGACAATATTGAAAAATCAATTATGTTATGTGCTATTTTCATGATCAAACCATCCTGGCAGCGGCCAAACCTACCTACCTATGAATTCCGGTTAGGTAAAATGCTTCTAATGCAGATAAATTTGCAGGAACTCACTTTAAATAATTGGATAGGCCTACTTTGTTTCTAACGTCCAAAAGGAGAGTGTCTGCACTGCACATAAAACAGAAATAACCACCTGATTTTTATCAAATAATTGGACAGACAGCGTAAAACAGCGCAGGGTTATGTTTTGCTTGGTCTCTCGAGGGACCGGTTGTGTTTTCAGTGCCGTGTTGCCACAGTCACTCCTATTTGACCACCTTTGTCAAGCCTAGTGCTGGAAGTACAGGCGAGAAAGCATGTAAAAAGCGAGAGGGGAGCGAGGATGCAGTCAACGTACTGTCTGATTGACACCTCCATCCAGCCCAGGTTGTTCAAAGGGAATGCATTAGCCTGGCCCTGCTCAGTTAGGGGGCATTGCTACATTGGAACAGATAACAGCTCTCTGAATCACTTGCCAAAAGTAAAAAGCACTGCGGAAAATGTTGCTTGTGTGGTGCTGTGTTTACAGATGTGACTAGATGCAAATGACACGATATTAAAGAGAAACCGAGCGCGGTTTAATTCTCGCCGTCTCTATCTGTGGACTCTGCCACATCAGACTGACCTCAATATGTCCCAAATCCTTTGATAAAAATATTCCTTTTCCAACACTCCGGTTATTCCTTGGAGATATGCTATTTATATCGACGGTTTTAAAACTTACTTTCTCTCTGACGTGTTTTAGCATTGCGTCACGTTATCATGAAATATTGGTAGGGCTATGTGCAATGTTTGCGTGAATGTTGTTGCAACGCATTTGATTGTCGAGCACACTTGGTGGTTGGTTCTGAAGTACAGAGTGTAAGTTTGTCTTCTCAAACGATAAATCAAGAGCATTTGGCACCGAAGTGCTATCCCAGTTTTAAGTTTTTTTGAGCATCTGAATCTCTTTCACGGCCTCGTGAATGTCTGCAGAGACACATTCTGTAGGCTATCTGTGAATAAGTTATGCAAATAATGTTAATCGAATCCCACAGCAGCACTTTCCTTCTCCCTTACAAAAATAAAAACAGAACATTCTGTTGATTTAATGGGCTTGCTGTTCCATTTCAAACTCTTATGTGAAAATATATGTATAAATAAAATGAATGAATTGCGGTCGCTGATAGCACTGCTAATTTGCATACAATTGTCTGCGTTGTTGTAACTGATTCACTAAAGGAATTATGCAAATCAGGTAACAGCGCAAAAAAAAAGAAAAAAGAAAAGCAATTTGCATGTCATTTTTACCCATCTTGTGGGTCACTTCTGAGTGTTAGGTTTTGGGGGATGCAAAAAAGTAGTTTGGCATAATCTATTATGATTATTATTAGAATTTTAACAGGAGTGCTTCTGCTCAGCAATGTTTTAAAAATTATGTCTGCTAAATTAAAGTAATGTGGTGTGACCAACATGCATAAAACAGGAAGTGATATCATACTGCAGACACTCATGGCTGTGTATCAAGATCAAAACATCTTGTATAATATGAGATATTTTGACCTTGTTTTGACATGACAAGGTTAGTTCAGGTTATAAAATGTCATGTGGTGCAACTTCCCCCCAAATTTTTTATTTCTATAAAATTAATAATTTATGATATTTCTTGTCTAAAAATAAAATAAAATAAAATAAAAACATATTTTAAAAGCTTTTTAATGCTACATGTTCAAATGTTTTTTAGAAACACTGAATATGGATAATTTTCTTACAAAAGCGAATCGATTCGCTACAGGAGGCCTTTATTCACCCCCCGGAGCTGTGTGGGGCACGTATTAATACGGATGGATGTGATTTATTTAACTACTTTTGGACTGTTGAACAAAAACACCCACCTACTCACATTCTAACGCTTGGAAGCGCCTATATAACTCCAATTGGATTCGTCTGAAAGAAGAAAGTCATATAGGATGCCTTGAGGGTGAGTAAAACATGGACTAATTTAAATTTTTGGGTGAACAAACCCTTTAAATGGTAATTTCTTGTATAAATAATATCTTATTAAAATCTTATTACATTTAGTTTAATTATTTATAAATATATATTTACTTTTTCTTGATGGTCACACCACATTACATTTTAGAGTCCTGTTGAAAATAATATAAATGCTTTCAAAGCCAACATTAATATATATATATATAAAAAATGCTGAAATAGTGGCACTGTTGTAAATTTGCCTCCAAATGTCACTTTTTTTCAGTTCTGCGTAACATATCACATCTGTAGGTTTAGCCAGATCTTGTTCTTTATAAAGTCCCATTCTGGTAGAGATGAAACGGTAAGGGCGCATTGATCAAACACGTTGTCTTCCTACTCCACCTTTGCACCTGTTTAGCATTTTAATGAAAGACATCAGGCTGTCCTCAATACGGTCCTACCTCTCAACAGTACTTCAAATAAAAGAATAATTTCCCAATATCTATGCATGAATGCCCAGCCCTTTCACTCTTTATTTCTCATTTGATCCGTTAGTGCATCTGTTGTTCCATAAAATGTATTCGCCACAATGTTTAGTATCACAAAATGTTTAGATATATGGTCCATGTCATGTCTTATTTAAGATGCTGCTTATTGCTCATGAGATGTGTAATTCCAGATTTTACAATTGTTTGTTTATGCAACAGTATTATTAAATGGTTCATTATTCACCATCATTTTAAGCATTTAGAAATCAATTACAGGATTAAATCATGTCCACCACCCTCATGATGTGACTGTATGAGCTGCTGTCTTTTGTAAATTTACAATAAATTTTATGATGGAAAGAAAAAAAGGCAGCAATAAAGATTAGAAAGGAAAATAATTTGATAAACAGATCCAGGGGATGTAATGATGAAAATAATAAAATAAACGGATATTAATGGATATTCTGAATCAACAGGTTATTTTAGTACTATTAATAGTATTAATATTTGGAAGTAACTTTTATTTTTATATTTTCAGGTTTCATTTTAATTTCAGTTTTAGTATAAACATTTTTCATTTTTGTTTTTAATAGTTTTTTTCCCCCATCTAGTTTTTATATTTTATTTAAATTTACAACAATACATTTTAAAATTATTTTAGTTTTAGTTAACGATGATCAGTGGATTCTTGTTTAAGTTGATTTATAAATAAATAAATGAACAAACGAATGAACGAACAAACAAACGAATGAACTAGGAGGGTTGTCAAACTGTATTTTGAAAAATAGAATGGTCCATGTATTCGCTTTAGCTGTTTGTTCTATACTTGTTATGAATTTGTGATTTTTAATTAAAATATTTACCATATATTTGCCTTTTGATTACAATGAACTGAGGGTGGTGATGGCACAATTATTCTGAATGGTAAGCTTGATTACTGCTTAAATTAATTTGCAGAATTGAAACCATTGCAACCCACCACAGTAAAAAGAACTGTAGATTGTCACAGTAGCACTGTTTGTGCTTGAAATTAATTTACACCATTTAGGGGTAATTTGCAGCACATAAATATGGGAATGTAATATCAAAGTTGGTGACACAAAGTGAAAAATAACAAAGAAAAACAAGATGTGTCACAGTATTCCTTCAAATACACAACACATTTTTTATTTTACCTCTCAATTCATTGCTTCAAACTTCAAGTAGGTGAAGTCATGACCCTGTGCAGGAAGCAAAAACAAACGACACCGTTTCAGGTGACAGAGATTTATTACTTGCATATAGCAGAGAGGCTGAAATCAACACGAGTTACAAAACAGTTTGAGGGGACGTCGAATTGTCTTCAACTAAAGTTTGGAGTGCATTTCAGGTTTGTCCATGATGATGGTCTCCTCACCTATCTGCACAGAACAGGTTTTGTCTATATGGCTCATTTGCTCATTAGCTGTGGCTATATATGCAGAGAAGGAGACGGCTGCATCTGACAGGCTTTCCGCTTTGCTTCAGGGTGTGATTGTAATAATTTGTCTTGACAGGTACAGTATTCAACATGTCGCATACATCCACCTCTCTTCTCTTTTAATTGTAGGGGAGACGTTTACTAAATGTGTGCATTTATATGAAGCAATGATCGTGAGGTGTTAACACAGAGGCGGGTGCTCGTGTATCATCACATCACAGTTGATGTACTGTCACTGGAGGAGTTCAGTGTCAGAAAAAGCGAAAATACCAGGAGGTTAAAGTGTTGTCTGGGGTCTCTTGGGTTAATGGGAGAGAAGCAGGCCGGTGAGAAGCCTATTGACTGTGCTACACTTTTCCTTCATCTCACTCCTGAAATGCAAAGAAAATCGCTGAGGTGGTGACCTCTGACCTCGCCAGAGTGAGGATGCGTTTTCTAGTTTGGCACGTTCGGATTGGTGAAGGCATTGGGAAATGAAATGTGAAAGGCAGGAATTAAAATCCGTTTGGTTGTCCACTTTGACGGTTGTTTGTGCCTGTAAACAGGGATTGAATAGAATAGAATAGAATCTATCTATCTATCAAGTTTGTAGTTTGTAGTGTTTTATGTATCTCATTAATACTCAGAATTTTATATCCAATATTTAAATTTTCCATATATACATTTTTAATATATTAATACTAAAAATAGTACTCGGGGGGGGGGGGGGGGGGGGGGGGGGTATTTTTACCCATATATATATTAGTGAGAATATGGAGCTCATATAATTTCAGAAATTTTATTTAAAGGCTCAACATTAGCACAACTATGCAATTTGGTGCAGTTGCAAATATTCATATGTCCAAAAAGAAAAATTCTGATAGCTTGTAAAGTAAATCTGTACGATCTTTGTAACAGACTATTTACATAAAATGCATTCAACTATCAGTGTCACTATATCTTGCAATAATATGTCTTAGTAATATATTTAAATGCTTAGTTTTATGATGAAAGCTCTGTAGTTTTTATTCTGGAGGGCAAAACATATAATTCAATGCAATACAATGATGACTGAGAGATGAACAAATAAACATTCCTCAGAAGCCTGATGGGATGTTTGGTAATTGATTTTAATATGATTTTTCTAAAAATTATGTATGGATAATCACATAAACCCAAGCTGCTTCAGTCCAGTAAGTGTTAATCTTAAAATAGTATATTTTTTAATGCAAATTTCTATTTTACTATAGTTAATTTAGTGTGCTGCTGCACAATGTCTAATGCACATGCATATGTTCAACAATAAAAAGGACATCTTAGTGAAATATAATCAATCTTCAGGACAAACATGGATGATATAAAAGACGGTTGTTGATCTGTCATCTTAAATCTGTGTACCCGTCATATATCAAGCGTCTCTAAAAATAGTTCAATTATGATTAAGTCTAAACAGATGCTTCTTTCTACTGAACACCTCCTTAAAATCATCACTCCAGACTGCTAATTGCTGCAAAATGTTAAGTTGCAGACACTTCTGAATTCAAACCCTAAGCTATATATTTAAAATTACAATATGTTACATGCAACACATTTTCGGTGTTTTTTCCCATGTAATGCTTTACATTTCATTATGCTATTTCTGGGGAAGCTTTGATTTTACTTTGATTTGACATTACTGAGAGGTCTGGACGATAATCCCATCACCTCTCACCCACAAGCATCTCACTTTCACAAAGATTCAAAGGAGAAACTATAAACAGATTTTTCTTGGTCATTAGTTTGGCTGTATGCAAGGAACACGATCTACCGGTTTGACTTGCTGTAAGCTAAAATACTGCACCTTGACTGCTGGATTCAGATAAGCGTTCATTAGATGCCACCGCATACATGCATACACACGAATCTGCATGTGAGAGGACTCATACAACCTTTGTCTCTGTTCATTCAAGGAAAAGTATCAGTACTCAGCCTAACCTTTAGTGAGATGTTCTGTGTAATGCATGATGCGAAATCAGAGCGATAGGAGCAAGGGACAAGGTCTTTATTTTCATGTGAGCACTGACCTTTTCAAGTTGTTGTTTTGTTTACTTGCTGATTCTTCTCTGACAGAGGCAGAGTATGCGGTTACAGCTTTCCTTCCTTGGAAAACAAGACTGTAACATTGGAGAGAGGTAGACAGTATGACTAATTCTCTCTTCAGGGGGACACGCAGATGAAGTCTCTGGCGGAGTGGCTCAGACTGTGTTGTCGAGCCAACGTTCAGAACTACTGCTGTTCTTCCGGTAATTCACCAACCTTCTGTCAGCCAACTTAGAGGCATTTTCATAATGTTAGAAACATTGTGAATAGATGTCTGACATGGGGTTTTAGGAGAGATAAAGCAAGCGTCTTACCTGCGGCCTTATCTCTTTTGGGGCCTTATCTTTTTCTGCTTCTCATGAAGTTTAAAGCCCCCTGAATTCAGTCCTTATCGATTGACTTTGAAGCCATTTATATCAAGGGTTTCAAACCCAAGTTACTCGGGGGCCACTAGTGGCATTCACCATTGGAAGCCAGTTAAACGGCTTTAAAAAATACAAATCTTATGTTATTATGGGATAGACCGAATTTTTGGAAGTTATGCGGTTGTTCTCACAATCATACCTGCATACTCTGCATATTTAGTGGACTAATGATGCTAATGTATTTTATTTTAGACTGACCAGACCAAATAAAGTGACTGGTGAAGTTGAACGGTTTTTAACAGATGCATAACGAAATTATGAAGATTTTATTGCTAATCTATTTTTCTAATCAGACCTCATTTACTTGTATTATTCTGAATTACACTACCGTTGGGGTCAGTAAAAAAAAAAAAAAAAAAAAAAAAAAAAAAAAAAAAATATATATATATATATAGGGTTATGGTTTTTAAAATTTTAGCATATTTGTCACACTTGAAAGATTCAGATCATCAAAGAAATGAATATTACACAAAGATAACTCGAGTAAATACAAAATGCTGTTTTGAAATGATGATTTAAGGGAAAAAAGCTGTCTTTCATGAGTCTTTCACATCGCTGTGGAGGAATTTTGGCCCACTCTTCTTTGTTTTAATTCAGTCACATTATAGGGTTTTCTAGCATGAATGGACTGTTTAAGGTCATGCCACAGCATCTCAATCGGATTTAAGTCCAGACTTTGATTTAGCCACTCCAAAACCTTAATTTTGTTTTTGGTCCCACTTTATATTAGGTGGCCTTAACTACTATGTACTTACATTTAAATTAATAATTTGATACAATGCACTTATTGTGTACATACATGTTTTTACACTGTACTCATATATTTTTAAATGTAATTACATCTGTAATTAATTTCTGTAATTACATTTATAATTACACTGTTGACCAATCCCTTACACCTAAACCCACCCTTAAACCTACCCAGATCACCAAACCTGTCCCTAACTTTACCCGTATCCCATCTCAATAGCAGCAAAAGTGTTTTGCAATACAATATGAACACAAAAAGTACATTCTACTTATTTTTTGATGTAAGTACATAGTAGTTAAGACCACCTGATATAAAGTGTGACCTTGTCTTTCTTGAGCCATTCAGAGGTGGACATTGTCCTGCTGCATAACACAAGTGCGCTTGAGGTTGAGGTCACAAACTGATGGCCAGACATTCTCCTTCAGGAGTTTCTGATAGAGTGCAGAATTCATGGTTCCATCAATTATGGCAAGTCATCCAGGTCCTGAAGCTGCAAAGCAGTCCCAGACCATCACACTACCACCACCATGTTTGACTGTTGGTATGATGTTCTTTTTATGAAATGCTGTGTTGGTTTTACGCCAAATGTAACGTGACACACACCTTCCAAAAAGTTCAGCTTTTGTCACATCAGTCCACTGAATATTTGCCCAAAAGTCTTGGGAATAATCAAGATATTTTTTGGCAAATGTGAGACGAGCCTTTGTGTTCTTTTTGGTCAGCAGTGGCTTTTGCCTTGGAACTCTCCCGTTGGATGGATGCCGTTTTAGTCCAGTGCCTTTCTTATTGTTGAATCACGAACACTGACCTGAATTGAGGCAAGTGAGGCTTGCAGTTCTTTAGATGTTGTTCTGGGTTCTTTAATGACCTCCTGGGCGAGTTGTCATTGCGCTTTTGGAGTAATTTTGGCAGGCCGATCACTCCTGGGAAGGTTCACCACTGTTCCACGTTTTCTCCATTTGTGGATAATGGCTCTGACCGTGGTTTGCTGGAGTCCCAAAGCCTTAGAAATTATTTTATAACCCTTTCCAGACTGATACATGTCAACTATTTTGTTTCTCATCTGGTCTTGAATTTCTTTAGATCGCGGCATGATGTGTTGCTCTTTAAGCATGCTTCACTTTGTCAGACAGGTTCTATCTATGTGTGTCAAAACACACATGTGAGAATGCTGTTCATAGATTTCAGTTCTGCATTTAATACAGTAATCCCCTCCAAGCTGATCTCCAAGCTCAGCCAGCTTGGAATCAGCACACCCATCTGCAATTGGATTCTAGATTTTCTGACTAACAGACCTCAGTCCGTCATGTTAGATAACCTCTCCTCCTCCATCATCACCCTGAACACCGGCGTGCCACAGGGCTGCGTACTGAGCCCTCTCCTGTACTCCCTCTTCACCCATGACTGTGTTCCTGTTTATGGCTCCAACACCATAATCATATTTGCAGATGACACCACGGTGGTAGGTCTGATCAAGGATGACGATGAATCAGCCTACAGGGATGAGGTGCAGCACCTGGCTGTGTGGTGTACCACCAACAATCTAGAACTAAACACCCAGAAGACAAAGGAGATCATTGTGGACTTCAGGCGGACTAGGAGTCATGCACACACACCCATCTACATCAACGGAGCTGAAGTGGAGCGTGTGTCGAGTTTCAAGTTCCTTGGCATCCACATCTCTGATGACCTCACCTGGTCCCATAACACCTCCACTCTGGTCAAAAAGGCACAGCAGCGCCTTTACTTCTTAAGGAGCCTTAAGAAAGTTCACCTGAATCCCAGGATCCTTGTGGAATTCTACCGCTGTACCATTGAGAGCATACTCACGAACTGCATCTCAGTATGGTACAGCAATTGCTCCGCATCTGACCGCAAAGCACTCCAGCGGGTGGTGAAAACTGCTCAACGGATCAGCGGCACCCAGTTAACTTCCATTGAGAACATTTATCATAAGCGCTGTCTGGGCAGGGCAAGAAACATCATCAAGGATGCCTCTCACCCTAACCATGGACTTTTCACCCTCCTTCCATCCGGCAGGCGTTACAGGTGCCTACGCTCTCGCACTAGTAGGCTCAGGAAGAGCTTCTTCCCCGAGGCTGGGACACTTCTGAACGCCACACCACTAATCTAACCTGCACCTGCTTATTACTGCACTGGTCACAGTACTTTACACACATGCATTTGCACTACTCATATTTTGCACAGACTGCACATTGTTAAAGTTATTACAATATAAACTGTCTAAAGTTGTTACTGTACAAAGCACAGTAAACTATTTCTATAAAATATTGCACTACTGTTATTTTGCATAGAATACATTGTTCTATCAATACTTGCACACACTCATCCAGCTGTATTTATTTATTTATTACCACTGTTCTCACGTCTCTGCTGTTCATAATGTGTATATATAATCCATTGCTCTGTTCATAATGTACATACAATCCCTACATTGCATTCCTATTTATATTCTGTATATACTCTGCTCAATACTGTATATAGCAATTCCCCTGTACATTCTGTAAATCATATCTTCATTTACTCTGCACTTATATGTATATAAAACACTATATTCTTGCACTTCTGGTTAGATGCTAACTGCATTTCATTAGCTCTGTACTTGTACTCTGCATAAATGACAATAAAGTTGAATCTAATCTAATCTAATCTAATTTATTTTTCACCTAACTCAGCTTTCTAAAATAATGTGGTTAATCACAGTTCTTTCATGATTTAACAGGAGGGAGCAATTAATTTTTCACGTAGGGCCAGGTAGGCTTGGGCAGCTTTTTTCCCTTAATAAATGAAATCATAATTTAAAAACTGCATTTTGTATTTACTTGCATTATCTTTGTTTAATATTAAAATTAGTTTGATGACCTGAAGTGTGACAAATATACAAAAAAATAAAAAAAACAAGAAGGGGGCAAAAACCTTTTCACGGCAGTGAAAAAAGTGTCTTTTGACCAATAAATCACCATATTAAAATTATTTCTGAAGGATCGTGTGAACTGAAGACTGGAGTAACGATGCCAAAAATTCACACAAGTTTTTTTTTTTTTTATATATATATATAATTTTAAATGTAAAATATATTAAAAAAGAAAACAGTAATTTTAAATGATTAAATATTACTGAATTAAGTTTTTGATTTAATAAATGCAAATTTGGTGAGCATAAGAAACTTCTTTCAAAAACATTTAAAAAAGCCTTACAGATTTTAAACTTTTAAAAACGCCTAACTTAAACTTAGTTAACACTTAAACTTTATTTAAAAGTGAGCTGGATATTCTTTAAAAAAATCACCATTAAAATATTACATTTATGATTTTGGAATGATATGAGGGTTGTCTTGACTATTTCTCTTTAAAATGCAGTGTCTCTCTTCCAAGAAAACACACCAAACTATTGATGACTCATCTTGCAGGTGTTTTTTTTCGGGGTGTTGTCCAAATAAAGTGTTCTTTGGAATAGTAATGTCTCCTCCTTCTCTAAATTATAAACCACCTCCCTCCAACTAGCAATAGCAAGTAGTAAACAATTTTTGCCATGCTTCGTTGCAAACTAAAGGCTCCTGACTATTTAAACAGATCCTTTGCCACAATAGGTCCCGCCCCGACAACTTGTTTCAGTGACACATTAAGTATCCTCTCTGCATCGCTCTTTTTTTGTCTTTTTCCTCGTCTATCCTCCCATCTCCCTGTCTACATCACAGCATCCAGAGCTAATGGGAGCGAGACCACTGCAGAGTGACAGTCATGTCGAACTGTGCGTGATGAAGACAGATTGGTAGCATCAATCACTGTGTCACACCAGTTTCGCTTCACACCCTCCCTGAAGGCAGACCATGTCGGTCGACAGCTCCAGACTCAAGACCACCGCAGCAGTGATTGATTAGAAGATCACAGGACTCGTGAAAGTATTGTGTGTACAAGTACTTGTGTGTGCGTCCTTTGCAAAGTGCTGTAATTGTGGTTACACAGTGAACTAGTACTGTCACAATAACAAGACATCAATAGTCAATAACAGTACCAGTGAAATTTCTCAAGTTTGTCATGTCAGTGTCTGTATGTCAGTAGATATATGCCAGTAAGAGTGATGTATTTGGTAATATTTAACTGGACAGATTCTGTCACTGACTATCTATCTATCTATCTATCTATCTATCTATCTATCTATCTATCTATCTATCTATCTATCTATCTATCTATCTATCTATCTATCTATCTATGCATTACAGTTGATTTAAACAGTGTTTTAAAATGGCTGGAGAGTGGAGACTGTCTGAAATTGGAATGTTACTAAGGCTGAACAATTTGGAAGTTTTTTTGTGATTACAATTTAAAATGTGAGCTTTAGGTTAGCTGTGTAGTTGGATATTTTGTGATTATATAAAATTTATCAGGTGATTATATGAAGTTTAAATACACTAACTGCAATACAATATACAGAGGAACAGTATAAAATAACTATAGATTGTACAATATACACAAATAGTACTGACAACAGAATATAAAAACTTGTAATTATTGTTTGTATAGGGCTACTTTACTGTAGTTTCATTTTACAGTAAAACTGTAAAATTACAATATTAAACTGATGTAAACCCCCAAGCTTTTATTTTGTTGGAAAAGTCACAGGGGGGAATTGAAGCTTCTCTCTTGTTGACAACAGGTTTATAAATGCATTTTTATTGCCAATCTGGTGAATGGGTGGTGCATGTTGTGTTCCCGAATTCACACCGCAAGCGGCATAAACTCTGAGCAGATGCAGATGGAGAAATATATATCACTGTTATTATGAGCTACATGCAATTATGTTTTTGTGCACTATTTCTCCTTTTGAGTAACTTGGAGTAAATCATGTGGGTTTGGCGCAACATGAGGACAAGCTACTCCTCTGACATTGAAAGAGAGGACTTGTGAACACTTTATGGTATGGTGTCAGTCATCTCTACTCTGGCTTTCCATGCGTGTGGCTTCTGAGAGCAGAAGTCACAGTTTTAGATCAAAGAAGTGCAGAAAGTGAAGTGGAGCTAAAAGGGACCGGCTGCACTGAGGGGCTGGCTGAGATCCCACTCAATTATGCAGTCGAGTGAGCCCATCCTCACTCACACATAAGCACAATACACGTCTGAGCTGTTTCATCATCCCCACAGGCCATATTAACTATTAACTATTAACTCACATACACACACGCCTGCATCGGCCTCTGTGCTCTTACACATCCCGACATCCCTGCTTGCTACAGCTCCAGTTGAGTCGCTGCCTCGCATTGAATACACTCTCTATCACTCGTGCCACATGACTCACACTCACCCTTATAATATCACCCCTTGAGCTCCCTGTTCTCTGCTGGAATGGGTGACTGTTTGTGACACTAACAGCCCGTGGCCTGGCTTCTGTTCGGCTTTACGAAATGAGAAGACCTGAATTTATCGTTCAGGACTCGCCGGTCAATGACAATTTAACACACCCTTTGCGATGAAGTCAAGCAGTCAACTGTGGTCACTGTGCCTAATCAGGATCAATCTTGTAGGGATGGACTGGGACTAAAGAAACTGGCCACCAACAAAATATAGCACATAAGCAATACATATAATACAAACTTTCACATACTGTATTATCTAATCAATATATTTTCACTGCACTTGTATATATTTTAAATAGGTACATTATTGTTCATTTTTTTTCAAAATGCTTTTGAAAAATTTCTTATGCTCACCAAGGCTAAATTTATTTTATTAAAAGTAAAGTAAAAACAGTAATATTTTGAAATATTTTTACAATTTAAAACAGTCTTTTGTATATTTTATATATTCAAATATATAATTTGTAAATGTCTTTACTGCCACATTTGATCAATTTGATGGGACTGCTTAGTAAAAAAGTTAATTAAAAGTGTGAAAATTTTTACTGGCCCTAAACTATTGGACAGTTATGTACTTTTTAATTGTATTTTATCGGAGCAATTTTATCTTCTTTTAGAACATACTTCACTATGTGCTAAAGAATAATATTGTATTTTACTACATTTCATAAAAACATATCAGTAATTTAGAATATGAAAAATCGATACACAAAGGCATTGTCTGGTTTGTGAATGAATATTTTTAGGCTTTTTTGATAAACCTATTGAGTATTTACAAACTGCACAAAAATTTCACAAAATAAAATGATTCATTTACAAAATGAACTGATCTGTTTGCAGCTGTTCTCAACTCACGACTCAAAAAACGACCTCAAAAATCAGATTTGGTTATTTCTGACCAAAAAATGATCAAATAATCAGAGGTAATATCATCAGAGCTCAAGTTTGTGGAGGATTTGACTGGTGAGGCAAGAAGTAAATCATGGCGTTCAGGATATTTCAGTATTGTTTGTAATTGAATCATATTCAGGTTATACATGACTGAGTTGTTGTTGATCTAAATCTGCTGTAAAAGGGCAAGATGTTTCATCTCACTGTGTGAAATGTTTGAATATGTATTGGCTTGTAAGAGTGGAATTGATTCAAAATTAGTCCAGACCTCCGTAGGTCCACAAGTTTAGGTCGCCCAAATCATGTCGTAATACTTAAGTGACCTAGATTCATTTTTTGCACAATGTTTTTTTTTTTTGCTCCTACATACAAAGTTAATGTAAAACAATGTAGCTTAATTGTCATTAGTACAGTCATCATAACTCAATACAGCCTACGATATGAACAAAAGTTTTCTCTGTGTATTCAGCCTCCACATTCTCTGCATGCTATGCTCTCATTAACAATCTCATTAATTATCATTTGGTATCCTTTATTTTGAAAATCTAGCACAATTTTAGGGGTGGACAAAACTGCATGTGATTTTGAAGTTTACAGAGATAATCAAAAATAGATCGGAAAATGAGACCGTGTGAATAACAAAAACTGTTTCGCTTGACATCAGAAAATATATAGATATCAAAGTCAAAAGTTTTTGAACAGTAAGATTTTTAATGTTTTTTTTTTAAAGATGTCTGTTTTAAATCTTCAGCTGTTTTAAGTATTGATGATAATAATAAAAATAATAAGAAGAAATGTTTCTTGAACAGCAAATCGTCATATTAGAATGATTTCTGAAGGATCATGTGACATTGAAGACTGGAGTAATGATGCTGAAAATTCAGCTTTTATCACAGGAATAAATTACATTTCAAAATATATTCAAATAGAAAGCAATTTTAAATGGTAAAAATATTTCTAAATTTTGCTGTATTTTGGATCAAATAAATGCAGGCTTGGTCAGTAGAAGAGAATTCTTTAAAGAACATAAAAAAATCTTACTGTTCAAAAACTTTGGATAAAGCCTATGCTAATTACCTACCAATAGGAAATTGATGGGAAAAGGCTGTTCATTACATAATATATATAATGAACAGTCTTTTTCCATCAATTTCCTATTGGCGGGTAGTTAGTATAGGCTTTACCCAATTTGCATGCATTCCTATTCAGAAAAGGCAAGCTTTGTACCTTAGGCATCCTTTATTTCTGTAAACATTTCAACATGACATGTTTTTAATTTCTATGGAGCAGCACAATTTGTGTATTTGCAGACGTGGTTTGGAATGGCCCCGTTGGGTGGATTTTTTTCACGTGGAGAGATGATGAAGGATATTATATTCACCCTTAGAGGTTGTAGTCTCAATCCAGTCTTCAAAAATCAATGTGAGTGTGATCTGTGAAACTACCCAAATCACATCTCCCAGAGACCATCAGAGCACGGGCAGAAAGGAGGGTGAGCGTTTCTGGCTGGGTCCCCTGGCTTTGGCCCCAGGCCAGTTTTTTTTTTCTGTTTTTTTGCCACTGTGTGAAAACTAAACCTTAACTGTAGGAATATGCTTACTCAGATTTGTTCATTACTATTATCTCTCTCTGTCTTTACCTTTTCCTGTCTTCTCCTCTGTGTATCCAGGGTAAGATATGGACAAGCAACTCCATTGATTTCTGTCAGTAACTCCCACCTGTGGGGACAGAGCTTCAATCCCCTTGCAGGCATTGTGCATTTTGCACACATTAATATGTGACAGATATATGCAGGCGGGCTATGAATCTTTAATGTGTACCCCTCCTCTGAGCTTGCCCTTTGCTACAGCTCAGGGTTGACTGAACCACTGAGGGTCACTGGGTAAAGAACACTGAGAGCGAGAGCGAGAGAGAGAGAGAGAGAGAGAGAGAGTGAGACAGACAGAGAGAGAGAGAGAGTGTGTATTTTGGAGAAAGGGAAAGAAGAATGAGACTTGTTTTTTCTTTCTGTGTTCTTGAAAATAATGACACCCAGAGCAATTTAAACGTGTCCCCAGGTCCCGAAATGCTGTCTCTCTGGTTGGAAGTGAAAATATGTTATTGGTCTATCTCAGTCAAGGTCATTTCAGCAGCTCTGCTGTTGTGTATGGTGCAGGCAGGCCTTTTTATTAAAATAGAACTGACCCTCGTCGATCCATTCTGATTGAATTAATTGTGCCATATGCTGATTAATGAATCCAGTCACAATTAATTGTGTGTAAATTTCAGGATTGGGCAAAATTCAGAACTGATTAATTCAGTGTGAATTTGGATTGAACTGGCCAGATCCCCAGGTCCAAATTCAAGATGAATTTGTTGAGTTGAGTTAAACTGATTTGCATTAGAAATTAAGGACTGTTTTAAAAAACTGAAAACATTTTATGCGTTTTGGCCATTAATTTACACAACAGTGTTTTGGGGAAAATGCAAACATTTGAAAAGGATTTCAAAGTGCAAGTTTTTGAAAATTACACAGTTATCGTCTTTGTGTAAACTACAAAAGCGTGAATTTGTGAAAAAAGTGACATTATGTGCATGCATATTGCTTGTTCAATCTTTAGGTATGTGGTTTACAAAGTAACTTCACCAACTACTGGCCTGGCATGCATAATCCAGGATTTTTTATTGTTTTCGTGGATTTAAACATATCCTTGGAAATTAAGTGTTTTTCCCCCTTGATTCATATAAACGTGAAAGTGTTTGTTCATAAGGCACAAAAAACCTTTAAACATCAAATATTTTGTAACCTTCAAGTCGTGTTCAAGTCATGATTAAATACATACTTTTATTCTACTTAAATGTTCAGCTCTAGTTTAACGCAACATTAAATGAACAATTACAATTTAAAGCCAGTAGTGTTTAAGGTTAGCATAAAAAGATGTTTACAAACCCATTTTACTTCAGTGTGATCTCAATATTATGCATATCAGCGTGTATTAAGAAAGTAAATGAGATCCATTTCTTAATGTGCTGTTGCTTTTTAACTATATCTTCAGTCTGAATAAAATCAATGTTCTTTTCAATTCTGTCGGCTATTGAAATTTAATATTTTGACAGCTACTTAGTACCACAACTTGTACAACCCCAACGTCTCACATTTTGGCATTTGGTTTCATGCACACAGCTATCATGGAGGACTTTGGGAGGAGGATGAGGTTCGTTTCCAGTTGGACAGGCATTTTGGCGGAATCAAAAATTCCCAACTGACAAATCAAGATGCTCTTCAACATATTTCTCCTGTTTGTATTAGAGCCATTCCAGCAAGCTCATAAAACACCATCTGAGGTCTCACTCTCTTTCATATGAACCCCCAAAAGACTTTATATAGTTAGGCAAAGCTGTAAATTGTATATCAAGTTTTTTTCCCTCATTCGCTTTCATTAGTCTGAGGGTCGACGTCGCTTTGCTGTTCCCCCTCCGCCACATAACTTTTTAATGTTCCCCCTCTTCTCTTAACGAGCATGTATATTTACACTAGAAGGGGTGAGCGTGTGCAATTTGTGTTTTCACGTACACCAGAAAAAAGCAGTATCCAGCACAGAGTTGGGAATATTTTTCCCCCGCCATTTTAATTCCTTCCTTTGCTTGAGTGAGTTGTGGGAGAGGAACTTTTGCACAGAGAATCAACCCACTAGAGAGCGAATACAGCAGCAACTCTCTGCTTTTTGATAAACTTAATGATGAGGGTGTTGCTTTTCTTTTTGTCAGATCTTGTGCCATGATTTGGATGTGCGGAGGAAGAGAAAGAGTGTGAGAGCAGGGAAGTTTGAGGTTGAACAGAGAGAGCAAGATTGATGGAAAACAATTAATGAAAGAGAATGATGGAGGTGCGACTTTCCATAAATACGGTGCAAAATAGGACGTGAAGGTTTTTACTAATTTTTCCAAACAAAAAGTTTTTAAATGTTTTTCCAACAAATGGCTATTATCTATAAATGGTTATTAATTATAAATCCTAACACAGGCTAAAAAGGTCATGTGCAATATGTAGGAAACTGCTAAATATTATATTCTTGGTAATCAAGATCAATTGATATTTGTGCCTGTAATTCTGTAGACACTGGGTTCTAAAGTGTAGCGTATTTGTGAAATGTGCCAGGTATACAAATGTGGATGATGGAGAGATTTAGGATGAAAAAGATGATTGCACTCTTGTTTTTTTTTATAGCTGAAAGTGCTCTTTGATGCTTTTCTCAGATTTGTGTGTAATTTCTTAAGTGTCTTGAAAACACCAACACAAATTGCATAAGCAGAGTTTTTTTGCACAGGCTTCCAGATGCATCTAAGAGTTTAATAGATTAATGCTGTTTTAAAGAAAGAAAAACATTTGAGCAGTGTCAAAGCAATCTGTCTGCTTTTATTTAGGCTAGAGTACAATACAGAAACCAATAAAAGAAAGATTGCAGATTCAAGTTTCTTGCAACCATGTTCGAGATGATTTTGCAGGTCTTCTTACAAAAAAGTGCGGCTGTATTTTTATTTGGACATGTACCACGGTAATAATATGGTATGTGAATAAACTAACCAATAATAACTTGCTATCAAAGTTCAATGATATTAGGGTAGTTGATAGTGCTGTAGTCTGGATTACGTAATCAGATTCCAAAAATTAAGTACTTGTAATTAGTTTAAATTACATTTTAAAATACTCATAATCAGATTATGGAACGTCCACTTAACACATAACAGATTATGTTTGCGTGAATAGCCTACTTAAATACTGTAATTCTGTGTATACAGTAGGCTATGTGTATGGGATCGCGTGCTGGCGGAAGTCAGCGGCACCGCGAGAAGCCAGCAGAGAAAAGGGTAGGCTACTCCTCTCAGAAAATTTACAAATACATTTTTTTTAGATGTACTACTATGTAGATTACTATTTGGAGTATTGGGTATTTATTATACCATTTCTGTCAGGATTACTGGTTATGAAAGAAAAAATGACCAATTATTACAATGTCATCAGATAATCAAAATGCTACTAATCAGGATCCCAACAGACTTTTGTTTAAAAAGATAATTTTCCTAGTATTAATTCATATTTTTGTGGAACTACTTCTAGCTACATTCATTAGGTTCTGCAGTGTGACACATTTCCCATAATATAACCTTTTTTTTTTTAGTTAATAAGCATAACGTTTACTTATTTCTGGATGTTAGCATATGTGAGTTTTGACTGCTGTAAACAAGCTGTTAAAGTAGCTTAATAGTGTTTCAACTCAGCATTTTGTTGACAGATTTTCTATTATAATGATTATAACTGCAGTTTTATGAGCTTATAATAATTAAGACACTGTACTTGTACCTTTAAAAATACATTTGTCATGCCAAAGGACCATTTGGAGCTGGTTTCAGGCACCCAAAAATTAGCGTCAGGCTTGTTTCGGTGTCCAAAATACAAAGACGTTTCCAACATTGCAGAAGTTTCTGCTGTGTGGTGCCAAGGCCATTATTGCCCTCTCAATCACGCGTTTTCATTTGTCCAGGAACACATGCCTCATTTACTATGTTCTCTGGTCCTGGGCCTTTCTTGTTAAATTATGCAGATAATGGCAGTCCGTTGGTGTCCAGGCCTGCTGTGGGGGCATATGGCCTCCTCTGAGAGCTACAGACAGGAACTATGACACCCTTCACCATATGTGCAGTGTCTTCGGCTCTCGACTTCACTCGCACAGGAACTCTCCTCTGTCACTCGCTTTTGAACCTCTTCCCCATGTCTGACTGTCAAAGCCAGTCACTGTAAGCGTCTGTACACCTTTCTGAGCCGCTCTCTATTCTCTGAACTCTGGGTGGCTGACCTTCTGCCTGCAAGCTGTTAGCATCCCCTTATACTCTCCCTGCTTTGCTCCGGCTGCCATTTTGGAGTTGTTTTCTTTCAGCCCCCCTTTCTATCTGATGGCATAAAGTATTTGGGGCCACTCAGATGGCTTGGATGCTTGCCCAATATCGCTGGGACATCTGGGCACTTTTGGCTGCCAAGACTATGTCAAGTCTCCCTGGTCCTTGGTATTGGGGTCACATTTCTAAAGACTGATGGACAACCTAGGGTGTGGAGCAGCTATTTCGAGATGTTGAGTGAATATCTTTCTCTGACTGCAGAAACGGTCTTCTGAGGCTAGGTTGTGCTCCTTGGCACTGCTGAACAAAAAGGGATGAAAGATCTCAAGCATTTGTGTTTTTTTGCAAGCACAAAGCTCAGTTGAGTCTTTCTTTTGTTTGCAGACGATATTCTCAGTATAACCCAACTCACCTCGACTGCTTATCATCCTGGCTTGTTGAAGCAAATGATGAAAATAGATGATGTAATGGTGTGTAAGTCAGCAAAGCACGATCATTTCAATAGTGCATTTTCTCATTATAATATCAGAACCGTCGACCTCTTCTCTGATCAAATCACAATTAATCTGGTCAAAATTAATGACCTGAAAGAAGGAGATGCTTTGATATTTGGATCTCCCTAAGATTATATAAATGTTTAAAAACAGTTCTCCTATCTGTTGAAAAGGGGATCGGACTGAGCACCAAAACACACTTGAAGCCAAACAGCAGTAAGGGACGTGTCCACTCGTGATGGGGAGGAGAGAGAGCTCAGTACACAAGACAGATATTAACAGAATGACTATAGAAAGAGAGAGATGATAGAGGAAAAAAGGAAAAGGTCAGTTACGATCAGGCAAGAGGTTTCTTCACAATACATGAGTAACAATGGTTTTGCTGCATTTTACAGAACTAAGATATGCTTTGCTTAAATACTCGTGTGTCATCTTCATTGTTTTGTTCATTTGCATTATTATTTTCCTTCACTTTAGAATGACAAAGAGACATAAATTTCCATGTCTTATAACCCTGGAACATCTGAAAGTCTAAACCTTCTCCAACTTTTCTTTTGGTTCCTCTTTTATTGATTGCTATAACCCCTTAAAGGGATAGTTTACCCAAAATGAAAATTCTGTCAATAATTACTCACCCTCATGTCGTTAATAATAATAATAATAATACAGCGTCACTCTAGTGATCGCGTGTTGAAGACTGACACGGAAGAGAAGAAATTGTTGAATAAATGTGTTATTTTTATTTTCTTTGCTCACAAAAAGTATTCTTTCAGCTTCATAACATTACGGTTGAACCTCACTACCTTTCTGGGCCTTGATTGTGGTAGTTGCATTGCTGTCTATGGAGGGTCAGACAGCTCTTTCATCAAAAATATCTTAATTTGTGTTCCAAAAATGAATAAAGATCTTATGGGTTTGGAACGACATGAGTGTGAGTAAATAATAACAGAATTTTAATTTTTGGGTGAACTATCACTTTAAAAGTTGACGTTTTCCTTATGTGATCCTTAACAGTAGGAGTGTGTTTATTTTGGTGATTTCAAATATCAACCGTGTTTTCCAGAAATTGGTTACTGCACCTTTAATTACAAAGAAAATATAACTAGATATTCTGGTGAAGTGACTTGCATTAAGATCTGCCACCATCCAATCAACAACCAATGGTTAGAACCAAGTCTGTGCTCTAAAATTCTTAGAGATTTTTTGGATGATTAGTTTTATTCAGATGTATGTCACAATTTGGAGGAAAAGATGTTACATCTTACATGATCTTACATTACTTCTCAGCGTAAATATGGGCAGAGACCATCTGGACCACAGGGCCCCAAGCAATTACATGGTTTGTGTAGTGCCTACACTCTTAAAAATAAAGGTCCTTTATTGGCATTGATGGTAGGTTCCATGAAGAACCTTTAACATCCATGGAAACTTTTCATTTCACAAAAGGTTCTTTACAGTGGAAAAAGGTTCTTTAGAATATTAAAAAGTTCTTTACACTAAGAAAAAATAGTTCTTTTAAGAACTATTTACTGAAAGATTCTTCAACGATTCTTCAACTTCTATGGCATCACTGTAAAAACCCACTTTTGGAACCTCTGTATAAACATTGAATATTGGTAAAAAAAATAAAAAAGCCATTTGTGGCCTGATTCCTCTGAAGTTTAACCCTGTTCCTCTGTGACAGACAGAGGGGAAACCTGTTTGTAACATTAATTATTTTTTATAAGTTATAAATTAAGTTTAAATTAAATTACTATAAAAATGAAATGTTGTGTAACCAAATAAAATGTCGTAATCTGGTATTGCTTATATTTTACGAGACTTACTGACTTTGACACACCATCATTAGGGTCTTCAGGGGTCTTTTTATGATGTACTTTCCTGTTTTATTTTTGTTTACTGCTTGTTAGTTGCACCACAACTTCGATTTTGCGAACAAAAGTTTTTCAGGTATTAATATAGCGACAACTCTACACTTTTGGTTCCATTAACTTCCATTCAATCCCATATGAAGGTGGAAAACATGTAATGCAAGCTCATGCGAATCACTCCTCAAATTTGTATCAACTGTATTACTCTGACATTTATGACATTAGGCCCACTAGAAAATACTTTTTTGTGCACATCACAGAATAAGACAGAAAAACGAATGTGTTTGTTTGGTAATGGTCGACATTTGTGCGTGAAACAAAAAGTCTGTTAGAGACAAACAAGAATGAGTCAAAGTGAGCGATATGCATTGAATGAGTGAGTGTATGGAGTAAGACACTCGATGGATGCAGATTTAATGTTCCAGCATTAAATTGAGCTGCTCCCAGCAGTAAGGCGAGTGATTTGGTATTCTTATCATGAGAGTGTTTTTCTGTGACCTGGTATTATAATGACAGATCAGAGCAAAGTGGCTGAAAAGGTCAGAGACAGTACAAGCTCAATCTGGAGTACTGTCTTCATTCTACTCCTAATTAAATGTCAGCATCACGGCCAGGAGGAGACAAAGCAGAGGACAAAACCTGGATCTAAATGTCACTCTTGCACAGGCCCGTTTTCTCCACTGACGGCCTGAGCAACTGTGGCGACAGAGTAATCCTGAACACTGAGGTGACAGCGTCTGTCTGTCTGAGAGATTAGCCACAGAGCAAAAAGTCTTACTGCAGGCTGATATATATTTCCATGCCCCCCTTATTTAGCCTAATGAGGCAAGTTGCTTATTTTGGCCTTGTTTTGTTAGATCAGGTTGCTTGTTTTTCTAAAGATGTTTTGGCAGTTCTAGTTTTGCAATTTCTGCATTATTCAACTGAATGTGAAATGTGATCAAATAAATGATATATGCATCAGAGTGGCCTTGAACTTTTTCCGATGACCGATGTGCCATTTCAACACAATCTTATGGTAACTATCGGTACCTATTTTAGTTTTGGCAAATTGGTGGCTAATTCATGTCACACTTGCATGTTGACGTATCTGCTTCCACCCCACTGATGGTTAGGATTCTTTTTTCTTTGTCTAAAAATCATATGTTTATTTACAAATCATTCTGAGTGAATTAATATGAAATCACACCTTTGTAAAAAAATTTCAAGTTGGTAACTTCAGCTTTCAAGTGTCTGAGTCATTATTTCCAGTGATTAAAAGGTATGTGTAAATACATGTTTCCGTGATTACATGCCACTTTGCAAATGTAGCCTAGATATTTGTTTATATAGTTATTTTACAAAATTTCAGGAAGATAGTTACTAGTTAGAGATGGTTTGTGTAGTTGCTGAGTGCAATAAACCATTAGGCAATAACTATTTTTCTGTCTGGAATTATATAATGTAATTTATTTTTGATTTGTTATACTTTTTTAGTTGTCAGAATTCTGAAGTTGTCTTATAATAAAACTGGGAAACTGGTTGCTGAGAGGTGCAAATCCAAAAAGCATTATTTTCCAGTCCCTTCCATTAATTCTTCAGAATTCCTGAAAGATTTGTTAAGAAACCAGAAATGTTAATGAGATTTACAAACAAAATCAGAATCATTATTATTTTTTTTGTGATTAACATGGTCAGTTTATTTCAATTAGTTAGGAAATATTATTAGTTAGGGATTGTTTGGTAATTAGGGAATTGCTCTAATGTTCCCTTTCTTTATCATAAGGAGGCAACAGGTAAATGTTTGTCTCAGATGGTTTACTGTCAGTCCTTGTCTTGTGTTTCCCTTCCTCTCGTGTCCCTTTGGCCATCCTCGTCCCTTTAATTAGTAGTTAATGTGTCCCCAGCCCTGCATGTGATTGCCCCACACCTGTTTCTGTTCTTCCTTGATAATTTCCCAGTGTTTATAATCCCTGTGTTTCCTAGCCCCTGTGTCCGGTCTTAATCGTCATTGATGTTCGTCTCTCCCCAAGCTCCTCGTCTCTGTGTGTGTTTCAATAAAAAAGGCTATTTGGAACTCCTACGTCTCCTCGCTCCTTGTGTCCCGAGAGGGAACGTGACAGAAGACCGGACCCACAAAGTAAGCGGCGCTCCTTTTCCCCCGTTTTGTTTTCCGTTTTTGAAAGTTTTTTGTTTGCTCCTTTTTTCCCGCCCCCTCCATGGCGATGGAGTTTACCGCCCGCCTCGGCGCACTCGTTATGCGGGATCTCCCCTTCGTGGAGTACACGGAGGAGTTCTGCGAGCTGGCCGGGAAGGCGGAGCTGCACGACACTGTCATCCTCCAGCTCTTCCGGCTCGGGGCCTGTCACCACCGCCCCATGAACCTCCCAGACACCACGGGATTGACCTGGAGGCTGGGGATATACCGGTGTCTGGGAGACTTCCGGGCCCGAGTCGAAGCTAGCCCGCCGTCGTCAGCGGCTCCCCCGAGCCCGCCGCCGCTCGCGCTTCCAGAGCACCCCCGCGAACTCACGCTTCCAGAGTGCCCCCGCGGCCTCGCGCTTCCAGAGCGCCCTCCAGTGCCTGCTCCTCGCCGGTGGATTCCTGCGTCTCCGCTGGTCCCGCCCAGCCCTCCTGAGTTCCCGCTGGTTCCGTCCAGCCCTCCTGAGTTCCCGCTGGTTCCGTCCAGCCCTCCTGAGTTCCCGCTGGTTCCGTCCAGCCCTCCTGAGTTCCCGCTGGTTCCGTCCAGCCCCGCGCTGCAAGAGCGCCCCCAAGTGTCCGCGCTTCCCGAGCGCCCCCACGTGCCGGCTCCACGCACGTGCCCTCCTGAGTTCCCGCTGGTTCCGTCCAGCCCTCCTGAGTTCCCGCTGGTTCCGTCCAGCCCTCCTGAGTTCCCGCTGGTTCCGTCCAGCCCTCCTGAGTTCCCGCTGGTTGCGTCCAGCCCTCCGGAGTTCCCGCTGGTTCCGTCCAGCCCCGCGCTGCAAGAGCGCCCCCAAGTGTCCGCGCTTCCCGAGCGCCCCCACGTGCCGGCTCCACGCACGTGCCCTCCTGAGTTCCCGCTGGTTCCGTCCAGCCCTCCTGAGTTCCCGCTGGTTCCGTCCAGCCCTCCTGAGTTCCCGCTGGTTCCGTCCAGCCCTCCTGAGTTCCCGCTGGTTCCGTCCAGCCCCGCGCTGCAAGAGCGCCCCCAAGTGTCCGCGCTTCCCGAGCGCCCCCACGTGCCGGCTCCACGCACATGCCCTCCTGAGTTCCCGCTGGTTCCGTCCAGCCCTCCTGAGTTCCCGCTGGTTCCGTCCAGCCCTCCTGAGTTCCCGCTGGTTCCGTCCAGCCCTCCTGAGTTCCCGCTGGTTCCGTCCAGCCCTCCTGAGTTCCCGCTGGTTCCGTCCAGCCCTCCTGAGTTCCCGCTGGTTCCGTCCAGCCCCGCGCTGCAAGAGCGCCCCCAAGTGTCCGCGCTTCCCGAGCGCCCCCACGTGCCGGCTCCACGCACGTGCCCTCCTGAGTTCCCGCTGGTTCCGTCCAGCCCCGCGCTGCAAGAGCGCCCGTCAGAGTCCGCGCTGCAAGAGCGCCCGACAGAGTCCGCGCTGCAAGAGCGCCCGACAGAGTCCGCGCTGCAAGAGCGCCCGACAGAGTCCGCGCTGCAAGAGCGCCCGACAGAGTCCGCGCTGCAAGAGCGCCCGACAGAGTCCGCGCTGCAAGAGCGCCCGACAGAGTCCGCGCTGCAAGAGCGCCCGACAGAGTCCGCGCTGCAAGAGCGCCCGACAGAGTCCGCGCTGCAAGAGCGCCCGACAGAGTCCGCGCTGCAAGAGCGCCCGACAGAGCCCGCTCCTCTGTGGCTCCCAGGGGGGAGCTTCCCCAAGAAAATTTTGGGGGGGGGTAAGAGGGTCACAGCCTGTGTGGCCGGGCCAAGGGCCAAGGCCACAGAACCCCTTGGGCCCGAAAAAAATAGGCCGTGGCCTCCCGAGTCCCCTGACCCGCCATGGCCTCCAGAGTCCCCTGACCCGCCATGGCCTCCAGAGTCCCCTGACCCGCCATGGCCTCCAGAGTCCCCTGACCCGCCATGGCCTCCAGAGTCCCCTGACCCGCCATGGCCTCCAGAGTCCCCTGACCCGCCATGGCCTCCAGAGTCCCCTGACCCGCCATGGCCTCCAGAGTCCCCTGACCCGCCATGGCCTCCAGAGTCCCCTGACCCGCCATGGCCTCCAGAGTCCCCTGACCCGCCATGGCCTCCAGAGTCTCCAGACCCGCCATGGCCCCTGGAACGGGCACCGCCCTGGAGGCCTCCAGAGCGCCCACCCCCCCTCCCCATTGGATGGTGTTAGGCGTGAGGACACGCCTTCCGGAGGGGGGCGTAATGTCAGTCCTTGTCTTGTGTTTCCCTTCCTCTCGTGTCCCTTTGGCCATCCTCGTCCCTTTAATTAGTAGTTAATGTGTCCCCAGCCCTGCATGTGATTGCCCCACACCTGTTTCTGTTCTTCCTTGATAATTTCCCAGTGTTTATAATCCCTGTGTTTCCTAGCCCCTGTGTCCGGTCTTAATCGTCATTGATGTTCGTCTCTCCCCAAGCTCCTCGTCTCTGTGTGTGTTTCAATAAAAAAGGCTATTTGGAACTCCTACGTCTCCTCGCTCCTTGTGTCCCGAGAGGGAACGTGACATTTACAAATTAGCTATAATATTATAGAAACTTACAGTACATAGCACATTTTAGATATTGGGGAACTTTAATGGAAAGTTAAAAATCTTTTGATGGCAGACTTGGATTTTGACAAATCTGAGCACAGTTTATAAGTGCATTCAGTAGTTCTGTAGCTAGCGTTAGCATCACTGTACTTTGTGTAACTTGAGTTTTATGAAAATTTCACTGATACTAGAAGAATTTAGAGAGTGGTCTACACAACCTGTCCAACAAGAGGATTTTCTCCGTCATCAAACCTATTCACCATGTATGCGCTGTATTAATGTTTACGCTCGTTTTTCATCTTTGTCCGTCTTTTTCTCTTCTGGCTTCTTCGCCAGTACAAGTACAGAATCCCTCGTTCTCCCTGCTGGAAAAGTACAATAATATGTGTTTCATAGTCTAATTTTTTATCTTTGCATCACCAACACTACACTAGCATATCTAGAGAGGTGGCAGCCACTGAGCGTGAGGATTCTCATTGTGAGTCACGTCATTTAAACATAGCAGACTAAATTGACCTGCGCCTCTATAATTAAAAAACTTTTTTATAGAAAACTAATACAGTCTTCATGTGAGTGTACACCATTCAGATGATTCACAATAACACAATCTCTTTCTTAATGGTGCATTCAGCAGTTAAGCACTAATTTAAAAGTTTTACACATTAAGACATTGTTCAGGTCCCTTCTGAAATTATTGTTGTCTTTTTCTCAGATAATAATTGGAGGAGCAGAAAACTTTAGCCAAAATTCTCAAGTGCTCAAGTCTCAAGTCTTTAGGCCATGTTGCATATTAAAGAATTTTCTTCCTGTGGGTCGAGTGGGTTTTAGTTATTGAATAGCCAGTATTTATTAATCCGCCCCCATTCTGTTGCATAAAAATCTTTTCATGAAAAAGGATGTGCAAATACTTACATTGAATATACATGCAGTGAATTTCCAATATTTATCTCTTTGTAGTTTAGCCTCGTCTTCTGTCTAACTTTGAACCTCGCTAGCTTATCGATCACGGGTAGAATCAGTTGTAGTAGCAGGTTGAACTAATGACTTGTGTGATTTATAATTCAGATATCTGTCTTATCCACCATGTTGTCTGAGTCTTTTTCTATTTTTCTCCGAGACATACACAAAGTGTCTGCTTTTAAATGGAGGAACCTCATGAATAATTCATGTTGACCCACTTTTCCCCCCATTAGCTTGATATAGTGCTGGAGCTCAATAGCAGACAGTGCTTGACAGGTCCTCCAGGTGTGGGAGTTTGCTTTTGAAATAGACTTCACCTCTTTAGTTCTTCTTTTTTATTTTAAGGGAATGTGCTGGTTTAAAATAACAGGGTACTGGTAAATGAGTGTGAGAGTGTCTCTCTCGCTCTCTCTGTATCCTATCCGTGTGTGTGAGTGCAGTGTGCTTTGGGAATTATCATCACGCCTCCGTCTCAGGGGTCATATGGATGGATGTGCTTGCTGTCCACAGCCGGGCCATTACTGCAGCACAGCAGTCAAGAGAGAAGGAGTCAGGTGGACCAGCAGTAAGAAGTAGGTTACATTTACATGAATTACAGATATGTTCCCACCTCTCGCGCTCCCCCTCTACCCCCCAGAGACCCGAGGAGAGGCTTTAGAAACAGAGTAAAAATGACAAAGGATGTTTGTGTGGTTTCGAGTTTGCTTTCTTAATGACATAGCTTAAAGGGGCTTCACATCTGCAGCTTTTTATAATCTTACATAAACAGAAAATAAATTAGTCTAATGGTTTGCATGACTATTTTATTTCCCTCCCTCTGACCCTCAGAATTTAACAGCCTTTTTGCTTTTCTTGGGATCATGTCATGAGGAATTACATTTTTCTTGTTGTTATTTTAAGATTAAAGAGTTAATTGTACTATATATTATATTATATTATATTATATTATATTATATTATATTATAGTCATAGCACTTGTAGGATTTATTCTTCTGAGCAGTCCCAGTGTTAGAAATGAGCAACTAAAAGTCATTTTTAAGAAGGTTTATCATTGTTTCCGGTCCAATCTCAATGGTTTGAGTGACACATTTCAGTGTGGATTGTTTTGCGGTCCTATCACAGTATAGGGTAATTCAGGATTTGCAAAGAGGCTGTTATTGGACGATGGGACAGTACAAACTATATTAGACACCGCTGTTTCTCATTTCATGAACAGGTAATTTAAATAGAAATTTTAAAGGCATAGCAGGCCATTTAATTATAAAAACAAAAACAAAGAAAAGGTGAACAATGTCTTGGAAAACTATAAATGAACTGTTTCGGTGACATTCTAAATTATACATGAAAATCAAATAATAAGTAATTGTATATTAAGGCCTCTTTAAGGTTTCTTTGTTTTAAACCTGTAAACAACCACAGTATGATGACAGTATGATGTGTGTGTGTGTGTGTGTGTATAAACATCAATACCTTTTCTTAAGAATACCTTTTTTTGGTAACTTCAGTTTTAATAAAGAGCCTGAGGTGGGAGCTTTGCATTGTGAACATCACACTCTTTTAATTCAAAAGAACAAGAACAAAAATCTGACCCCTTTATAATGAACTGCACTCAGTTATTCAGGAAATGACACTGTTAAATATTACAGAAAACGGAAGGATGCTTGGATTAGTTTCACTCTTGAACTTCAGCAGAATTGAGTGCATATAAATGTTACAGACTTAGGAAACTAACTGTTGATCACTGGCATGCAGCTTACATTTGCATAATGGTTTGAATGTTTTATTATGATGGCTTTGGGTTTTGTGCTGTTTCAGTCGCCCTTTGGAATGAATATATTTTTTCATTGTTCTGTTCGGAGTGAACAGTGAAGGTGTTATGCTAAAAATATATGACCAAACATTCAGACTAATTCATCTCCTGTGTCTTTTAAATTATTAAAACTCATGTTAAATATTCACACACATACTATGCGATGTAATCTCAGAGATTCGTGCCATATCTAAGTTTCCTCCATGAATATTTCAGCCGTGGAGAACAGCGGAAATTAATCTCGGATCTATTATTAGAGTAACCAGACTGCTTTGGTATGCGATGAAATCAATCAAATTGCTAAAATTTTAAAATCCTTGAATACCACAGTCTATTATACACCTTAATAACTGCAAAAGATGAACTTTGTTCAAAATATCACAGGGCTTTATCTTAAGCACTGTTCAGGTGGGATGTGCCTTCTAAAGAACATTTAAGTTGAAGTTATTAACATAGGACTATGTACTGATTTAAATGGCACACACACACACACACACACACACACACACACACACACATGTTGGTTTTTGTGGTTTATGGGGACTCTCCATAGGCGTAATGGTTTTTATACTGAACAAACTGTGTGTGCTATTGCCCTACACCAATCCTACACCTAAACTTAGCCCTCACAGGAGACTTTGTGCATTTTTAGATTTTCAAAAAAACACCATTTAGTATGTTTTTTAAGCCTTTTGAATTACGGGGACATAGGCAGTGTTCTCATAAACCACCTTCATATTGTAATACCTCTGTCATACCCATGTCATTATACAAATTTGTGTCCTCATAAACCACATAAACATGCACACACACACACACGTTTGTTTTTGTAAACTGTGAGGATATTCCATAGGCGTAATGGTTTTTATACTGTACAAACCGTATTTTCTATTGCCCTATCGTCCAATCCTACACCTAAACCTACCCCTTACAGGAAACTTTTTGCATTTTTACTTCCTCAATAAAATAAAATAAAATAAAATAAAAATAATTCTGTATAATTTATAAGCCTTTTGAAACATGGGGACATGGGGTAATGTCCTCATAAGCCACCTTCTCCTTGTAATACCTATGTCATACCCATGTCATTATACAAATGTGTGTCCTCATATGTCACAAAAACGTACACACACACACACACACGCACACGCACGCACGCACGCACGCACGCGCGCGCGCACGCACACACAATTTATTATATTTATTTATTATTATGCCACCAGCATTGGAATGTCATGTTATAAAGCAATAAAACAAAACAAAAACGGTTGCTTTAGTTATATTGTTCAGTGAAGGTTAAAATAAATGAAGGAAATCATTGTGAAAAGACAATAATATACTACAACCCCAAACATTCCTATCTGGATGAGATTACTTTTCTCAGAGGACCCTCTAGTTAGATGAAAACAGTAGGTAATTTGCTTTGTAATTCCAAGTTGTGCAAGGAAAAACACAAATTTACCAGACCTCAGGGAAAACTAGTCCCGTCCAAATAGGGCTATGGATTTGCATCATCCAGGTTTTGCTTGTCCTTGAAAAATGCCAATTCCATGAGGTGTTGTTTATTGGATCCTGTCTCTTATGTTGTAATGAGAACTGCGGTAGCTGCATGTTACCATGAAGCTGGGCACCAGTGTCACTTGTCTGCTGCACAACAGCGCTTTGCTTGACTGTCTCGTTCGTGAGTCATACGCTCTCTGCTGTGGATGAATGTGGAGCCATGTTCATTACTTAAATCACAGAATTTCTCACTATTCTGCTGGTGAGATAATTGTACTTTTCCCCCTTTTCTTTGCATTTCACAGTCTCCGTTTAGACCAGTGACATTTGCTCCCAGCTACCCAGCTTTTCTCTAATGATGGGCCATGTAAATGTGTTTTTGTGTGGGTATGGTAAGAGATGCACTGTCAAAGAGAGCTGTCCACCCACTAGCCAGTTGTTACAGGAAATGTGATAAATAAATGCTTTACACGTTGTCCATTTCCTTCGCTCTCTCTCTCCATCACTCTGCCAAATCGACACATAGACACACAAGCACGATCCACACCTACTCTGGAACAACTGTTTCTACCTAGGCATTGCTGTTGGTATGTTTGTCTATGATTTCTTAAGAGGAAGTCAGACTGTCTTTTCCTCTCTTAGTCCAGCCAAACACACACATTTTGCGATTAATGATTAATGAGGATGCTGGCCAATGTGGCTGTGACAGTGCTTCCCGACATTGAGTGGCAGTCTTGTGGGCTCTTTCGGAAACCAAGGAGAACCTTATTAAGCTGATTGATTACCAAGAACTTTCTCCAGGTTATTGTGGCCTCTCTTGATGTTGAGCACATATGGGTAATTGTCTGGACCCCATGTCAATGAAGATTGGCCATACTTATGTTCCAGGTTTAGTGTAATTAATTGTCAGCTGTGCATCATAAATATAAATGTAAAATTGGTATCAGTACTTCAGTTTGATCAGAATTCAGCAGAAGGAAGTTACTCTGCATTCACTCTGTCCTTAATGCAATCCACCAACTTGGAAAACTGTGATATTTAATTTGGCCTTGAGGGGATATACTGTAACGCTGTGTCTGATCAGCATAACAATGAAAACTAATGCTATGCCACACATTTTCTAATGTTTTCTAATGTTCATTCTAATGTTATCACCTAAGGAAAGCATGTTCAAGAAGAATAACAAGGGACCCAAGACCGAGCCTTGTGGCTCCTCATACTTTATCTGTGTTGGACAGATCTTTATTTCCACAAACAAAGTCATAATGAACTAATAGATACGATATAAACCAGACTAGCACCCAGACTAGCAAAAAAAACAAAAACCTAACATATATTATTCATGCATACATAGATAAAAGCATAAAAAAGTACAAAAATGAAGTTAGTATATGCTGGTACCTGGTCTGTGGCTTGAATATATTTGAAAGATATTTATGACACAGAACAATACAATTGTGACATGGACAAGATGAAAAAGAGAAACCATACAGTTTTTCATGAAAACATTCTCATTTTTACTAATCCAATCATTTGCACATGCATTCACACTAATCAAAGAGACGCACTGCCAACAGTGGCCTACATACAGAAGCCAGTTTCCTCTACTTATTTATTTAAATGCTATCTTCATAGTACAAATAATCTCATAACAACACGCCAAGAGTGTGAGGATGTTGCCAGCTTTCATCCTCATTAGGAGAAATGTGGTGAAACAGAAGATGAGAAGCACTTTTCGGGCTCCTAACGAGGCCTCAGGAAAAGAGACCTGAGCTCTGTTGCATTAAACCTGATTCTCCGCCCTGCTCCCCATCATTGTTTGCTAATAAGCACAGAACTTTGTCTCTGCCGACTGTTTTCGTTCGCGATCTGCAACATCATTATTACGGCTGTTTGAAGTTTTGCTCTCCTTTCGTGCACATCTGCTCATCTGGCAAGCTCGGGGAACACAGACAAGGGGAAGGAGGCAGGGATGAGTGGTGGAATCGAGAGAATGAGGGAGAGAGAGAATGCAGAGGCGAAATTTGCATATCACATAAGTAGAGAGGTTGGAGAAAGAGTCCTGGAGCAGATGTCGATTTGCATATTCAACAGTGAGCCGGCTGAGAGGGGGTTAGGAGATGTTAGCTGGACACTGGCCTATTGTGTTGCTAACCTCTCTGAATGCGCGGAAAGCCAGTGTGCTCGGGAGGGGGGCACAGGTAATGAGGACAATAGCCAACCTGTTTCATTCTTGTGTGTTAGTATTGGTTCTCATGACAGACTGCTGTGGAGAGCCATGGCCTACTTATAACAGGTGTAATAGGACTGAGCCTCCCTGCAAAATGGAGGAATGTTTATTTATTTCTGCGTGATACAAAAATGGATGGTTCAGAGGCCCAGAACATTATCGGTAGGAAAAAACATTGTGTTTATGTTGCTGCTTGCTTTTGCTCTTTCTTTCTTTGGTTAGCATTGGGACAAGTATGCTATATCGGTGAATGAACTGAATTTGAGAAAAACTGAAGGAATGATGGGGGAAAATGAGAAAACAAGGCAAAGCGAGACAGAAAGAAGAGTGTTTCAGTGTATTGTGAGGTAGTGGTGAGTCACATACTGAGAGTTTGGACTTGGAAAAGGAGCTCAAATGGGAACGATGGAAATTGAAATGATTGGGACTATTTCAGTTCCTTCTCCAAACCCATAGCTTTACGTAACCTCTCAACTTAAAGGGTTCAACCACTTCTTGTTTTCATCTATTTCTGAGGGAAGGGAACTTCCCCGGGTATTTGAAGTTTTCCGAACTTGGAGCCAAGCTCTCGTTAGAGTTGGAGCAGATGATTGACAGGTGTTGTTTGCAGGCATATTTTTGGCACTTTAATATCATCAACCAGAATGCACTCATCTGACCTGACAGATGCAGTTAATTAGAGTAAAAAGAGTACGCTATATAGATCTTGTTATCTAAAAACGGGCACCACCCAAATCAAGACTGCCTTCATCATGTTTCATTTTAAGTCCCCCTCCCCTCACTCTGTTTTTCGACTTTTCTCTTACTTCATACATATCTTTACGGACTCATAATAAGATTCAGTCTTGCATCTACAGTTTAAAAGTTGGACTCCCACACAAAGACGTTTCTCTAAGAAATACTGTACATATGAATCATAACCCTCAGAGCCTGAACAGAATGAGAGAGGAAGGCTGAGTTATGTGTTGAAAGCGCAAGGAAAATGGGCCTGACCTGTAACCCAATGAACTGTGAATCCCTGAGCCCTGCTGATACATGAGCATGCCAAGAAGAAAGACACTGAGCCAAACGAACATGCACACACGCTGTGTATATCTCTATCACACGACCCATTCCCATAGCAAATTTCACACCAAAGGCAACACAACGTTATCCAGATTGCTGAGACTGGAGGCCAGATGTGGATGCACACAGCACATAAACAGATGTTTACACGCAAACGTCGCTCGGTATGGTGGGCCATGTTGAGGAGACAGACAGCCACAGTGGAAAAACAACACACTCACTGTATCAAACTGCTGTGACACTCCACTGAACATTCCATAATGCATTTCATGGTAATGCACTGCATACATATGCATGTGCTTTGTGTTATCTCATTTATTGTGTCTCTGGTGTTTCTTTATATCCCACTAATCTTTGCTTTAGGGCTACAACAACTAATCCATAATGAAATTAATCAGAACATAAACATATTTCATTATCAGTTAGCTAGATATGTGTTCTGAGGCACTGGAAATCTCAGTCAATGACGCCACTTTACAGTAAAAATCCATTTCTAATAGGGATGGGAAGATTCCCCGATTCGCTCGGTGCATCGGCAAAAAAAGTTAATGATGCGATGCATCAGTTTAAAAAGTGTGCATCGGATGCATCGTTTCTAACATATTTGCATGGGTAAAAAACAATTTATTTATATATAATTACTAGTGGATGCGCTACACTTTTATTCTTTATAAATCTAATTAATTTGTGCACGCTTATTCTTAAGCAGCCCTTAATGTCATCATGGATCAATCCACCATGGCAAACAGCGAATATATTTGTGCTGTTTAATGCATTTGAGACGTTTTGTTTTCCTCAGTGCATAACTGACATGTCACGAGTATATTTTTCATCTGTAAATGTTAGGAAGTCATGCAAATATATATCCATTTTGCTGTCAGGAGTGGGCATATGCGAGTGGACGAGCGCTGCTGAGCACATGCACGCTAAACAGACGGAGCGCAATAATTCTGAGTCAAATATGCATTTTAAGATAGCAGTAACGGTAAAGGGACTATTGTAATGGGTAAATAAAATGTAAGCTAATACAGTCCTAATTACTAAGCTCAGATGAGTTAATGCGTGTTTCTTATAGCAGTTAAAATTTAGTTTTAATTTAGTGATTTTAACTTTGTTGATTGTTAATGCTTTAAAGAGCAATGTTAGATTGTAATGTTATAATGCTATCTGTTCTAACTATAAAAGGTACAGCTGTTATAAAACCAGAGAGAAAGGCTGCATGGCTATGATAGTATGTGAGAGAGTCAGTGGTAATATCATTGCATTCCTATTGGTCAGTGGGCTCAGCTAAGCCTGGCAGTAAGCCTGCCCTGAACCAGGTTAGCTTTCCAGCATAAGTAGCCACAGTGACTGAGGTCGATCTTTGTTAAATTTGCTTTCTGGAACCAAATCATTTGACAGTGAGTCAGACTAACTGAAATAAGCCTGGCCTATGTGGTAACTTGTTTTATGAAACAGGCCTTGAAGTGTAAGAAGTCAGAATACACAAGTTAATTTATGATTTGCTGTCTGTCTGAACCAAAGAAATAAAAGCGATCATATTTTTTCCATTGCATTGTATTGCATCGAACCACATACTGTTGGATCGAATCGAATTGAAATCGAATCGCACTGCATCGTAATAGGCGTGAATCGTATCGCATCTGTAGCTGCTTCATATGTATATTCAGTGTATTGTATCGTTGGCTATGCATCGAGATGCGTATCGCATCGGCCTCAGTTATGGAGATGCACATCCCTAATTTCTATAGAAAAAGCATAGTTGAATAATGCCGCTGGTCACAGAGAGCTACAGCAGAGAAAGTGCATGACCCAATTTGTCCAAAGCTCTACATAATAAAAGCTTCAAAGAAGCACAAGCAACAGTTTTATGCTGTTTAATGTTGACAGATTTTTCCCCTCAGAGCTTGCATTTCAAAAATTGATAAATGATCTGTAAATGCTCCTCTGATAAGTCAAGTGACTATTTCTATTCCACAAAACTTGTCCCAAGAGCAAGAAAGTTCCCGTTAAATGTAAAATAAGACAAAGTGCTGTCTGAGACATAGTCAGGGGGTGGAGATGTACCACTTGTAGACATGAAAGCAGGATTTGTAACAGTCAATCAAACATTGATGAAAATGTTTACTCTAACAGATGTGCATTGACTGTAGCAGCCTAGAAAGTTTTATTGTGTGATTGTACACCATTCGAAATTGGACTGGAACTTAAATTCCTGAATTTAATTATGGCAAACAGAATGCAAAATCTAATAAAAAAAGTTAAACTGTAACTAAAAAGTTTGTTTGAAAGTTTTAAAAAATGTTATCAGGGTGGATCAGGGTGGAACAACTTGAAATAACCTGTAAACTCCAAGTTTTCTCAAAACTCTGACTTGTAAAACTTGACTGCAGAAATAACTCGCAAAACTCCAGAAGCTTCAAAAGCAAAAAGGAGTTATTCCGTTATTTATTTTAATGCCTGTAAAACTCTTAATGTCTTAATAATGCAAGATAATAATAATCTTAGACTGATTCAGTTTGGCATTAGTAGTTTTGCCATAGAAACACATAGTTGTGAATCTGAGGATGTGAACAGCTCTTAGTAGAACGTCCAGTTTGTATTCTAATAATTACTATAATTACGACATGGTGTGAATGCAGCATTACAGTTCAGTAAATTCCTTTTCTTGCTATTTTCTATTCAGCGTTCAGTGGAGTGTGGCCAATTTAATACAGATTCACATTCATGAACTGAAAGGGATTTCAAATATGTTATTGAAACATAATCTTTACAAACACTTCATGTGTTTCCTCTCATTCAATTAGGATTTCCAAGTGTTTGTTTGCCTGTTACCTATATAGAAAACAGCTGCTCAGACACATTACCAAGATGGCCAACGAGGGTATATCACCCTCGTTCCCTGAAGAAGGAAATGGAGATGTCATGTCGGTGACCGACGAATTGGGATCTTGCTTCGAGAGACCAATCTACTTTGAGTGTAAACTAAACGAGCCAATGCACAATGGCATGCGATAATTGCATCCAGCTGCTGCTCCTCATGGCACGAGCATAAGTAGGCAGGAGGTGCAACGCATATTCAGGTTACGGATGGTAACTCCACAGGGTTCGCCTTGTGGGGAACTGAACCGAATAGCAGAATAATTGCATGTATCCAGTCTGTAGAGGAGAATGGTGCAGCAAGCAAGACACGGAGCAGTTCATCTGGCCTTACTTGCTACTTGAGGCAAGTACACGAGAGGACACTGGCTCTACACGGAGGCTATAAAACCTTGCAAATGTGTTTGTTGTCACCCAGCCCGCAGCTCTACATTTATCTGTCAGCGAGGCACCTTGTGCCAATGCCCAGGAGGAAGCAACACTCCTTGTCGAGTGTGCTCTCAACTCGAGGGGCAAGGCACACCTTGGGATTGATACGCCAAGACAATTGCATCCACTATCCAGTGGGCCAACCTCTGCTTGGAGACAGCCTTTCCCTTCTGCTGGCCTCCGTAACAGACAAAGCGCTGCTCTGAGGTCCTAAAGCTCTGCGTATGGTCCACATATATGTGCAAAGCGTGAACGGGACAGAGCAAATCTAGGATTGGATCTGCCTCCTCCGAAGGCAGTGCTTGCAGGTTCACCACTTGATCTCTGAAAGGTGTAGTGGGAACTTTGGGCACATATCGGGGCTGGGGTCTCAGGATAACATGATAGTTGGCCGGCCCAAATTCTAGGCACGGTTTGTTGACCGAAAATGCATGCAGGTCCCCTACGCTCTTAATGGAAGCCAGTGCAGTTAAGAGCACTGTCTTTATTGACAGAGTTCTCAGCTCTGCAGACTGCAACAGGTCAAAAGAGGCTGTAAGCACCAGAGGGAGATCCCAAGAGGGTACGGGGTTCAGGCGAGGAGGATTTATGCGCCCCTCAGGAACCTGATGTTCAGGTCGTGCTTCCCCAAAGACTCACCGTCTACAGGATCATGATGTGTGGCAATTGCGGCAACACACACTTCACACACTTGGAGAGTGACAGCCTTCGCTCCAACCTCGTAGAGGGTGCTCTTGCCAAAGTGACAGTGTCTACCACTGCCTGGAGTAGATCACCTAGGATCTCCGCATCCCGTCTAGGGACCACAAGTGGAGGTTCCACAGATCTGGGCGCGGGTGCCAGAGGGTGCCCTATCTCTGAGAAAGTAGATCTTTCTTCAGAGGAATGCGCCAGGGAGGGGCTTTTGTGAGGAGCATCAATTCCGGGAACCAGATCCAGTTGGGCCAGTAAGGTGCAACTAGCAGGACCTGCTCCTCGTCCTCCCTGACTTTAGACAGTGTCTGTGCAAGTAGGCTCACTGGGGGAAACACATGCTTGTGTAGGCCCCGGGGCCTGCTCTACACCAGTGTATCCGTGCTGAGGGTTCCCCCGGTCAGGGAATAGAACAGCTGGAAATTGGACGTGTCTGGAGAGGCAAACAGGTCTACCTGTGTAGCTCTGAAATGTCTCTATATCAGCTGGATTGCCCGGGGATGGAGTCTCCATTCTCCCGGCATCGCATGTTGCTATGAAAGCTCATCGGCTGCACGATTGAGTAGGCCTGGAATGTAAATGGCACGAAGTGACCTCAGATTCTTCTTACTCCATAGGAGGAGATGGCGGGTGAGTTGTGACATACGACGGGAGCGTAGACCACCCTGGTGGTTGATGTATGCCACGGTTGCAGTATTGTCCGTATGGACCAGTACGTGCTTGCCTCGTAGCAGCGTTTTGAAGCGACCCAGCGCAAGATGTACTGTAAGCAACACGAGGCAATTAATGTGCTAATGCAGGACCGTCCACAACCCCAAAGCTGCATGCCCGTTGTACGTGGCACCCCAGACTGTGGTGGAGGCATCTGTGAACACAACAGCATGCCTGGACACCTGTACTAGGGGAACTCCTGCCCTTAGAAATGCAGGGTCTGATCACGGGCTGAAAGCTTGGTGATAGGCCGGAGTGATTGTCACTCGGTGCGTGTCGTGTTGCCACGCCCATCTCGGGACTCGGCTGTGAAGCCAGTGCTGAAGCGGCCTCATATGAAGCAGTCCGAGCGGCGTTACTGCGGTTGTGGATGCCATATGCCCCAGGAGCCTCTGAAATTGTTTCAGTGGGGTTGCCGTCCTGCGCTTGAGAAAATTCAAGCAGTTCAGCACTGACCGAACACGTTCCTCTGTGAGGCGTGCCGTCAGGTTGACTGACTCCAACTCCATACCAAGAAAAGAGATCCTCTGCACTGGAGAGAGTTTGCTCTTTTCCCAGTTGACCCGAAGTCCCAACTGGCTGAGGTGACTGAGCACCATGCCCCTGTGTTCGCACAACTACTCCCGGGACTGAGTAATAGTAATGATACCCAACTTTATACACAAATATACCTTTTATATAAATAAACTATAAACTGTATATTTTTAAACTGAACTCAATTCTAGTTGCCCTGTCTCTTTATGCTCTCCTCTTGTTTGCTTTGGTGTGGTTAAGTGAATGACGCAATCCGTGATGGACAGATTGTTAACGGCTGGTATATGTGGTAATACACTCGGGCAGGACATCCAAATGCTCACATATCATTCATCGACCTCAAATATGGCTTTTCATCTGAAAGATGTATGTAGTAGCAACTTTACATGGCCGCTCAATATGATGTTAACCTAGAGAAATGTGCGCTATTGAAGTGTTTGTGTGGAGAGTGGAAGCTGAATAGCGTGTTCGCTGCAGGGCAGGTGCTGGTGCGCTCACTTGCGCTTAAAATCATACAGATATTCAGGTCATACAGATAAATGTAGCCTAATACATCTTTCGAATCTGTAGAGACTCTATGTTTATTTGTGTGCACTCAGAATAACAACAAAATGTTTCGCTTCTGTAAAGTAATTAAAGCAAACATGATGCGCTTTCTGCCACCTAGGTCTCTGTGAACTTGAGCGAGAAACTTCGAAACTCCGTCTATGAAAAATATATCTATAGAGAGTGAAATGTCTATTTTCAAATGAAAAAAAATCAAATACAGAACGTGTGTGTTAGCATGGATGATTTACATGAAATTTAATGTGTGTGCAATGCACATTGTACGTTGCTTAAGCTGGCTTTCAGTTCAATATAATAACAAAAAACTACATTTTGGATTTTTATTCAACTAAGGTGGGCATGTTGTGATATGTACTGTATTTTTACTGTAACTGATAGATACCGACCAAAAAAAAAAAAAGACACAACACGGGAGTGGGAGGGAATGGGAGTCATTCTTCCGGGATTGGAACGGGACGGGATTTTCCCCCATTTTTTTCGTGGGATTGGGACGGGATGATAATTTATTTTCGTGGGAGTTGGACGGGAGAGGTTTGAAAATCCACTCCCGTGTCACCCTCTACTACTTATGCTTGTGCCATGACGAGCAGCATCTGGATGCAATTATCGCATGCCAATGTGCATTGGCTTGTTTAGTTTATACTTGAAGTAGATTGGTCTCTCGAAGCGTGATCCCAATTCGTCTGTCACCGACGTGACTCAGAGTGACCAACTGAAAGGGAACTGACTTATCTTAAAATTGACTTTAGTTAAGATATGCCCATAAAAATGTGGGGAAATATAGTTTATCTCTTATTTTAAAAGAATTATACATTACTTGATTAGTGTTACCCGCCTCGAGTCTGGGAAGCCTGAGTGGGTAAGTTATATGTTCAACACTTGCCAGCACTGTAGAATAATAAGAAGAGACGATGTGAGACACGAGCACTGGCTGCAGGCTTTGTCAATGTTTAATTGATTCTGACTCGCCCTTTGCAATACCCTGAATCGATAGCGCTAAGCGCCCTTTACAGGCGGCAAACATAACAACACTATATCCTTTTCCTCACAAAAAAAAAAAAAGATAATGATGAATGAAAATGCAGAGGATAATGAATTTAAGCATTCAGAAAAATTTATGTTACACATATGCCATATAACCTTTTAAGGGGTGTCTTTTTTTAGATACACAAATGCATTTTATACACATCCATTCTTTTTTTTAAAACACTACACTCTCCCCTATTTTCTTAGATGCCTCTTGACATCTGAATGACCTCTGACACATGTCATATTGCTTTGATCTCTCTTTTTTTAAAATCCCACCTCAGCAACCATTATGACACCAATGACAGCAAGGATGAGTGGGCATATACTGGTAATAAAGAGCATTTTCACGTGGAATGCATTGCTGTGTAGACCACAGTGCCTTTGCTTCTGCTCTCCTAGGTCGATATGATGGTTCACCCAAAGCATCATACGTAAACATTTCTCATGTTTTTCCCACTCTTTGCATCTTTCTCACATTTCTTTACACTCTCTCCTCCATTTCTCTGTCCATTTCATGTTCTGCATCTCTGACTACTTCAACTTCATTGCTTAGTCTCTCCTCATCTTTATCTGGCATCACAGACCTTGGACTTGGAACAAACTTCTGAGTCTCGATGTGTTCCTGGTCCAACTCTTGAACCTGGTTCTCCAGAGGATCACATCTTTCATCAGGATAGAATTCCATTGCAGTTGGACGAAGGTGAGAATGGTTTTGGGTTGTCTGAGCTACAGGTTCTCTCTCTGTTTGTGGAACTGTTACAAATTTGTAGCAAGGTAAGGTCATACACCTGTATGACCTTACCTTCTGTGTTCCTCCTCTTCTGTGGCATCTGAGTCAGATTCATTCTCTGGTTGACTTCTCACTTGCTTTCTTTGCTTTACTTTCTTTGTCTCCTTAATTCCTTAGATCCTAACTCCTTAGATGGCCCATTTGAGTGCCAAAAATTCCTGTTTAATAGTGTAGGTGGTAGTTCTTTTCTGCTGGTATGTGTGGGACCCATACCCAATGACACAGAGTTTATTGCCCTGTTGCTGATAAAGCAAGGCCCCCAGACCTTCATTTGAAGTATCCGTGTATAATACAAAAGGTAGATCAAAATTGGGGTAAGCTAGCACTGGAGGACTTGTCAACATGTCTACAAATTTGGAAACAACACTCTGATGTTCTACAGTCCAAACGACTGGGGTTCTGGAGTTAAGTTGCCCTTTTTCTTTTTGTTTTAGGGCACCCAGATGACTGAGCACCTGGGGATTTTGTGTACCCTCACTTGTCCCAGGAGGCCTTTGGAGAAGCTCAAAGAGTGGCTTGGCCAGTCTGGAGAAGTCTTGGATATAGGACCTGTAATAGCTTAGAAAACCAAGCAGCGTCTGCACTTCTCCCACTGTGCGGGGTTCTTTGTTCTTCAAGTCCCTGACAGCTTCCAAGTCTGCTGGGTCTATCTGAATTCCCTCTCCTGACACCAAGCGGCCAATGTATCGCACCTGTCTCTTAAACAGCCCACATTTTTTTAGATGAAGTTTGATTCCATGCTCCCTCATTTTCTGAAACACTTTTCGGAGATGATCAATGTGATCGCTGAAGGACTTTGAGTATCAAAGAACATCATCTAAATAGGGAGCACAGCATTCATCTCGGATACCCTCCAACACTCCTTCCATGCATCGCTGAAATGCAGCTGGGGCATTCGTTAACCCAAATGGAATACGCACCCACTCGTATAATCCCCATGGAGTGTTGGAGGCAGTGACATGTCGAGAATCCTCACTCACAAATCCCTGATGGTATGCGCTACACTGATCCAGAATGGAAAACCACAAATTCCCCCCTAAGCTGTCTAACAGATCTTGAATCCTGGGGAGAGGATGTCAATCAGGGATTGTCTAACGATTAAGACCTCGAAAATCAACACACAACCGTAAGCTGTTGTCTTTTTTTCGACCGCATACCACTGGTGATGAGTATGAAGATGACGACTTCCTGATCCATCCTCGGTTCAATAGGTTTTGCACATAGTCTTTAACCTCCTTAAAAAGGAGTTTTGAGATGGCATTATAACATCTCTGAACTGGTGTGCTATCTGATAGACTGATTTTCTGCTGAAGATCAGGAATACACCCGATATCTCCCTCCTCCTGAGCAAACACATCTGACTCCTCAAACAACATTTTTCTCACAGTATCTTGTTCCTGTTTATTGAGGTGTCCAAGATCAACAGGTGGGTGCCATTTTTCTCCAGCTCTCCTCTCTTGATGTTCGTCTCTTTTACAGCCATCATCTGCGGACTTGAGCTGGGATGAACACAAAAGTGCACTGTTGATCTGCTTATCTGAACGCTCGGCGACGGGCATACTGGCCTTATTTCGCTGATGGGTTCGATATTACCTAACACAAGTCTCGGAGGTAGGTAAATGTTATGGCTGGTGGAATTTTGGAGTGGGATTTTCACGGTCTTTGAGGCACCAGGAGGCACATTTACAACAGCAGGAAACAGCTCCAACCCTTCTGGGATGAAACTTTCTGACGCTGGTTGAAACATCATGGTTCCACCCGTGCTTTTACTCGACATCTTACCTCTAGAGCTTACAGTATATTCTTGGGTGAAGTTCGAATTCACTGTGGATACCAAGGTCTCAGCGGCATCTTTTTGCATCTGCAAGGTCTCAGACAGCAGATCAGTTAGGTTGATGCTATTGGCACAATCATTATTCTCCTCCCTTATGATCTCCTCCATTACATTGAAACCAAGTAGGGGACAGTCGATGCACTTTTGACTCACCAATAGGGGTACTTGGATGGCAATGTTTTTTTGTTTATCATTTGAGATTTCTAATAAAACTTCAGCCCATCCATCAAAGGGTACAGTCGTCCCATTTGCGGCAGTGACAAAAAGCTGGCTATCTGCTAGTAAAGATTCTAGGAGTTGAATTTTGATTTCTGGTAAGGTTTTCTTTAGCCAATCCTGTCCAACAATACTGACCTGGGCTCCACTGTCCAAAAGCATTTGAGTCTGGACACCATTTAAATGGCAAATTATCATGCATCGATTGCCAATCAGTTGTGCAACACATTTCTCTACAGTTTTACGAGCTCTGTTGGATGTGTTCTGTGTTATAGGTTTCTCACCTCTGGGAGCACCGGAAGAAGGTTGGGACACTAGATCTTTTACGGTCACTGGTGGTCCCTCCCCAGTGACCTCCTCTCTTTTAACGCTCAGCTTTTCATGAGACAGCCCACAGCTCGGTGCCCTGCTTGGCAACACAAGAAGCAGTGAGTACACACTTCAACATTTTGGGATATACATTGCATGCATTTACCCTTTGCTTCTGATTTTAATGGTGGTTGTGCACTTGCTGCAGCTATATTAGCTTGCTGTTGAACAGCAGGGCCCATGGACATAACTTTCTCTAGGTTCTTGGTCAACGCAGATACTTGTGCACAAAGTTCATGAATGGCATCGTGATTGGCTTTAACTTCTGCGTGACTCAGGGGAGCATATTGCACATCTACATCATCCTGCTGTGTGACACTTGCAACTGTGACTCTGGGTTTGTATATGTGACCTATTAGTTTTTGCCTTTCAGTTTCCTCACTAACTGACTGTGTAATCAGTACTAGTATCTGATCATCTGTGGTTGTCTGTGTTGCTATTGCTGCTTTGATGTCCCTCCGGACAAAAGTGTATTTTTCATTCAGACCCTGATACAGTGAGTGTAGGAAAACACCTTGGACTAGTTTACAATCATACTGAAACTCAGATTCTGTTCGTTCTGAAGCAAACAACACTCTCTGTTTAAGCCCCATTAACCTATATACAAACTGTTGAGGGGATTCTTTGTCCTGTTGTTTTGGATTACTCAGCTCCTGAAATAATTCAGTGCTACTTTTGTCCCTAAGGTGAGCTCTAAGGAACCGTTTTAACTCAGGCACTGTAAGGCTGTCTTTAGTGTCAAGCATCTCTTTGAAGGTACCAAGTGTGATTACCTTTAACACTGTTCGAATAATTTCTGACTCTGTGAAATTTGAAATTTGCTTGCAAATGCTGTTAAAACTCAAGTCTGAATCAGAAATCTGTCCATCATAAATTTTGAACTCTCTACATGGCAAATAGGATGCAACATCAGAGAACTTAATCAGACCAGTCATTTGTTCTGACACTCTAGGCAGTGTAACAGTTTGTTCAGCTCTTGCATGTGATGTCAGACCTGTAGTTTGTGCTACCTGCACCCTGGCAGCTGCTGATGTCGAAGCAGATGGCGATACCAGTTCCACAGTCTCTTTGTTTTCTTTGCTGTTGGATGCTAAACCTTGTTCTGTAGAAGTCAACGCATGAACGAGGTCATGAAGGGTCAGCAAGCGGGCAATTTCTTGGTTCTCTAGACTCTGCAGTTGTTCTCCTAACATGAAATCAACGATGAAGTCATAGAGTTCCACTTCCGTCGCCTCCACGCCTGGGACCACCCCTCCTTCCTTCTCAGCACAACACCGGGCTACTTTATAGAGTGCGTTGCAGTTCGAAGAGCTGACCAGCAGGTGGAGCTGCTTCTCGATCCCCCACCGTAGTTCTTGAAGAGTAGCCATGACTGGACTGCTGGTGTCTGCTGTTCAACTCACTGGTCTGGGATGAAAGACGTTTAACCACTGTGGTTCTTTAATGATCAGCACCTGACCACCAGGTGGCACTGATCCCGGACGAGCCCCCAAGAAAAATTTATGTTACACATATACCATATAACCTTTTAAGGGGTGTCTTTTTTTTAGATACACAAATGCATTTTATACACATCCATTCTTTTTTTTAGCCCACTACATCAGCAAAACACTCATTAGTTGCATTCTATGTTGCTTGACCAAAAGCATTTCAAATATGCACCGTGTGCTTAACTTTCTCTCTTTCACTTGTTATAATAATTTTCATTCCCATCCCATCCATCCTCCTTTCTATTGTTTGCCCCTATGTCCTCCTCAGTTGAAACTTGTAGCCGCCGCATAACCAAAACGATATCGATTGGTGTCCTTTGCAGCTTGCGTGATAACCTTGTGGTAATAGCATTTCAGGGGTTTCCATGGATTTTTTCCAAACATATTCTGTCATTTTCCATGATTTATTGTTCCGATAAGCACCAATTAAAGCTACAGCACTCTGTACCGCACCGACTATGCAGAGCATCATGGGTAGCTGCAGCTGCCTGATTCATTCATGTTCTGATAGCCTGTGTCTATTTCTAATCATATCCATTAATCAAAACGGACAGAGGGAGAGATGGAAGGGAAAAACATAGAAGGTTTCATCCTCCAGGCATCAAAGAGTGTGGCTATTTTCTTCCTCTTCAGAGGGTGATTTGCACCTCTTCTCTTTCCTTTGTCATCCAGAACTTATAGCTGAATAATAGAATGGCTCTCATCCGCATGAATGCTTCGGTGTCCCCGATAGAAAGGCGAGCGGCTCCAACAGATGGAAGGAATGAGACTGGGATGGAGAAAGAGTGCGGGAGAGCATGAAAGCAAGAAACGGAGTATACAGTGACACCTTCATAAAAAATTTGTAGCATTCTGTCCATTGCGAATGTCTTTTTCTTTGACTTCTTCAAGTGGTAAACAGAGAAAAATAGGGATAGAGGTGAGATTCTGTGTACTGTTGTAAAAACATTCAAAAGGAAGTGACAGCATTAATTATTCTTCTTAAGGTGAGCCGCCAGTATCTATATCCGTGTGAAATATAATATCATCATCTATTATGCATCTTTACATTAAGCGTCCATTAGCCCATCCTATATATATATATGGAGAATTGCCTGGTTGATTTCCATACATGGAGAACTCTTGCTGAATCAACTGATTAATTTGGACAAGACAATTTATCAATCCAAACAACGGTATAAATATATCATGTTTTCAGCTATGCAGAAAAACAGGATAACAGCTTTTCCCTCACATCTCTAGTGGCATAGCATCTGAACAGGAAGTTTTTGAAAATAGCAAGTTTCCTCAAAAGTTTGTTTAGTGAAATATCTTCAGCATGTATTGATCTAACAAAGTGATTTTAAAGGGTACATTGTCAAAAGATTTGACAAACATCCCAGATTAATTATGGATTCAGCACAACTCGTAAGATTTTTTTCCCTCCTTGGACCATCTCTGATAAAATACTGTCTTACCGAATTCTCTTTTTAAGAGATTTCTTATATAACTGTGGTATGTGGGTGTGTGTGTGTTTTGCATAGACTCAAAATAATAATTCTTGTGCTGACCTTCATTCAGTTGTGGACAGTGGTTCTGCAAATTGGAAATTGGATTTGTCAGCTTTAAACTACAAACTCTGCTTTAAATACCAAACTTGAATCAGTAAATCAGTAGAATATGTCAAACTAAGCAATTAAAGGAATAGTTCACACAAATATGAACATTTGTTTAAAAATGTACTCACCCTCAGGCCATCCAAGATATGGATGATAAAACATCACAATAATCCACAAGTTACCCACATGACTCTATCAGTTAATGTGAAGCAAAACATGCATGTTTGCAATAAACAAATTCATCAAGATACTTTTAACTTCAAAATACTAAAGACAGCGGTTATTTGCACCAAAGTCCCTTTCAAGGAAAATCTGTTCACTTGGCAGCCATATTTGCAGTCTCACAAAATGGTATGCAATAATAATGTATTGATTCAAATGATGAAATGGATGCCACCTTATTGGGACAATAAATCCCTCCCTACACCTATCCTAACTCTAACCTAACCTACCTGATTTTTATTGGAAATAAATGCCTTTCTGATGTGAAATGATATTTGAAAAGGGTGAAGAAAGAGTTTGCCAAAAGGTGGTTTTGAACTTGGGTCGATCATGTCAAAAAAACTACAGCAATGTGTTTACTATCTAAACCAATGAAGCTGTTGACTGTCTTTTGTAATGTTGACTAGCCCAATCATGTTAGTGGGTAGAGTTAGTGTAATTGGCGGACTATTTGCACTGACAAAAAATAGCACTCCAAATACACTTAAATTCTCATATATCCACATAATAATGATTTCTCCAGTATAAAAGTCATCTCATCTAAATCATGAGAGGACCATAAACTGCTCAAGCACTATTTACAAGTGAAAACAGTACTAAATAGGTCTAAACAAATATGTTGGAGGATTTTGATGTTAGAGGACAACAAAAGATGGGCTTTTTTTACACTGGAGGAAACGGACTTTATGGATTATGGACTTGTATGTTGGCCAGAAACAACGTTTAAAATGCTTTAATGATGGACTTGTTTCTTAAAAATGTCTTCAGATGAAGAAACAAATTCATTTACATTTTGGATGGCCTAAGGGTGAGTAAATTTTCAGCAAAATTTCATTTCTGGATGAACAATTCTGTACTAGCTATGTTACTATTTATTTATTGTTTGTTTGTTTGTTTACAGTGGTTGCTTCCAAAAGTGGGAAAATGCTGACATCTTAAGCAGTATACATGGGTCGGAGGCATCAAACATTCCCAAATGCAATGTCTGAAGCATATCCACCATTGCCTATGTGTAACATAGACGCTGAGGCGGCGTTAGAATCCATGTGCGGAAGTTTATTACAAACAGCAACAAACATACACGTGTAATCAGGCAGTGGGTCAAAACCAAAAGAGCAGTCCAATCGTTCAACAGTCCAGGGGATAATCCGTAAATAGAAAGTGAGAAGCCAGGCAATAATGTCAAACCTTGAATTCAGTCCACACAAGCAAACAATCCAAATAGGGTAATCCGAGAAATCGATGGTCAGAAAACGAGGCAGAAACATACACGTGAAAGCAATCAGAAAAATCAGAATAACGCTCAGTAAGACAGGTAACTGGCAATACTTCGCGAAGAGGAAGCACATGGTTTCAGCTTAAATAATCCCAAACAGGAAGTGACTGTAGAAGCAGCAGAGGGAGCGTGCAGTCAGTACTCGGGTGAGGGCTCCCTCTGCTGGCTTGGCATTACAGAACCCCTCCCTCTAGGAGCGACTCCTGGAGCTCGGCGAGGACGTCCCCGTGGTCGTGGTGCTGGACGGTCGGGTCTGGCTCGATGGAACTCCTCGGTGAGAGATGGATCCAGAATGTCGTTGGCGGCCACCCATGACCTCTCCTCAGGTCCATAGCCCTCCCAGTCCACCAAATATTGGAGCTGACCCCCTCTACGCCGAGAGTCCAGTAACTCCTTTACCTGATAGGCGGGCATGCCGTCTACATCCAGGGGTGGCGGTGGTTCTGGGGCAAGCTGGCCGGGGTCAGCCTCCGGGTGGACCGGTTTGAGGAGGGACACATGGAAAGAGGGAGAGATACGGTAGTTAGTAGGAAGCTCAAGCTGGTAGGTTACTTCATTAATTCTTTTAAGAATCTTGAAAGGACCTACATACCTTGGGCTGAGCTTCCTGCTGGGCAGCCGCAGCTTGATGTCCCTCGTAGAAAGCCAGACCCGCTGTCCAGGTTGGTAGGGAGGGTGTGGACGGCGGCGTCTGTTGGCTTGGATCTCCTGATCCCGTACAGCCCGCTGGAGACGCACATGAGCACTGTCCCACACCCTCTCACTACGCTTAATCCAGTCGTCGACAGCCGGAACCGAGGAAGGTTCACCTGACCACGGGAACATGGGGGGCTGAAATCCCAGGACGCACTGGAAGGGGGTGAGGCCTGTAGATGCATGAGTGAGTGAGTTTTGGGCATATTCGGCCCAGGGGAGAAACTCTGACCACCTATGTTGTTCGCGACTACAATAAGTACGTAGGTATCGGCCGATCTCCTGATTTAGTCTCTCCACCTGACCATTGCTCTGAGGATGATATCCTGAGGTGAGGCTGACGTTAATGTCCAGCTGTTTGCAGAAGGCTTTCCAGACTTGAGAGGTGAATTGAGTTCCTCTGTCACTGACAATGTCTTCAGGTAAACCATAGATACGGAAGACGTGATTAAAGAGAGTTAAGGCCGTTTCCATGGCTGTGGGTAATCCTTTTAAAGGGATTAAACGACATGACTTGGAGAAACGGTCAATGATTACTAGAATGGTTGTGAATTCATTGGAAGGTGGCAGGTCAGTGACAAAGTCAATGGAAAGATGAGACCAGGGTCGTTGTGGAATAGGTAATGGTTGGAGTAGGCCTGAGGGTAATTCCTTGGGGGTCTTGGATTGGGCGCAGACCTGGCATGATTTAACGAAATCGGTCGTGTCCTTGGTCATAGATGGCCACCAGAATGAATTTTTTAACAGGTGTAGGGTGCGTGATATACCTGGATGACCAGCACTGAGGGAGGTATGAACCCATTGTAATACTTGGCGACGCATCTCTTGGGGTACATAATGTTTGTTTGGGGGACATTGTGGTGGTGGTGGATCTTGTTCGTGCCGGCGATGAATTTCGTCCATGATGTCCCATGAGACTGGAGCCAGAATGACAGTGGGTGGTAGGATGGGTTCAGGTTTGAGAATGTCCATAGGAGGATCATGCTTGCGGGAGAGAGCGTCTGCCTTGCTGTTTTTGCTTCCTGGTCTATAAGTGACTGTGAAATTGAAACGAGTGAAAAAGAGGGCCCATCGAGCTTGACGAGGGTTAAGTCTTTTGGCTCCTTTGATGTATTCAAGGTTCTTGTGATCAGTGATAACTTGGAAAGGATGGCGAGCACCCTCCAGCCAGTGTCGCCACTCCTCGATGGCGGCTTTCATGGATAACAATTCCTTATTTCCCACGTCGTAATTCCTCTCTGCACTAGTGAGTTTCCTGGAGTAGAAGGCACATGGATGAAGCTTGCCTGGTTGACCATGCCGTTGGGAGAGAATAGCTCCTATCCCGCAATCTGAGGCATCCACTTCCACAATAAATGGTAAATCGGGGTCAGGGTGTTTAAGGATGGGGGCTGAGGTGAAGCTTGACTTGAGAGTGACGAAAGCATGACTTGCCTCTTCTGTCCAACAGAGTTTCTTAGGTTTATTTTGGAGGAGTGAGGTAAGTGGAGAAGCTATGGTACTGTAATTTCTGATGAAGCGGCGGTAGAAGTTGGCAAACCCCAGGAATCTTTGAAGCTCCTTGATGGTAGTGGGTTGAGGCCATTCCGTGACTGCTTGAACCTTGGTTGAGTCCATTTTAACTCCATGATGGCTAACTTGATAGCCGAGAAATGAGGTTTGGTGAACGTGGAACTCACATTTTTCAGCCTTGACATAAAGTTGGTTCTCCAACAGGCGGGACAGTACTGCACGGACATGGGTAATATGTTCTGCTTCAGTCTTGGAATAAATCAGAATATCGTCGATGTAGGCAATAACAAATTTGTTCATGAAGTCTTTGAGAATTTCATTGATGAAGGACTGGAAGACAGCTGGAGCGTTGGCTAACCCATACGGCATTACCTGGTACTCATAGTGCCCCCTGGTGGTGAGAAATGCAGTCTTCCACTCATCACCCTCCTTGATCCTGATGAGGTTGTATGCACTTCGCAGGTCTAGCTTGGTGTAAATGTTGGCTTCCCGTAGTTGCTCTAGAGCCGGGGGTACTAACGGCAAGGGGTATCGGAACTTTACTGTGACGTTGTTGAGTCCACGGTAATCTATGCAGGGTCTCAAACCACCATCCTTCTTGCTCACGAAGAAGAATCCGGCTGCGGCAGGGGATGTGGATGAACGGATGAAACCAGAGTCTAGAGCTTCATCAATGTATTCCTCCATAGCCTGATCCTCCGTTCTGGACAAAGGATAAACTCTACTTTTAGGAGGCATGGCGTTGGGAAGCAGATCAATCGCACAGTCCCAAGGATGATGTGGAGGGAGTTGCGTGGCTTTGGTTTTGCTAAAAACTTCAGATAAATCTTGATAATGACTGGGGATGGTTATTTTTACCTGTGTCTCAGGGCTCTCAATGCTTGTGGTGAGACAGGGTTGTAACAGGCTGGAAAAACAGTTCTTCTCACAGAATGGTGACCAGTGAATTAGTTCCCCTTGAAACCAGGAAATGGACGGATCGTGGATGGAGAGCCAGGGAAATCCTAGGATGACTTCGTATTTGGGTGAGTCTACCACATACAAGGTGATATTTTCTTGGTGAAACAGACCAACTTGAAGTTTTAATGTTTTTGTCTGGCAGTGGATACCATGATCGATGAGAGAGTCGTTGATAGCTTTGATCTGGATGGGTGGAATGCATGGTTGGGTTGGGATGTTATATTTCTTGATGATGTCCTTATTGATGAGATTCAATGTGGCTCCAGAATCAATCATCGCTGTCAGATCAAGAGACAGAGTATCAGTTCTTATGGTAACAGGTAAGGTAAGTGATTTATTTCTTAGAACAGAGAAGTTGTGGATATTTACCCCTGATGAAGGTTTGACCTTGAGTGGACATCCCACACTACGATGGCCTGGTTCACCGCAGTAAAAACACAGATGATTTTGTCGACGTCTTGTTCGTTCTTCCTCAGACAGTCGTGAAGCATTAAGTTGCATGGGTTCAACAGATGATTGTTCCATTGTTGGAATGCAGATCGGGGAATTGCGATGACCACTTGATTTAATACGTTGCCTTGAGATTGTCTATCTTAATGGTGAGATTAACGAGTTCTGAAAACGATGAGTTCTCTCGACGACAGGCGAGCTCTGTTTGCAGATCAACATTGAGACTGTTGTAAAAGATGGCTTTGAGCGCCACATCATTCCACCCGCTCTGGGCTGCCAGAGTACGAAACTCAATAGCATAATCAGCTGCAGTTCGGTTACCTTGCTTAGCATGAATAATTTGAGTCGAAATATCCCTGCCCCCTGCGGGATATTCGAAGACCTCATGAATTTGTTGTAAAAAACAATCGACAGATGTCTTGAATAGAGGATCGGTATCCCATACAGCTGAAGCCCAGTCGAGGGCTCTTCCCGTGAGCAAAGTCATTAGAAAAGCACATCTCTTTTCCTCAGACTCGAATCGATCCCTTTGATGATCAAAATACAGTCTCACTTGACGAACAAAACCCTTGCATTGCTCAGCAGTTCCATCAAACTTATTAGGAAGAGCGAAGCTTACCACTGATGGCATGGGAGGTGGAAGGGATCGTACGTAGTGCGTCAAGTGTTCGTTGACTGATTGTAGTTTAGTGAGCTGCTCTTGATAACTCTTCAATAGTTCACTTTGGTAAGCGAATGCTGCTTGCAAGTTGGAAACCTCCGCTGGATCCATGGTAGGCGAAGTATTCTGTAACATAGACGCTGAGGCGGCGTTAGAATCCATGTGCGGAAGTTTATTGCAAACAGCAACAAACATACACGTGTAATCAGGCAGTGGGTCAAAACCAAAAGAGCAGTCCAATCGTTCAACAGTCCAGGGGATAATCCGTAAATAGAAAGTGAGAAGCCAGGCAATAATGTCAAACCTTGAATTCAGTCCACACAAGCAAACAATCCAAATAGGGTAATCCGAGAAATCGATGGTCAGAAAACGAGGCAGAAACATACACGTGAAAGCAATCAGAAAAATCAGAATAACGCTCAGTAAGACAGGTAACTGGCAATAGAGGAAGCACATAGTTTCAGCTTAAATAATCCCAAACAGGAAGTGACTGTAGAAGCAGCAGAGGGAGCGTGCAGTCAGTACTCGGGTGAGGGCTCCCTCTGCTGGCTTGGCATTACACTATGATATACAACAATCCTGTCTGTGCATTTCATGTAGTTGAAGTGAGTGCTTTTATTTATAAATGGTCTTTTATGAACTCATGACTCAATTTCTCTTGAGAAAAAAGCATTCTATTTACTAAATGTTCACTTGATGATTTCTAAATCATTATGGTGCCTTGGAAACCAGTCTGAAATACGAGGTGCCTTTTGAATAAAGCAGCATACAGCTGTACCTTCATGTGAATAAGCTCATTTTCAACATTTACTCTACCCATCCAGTCACATACAAAGCCATGCAACATTAATGTCAATGAAAATTATTCATGCAGCCCCAAGGAAAATGGATTACAAAAACTTCTATTTTACAAATGTAAAAGGATTTCATGCAATTAAATTAGCATGAAAATACTATCTATATTAGTTTTTGTGGTCCCACTTTATATTAGGTGGCCTTAACTACTATGTACTGTGGCGGGAGGAGCCAACGACAGACACAGTGGGCGTGGCGTCAAGCCTCGGAGAGGTTTTTATTAAACAATATATTAAAATAAAGTGTTCAAAGGGGGAAAAGTGTCCAAAATAAACAGGGATCTGGTGTCCTCATCGTGCTGCGGGGCTGTGTAGGAGGGCAGTGTTCAGGAGGGAAGGGTCCAGGGAAGGGGCGGAGTCCGGTGGCCGCACGCGCTCCCCTCTCGGGGCCGGGAGCGAGTGGCGGCGGCGTCCATCTTCGGAAATCCCGGCGCTTCTGGGGGATTCGGCGGCCCGGCATCCTGGCCCGTCAGCCGCCTAACGGGTGCGGCAGTCCTCCTCGACGCTCCCTTCCTGGACCCACGAGGACACCAGCGTGCATGCACGGGGGAGAGACCGGTCTCCCGAGGAGAGGCGCGTTCGGCATTTAACGGCGGCGGTGATGAGGCTCTATTCACGTCAGGTGCGCCTCATCACACGCCGCCAGCCCTGGCTGTTTCAGCGCCCCTCCTCTCTCACACACCCACTCCTGTCGGGAGCCTGGTGAAGGGCGGCGAATATGGGACGGGGTGGTGATGATGGACAGGGGGGAGGCAGCCGACTCGTCACAGTACTTACATTTAAATTATGTTTTTATATTGTACTTATATTTAAAAAAAATACTTGAATAATTACATTTGTAATTAATTTCTGTAATAACATTTATAGTTGCACCATTGACTCATCCCTTACATCTTAACCCTACCCATACCACCAAACTTGTCCCTAAACTTACCCGTATCCCACCTCAATAGCAGCAATAGTGTTATGCAATACAATATTAACAAAATGGGTAAATTGTACTTATTTTTTATTTAAGTAGTTAAGGCCACCTAATATAAAGTGGGACCATTTTTGTTTTGTTGGTACTAAGATACAGGGACTGCTTGTTTTGGTGTGCATGTGCATGTGTAAAAGATTTGAGAGTATGAATGAGAAATGGAAGAGAGTGGAGTGACTCCTTTATTTATTCAGTCTTCTGCCCTCACACCCAGTCCTCTAAAAGAGGTAAATCTCGTAACAGCCACTAGGGACCCACATGCTGCATCCCAATGTGGAACATGTTGCTCTGAGATGTTGAGTGGGATGAAGTGGTAAGATGGTGAGATGTGTGTGGGTGTGTGTGTGTTAAGGAGGACTAAGACTGGAGAGTTGCTTGAACAGGGTCACTTGTCTTAACCCTGTCTTGATATTAGCTTTTCAGCACAGCTTTTTTTTTTTTTTTTTTTGATATACCGTGAGAGGCAGAAACCAATGTTATTTTATTACAGTGCCTGGAGGGAACAAAATTACCTTTTGGCCAGGTGAACGTACAAACTCACCAGCCACCTATATTTTTCTGTTCAAATATATATATATAACACATATATAATATTGAATACTGTAATATTGTGAAATATAGCATTGAAAATAACTGTTTTCTATAGGCCTATATATATATAATTTTGTATTTATTCCTGTGATTAATTTTAGCATCATTACCCCAGTCTTCAGTGTCACATGATCCTTCAGAAATCATTGTAATATGCTGATTTGCTCAAGAAACATTACATCCATCCATCCATTTATTATAAAACATGGTCATAAAACAGGCAGGGTCAGAGATCGGCAAACAGGTATGGCAAGGGCAAGACAAAGCAATCCGTGGAACAAGCGTGGGTCGACGATCAACGAACAGTATCCAAAGGGCAAGGCAGAGAGATAATCCAAAAGCGAGAGCAAAAGTCCAAACGGGGAGCGAACAGAGTCCAAACGGCAGAGGCTAAGGGTAAATCCAGTAAACACGGGCAGGGTCAGACACGGCAGGAAAACAAGGCAAGACCAAGACTAGGACTATGGCTCTGTAAAGTTGCTATCGCTTGGTGAGTGATAAATGCTAACAATTACAGGAACAAAACAGAAACACGGAATGGCACGGTAAAGCAGCTAGCGCTAGGTGAGCACTAAACGCAGATCAATACTCGGCCTCGATGCTGAGGAAGTCCATGGCTTATATAGTGTGTGTTTGGGTGATGGTGATTGCGAGATGGTTCTCAGGTGTGGGCGTGATCATTGTGAACAGCTGTGTATGAGTCCGTGTGGTGAACGAGTGACCTCTGGTGGCTAATGAACGGAAGTGCATGGTCAGGATTCATGACACCACCCACCCACCCATCCATCCATCCATCCATCCATCTATCTATCTACGTCTACTACGTCTATATAATGTACTTTATTTGCTCTGATTGCAAAGCTGAAAGTATTAACAATATATTTTATATTGCATAGTTTTTGATCAAATAAATGCAGCCTGGATGAACATAAAAGACTTCTATCAAAAGCACAAAAAAAGCATCATTTCTACTTACGGTAGTGCACTATTCCTCTTTAAATAGAATAAAACTGTGTGCAAAAAATAGAGAAACAGTTCTTTTTGCAGTCACACTGTTTTGGTTCACTTTAATTAATTTATTTTATTTTTTTACTTTTTATTTTGGAACCCAGTTTAGATTCCAAATATTAGCCACAGTATTTGAAATGAGAAAATGTTAACAAAGTGAACATACAAAGTTTTGCATTCAAAATGTACATCATAAACTAATCACACCATATATTTAAAGTGAACTATTTACTTGCAAATGCAAATTTAGTTTATTTATTTCTATTTTTGTCACTTTTTGCCTCAATGAGAGGGAGGGATGGAACGACACAGGCCAAACTCGAACCCAAGTCTCCAATACAAGCTCCATGACTTGACATGTCTGATACATGTGCACTTGTTCTGACAACCAATATTATTTTATTATAGATATTTTTTTCTTTTCATCTGCTGGTCTCACTGAGGTCTTCACAGACATCTTCAACATCTCACTAAATCAGGCTGTTGTCCCCACATGCTTCAAAGCTACCACCATCATTCCAATCCCTAAGAAGTCATCTCCATCCTGCTTCAATGACTACCGTCCAATAGCACTCACTCCCATCCTCATGAAGTGCTTTGAACGGCTAGTCTTGCACCACATCAAGTCTGTCCTCCCCCCCTCCCTGGACCCCTTCCAGTTTGCATATAGGTCCAACCGCTCGACCGATGATGCCATCACCACTGCCCTCCACCCAGCCCTCACACATCTGGAGAAAAAAGACTCATATGTCAGGATGCTGTTAATAGACTTCAGTTCAGCATTCAACACAATCATCCCTCAACAGCTCACTCACAAACTGGCCCAGCTGGGGCTCAATACCTCTCTGTGCAACTGGCTGTTGGACTTCCTGACCGGGAGACCTCAAGCAGTACGGGTCGGCAGTAACACATCCAGCACCATCACACTGAACACTGGGGCCCCCCAAGGATGTGTGCTGAGCCCCCTCCTCTTCACTCTGCTGACCCACGACTGCACACCATCACACAACTCCAACATTTTCATTAAGTTTGCGGATGACACGACTGTGGTGGGTCTCATCAGCAACAGAGATGAGACAAACTACAGGAGCGAGGTGAGCCGCCTGGCCAGGTGGTGCAGTGACAGCAATCTCTCTCTGAATGTGAAGAAGACGAAGGAGATTGTTGTTGACTTCAGGAGAGTACACACTCAGCATGCCCCTCTGACCATCAACGGTGCGACTGTGGAGAGAGTGAGCAGCACCAAGTTCCTGGGTGTGCACATCACTGAGGACCTCTCCTGGACTAACAACACTGTAGCACTGGCCAAGAAAGCACAGCAGCGTCTCTACTTCCTCCGCAAACTCAGAAGAGCCAGAGCCCCGGCCCCCATCATGTGCACCTTCTACAGAGGCACCATCGAGAGCATCCTAACTAGCTGCATCACTGTGTGGTATGGCGCTTGCAACGCATCCTGCCGCAAGTCACTTCAACGCATAGTGAGAGCAGCTGAGAAGATCGTTGGTGTCTCTCTCCCCTCCCTCCAGGACATCTACAGCACCCGTCTCACCCGCAAAGCCCTCCATATTGCAGGCGATCCCACCCACCCGACACACAGCTTCTTCAGTCTGCTGCCATCAGGGAGGAGACTGCGGAGTCTCCAGGCAAGGACCAGCAGACTGAAGGACAGCTTCATACATCAGGCTGTCAGGAAGCTGAACTCCCTCCCGTCCTTGCCCCCCCTCCCCTCTTTCACCCCCATTTAACACAGCAATACACTAGGAACTCTGACTCTGTGACACCCCCCCCCCCCCCCCCCCCCCCCCACCGACCAACAAACTGTGACCGGCACCTGTCACTTGTGCAGCATTGGCTGATCACTACCCATCCAACATTGACTGCAAATTACCTCTTCGGATAGTCTGACAAAAAGCTATCCGAACAGCCACTTCGACTTGTCACTTTAACAGACTGATAAGCTCTTCTTGCACTACACTCATGACAAAACAAAACAAAACAAATCTGCACAGTTTTGTTTTTGTACATTCAACTGGTTTGCACTCCATCTATGTGCCATGTGCCTTATGCACTTTATCTATCTCTCTTTTTTTTATTTTCTACAATGTCCTCAGACTGATAAGCTCTTTTGCACTACAAATATATCTACACAGTGTTGTTTTTATTTAACTGGTTTTGCACTCTATCTGCCATGCGCCTTATACCACTTATCGATCTAATTCTTATTTTTTTCTACAATATCCTCATTTGTATATTTGTATAGTTGTATGTACATATGCTTAAACTGTATTTATCTGTATCTGAACGTGTTTAATGTTAACTGTATGCACCAAGGGTCTGAGAGTAATGCAATTTCAATTCTCTGTATGTATGTGCTGTACATGTGGAAGAATTGACAATAAAGCTGACTTGACTTGACTTGACTTGGTGACAGAGCCACGACACACACTCATGGACAACGCTTTCCTGCCTTCATTTAATCACTTAGGGTAATATTAAAATCTACCAAAAAAAAGGGCACACATCTGGATGATCCATCATTCAAAATAACTTTCTTAAACCCAACGGACAGTTTAATTTTTCCAATGTTTACACTAATTACATTTCCAACACATTTCCAGGAGGCTCTGATTAGCTAATCCTGGCTGTGATTGATGGACTGGTTAAGGAAAGGAAAGTTATTTGCCAGTAGAGTGTTAAATGGATGGTTTTGTATTACCAGCTTAATCTTCTGTCTGAGTCACTAATTATCCCTCTGTCAGCAGAAGCAGCGTCACTGACCTGCATGGTGCCGTCTCTAGGGTCTTGTTAGCGTGTTGCTGGCAGCAAATTGTGGCCTAATCATGAACGATTGGATGGCCCTAAGTCTTTCAGCCCAACCTCATCCCTTGCTCTGTCACATCAGTCACACATTTTCCCTGGAGAATGTCATTCAGGCCCAGCACGTGGAAAATAAAACCTGTTGAAAATGCTATCTGTGTAGTGGAGTTGTGCTGTTGAGCGATGTCAAGGCTGATGTCTGGGAGGGGATTTTGGAGATTTGAGCTGACTGGCCGTGAAACCTGTGGTGATGACTGCGAATACCTACGAGGAGTCCATGGTGAGCGTTCACTCAAGGACAGCGTGCAATTATAGTTATATAGGCTGTTCTTTTGAACTGTTTGCTGTGAATTTTTGTGGGTTTGTGCTGAAACACATAAATGACATGACGTTTTGTCCAAACTATTAATTAATTAAATAGATTAATTGTTCAATTCAAATGTACAGTGGCTTAAAATATTATTACTTATAGCTGTTTTGTAATATTTTTATTTCTGAATGTAAAAAAAAAATATTTTTTTATGCTGTCTATTTGAATGAATTTTAAAATGTAGTTTATTCCTGTGATGCAAAGCTGAATTTTCAGCATCATTACTCCAGTCTTCAGTGTCACATGATTTTTCAGAAATCATTCTAATATGACGATTTGCTGTTCAAGAAACATTTCTTGTTATTAGCGATGTTGAAACCAGTTGTGCTGCTTAATATTTTTAAATAAACTGTTTTTTCTTTTTTTATGGATTCTTTTAATAGAAAGTTCAAAAGAGCAGCTTTTATTTGAAAACAGAATCTTTGTAAAATTATAAATGATTTTACTGTCTAATGTCTTTACCTTTGATCAATTGATTGACCCATTCATCCTTAGTGAATAAAAGTTTCAATTCAGTTGAATTCAATGCAATGCAATGCAATGAAATGCAATAAAATACAATACAATTGAAAATATGATACAATACATTACAATACCATGAAAAATAAAATAAAATAATACAAAACATACCCCAAACTTTTAAATGCTAATGTGTACATATTGGCACTTAATATAATGATTAAGATGTGTAACATCAAGATGTAGAGAAAGTATGTTATCAATTTTTACTTGATTGGTAACACCGCATGACTTTTTTTTCTTCATTAAAATGAAACCAATATGAATATAATGACTACATTTCTAAAAACTTGGCCCATGTGTTTAGATTTTTTAAATAATTATAATTTTCTTTATTGTGGGCCCTCTTATTTGTCACGGACCTGCCTGTCTGCCTGCCTGTTATTTTGAGTAATTGAAAAACACTTTCACAGTCATTTTACAAGTTGTACTGTTTGAATATTTGTCAATTCACTGATCTTTAGATTATCTTTACTATTGACACTTGTATTTGCCTCATGCATTTGTATCTTGCGAATCCAGCACCACTAGACTGCCCAAGAAATTATCAGTTGCTGTAAAGGTAACAGAGTTGTTTTCAAGCCATAGTTTGTGTTTCGGTACCAATATTGGCCTGCAAATTGCAGCTATTATATTTAGTTCTGCTGTAATCTTAGTTATTTTCCTGTAGTAATGACAGCTTTATGCCTGTCGTACTCCTGACTTGATAGGCTATCAGAAAGCGAGAAACAAAATAATGATGGGGTTCACCTTTCATCCTGATGTTGATTCCATTAATTTGGATAAGAAAACAATGTTGCAACGATTGGATACAATCTTGAATGCGTTATGTGCCTTTGAGATGCTTTCACTCATTTCCCCGGTTAAGAAATAGCTTCATTGCATGCAGACTTCATTGTAATTTTTTTCTAGGGCTCTATGGGATTTGAATATTTCATTATAAAGAATAATGAAAGCAGAAACTACCATCTTTATTTGCCTCAAACAGAATAGTGCAAGTAGGAGTATAATTTTCATGCAGGCACCATTTCTCACAAACCATGAACTTCATTGAAAACAAGACAAATATATCAAGTGGATTCTACTCTATGCTTATCCACAATATAATGTTATCAAGTGTTTTGTGAGCTGCAACTAGATGTTTCATATTACATTTTTTGTAAATTAGTTTCAAGAAAACCTAGAAGACACCTGTTATCGCTATTGTATAATATAATGAAACATACATCTCAAATTAGCTCTTATTATAAGCAAGAGTAAGATGTGCAGGAAATCATAATATATCAAAATTATATTAGTTTTATACCTCTTTCTTGTGTCTAAGTGACTACATGGTTATAAAATACCATGTAAGATACAGAATAATCTTAGAAGTACAGAACTACAGAAGATAATAAAGAATAAATTCCATTTATGTTCTATATTATAGATGAGACCAGAGGTAGTTATCACACAGGGAAGTTACTACAAGGTTATCTTAGGACTGTAAATTCTCAGTCCTGTAAAATCTCAGTTACTGTAAGGTTTTGAATCAAAAGGTATGTTGCCAGAAAAGGTCAATGTACAATCAGTGAACTATATCTTTTTTTCCCTGTGCAATAAGTGGAAATGTTCAATAGCTTTTTTGTATTGTATTTTAAATCAAGTAAATGCATTCTTGGTGAACATAAGAGTCCTAATAAAATGCATAAGACTTTACTAAAATGTAAAAACTTTTTAGTAAAAAAAATTAAATTACCAACCACAAACTTTGGAATATAACACAAGCAGTTGGAATATACAACCCGAATTCCGGAAATGTTGGGATGTTTTTTAAATTTGAATAAAATGAAAACTAAAAGACTTTCAAATCACATGAGCCAATATTTTATTCACAATAGAACATAGATAATATAACAAATGTTTAAACTGAGAAGTTTTACAATTTTATGTACAAAATGAGGTCGTTACAAATTTGATGCCTGCTACAGGTCTCAAAATAGTTGGGATGATGGCATGTTTACCATAATGTAGCATCTCCTCTTCTTTTCAAAACAGTTTGGAGACGTCTGGGCATCGAGGTTATGAGTTTCTGGAGGTTTGGTGATGGAATTTGGTCCTTCCAAAACATGCAAGCTGCCCATACTGTATGCACTTATGCACCCCCATACCATCAGAGATGCTGGCTTTTGAACTGAATGCTGATGACATGCTGGAAGGTCTCCCTCTTCTTTAGCCCGGAGGACACGCGTCCAAGATTTCCAACAAGAATGTCAAATTTGGACTCGTCTGACCATAGAACACATTTCCACTTTGAAACAGTCCATTTTACAGGACACGACAACACTTCTGGACCATGTTCACATATGGCTTCCTTTTTGCATTATAGAGATTTAGTTGGCATCTGCAGATGGCACGTCAAATTGTGTTTACCAACAGTGGTTTCTTGAAGTATTCCTGGGCCTATTTAGTAATGTCAATGACAGAATCATGCCGATGAGTGATGCAGTGTCGTCTGACAGCCCGAAGACCACGGGCATCCAACAAAGGTTTTCGGCCTTGTCCCTTACGAACAGAGATTTCTCCAGGTTCTCTGAATCTTTCGATGATGTTATGCACTGTAGATGATGAGATTTGCAAAGCCTTTGCAATTTGACGTTGAGGAATGTTGTTTTTAAAGTATTCCACAATCTTTTTACGCACTCTTTCACAGATTGGAGAGCCTCTGCCCATCTTTACTTCTGAGAGACTCTGCCTCTCTAAGACATCCCTTTTTTAGCTAATCATGTTACAGACCTGATGCCAATTAACTTAATTAGTTGCTAGATGTTCTCCCAGCTGAATCTTTTCAAAATTTCTTGCTTTTTCAGCCCTTTGTTGCCCCCGTGCCAATTAGTTTTTTAGACCTGTAGAAATCATCAAATTTGAAATGAGCTCATTTAGTGGATAAAAGTTTAAAATTTCTCTGTTTAAACATTTGTTATGTTCTCTATGTTCTATTGTGAAGAAAATATTGTCTCATGTGATTTGAAAGTCTTTTAGCTATCATTTTATTCAAATTAAAAAAACGTCCCAACATTTCTGGAATGCGGGTTGTAGAGCACAAGGTCTGGGTAGATCAGATGGTAATCAAACAATCAGTTCTTGTAATCAACATGTTGGATGCAAGAGAAATGGGCTGGAATTTGACAAGGGCCAAATTGATATGGCAAAGTGACTGTTTCTCTGAAATGGCATGGCTTGTGTTCTGTTCTCGGTCAGCAGTGGTGAGAATTAGAACAGTTGTCAGAAGAGGGACAAGTCACAAACCGACTACAGGGTGTTGGGCACCCAAGGCTCATTGATGCACAAGGGCAACGAAGGCTTACACAAGTCACACACAATTTTAGTGATGTCATGGAAGGAATGTCACAACACTCAGTGTCAGAGTGTCATGCTCTAAGAAATGTTCTGCTGGAAAACCCGGCTATTCATGTGGATATAAATTTGAAATGTGATACCCCTAAACATTGTTGCAGATCAGGTAAACCCCTTAATGGCAATGGTGTTCCCTGGTTGAAGTGGCCTCTTTTGGCAGGATAATGCACCCTGCCATACTGGTCAGAGAGGCTTTGAAGAGATCAAGTTGTTTCCTTGGATTCCAAATTCCAAAATTCCCCAGATTTCAATCCATTTGAGCATGTATGGCAGTGGTCACCAACCTTTTTAAGATCAAGATCTCTGATGTCTGCCTTTATAATAGAAAAGATCTATTCGGATTCAGTATTTTTTATTTATTATAATTTTTTTTAACGAGCAAACTGGCCAATTCCGATACTGGTTGCCAATTCTTTTAAAGCAATTTTTATTTTTTGTTTATTTGCAAATTAACAAGAAAATTACAATTACTTATATCAGCCGCCAGTAATAACTGTAGCAGAATTAAATTGCCATCAACTAATCTGTTCGTCCAGCGAACATTCAGTGTAAGTTCCATATCAACTCTAGGAAAGGATATTTCTGTGGCCACATAAAATACTTTCCTAAGTATTAATGCATTAGAGCTTGTAGTAAGGAAATCGTAAAGGGACATTAATATGCAAGGCAGAATCAGAAACTCATACAATTTGTGCACAAGAGTTTTATTAACTAAACACTAATACAAACTAGTCTAACAAATAAACATACAATCACTCATACATGGGGAAAGGGCAAATGAGAGTTGATGGATGAAATCATTTAGAAACCAGAGAATGAAGCTATGAAAAGTGTCAGTTAACCACCTGGGTAAAACCATCAGCGCCGTTTATAACAGGGTCTATAGCTTATACCAAACCTCTGTTTCGTTTAATTAAATGTACGATACTTGCATTGCCTTTGGCGTTGAACGAGTGTCCGGATGCAGTCTCGGATGAAAGTCTTGATGGTTTCAAGGTTTTGGACTTGCAATCACGTTCTTCCTGGTTTGAAGAGTGACGAATTCCAAAGATGTTCCGACTCAATGGTGATTGGGAGTTTCTTCCCAGGTGAAAAGTGAAGAAGAGTTAAGAGACATCAGCTGAGATCTGGTTGAATGGAAAGACAAGACCGCAAGGCCTGGCACAAAAACTTAAGGGTCCAGAAGAGTTCTAGCTCACATCCTCATCTTCTCAGAATCTAAAAGATCTGCAAACTGAGAGGCGGGTCACTGATGTGAGAGCTTTATCTGATATAGAGGTCACACCTCCAGGGTGTCAAAGAGCCAATGGTGTCTTGAATTTGGAGGGAAAGTTTATGACTCTTTGTCTCTGAACATGGTAATTTATATATGTAATTCGCCTGGGGTTAATGCACAAACTACTAAAGATTCTTAGGACACTAATATGTTGGATAGGCATCAACATGTAATATTCACTCTCAATTAGATCATCTGAAGACGAATTGATAGAGACCAAACATGGTAGAAGTGAGGTGATATTAACTAGCGATCTATCATAAGCATGCATAAAACAGTATGCAATACACAAGAACATATACAAGAACAGTAATATTATACACAATGACCAGAAGATATGTGTGTTCATTCAAAGAAAGGTTTTTCTATGAATTAATTAGAGAATAGTCCATTTTTATGGCCTAATGTGTTGCTCTGCCCACATTCATTTGAGCAATAAAACTAGTGTTATCAGATCGGTTGCCATGGAACCGGGGGCCTGGAGTCATACACAGACATACGGGCACCCAGTATGTGTATTGGGTGAGGGGTCTGTGATTATTATATAATCTAATAGTATAATCTAATAACTAATTGATTTGTTAAATCAAATGAAAAATGGTGTGTCTGATTGGTCCAAATGCTACATTGGTTTGAATTAGATTGTATAATTTTAAGATTTAAAGCAAAAATTAGAACAGTCTGACTTTATCTTTGTAAAATGATGCTACATAAAAACATATATGAACGAAACAAAAACAGCAGACGGGCTGAATGAGAAGAAAATTCACTCTTTGACAGCAGGTGGTGCTTACTGAACAGCAGCGATACAGCATTTCCTTGGTTACCGCTGTGAACAAAACAGTGCTATGCTTTAACCGTGCATTCACACCGCTGCTGACTGGAATGGCTGGAAGTCATTCATTTTCAGTATCTTGGTCGATGTGGGCATCGAGGAGAGTTGACGTCAGGTCAACTTTATGGTAATGAGCTATGGCAGGGCAGTCAGAGCGAATTTTCACATCTAAGTGCATCACACAGAGGAAAGAAAACGCCATTTAACTTTTCTGAAAACAGTCAGTTCCTCTAAGAGATACATTCACATAACCCTTCACCCCCAATTCAAAATTTATATTTTCTTCCTATATTTTGAGCATCATTAACAGTGATTTGCTCTGCCTGTTGCAGTATTTTCTCTTCTTTGTGTCTGTCTTCAGCATCTCTGCCTTCTGTTTAAAGACTCAAGCTCAAATACATGATGTTTTTAGGTGGCCACTGGTCTATGGGATGTGCTAGACCAACTAGTTCAATCCATGGTGGCACCACCTTGCAATTATGAAACTTGAAGGATCTGATGCTAAATTCTTAATGCCAGAGATACGATAGGACCACACTGTAGAGTCTATGCCTACTATGCCTTTAAGAATCCAAATTGCTGAAATTCCCGGTCAGTGGCTTCTCAAGTCTCAGTGCGATCTTCATTGGGAAACTCTATCTGGTGTACAGGTTCTGTCTAAGGTGAGCATGATCAATTACACTGACGACATTTTCACCCTAGCGTGCAATTTAGATCCTGTGCCGTATGATAAGAGGGTTTGGTTGCAGTTGCTCCTCTCTTGTTCCTGCAGAAAAGTCTGTGAAAAATGAGATTGTGTTGTGCCATCATCTGTTCTGTTCTCTCCGAGACATCTGTCCCCAGCAGCCTCTCCTGGTTGGATGAGAAATAAACCTCGCCAAAGCTTGCAGGTGCTGGGCTGAATATTCATTAGGCTAAGTTGTGTTGTAGTGGGAGGATGGAGGTACATCGCTTTGAGAGAAATCAGAAAATCGATGCGATTCCTCCCCGCCTCGTTCCCCCCTGGTTAGCCACGGTGGATTAATCCAGTGGAATGCAATCTACTTCGCCTGTATGAGATTACACAGGCCCAAATCTCAGACAAGACCTGGCTAATGGATAATGCATGCAGGCCTGAGAGATGTAAGGAAACCACAGCAGAGTTAAATATTGCCCTGTTACAGAGGAATGAGCAAGTCTGGATGGGGAGCGAGAAGTTTAGACATGGGAATTGATCGATATTTGCCTTGAGACATATAGAGGGAGTCAGTAAATGTAAGCAGTTAAAGCTGCCCTTTATTTGTTTGTGAATTGTACTGCTGTTTTTCCTTGGCCTTCTTAACACATTAGCAGAGGCAAATATATTATCAATCTGCTAGATGGGAATCGATAAGGTTCGCCACAGGAGTAAGGTGATCTACAGTCCAGCTTTGAAAAAAACTATAATTTCGCTGTATCATGCAGTATCTAACCTGATATTGACATCGGAAAAGAATAAGGGCATTACATTTCACCTAGGAACATCTGGCAGTAAATCTTGTACTTCATGTAGCTCTGCTAGAGTATGGAGCTGGCAACAACAAGGTCATGGGTTCAATTCCCAGGGAACACACAAACTGATAAAAATTATGTTTGAATGCACTGTAAGTCACATTGGATAAACAAATATGGTAAATGCATTAACGTAATGAATTTGGTCCAGTAAGTTGTTTTAAATATTAAATCCTGCCTGTTGTTTATAAAATGATACAGTATATGTAATCAGTGAAATAATGACAACAGATTATGTAAATATATATATAGATATAATGTATAACAATATAAAATAATGTTTAAAATGTTGAATATTATAATTACAAATATGATAAATGATTACTTAAATCTGTTATGTAATATTGGTCAATAATAATATTTCATAATGTAATGATTTTTTAATGAATTAATTGTTAAACTGCTATTTATGCAAGTATTATAAAATATAAAATATTAGAATATAAATATATATTACATTTATTATATTTATATATTTTGTATTTAAAATATATAATATAATAATATTATATTAACTGTATAGTAACATAAATGATCAAATAACACATGTAAATATTTTTGTGTGTTGTAATAAAATATTTTTTAATATTACTTTATATATTATATTATATCTGTAAACGTTAATGTACTGTAATGTTTGAGGTGTTAATTGCCAGTTGCATTCCTTAATTTCAAAATCCCCACACAACCGTCTGGTTTTCTAAAGGCTTTGTGTTTTCACACTGTAGTTATTCTGCTCCAAATGATGAATTCCATTCATTACTTCCACAGACCTGAGGGTCAACACAAGCCATGGCTAAACAGATTTCATTAACCAAGAGCAAGGCAGGCTGTGAAAAAAGAAGCAGTGCTAGTCGACCTTGGCTGTAAGGTTACACGTTTATTGATTGTTATCCCCCTCCCCTCCATCCCTGCCTTTCTTTTGTGGGCTAACAGGTCAGCTCGATAATGTTTCACCCTTTGTGTACAGTGTGTGGAGCATATCTTGTTATGTCTATGGGTAGAGTGCTGTAGAGATAAGAAATGCTTGTGCTTTTGTGGTACTGCAGAATTCAGCCTATAGATTTTTGGAGTATGCGACGTAGCGTGTTTCACGCTAAGCACTGCTGATACTGCTACAAGTGTACATGGAGATGTTACAAATTACCGTGCCCAATTATTTGACTGATATTGACCAAGGATGTGCATACCCTGTTGCGTTTAAGACTTTACATTTGGCTATGTACACACTGCAGTTAAATACGGTTGTCAGTCATCTTTTTAGGGCTTAATCCTGTTATGTACACAGGAGTGTGGTTATTTATGGGAGAGACGAGCGTAACTACAACCGAATTCAGGTAATGACAAGTAAATTTTCATCATATTAGCATAATATGTACTGAACTGACTAAACAAACAGTTATTAATGCAGATTTAATTAAAAGAAGCTTATAAGCAGCTTAAAGTCAATCAAAATTGACACTACTTATGTCTTAACACATATTTCTGGTTTTATTGTGCACAGTTCATTGGTGCATGTTATTCCAAAGAGAAACAATATTTGTTGTCGTAATCTTTCATTAAAATGTAATGACTTTCTCCATTCCCTTGTGAAAAAAATAAAAAAATAAAATAAAGAATCTTTAACACACATTTAAAAAAGAATGGAAAGAATATACTTCAAAAGAAAACACAGAAGCTGAATGTAATGATTTCAGATGCTTAATTGCATTAAATTAAAATGTATTATATTACATAAAATTTGCTTAACTCCAGAGTCCATTTTTGACCCACTTAAGTACATCTTCATGTGCAATTTCAGAATTATATTGTCTTTATGTATATTCTTTATATATATACTTTCTTAATGTATTACCTAGTGTAAACCTTACTAAAATGTATTTGAAATAAATTTATTTTGTCCCAGGTATACTACAAATATATTTACATATTTATATGCTTAATACCTTGCAACTGTACTTTTGGTATACTAAACTGGTATACTTAAAGCCTGCTAAATTGGAACAACTAATTTTTTGCTTTATGCACTTTAATTGTGCAGAAGTAGTGCTGAAGTCCAACTAAAGATATATTGAAGTATATTTGATTGTGCTAAAGTAGAACTATTGCAAGTATACTTCAGGTACACTCTAAATACCTTGTATATAAAGATTGATACAGTGATCAATCCTCATCAATAGTGATGTTAAAACACATCTTAGGCATAATATTAAGAAATATGCATGGTTCAATAAAGAAATGCTCCTAATTTTATATTAGTAAATCTTAAGTGATATGTCAATAAATATGTTAAAGGGGTGGTTGACTTTTTTTTTTTTTGTAGGCTTGATTGTGTTTATGGGGTGCAGTCTAACATGTGTTAATGCTTAGTTTAAAAAAAAAAAAAACACATAATTTACCTTATTCCACACTGCTCTGTCCCTTCTTCGATGAACGCTCTGATGATTTCCTGTTTTTTTGAAGCCCCTCCCTCAGATATACGCAATGGGCTCAGACTGGTTAGCCTGCCCAGTGTGTTGTGATTGGCTAAACCACCAGTGCGCGTCTAAACGTCACACCCGTCAGCTCACTGGCACGTGCTCCAGTTGTATTGTAAACAATGGCGTCGTCTATATTGCTTATCAGTTTGAGCCCGATTGAGACCCAGAGAATATTAGTGAAGAGGATCGCACAGAACCTGTGCAAGCACGGCTGTTAATGGTATGTTTTTTGTTTGTTGTTGTCTCATACGTTTAGATACGCAGTTATTTGTAAATGCTACTGCTTGTTAGCTTTTAATATACGGTTTTATCCTGATTAAAGCTTTAATACAGTATGGCAACCGCATGCACGTCCATGTATAATGCTTCTCACAGCTATGTGAAAATAAGTGTATAATTGGAACAGTTCATTGTTGGAGCTGAGCTGATGATCTGAATGAGAGAGAGAGAGAGAGATAGAGAGAGATGCAGAGCAGAGTGTGTGCAGAGCAGGGAGAAACAGGATTAAGAACCGCTATTTTAGAAAATTGATTTTGAAACTTGTGAATCCATTAGAATCGTTAGAAGACAGAATTGCGATTCATATATAAATAGATTTTTCGTGTACCCCTAGTTTTCTCTTCCTCTTCTCTAAAGCAGCGCAGCATGGCCTCACCCCCTTTGCTGCATGTTCCCTGGGGCGGGGTTTATCTGGGTTTGTGATGTCACAAACCCGGGAAGTAACTCGTTGTAGTCCCTACTTTGTAGGCTTTAAAGGGGTCATATGACGTTGCAAAAAAGAACATTATTTTGTGTGTTTGGTGTGATGCAATGTGTTTATGCGTTTTAAGGTTAAAAAAACACATTATTTTCCACATACTGTACATTATTGTTGCTCCTCTACGATTTTTACAAAGCTCATTGTTATGAGAAGCTAGGCGTGCTCTGATTGGCCAGCTATCCAGTGCGTTGTGATTGGCCGAATACCTCAAGCTTGAGATGGAAATGTTACGGCCCTTACCGTATTGTGATGGGTCCTGGTGTCCTGGTGCGACGACACAAAAACAATAAAACCCATCATAAACTAGGCATTTGTTGCATCCAGTGTGGACATAATTACTGATTATAATGACTTATACTGTCTTTTAACGCGTTGCTTTTCATCGCACCACCGTAGACATTAGCATGTCTGCATTTGTGATCAGAGAAACGACAAGCACTGCGCTACACTGCTCAAAACTTGCGTTTGAATCGTCAGTGGCAAATTCTTTAAATAAGAAAACGTACTTACAGGCTGTGAGTCAGAAGCGTCAGACTGTCCTTGCAAAGATGGAATTGCCCCACTTTATAGAAACAGCCTTTGTGCAAGCCAGCATTAGGCTACTCTTCCAGGTTCAAGAAATAGTCCTCCATAAAATGTGCTGCACACACTCTAATATTTGGGTTGAATTGTTTTGGCAAACACTCAGTGTTGTAAATACAACTTAACCACTGATTTCTAGTTGTGTCATCTTTTGGAAGCCCAAACAAAGTACTTTCACTTTCACAGCGAAACACAGTGTCTCCACGACATGGCACCGGCAGCACCAACAATACTACAGCGAGAATCAAAGTAACGCCTTCTTTCTTTGCATATACATTTGGGCTGTGTTTTGCAAATCTTCCCACACTGTGACATAGACATGTGGGGGCGTGTTTAAATGAGTCATCTTAGGGGGGCGTGGTTGAGTCTTAACTTTTATAAAGAATATCTCTTTGGTTTTGAGACTTTAGTCTTTGCAACTTCAGGGATCGTATCTATGCACAAACAGCTTGTTACACTCCAAAAAGAAAAGAAAACTTGAAATCACATCATATGACCCCTTTAAACTGCCATTATTTTAAAATACAATATCTCTGTTTGCATTGAACTTTCAGCTTAATAATTTTGCAGATATTGTTTATGCTCAAACAGCAACATTACAAACTAAAACGTTAAAAAAGTGAAATCACAATCAACCACCCCTTTAATAGATCTGAAGCATACTTAGTATGAAATAAATTGATTTTAAATAAATTGACATAGTTTTTTTTTACTACTTTAATAAAATGTAATACTGAATAACAAACCAGTTAAAATGATAATCAAGTACATTACATGTGCTTTAGTATGTTAGTCAACACATCAAGTGCACTTCTTTAAAGCACAACAAAAGATAATTAACATATAATGATTTAAAATGTACTTTAAAGTAAACATTACAACTTTTTTAAAAAGTGCACTTAAGTGTTTTAAAAAACACTTTCATATTTTCATTTTTAAATATACTTTTAGGATTTGAAGTACACTACACAGGCACTTTCAATATAATTAGGCACAGTTCTTTTTCACAAAGGTTTTGTTTATGGCTGATTTCACTAAGCACTTGTCAGCCCCTCCCCTCCCCTCCCCTCCAATCACAATCCAATCCATTTTTGCATGTAACACCCACTTTTCACAAATCAATTTATTCTAATAAATACAATCAATCTACTTTATCTGTTAAATATCAAAATACATCACATTATAGAAGTGCAGTGGCAGGGTGAGCAAGGGTATGTTGCATCACAGTGTGTGTCAGGACTCGTATTTTCAAAGTGAGATTTATTAAATCAAACCAAAAAATGTGGCGTAATGTCTGCTTTGGGATATAATTCAGTTTATAATATAATTATGGCATCCTCATTGTGATTTAGGCATCGTGAAGATCAAAGCCTTTCTATCCTGGTCTGGAATGCAAGCATGTAAAAATAATAACTTAAGAAATTCTGTCCAGCAAACAAATGAGCTTGATCCTCAAATATTTTACAGTGTGTAGAATGACTTTTTGCAAAGGTGCTACTAAGCGGTTTATATTCTTGTTGCCATGTTGTGCAGTGAGAATGCTAATTTTGTTGGTGGTGGATCTTATATATTGTGCCTAGATGCATTGAGTGTTGTACAACCCTCTCGGACCTCACCAGGGGTCTCAGTTTTCACAACCAACTTCAAAGAGCTGAGTCTCTATCTCACTCTGGCCAGAACAAGACGTCACTATGGACCTGAGCAACATTTGCTCTGCCGGTAAGTGATGTGGACTGGTGTGAGATGGGAACACTACTTTTGTGTATGGAGAGCAATCCTGACACACACTGTGATGCAACATACCTTTGCTCACCCTGCCACTGCACTTCTATAATGTGATGTATTGGGATATTTAACAGAAAAAGTAGATTGATTTTATTTATTAGAATAAATTGATTTGTGAAAAGTGGGTGTTACATGCAAAAATGGATTGGATTGTGATTTGTATGTATGCAATGCACTTTTCTCAGCATCTTACATGCATGTTCGATGTAATGCATACGTAATGCATTATTTATGAAACCTTATAAGACGGACACATATGGACCACATTTATGAATCCCAGGCAGAGCCACAGCACAAATGTGGTCTGTGAAGAAAATGCAGACGCATCATGCGTGAAATCTGTTTTCTACCGGGTGTGACCTCGGTAATGCATTTTATAATGGAACGAATAACGATAATTGTTATGATGAAACTGCAATGGCCAGACTGGGTCCGTTCTTGAGATATAAGGGAGGACATTAGCCGCGGATTATCCGTATTTGTATTTTGCACACAAACACATCTTTTGTCGTCTGGATTTCAAAACGCCTGCTCGCAAATGACCTGCAGACACAAATTGCATTTAATTACCGTCAAATTCCAATCACTGATCTGACTGACTGTGACTAATTAGGATCAAATACTAAGCACAGATGTGAGTGACGGCGCCGAGATTTTCCTCACATTTAATCTGAAGTTTTCCCCAGCTGCTGTTGGGTGAACCTGACAGTGCGGTGGGGACGTGTAGCATTAGGAGGATTTGTTCTGCTGGAGTCCTCTTCGTGCTTCAGAATACTGGCCTTTGATGCAGGATTATGCCTCTGATTGTGACTCATGCCCTCGATTAGTGTCTGTTTTTGGGCTGGAAAAAAGATCCAGTGTGGCAAAGGCTCAGAGGCCCGATCATCACTTGGTATTATTATCCTTATCACTCAGAAGGGAAAATTAGAGCCTATTAGATACTGAAGCAAATACTGATGAATCACAAGGGAGTAGCTAAAAATAGCACACATCATATCGAGGGTGGAAATCATGCTCTTGGATAGCGTTTTTTGCCTTCTATGTAAGAAGGAAAAGACGCCAGGTTTTATTCATTGATAGTGGCTGTCAAGCGTTCTTAAATGTCCTTATTCTTGTACTTATGTCTATGAATCTGTATTATTTGAAACTGAGGGAGCTTTTGTTCAAGCATTCCTCACTTTCTCCAAACAATTTTTTTACACTGTAAAGATGCATTTCAGAGATTTGAGTAAAGCCAAGTGTGCCTTTCTTAAAACCAGCTGAAGTATAATAAACACCTGTTGTATGGATCTGCACTACATTTGATCAGCTGCATTTTTATGCAAAATCTCCCTCATTGAGCTGTCACATTTCATTTTTTTACTCTTAAATAAGAAACACATTGTAGCAACAATATGTGTATAGTCAGGTTTACATGATACTATAATATTGTTACATAGAACAGAATAGAATAGAATAGAACAGAACAGAATAAAATATGGAAAATATAAAAATAATTAGAATTGTTTTATACACTCAGTAAGAGTTTTTCATATTTTTTAAACACAAGGGTCTTATGGTTATTTTCAATATATTTCATATATTGGAAATAAATAAATAAAAATAAATATGAAGAAATATTATACAATTTAATTTCTATTTTAAAATATCTTTTTTTTTTCTTCCTGTACTGTCAAAGCTGAATTTTCAGCAGCCATTTCTTTAGGGTCATTTTGTGTCAAATCAACCAAATTTCAGAAATCTCTCAGCCTAATTTTTTTTTTTTTTTTAGAATTATTTAATATTTTTCTGAACAAATACAAACATAAATAGTGATGAAAGCCAAAATGTTAAATACCATGGATAAATATTCACAGACTAATCCACTATTTTGTAGAAAGGTGTAAAAATGATTTTTTTTTTACTTTTAAAAAGATGCAGCAGCATTTATTTATTTATTTATTTGTAGGTCTATTATCAAAATCTGTTGGCTTCTTGTTGCATGACATGCCTTACATTTTTTTATTTGCCTGTAACAAAAAATATCAAAGACATCTTAATATCCTCAAAGACGTTGATTCTTAACAATCTTTTCTTTCAGAATTTTAATTTTAAGGCCCTGTATATTTAATTTCAAGAGATATGGGGATGTGGCTACATTAGTAAATTGTTAAATTGTTCATATTTCCAGTGGTCAAAAACTAAATAAAGCTGATATTCATGATTTCTATGTGAAAACTTTTGCAAACACACAAATAAGTGCATATGCACAGTTCATGATTTAACTGTCTGTGCGGTGCAGGATATTCTGAGATGCTGCTTCACATAAGCATCTTTCTATAGAAAATACTTTAAGCCCAGAACTATAATTTCTTTGTGATCAATACTTTTTATTGTTTTCTCGGTCAAGCAGACCGTGCAAGAGCAGTGTGCAAAAATCTAATTAAATTCAGCCTCACAGCACACATCATGTGAGCACACATACGCACACCGCTCATTCAGAAATACTTTTTTTTTTCTCATTTTGTTCTATTATTGGTTCTCCTCACAGATGTATTTAGCTCCAATAACTTTAGTCTCATCAGACTACAAATGTTTCTTCCAAGAGGTTTGAGGTGTTGTCATATAGCTTCAAGCAAACCCCAGGTATGACGTAACATTGGCCTTCCTCAGGAGTCTCTTCTTTCTTGCCATTCTCCCATAAAAACAGCCGGATCTTTGCAGTTCTTCTGGATCTCAGATTCACAAACAATTCATTATTTTGGTTTCTTTTCAACTGAATTGGTCGATCCAATGTGGAGTGAGACATCATTTAGCATTACACAAACAACTCGCATCCTCATTCAAACATGTTACTGATGACAAGGATCATTAGCGATTTGCTCCCGGTCCACAAAATCTCAAGAAAACACCATCAGTGAGTGAGATACAGCCAGTAAGACAGATCGAAGACAAAGTAGAGGTATGTAGAAAAATGATAATGGTTCACATAGCCAAATTTATCTTTCTACGATATCATTTAGGCCATTTAACAATGCCTATTGAAATGTTATTCTACCCACATCATCTGCATTGAGAAGTAAACCATTTTTCTTCTCCGTATAGAGTGTGGGTGTATGTGGACATATGGGGAAAACTGAGCTATTACCAGTCATAAAAGACAGTATAATGATTCATTAACACGTATGTGATGTGTTTATGAAGTGCACAGAAACATTCCCAAACCTTCTCCTCCATGCAGACTGATTTATGGGATTTGTGGGATTGTTCATATTGTGTCTGCATTCTTTAGGATGCAGACAGTAAGTGGAGTGGGATGTTAAGGATGAAAGCGTTCCAGCCTACACCCCATAGCTTTCATTAATGAGTCTAATTAGAGTGCTGTTAATTTGCCATTTGTGCCCCTGGCCATGATCTAGTGCCTTCATTTGCATCCTGAAGGATATTTTTCCTCCGCCAGCTGACCAGAATACCAAGAGGAAAAGGAGGAGAGATGAGAAGACAGTTCAAAAGAGATGGGGACAAAAGAAAGTGAAATGAACACGATGGAATGGAATACAATATTTTCTCAGAGGACAATTTGATTGTTTAGAGGTTGCTCATTTAAGTATCAGATTTTGTTTCCTGATATTTAGCTTAAAATTCCTTAGGAGAAATAAAAATCTCCTAGGACCATCTATCATTTAGAAGCAATTTGTTTTCTAAAGGATATTTGAGTCACAAATATTAAAATCTGTGGTTTCATCTACTAATTCAGATGGACTGATAGTTTTTAGTATTTTATCTGGATATGTGTGCTATGCTCTGCATGCATCATGGCGTGCGTTGAAATAAATATGACTGGTACAACAATTTAGATATAATAGAGGGAATGAATTAGGATATTCCACAAATACCAAAATTAAAGAGGAGACACATTGTGGAAAAAATACACCACCACAATCACAGACATTCCGAGAATTCTGGACAGCATTCTGCTGTGGACAAGATTAGATTTCTCAGTGGATGCCTGTGTGAGTAGAAAAAAATAGGCAATTTGCTTTGTAATTCATGTGGAAAGTCACATACATTTTAAATTCAAACAACAGGTCTGTCTGTCTATCTACCGTTCTATCTAGTGTTCTATCATTAATTCTGTCTGTTGTTTTAATATGTGTTTCTGTCTGCTAATCTATCTATCTGTCGTTCTTTCTATTTTATGTTCTGTTTGTTTGACGTTCTATTATGGATGTCTGTCTATATGTTGATTTGGTGTGGATGTTTGTCTTTCTGTCTATTGTTTTAGTATGAATGCCTGTCTGTCTGTCTCTTTGTTGTTTTAGTATGGATGTTTCTGTCTGTCTGTTGTTCTAGTATGCCTGTCTGTCTGTCTATCTGTTGTTTTAGTATGGATGTGGGTCTACATTCTAGTATGGATGACTGTCTGTTTTTCTAGTATGGATATCTGTGTGTCTGTCATTTCAGTAGGTATTACTGACTGTCTGTCATCCTAGTATGGATGACTGTCTGTTTGTTTTTCTAGTATGGATGTATGTCTTTCTGTTGTTTTAGTATGGATAATTGTCTTGTCTGTCTTTCTGTCTGTTGTTCTTGTATGTATGCCTGTCTGTCTGTCTGTCATATTAGTATGGATGATAGTCAGCCTGTTGTTCTTGTATGGATTTCTGTCTGTTATTCTAGTATAGATGATTGTCTGTCTGACTGTATGTCTGTCTTTCGTTCTTTTATGGATGCCTGTCTGTCTGTCTGTCTATCTGTTTGTTTGGCCATCTGTCATTCTGGTATGGATGACTGTCTGTCTGTTATTCTAGTATGGATTCTTGTCTGTCTGTCTGTTGTTCTTGTATGGATGCTTGTCTGTATGTATGTCTGCCTGTATGTCGTTCTAGTATGGATGACTGTTTGTCTGTTATTATAGTATGAATGTCTGCCTGTCTGTCTGCCTGTCTATTCAGTGTGAATGACTGACTGACTGCGTATATTTCCGTGGTGTACCTGTCTGACATGAATGTATTTGTTGTGTAAAAGCAGTAAACCATGAGTCCACCTTGAGCGAATTTGTATTTGTGGTTTGTTTTGGCAGCGGTTTTGTTAAATGTCAGAGCTGTGTGTGGTGAATTGGATCAGCTGTCAGCTAGAAGGGTCTAAATATAAAGCTATATTATTTGCCTGAGTTTGGGGATTGTTCCTTTGGTCTCTCCTAGAGTCTGTGAGGACTGAGGGCTCTTTGTACACCTCCATTTACTCTCGTCACCACTGGGAATAGAGGGACACATGCCACTCCGAACCCCGTTGTCCATCATTGACAAAGAAATCTCAAGCAGACACAGAAAGAACATATTTGCGTAAAGGTTTAAATGTAAGTGTGTGTGTAATTCTGTGCCATGGGAGACAGGAACTCTTTGTATGTGGAAACAGTGGTGTGACCTATATTGACCACAAAAGACTCAGCCAGGGGTCGGTGTGGATCTCTCTCCTGTCCCCGTGAGGTCGGTGTGTGAATTCAGGGCAGTGGTCATCTCTCAGCGGGACATCATGTCCTCTGTCTCAGTCTGAGCTGTGTTCCAGAGGCGCCGGCCTTTCAAGCCCAATCTCTTTATCTGACGCTTTATGGGGAGGCGAGCTTTTTGCTCACAGAAATAAATTTCTGCCAAACAATAGCAGATAGGCCACAGAGAAGAGTGGGCGGAGGTATGGCTCTCTCCTCCCGAGTGAATCTGTGTGAGGCTAACATTATATACATGTATGTGTTCATTATCTGTGTGTGGATGAAAAGAAAACATGACCATTCAAACCACTTCCAGAGTAGAATAGATTGCAGGCATTCCAGTGCAAATGGATACGAAGCAAGGGCATTTAGCTTGTCAATTTGAAAAGTGAGAGCGACAGAAATATATAATCTATTGGACATAGTAGTCGTAGAAGATTAAAGCTGTTATCAAACAAGAGGAAAAATGGAGAATCAGACCAAGTTTAGAGGCTTAAGTACTCCAAGATTATGGGCAGCAGTGCTAATGTTCAAAATGTTGGGGTCAGCCAGTCTTCAGTGTCACATGATATCCTTCAGAAATCATTCTAATATGCTGATCAAAATTTCTTATTATCAGTGTTGAAAACACAAACATAATATTTTTGTGGAAACCATGATGCTTTTTTTTTCAAAAGTCCAAAAGAACAACATTTACAGTATTTAAAATATAAATATTTTATATTTAACACTATAAAAGAGTTGTCATTTTATCCTTGTTGAATAAAATAATTAATTTCTAATAAAATAAAATAAATAGAAATAGATAGATAGATAGATAGATAGATAGATAGATAGATAGATAGATAGATAGATAGATAGATAGATAGATAGATTGTACTGACTCCAAACTTTTAAATGTTATACCAACATCTTTTTAGTCTGAATGAAGCTTAACGATTAATTGTAAGGTAATATAATTAAAAAAGTGGAAGTGATACAACTTCTAGTTACAGGGAATAGTTGATGATTAGTCACATGCCATTTACCATTCAATTTTTCTTCTCAAAAGTGAAAGTATTATAAACCTCTTTGATTCCAGTTCACCCGAGGCATAATTATTAAGACATCAGGAAGGTTCAACATGGCAGTGCAGTCATTAAAAGAAAAACCCTGAAGGGCCAGCTATGCAATAAAATTTTATTTTATGATAGGAAAAAAAGTCTGGTACAAATTATGTGACAGCATGATTCAGCTGAATGGAATTACAATATGGAGTTATTTTAACCATGTATTTTTCATACATCCGAAAGTGGAAGTGAGTAGAGTTGATATCCAAGTGTTCTTAACTTCTGAAATGCTGGAAATCAACTTACATACAAATGGAAATAACTGCAAAGATAACATCTAAACCCTGAAAGGATCAGTGCCAGATGGCTATGGAACACTGTAACCCTGTATTAAAGGAACATCAGCGACTCATAAATCTAACATAAATACCGAGCACACTGTCACAACAACTACAGCACTGAAAGTGGAATGTTGGGAAAACAAGTCAAAGCTGAAGTAAAATTCAAATGGAACAGGACCTACAAAGAGAACAGTATTAGGTAGAGTGCGTATAAATTACTGACTTTGTCTTTGTCAGGGTTTGATTAGCCCAGTAATTCATAGAATGTACACAGTCAGCAGTTACTGAAAAAGACACAGAAAATATTGAATCTGTGGGCAGTGGGAACTCTGTTCTGGAACAAATACAGTACAAGTTTTATCAGTTTCAAAGTTTCTCACTTTCTTCACTGAGTGAAAGTGACACACTGGCTCTGTTCAAAAACCTACTAAGTTTCTTTGCCCTACATAGGCAGCATTCTAAGCCAGCATCCTAACTGAAAAGCAGCCTCATAAATGACTGATCTGGAACACTCACAGGCAGCAACTCTATCCATGAAGTTCACAGGGGACTCTATTGATTTCAGTACAGTTTAGCATTAGCAAGTTGCTTAGCTAATGGTGAAATACTCTAATAAGCAGATAATTACACACCAAACACTTTTTATTGAACGAATTATGCTATTAATTAACATTTCTTTGGCTTTTCTGCTTAGCTTGTCTAAATGCACAAAGGGGTTGTTGTCTTTGCAAAGGATCCCTACTGTAAAGACTAGTATAGTTGGTCACCAGCTAGACTATCACTAGCCATTAAAATCCTGGCTTGCCTAGCATAGAAATTCATGCTGGTCTAAACAAGTCTATTCAGCAGGGATGCTTTATCATAATCATAAACATAACTTTTGGAACAGAGTGTGCCTGTGATGCCTTACATGCTGTCCATGTGCAATTCAGTGATTTGGAACACAGCCACTGTCCTCACTGCCTAAGGTACAGTACCTGAGTATATTTTCTACACTCGTACTACATGCTTTGGCTGTATTGTAAATCTTTACAGTGGTGCCAATAAAGCTTTGTTGACTCAGAGGGGAAGAGAGAAAGAAATGCTTTGTGATGGCTTTGCTATGTGGTTTCTACTTTGTGTGTTTCTCTTGGCAGCAGGGCTCGTTATCTGTGCGGCTGCATTGATCTTTCCCCGCTGGCTGGCCTTACCGCAGCACCTTCACGGCCCATGGCCAAACCTATTAGCACAAACATAAAGCCCACAGCCACACATTCTCCCATACAGAGTCATTGACGCACACATAAACCCCTATAGACTGTCATATACTGTATCGGCATGAAGTCTCTTCTGTTTTGCAGCCTATTCTGGTCAAGTTTAGACAGGAAGAGTCAGTCTGATCGACATGTAAAGAGACCAGTGACAGTTTGTCTACAATGACTGTTAGATTAAAAAAAAAAAAGCTGTGGAAGAAAACTTTGCGCACTTTGGAGTGTGTTTGTGACCAACAGATTCGAAAATATATATATTCAGACTTTGTAAACAGCACATGTGTTTAGACTTTATAATTAGCATATAGTCCATCCAAAGGCACTAAATAATTTTCAGTTATTTATTAATTTTACTACGCCAATCATTTTCAGACAAAGTAATATATACTGTATATATATATATATATATATATATATATATATATATATATATATATATTAGGGCTGTCAGTTTAACTCCTTAATTAATTAGATATGAAAAAATAACGCGATTAAAATATTTTAATGCAGTTAACTCACTAGCCCCACCCCCAGACCTACATCCCCTTGCATTTCATAGAGCTGACTGTTGAAAAATATGATGCAGGGCAACAACCCCATAAACGAAGTTATACCCTAAAATTCAAGATATTGGGGCAAAAATGCCCCTGTATGAGTTTTTGTCTCATATTTATATATAGAGCAGTATTACAGGGGTGCTATTTTTGTCACTAAGAACACGAGTGCAAATCATGTTCTGTAAGGTGCAAATGTGATTTTATAGTAAATAAGAAGTTATTATTGTGTTATATCAAATACTATAGAATACCCAAGACGTGTCACTTGTATAGTTTTGAAAGTCATTACATTTGAAAATGTATTGCTCAATATGGCCGCTCATTCACAGGAAGCCCCCCCCTTCTGAATGAAAGAGCCAATCGGTAAAGTCATCGCGTCACTGCAGCTGCCATTAGAAGTCCAGGTTGCTATAGAAACAGTCAGCGTTCTGAGACATGCGCTCAGGACAGCGCATGCGCACTAGCTGATCTAGCCTGAAAAATATGTTTTTTTAAATGCTATTTGAGCAAAAGAAACAACATTTATGACATAGTTGTTGTCAGATTTCTTTGGTGATTTCCTATATGAAATTTAATCGCAAATTTTGGAGAATTTGATGTTTCCCCATTCAAAGAGATAAGAGCTGCACTTGCATACATGCCTTTCAAAGATGACCGCCGAGTGACATGACTTGTCTTAAAGAGAATTTGGTTATATTTTAAACACAATATTGTGTGTTTTTGTTAAATTTTTCCAATGAAAATATTACCTATAAAGCCACCGCAGAACTGTTGTGCATCTGTGAGAAACACAGCGGTGTTTAGTTACTGAATGAATCTACGTTTTGAATGAATTGTGTGAACCAATGATTCAGTAGCCCATTCATAAAGTGAGCCAGTTAATTCCTGAATGAATTGACTCATAAAGACATTTACCATCACTTGCTGGTAGTTTTAGTTTCTTCTTTAGAGTATCATTTAATTTATTAAAATAATAAATAAATAAAAACATTAAAATAAATAAATAAATTTTGTCACCATCATGTTGTTTCAAACCTGAATAACTTTCTTTCTTTCTTTCTTTCTTTCTTTCTTTCTTTCTTTCTTTCTTTCTTTCTTTTTTCACTGCATAAAATATGTTATTCAGAAGACTATTGGTAAGCTGATTTAGTTACCAGTGACTTTCATTGCATGAACAAAAATACTGAGATGTTTCTTAAATTATCTTCTTTTGTGTTCCATACTTTATGTTAGGCCATTTTAGGAGACAACATAAAGCATAAAGCATAAAGCATAAAGTTTGTTTTGTTTGGTTTAATCAAAAATAAATATCAAAAACCTACATGACATTAACTTTTTGTTTTACATGACATTAACGAACTGCTTGATTTTTACCGTAAATTTCTGCCATATGGACATCAACTTGAGATAGTCACTACTGACTATCTCTAAATATATCTGACTATGACTAAATATAATGTAGAAACTTTAATTTTCTTTAAAGCTGCTTTGCAACGATTTGCATCATGAAAAGCGCTATACAAATAAACTTGAATTGAATGGAATTGAATTGAATTAAATATAAACACAGTCAATGTTGTTTGCAGGGTTATACCTTATGGACTAGGATTTGGGTGATTTGAATGGCCACTTAAACTTGTGTATGAGAAATACAACAAAAAGGAATACAATATTCAGGACTTAGTTAGTATTTCGTAGTGAAGTATCTGGTAAAGCTCAGATATGTGCAATTTATGTGGCTTGGGAAGCAAATCCCAGCAAAAGAGACTGTGTGTGTGGATTAGATAAAATGGGAATGAGTACTTGAATGATGAGAGGCAGAGAAAGTGTTGAGAACAGGCCCACTGTGTGTTCATAAAGCTCCATGTAATCCTTACAGATGGATTGGGCTGTTCTGCTCAGGAGGGTGGATAAAATGAATTTGAATCTGGCATCTTCCCTCTGCTCCATTACCCGTCCATAAATTTAGGGTCAAAGGTCATGCCCTGTATGAATGTCACACAAGTTGGCGCAAGCGGAAATCAGTCACAAACCGAACATCTTTTCATTGACGAGTCAAGAGCCAGACTTGAGGTTCACGAGTGAAGAAAAGCTTGACAGCCTTTGGGATTACTTCTAAAAGAGCAATTGAAAGATAGAGGGAAAGAGAGTGAGTGTTGAATGAAATAAGGAGAAGCCAGAGTGAGGGAGGGAAGGAACAGATAAACGTGATGAAGTAGCATTGTTGATGGGTTTCACGTCTGTGTTTGTCAGCAGTAAGAGAGTTTAGTGGACCTGCCCTTATCTGGTATTAGCAGGTCTACTGCCCCATTGTTCCTGCCCAAAGACTCATGGGATGTCCAAGCCAACCAGCCAGAGCAGTGCATGACCTTCATGACATTCTGATTCATCTGGATGGAGGCTCACCAGACTTTCCTATCAGACTCTATCATCAGACTCTATCGCTGCATCCAAAATAGAATACTTCCCCATGTGTGAAAAACAGCATGCCAAAAGAGCAGTATGTCCAAACATAGTATTCAAAAAACAGTAGGCGATCAGGATTAACTAGTACTTAGGCTGAAATTCTGAAGTGCATATTTAACTGATACTTTACTATCCCATGAGGCCACAGGAGAGGAATTGTGAATGGCAGTGAAGTGGCAAAACTGCTGCTGGTCACATGACCATATCAACATGGTGGATGTACATGTCTGAATCTCATTCATACAGCCCTTATACATACTATTTAGAATATACTTTTTTAAGGGTTGCAAGGAAAATTAGTACCAGCTCAAAAAATATCAACCTAGTCTCATGGCATTTACGTACCTGGGTGCACTTTTTAGCGAGACACGAAATACATACCAATAACTACATATTAGTTTCAGTTTCCTAAAGAAACAAACACTAGAGGCAGTAAAACTCCGACACCTTTTAGTCCTTTTCACACAAATTTACAGAGTTTTGATTAATAAAGCGTATTTTTTGCACAGTTACTTTAAGAATATCATGTTACGACTTCAAAACAATATTAATATGCTGAGAAATTTGAAAACTGATGCTTTTGAATGTTAGCATCGCATGGGTCTATCTATGGGTTTTCATAGACGGAAAGTTTGTTCGTTATTTCACGGAGTACGGAGCCGTAACTACATGTAACTATGGTTCGACAAAACAGTTCAAGTCTGCATAAAAGGAAGTTGAAATGGCACGGTTGCATCAACAAATGCGTTTTTATACCAGTTTTGCATTTGTTAACACTAGGTTTAGGGTTGGGTTTGGTGTAGGGCATATTTCCAACAGGATAGAGCATTAACTTTTAGGGACAGACCCCGGATATTTGAATTCTGAACCGCCGCAGTACGTACCTGTAGCAACATAATAAAATCCCAGCAATACGTACCTATATCAACATAATAAAAACATGCCAGGGTTCACGTATTTAACCTGTGTTTTAGCATCACTCAGTGGACATTTCTCTTTGAAACTGCGGCGAAACGAACAGTAAGGTACGTAAAACGGGTGTCGCACAGAAAGTGCACAGAGGTACGTATTTTTTTTAAGACCAGGTTGAAAAATATGAAAATTTGGATGCACTGTATGAGTGCAGCTCTTGGCAAAAAAACAAAAAAAACAACATTCTTACAAATTTCTACTAATTTATTCTATGTACAATTCTTGAAAAATTTATAAATTCTAAAACATTTTCTAAATAACACTTTAAAAAACAATCTTTTAAAGGTTTAAAAAAAATAAAAATAAATAAAATGACATGCCTAGAGGTTGCAAATAATACTTCAGCACTGTAAAAGCTCCCATCTTTCCATCTACAGTATTAACCTTTTTACACAACAACCACAGATTATCTTTTCATTAGAAAATGTGTGAGATGAGTTCAACAACTCAGAAGAATTTTGTAGAAGAATTTTGATAGATTATAGTATAATTTGTGGAATTTGGCTAGTAAATTATGTTTTACTGCTATATATATATATATATATATATATATATAAACCCATGAACTTTATCATTTCTATCCTAAGTGTAAGAGTGTAAGATATTTATTTATTTAGAATTCTTAAGATTGTTCTAAAGAAAACATAAGAACATTTTTTAGAAGTATTCTCAGGAATAGAAAACATGAGAAGAAATGTGTTGTGAATCTGGTTTCAGGTTTCTTGTAGAAGTAGTACAGTGAAAGGAGAAGGAAAGAAAAAAAAAACATACAAGGCAATTTTCTAGGAGCAAGAGGGAGAGACTGAAATGAAAGAATCATTTGGTAAGCCCACTTTTTCTTTTTTTTTTTCAGCCTGAGTTTGGAGGTCTGGTAATTCGGTGCCTTCAAAATGACAATTACAAAATGACACCTTTTATGACATCCATGGCGCTTCTCTCTGCCAATTAATAACTCACACACTCTCTTACAAACTTTCTTAATATACCGACAGCTATAAGTGAGCCATTTATACAGCATGTCGATTTTTCTTTATTATTATTATTATTTAATATAGTAAGAGCTGTATGAATACTGTTGTGCTACCCCAAATGTCACCTGCGACCCTCACAGCCTTCCTCTGGGTCTACACTTTACCTCATGCTGTTGGGTAACAGTCCTCAGCAGTGTCTCGACAAATAGGTGCATTTGGGGCACTTAAAATGCAAAACGGCCATTGGGGTCTGGGCCTGTTCAACATTGCTTTGTTGAGGATCTAGCTAAAAATATTGTCTACACCAATAGCATTACAGTAGGGCAGGACTGTCTAGGGCAGGACACAGTAATTGTTCTCTTTTAAAACGCAAAACTCTGGACTTTTGGTAGTACCTAGGATAGCAAAGTCCACTAAAGGAGGTAGAGCTTTTTCACATTTGGCTCTCAAACTCTGGAATAGCCTTCCTGATAACATTCAGGAGTTCAGACACACTCTCTCTGTTTAAATCTAGATTAAAGACACATCTCTTTAGCCAAGCATTCACATAATGCATCTTATAATCTTGTACTGCAGTTATATCTGATCAAATGTACATTATCCCCCGGTTTCACAGACAAGGCTTAAGCCTAGTCCTAGACTAAAGTGTAAGTCTGAGCTGTTTGAACTGAAATAAACTTGCACTGACTGGTCTTAAAATATATCGGTGCCTTTGTTTTGTCTCAAGATGCACACCAGTAATGTTTTTTTCTATGCATGTTTATAAAAATTACTTAAATGTCCTAATTGAACAATGACATACAGAATTACCAAATTTTGCCATAAGTTAAACATATTAAGGTTCTGCAATATATAAATATATTGTGGAAACTTAATTTCCTGTAGAGCTGCTTTGCAACAATGAACTTGAACTTTTATATAACGTCTGTTATTTTGATTTTATTGGAAGACAGTGTCTTGTCTGAGAAAACACTAGTATATCCTCTTCTAATTGCCTTGAGGTTTTGCTGGTTCCATTTAAATGATCTGCTGCCTCTGAAGATGAGTCTTTATGCACTTACCAGTGGCTCTTCTATTATGTGTGTGCACTAGATTGAATTATCTCCTCCATGGGAATTTGCTGCAGTATTTTTGGACCTCTGCTTCAGTATTAATTTTAAGTGATGATCAAAATTTCTCAGTGCAGTTTAGTACCACACAGATCTCTCAGAATTAAAGTAGACTACAGTTTAAAGGATTTGCTGAAAATGTACTCGCCCTCAGGCCAGTTTGTTTTTGTTTTTTTATCCTAACAGATGAAGATGAGGAGAAATTTCCCATTTCATCTCTTGCTCACCAATGAATTATCTGCAGTGAATGGGTGACGTCAGAATGAGAGTCCAAATAGCTGATAAAAACATTACAATAATTCACAAGTAATCCACACAACATCAATTAACATCTTGTTTAGTGAAAAGCTGTGTGTTTAATTTTAAACGGTAGCTTCTGGCAAAAATATTGAGTTCATAATGCATAATAATGCTTCCTCCAGTGAAAAAGTCCAACCCCCGTTGTCCTCTTAAATCACAGTCCACTGGCATTTGTTTAGAACTGTTTTTGACTGTTCTTTTTTATAAACAGTGTTTGATCTGATTGATATGATCTGTGCATATTTCGTGCCTGAATCAGATGAGCCAAATCTTCACTGGAGAAAGCAATATTATGAATAGAGGAAGTTAAACATGTTTTTTTTTTTTTTTTTTTTTAGCTTTATGACAAATACACAGCTAATTGTTTAATGCAAATACTCAACTTTTTACTTCACAAGATGTTAATTGATGGACTGGATTGGTGTGGTTTACTTGTTGATTATTGTGATGTTTTTATCAGCTGTTTGGACTCTCAGTCTGACGGCACCCATTTACTGCAGATGATCCATTGGTGAGCAAGTTATGTAATGCTAAATTTATCCAAAAACTGTATGTTCCGATGCATGTTCATCTACATCTTGGATAGCCCGAGGGTGAACCCTTTTTTAGCAAATTTAAAATTTTGGGTGAAATATTCCTTTATCACGACCAAAGAAAATATACAATTGCTAAATGGCTCTAACCAGTCTGGAACAGCGCTGAAATTTTTGCCGGTCTTTTCAGCGACACAATGGATTGACTTTTTGTGGAGTATTTGTAAGTACATTCCCTGGCATTTGACACTGTTTAAGTGAGAACAGTTACTTTTCCCTCAATTCTCTCTCCAGTGTAATGAGTTGATTCACAGCAGTGAACTGCAGATTTTGTCCTGACCTCGTCTGGCACCAGAGGGGGAAGCCTCTCTGTCTGATTAACTCAATACAGCCAAACTGACAACGATGAGAGCCAACAGAAGAAAAATACAACAGTGCTACGAAACCATTCCTGACATTCATCTGATGGGCAAAACCATAAGCAGCAGTATATGTAAGACATTTTACTATTCACAAGCTTAAAGTCCATCTGATTGTTTTTTTTTTTGCATGACTCTAACCTATTAGCATCATCTCATCTCTCTGCTTCCCTCACTTCCTATCTCTGTCTTTCACCAGGTTTTAATGGGTTATCTGTCACTCCTAAAGCTGAAAGTCACCTTGCTGTCTTTCTCTTATCTGTTCTTACTGGGAGTGAAATGGAGACTATTTTAAATGCGTTTTAGACATTTCAGTAAATGTCACTGCAAACGGAAAGTTCAGATAACGAGCTGAACTATCTCTTAAAGTCTATGATTCAAATGTCCCAAAATACATTTTTCCTTAAAAGTCAGCTACTAATTTATAAAACATGGTTTTACTTAAACTTAAAGGTGATGTTATATACACACTGTCAAGTTTTCATCTGCAAGATGCTGAAAACGTCTACAAAAATCTGCAGGGTAAATTCATTTAGAGGCACTACATCAGCTTTTCAGATTACAATTAGATTATGAATATGGCATTTTCCCATTTGAACCCATCCACAACATAATGGGCCACATAAAGTGCCTACATTGTACAAAACCTCAATTTGTAGCACTTCAAATTACTATAATAAACAGCATTTAGCAGTTAGTTACACTCCAACAATTTCACTACTTATCGAGTATGTTATCAGCATGACTCATATTTTAGCTGTGGAACATTTGGTAAATGATATATTGACTCATTCATAATGTATTGCCTTGATTTCTGTCTGATACAGTCGCTGGCACCATATTGCATGGGAAGACAATCCTATGAGAATAAATTAGCATACCTTATATTTTACTTGCAGTTAAGTTGACAACATAATGCTGTTTGCTTATTTATCTTTTCTTTTTTTGCAATAGAAAAAATGCACCCATCTTCTTTGTCAAAGGTATCCAAATTTGCAAAGTGACCTAACCAATCAATCAGTGGAAAGCAGGCGGTAGTTCTTCGCAATGGGCCATTGTACTCCACTTGGTAAAATTAGGCACAAAGACAGGATCAGCTAGTGCAAAAAATATTGTTGATGGATCAACATTTGACATAAAGACTTTGTGACTCTGTGTGCCAATTTCTCATATACTAGGTAAACTGTCTGTATTCAGCACAGGAAGTTGCCTCTGGTTATACGCATATTGATTATGAGAATTAAAGCAATGAAATGTGCTTAGAGCTCTTTTTTTCCACAATTTTTCTTTCGATTAACCTGCAACCCACAGGCATCCTATTGCCATGGAAACTGAATGAGGGATGGAGAGGTTATCCATTGACTCATTCAATCTACATCACCATCTGCTTTTTGAAACACATACTCAGTTTAGCACTTCTGAGATTTGGATCAAGGAATTTGATGATAACCACTGGGGATCCTGAATTGAAATAATTAAAATAATCATCTTGCCTCCTTTTAAATTAGCAGGCTTCATAAGATTTCAAAGAAAAGTTTCATATCTAAAAACTTCAATCTATTGTTCTCAAAATAAGCCAGTCTGCGTACTGGTTAATTAAATATAATCAGAAAGTCTTTTAGATGTAGTTACAGATCTCTAATTGCTTTTCTATTTATTTTAAGTGAATAGTGTTGAGTGGATTGCTCTATGTGGATATCCAGTGGCTGTCATCTTTTCCTCAGAAGCTCTGTTGTTATATTAAGACTTTGTCTGGGAGGAATTGAAAAGTTGTGTTATTGATTTTGCCCTTGGTTTGACCCTCTGTGTCTGTCAAACACTATCAGCCATCGCAGGGTGGAAAATGTCTGACTTAACTGACACTGACACACATGGACTCAACAGGAACTAATGTGAAAAAGTAGGAATGTCAGTCAGCCTGTAAAAGCCTCAGACAGACATTAGAACTGGAAAAAAGAGAGTAATTGTTGGCACGAAGGATTTACTTGATAACAAACAATGACTAAAATGCATTTATAAACTCCCTATAGAAGGAAATTGAGAAACTGATTGGAATTTATTTTCAACATAAAAGAGCAGTTCACCCAGGAATGAAAATTAGCTAAGAATTTACTCTCAGGCAATCCAAGATGTAAATGAGTTTGTTTCTTCATCTGAACAGATGGAATTTAGCATCTCTTGCTCACAAATGGATTCTCTGCAGTGAATGGGTGCCATCAAAATAAGAGTCCAAACATCATAAAATCATCACAATAATCCACACAACTTCAGTCCATCGATTAACATCTTGTTAAGTGAAAATCTGCATATTTGTAAGAAACAAATACATAATTAAGGCTTTTTTTTAACTTTAAACCATCTGGCCAAAATCCATAATAATGCTTTCTTCAGTGAAAAAGTCAATCTCCTATTATCCTCTCACATCAAAAGAAACATTTGGTTAGAACTGTTTGCACTATTGTCACTTGCAGATGGTGCTTGACCTGTGCATATTTTTCTCTCGATTCAGACAAGACAACTTTTTTTACTGACATCATTTCTGTGGGTGGGGGTTTGCAAAAAAAAAGGGTGTGGCCATGCAGATGTGGTTACAATATGAGCTAAATGATTGAATATTACTTTACATAGGCAGGGTTGGTATCAAACCAGTCTCATGCTGATTATTGTATAAAAGTTATAATTATAATGTTATGGTTTACAGGAAAAGCATTTCCTGATCATTTACACACGCTGAGAGATGAGTTCAAATGATCTGCAGTGATAGAGAGCGTGCCACAGGTGCAGTTTATAGCAAATTGACATTCCTTAAAATTAACAGTAAAATAGTTTTAACTGATCATTGAAAATGATCTTAAGAATGGAAGATTATGGAATTCTCTTTTGAGTGCACAACATACATTTAAAAAAAAAATAGTTCTGTTCTGTTTCATTAGTGATTCAACATCTTCATAAAAATGATAAAAAATAAAATGTCTCAAAAGAATATTCTTGACATGCTTCATAACACGATTATGAAAGAGTTTATGAAAGAGCATGATTCATGAACAAATTTATCTTCAATCAATCAGTAGATCTGGTGCGAATGATTTGTGCACGGACATTGTTTTTCTAATTTTTTTTTTTTAGCAAATAGTGAATAGTTTCTCACACAAAGACATGAAATACACTGCAACAAATCATATGGACCACTGGATGATTTTGTGTCCCTTGCTGAAAAGCTCCAGTACCTATTCATTGTAATTTAATGGAAAAAAGCAACTAGGACATTCTTGAGAATTTCTCATTTTGTGTCCTACAGAGGAAAGATGGTTTGTAATGATTTTTTTTTTTTGAGTGAACTGTCATTTTAAGACGGGCCTCTGAGTTTTGACCTCTGAGGCCGTTTCAGCTCTCTGCATTTCTGCTTTTAGTCTCACTAAATAGCCTGTGCAGCAGGAAATGGAACAAGAGTGAAAAGAGAACCAAGAGCGCTTTAAGCACTTGTTAAATGCCAATCAGCAGAAATGTCAACTCTCATGTTGCAGGTGTTTCTAAAATGGATTCAGTGCTGTGAAAAACATCGTTCCAAACACTCTGCCTATGAAATTGCTTTCCCTCTGCCTAGATTTGCACTCCTCTCTCACTTCCTTTCCCCCATTTCTGTCCTCCTCATTTCTGTTTCTGTTTTCCCTCTGCTCACAGCCATTACCTGAAATGTGCACTTTCTTTTCTTTCCCACAGAGAGTCTTTCCAGGTTGCTGTTGAGGACAAACGGCCTCACGCTGTCTGCGCTCAGGGGGAAAAATGGGCTACCGGAGCGTCTGAGTGCTCTTCCTGACGAAGAGCGGCGGGTGTGTGACAGAAAGGCCAATATATTAGTTAGCACTCCAGCGCAACACATACAGAAGGTATGACAGTATTCTCACATGACCCTCTCATGAGGGAATACGGGCAGAATATCGAAATAACTTTGATTTTGAAAGGATTCAACGTTCTCGACATAACACAAACTCTCGCTCATTGAAATTCAAGCTGGGATGCAGTCAAGGTTATAGACAAAGCTGATGCAACAGAGGCCTTGAAAGAAGATGATAAAACTAGGTCTTTCATTCTGGACTGTATTTGAAAATATTTTCATATTCTCTGTCCGATAAGGTTGCTAGTTCACGGACAGAGTGATGTTAACCTTTCTTCCACCTGATTTAGCCACTGTTTTACACGCCCCCTAATGTCAATAAGCTAACAAGCTAACAATTGACTACTGCTAATGAAGTTGACATTTGAATTTTAATGCTTCATTGCTTTAACTTTCACACAGCAGTGTTAATTTAGTATTATTTAAAGAAAAAGCAATTGTAATTTTATGAAAAGTTCAATTACAGAATGTAAATTCCAATTTCTCTTGTCAAATATGATAGCTTGTATTTATATCTAGACCCATTCCAATTTGCCTATCGCCACAATAGGTCAACAGAGGACGCCATCTCAACAGCACTTCACTCTGCCCTCACCCACCTGGACAGTCAAAACACACATGTGAGAATGCTGTTCATAGACTTCAGTTCTGCATTTAATACAGTAATCCCCTCCAAGCTGATCTCCAAGCTCAGCCAGCTTGGAATCAGCACACCCATCTGCAATTGGATTCTAGATTTTCTGACTAACAGACCTCAGTCCGTTAAGTTAGATAACCTCTCCTCCTCCATCATCACCCTGAACACCGGCGTGCCACAGGGCTGCGTACTGAGCCCTCTCCTGTACGCCCTCTTCACCCATGACTGTGTTCCTGTTTATGGCTCCAACACCATAATTAAATTTGCAGATGACACCACGGTGGTAGGTCTGATCAAGGATGACGATGAATCAGCCTACAGGGATGAGGTGCAGCACCTGGCTGTGTGGTGTGCCACCAACAATCTACAGCTAAACACCCAGAAGACAAAGGAGATCATTGTGGACTTCAGGCGGACTAGGAGTCATGCACACACACCCATCTACATCAACGGAGCTGAAGTGGAGCGTGTGTCGAGTTTCAAGTTCCTTGGCATCCACATCTCTGATGATCTCACCTGGTCCCATAACACCTCTACTCTGGTCAAAAAGGCACAGCAGCGCCTTTACTTCTTAAGGAGCCTTAAGAAAGTTCACCTGAATCCCAGGATCCTTGTGGAATTCTACCGCTGTACCATTGAGAGCATACTCACGAACTGCATCTCAGTATGGTACAGCAATTGCTCCGCATCTGACCGCAAAGCACTCCAGCGGGTGGTGAAAACTGCTCAACGGATCACCGGCACCCAGTTAACTTCCATTGAGAACATTTATCATAAGCGCTGTCTGGGCAGGGCAAGAAACATCATCAAGGATGCCTCTCACCCCAACCATGGACTCTTCACCCTCCTTCCATCCGGCAGGCGTTACAGGTGCCTACGCTCTCGCACTAGTAGGCTCAGGAAGAGCTTCTTCCCCGAGGCTGTGACACTTCTGAACGCCACACCACTAATCTAACCTGCACCTGCTTATTACTGCACTGGTCACAGTACTTTACACACATGCATTTGCACTACTCATATTTTTGCACAGACTGCACAAGTTATTACACTATAAACTGTATAAAGTTGTTACAAAGCACAGTAAACTATTTCTATAAAATATTGCACTACTGCTATTTTGCATAGAATACATTGTTCTATCAATACTTGCACACACTCATCCAGCTGTATTTATTTATTACCACTGTTCTCACGTTTCTGCTGTTCATAATGTATATAATCCCACATTGCTCTGTTCATAATGTACATACAATCCCTACATTGCATTCCTATTTATATTCTGTATATACTCTGCTCAATACTGTATATAGCAATTCCACTGTACATTCTGTAAATCTTATCTTCGTTTACTCTGCACTTATATGTATATAAAACACTATATTCTTGCACTTCTGGTTAGATGCTAACTGCATTTCATTAGCTCTGTACTTGTACTCTGCATAAATGACAATAAAGTTGAATCTAATCTAATCTAATCTAATCTAATCTAATCTAATCTAATCTAATCTAATCTAATCTAATATACTAGTTTTCAAAAAGCAAGTTATCATTCCAGTTTTCTGTTTTCATTTTCCTTTTAGTTTTAGTAATTTTGACTTTTTTCTATTTAGCTTTAATTAATTTAGTTTAAATAAAGTTTTATTTATTTATTTTTTTTTTTTTATTTATTTTCATCAATTGCCAAGGCAACATTTCTAAAGTAGCTTCATGCTCTTTAAAAATGGGCATTGTGAACATGGAAAATGTTTGACAGACAGAAAGCACCTCGAAGTCTTCTGACTGGCTAAAAAAAAAAAAAAAAAAAAAAAAAAAAAATCAGATTTATGAATATTTAGCTAATAGTGTCATTTTCTTACAGTCTTGTCAAATGTAAAAGCTTGTATTTCTATAGTTTCATTCAACAAGTTCCAATTTTATAATTCCAGTTTCATTTTCATTTTGGTTTTAGATGTGCTTTTGTCATTTTGTAATATTTCTATTTACCTTTTATTTATTTTTATTTCAGTTTCATGTATTAACATTTCTACATTTTAGGTTTTAGTTAACAATAACTACACTGTCACACAGCAGCTTCCTGCTTATAAAATCCATATAAATTGACTGGCAGGCAGAAAGCTCCTCAAAGCCCTCTGGCTGGCTAAAGAATATTTTAGCCATTCAACATGTAACTTTCTGTGTAATTCATTCTCCAAAGTCTTGTCAAATATGATAGCTTGCATTTATAAAGTTTCATTGAACAAGTTACCATTCCAAGTCTTCCTGAAGTTTTCTTGAACAGACTTGGCAAATGTTTGTAATGCAGGGATCAGATTGCATTGTAACTTTATTTTTAATTTGCATGTTTTGTCAACGTTTAGTTTTTGTTCGTTGAATTCATTTGCTCAGGATGTCTTTGTGAGAATGAAAATATCTTCCCCTGTTTATTCTTTTTTTTCCTCAAAGGCCAATTTGCATTTGACTTTGTACCTGCTCAGCTTTCTCAGTGCTGTTTGTATGTCACCGCTTTCTAATTAAATGCTAAAATATTTATGTTTGAAAACTTGTTTATATCGACCTCTGCCTCTGTTTGCCGAGAAACTATTTCGAAAAGAGTGAAGAAGAAATTTTCTGAGTCCTCACCTCCTGGTCACCATGCATGAGCAGTAGAATTAATGAAAGCACATCTAAAAGAAAAGGCTAGGGAGATGCATACACCTTTAAAGAAAAATAGGCCTACTTTTACTCATTTTTGCCCTTCCCTTTTTACTTCCCCTCCCTCCCAGTTTTCTTTTTTTTCAGCATTCTACTTTCAGGACAACTGCCCATGGGTGACATTTTCGTTCCTGATGCACTTCCAGAATTCTGGCTTCAATAGGCACCCTGTCTTCTAGCGCCTGGCTTTTAATACCACTGGGGCCAGAGACACAGCAGATCTGCGCTTAAGGAGAAGGTCTCTTTAAGACCCTTTCTCTTCCTCCAGCCTGACTTTCCATATTTTAGTATACAGCAGAGAGGGTGAAATTCCCCACTGACCCTCTTCATGGTCTTTTGAAACCACAAACACAATCAGGGTAATCCTTACGATATGGTTTGTGAACACAATATTGAGACAGAACTTGTTCAATGATACTGAAAAATAGTCCTGGCAAGGGAACACCAAACAAATGATTCTCAAAGTCCAAACATTATTATTCAGTCGACCAGAATACATTAGTGAAAGTCAGTTTTGGCACTGACATAAATACGGTGCACTTTGTTTTGTTTAGTAACATTTCTTTTTAACCCTTGTGCTGTACTGAAATTTGAAGTTCCCAGTCAAAAATGACCGGCCTTTTTAAAAATGTTTGTGAATCGTTCATTATGCTCTATTATCACCAAATATTGACTTTTTTATTTCTTTTTTTAACTGATTGGTCATAGCCCTCACTGATCTGAGCTTATGCACAAAGTGCATTATATGTGGATAATTTTGGCAATGTTCACTTAAAAATTGAGGTGCATAATCAATGATCACAATCAATCAGTTCCAAAAAGAAATACAAAACCTGCACATAATGAGAGAGTTACAAGAAAATATAGTAATAACAGTAAATTATGCATAATTACTAGGAACTTATTCTAAACCAAACCTTAAAATAAAACTCTACTTGTGGAGAGTACAGTTCAAGACTTGGATTGAGTTGAAATAGCTCCTTAAGGTAACAACTGCCTGTATTCACATTTTATAGTGCAGTGTTTCCTTTAAAAAGGTGACCTTGCAGCTATTTTTATTACCCCTGTGCATTGGTTAGGCAGGAGGTATAAATCTATTATATTAAATCTATAATATATAAATATTTGATAGTCCACGTTAGTCATAAGCCTATTGTTTCATACTTCACATAATCTTTCAGTCTCCCGGGCGTGTTGGAGCCCTGCAATATTGAGTTTTTTTTTAATAGTTGCTAAGCATGGCTGTATTTGTGGGATTTTTCCTTGGAAAAAGCGTCTGTTCACCGTGCAGCAATTTTAAAGGGACGTGTGCATGTGGGTGTAAATGTGAGTAGGTGTGTGCCTCTTTTAGGGGGAATATATTGATTTGTGGCAGAGGGAGGCTAACTTGGATGGACGTCCCCTGAGCTCAGAGACAATGAGTAAAGTAACAGATCAATTTGTGCGCACACACACTGTGACACATAAACAGACTCCTCAGAGCTTTTAAAAACAGAAAATCAACTAGACTTAATTCTGTTTCCCGTTTGTAAAGGATAAAGTATTTCAAGACTTTCGATAGGTTTGTGTGAGAAACAAACTGAAATTTATGTTGTTATTCACACAGAAATCATGAAATATAGGACATGAATAGGATAAAAACACTATATACTTTTAAAAGAGTCCTTATTACAGAAATAATAAACTTTGAAAGAATATTCTTAAGTATGGAACTGAATGTAATTGTTCCTGTGTCTTGTGTTTCCACGTGCTCCCTGTGTTTCTATGCCCATATTTGGTTTTCCCGTCCCGCTCCTCATTTCATGTTTTCAACAGTTAATTAGTCCCCAGCCCTGTGTTGTTAATAATCCAACTTCTATCGTCCCGTAGACCTCCCAGACACCACAGGACTAAAATGGAGGTAAGGGATCCTCCGGTGTCTGGAGAGTGTCCTGCCCTGTGCCAGAACCAGCCCGCCGGCTCTCCCAAGCCTCCGTGGCCAATGCAAAACAGCCACCTTCAGTGGCCAATGCAAGTCAGCCTCTCCCGAGCCTGCCGCCGTCCGCAGGGAAATTCCCGCCGCCGTCCGTGGCTCTCCTGAGCCCGCCGCCGTTCACAACCAACGTAAGCCCGCCGTCCGCGGTGAAGTTCACGCAGCTCTGGCAAGCACTCCGGCAGAGAGTGTGGCAAGCCCTCCGGATGAAACTCTCTCCAAACCTGTGCCTGCTCCTCACAAGTGCCCTCCAGTGCCTGCTCCTCGCAAGCGCCATCCAGTGCCAGCTCCTCGCATGAGCCCTCCTATGAATCTGCTGGTCCCGTCCAGCTCTCCTGCGTCTCTTACGTCTCCGCTGGTCCCGTCCAGCCCTCCTGCGTCTCCTACGTCTCCGCTGGTCCCATCCAGCTCTGCGCTTCCCGAGCACCCCCAAGAGTCTGCGCTTCAAGAGCACCCCCAAGTACCAGATCGAGCCCCTTCGTCCTCCAAGGATTTTTTTTTGAGGGGGGGGGGGGGGGGGGGGGGGTAGTGGGGTTCCAGCCGAAGAGGTGGGGGCTGGGGCCGCGGTCTTGGAGGCAGACCCGCCATGGCCGCCCAAGCTACCTGCTCCGCCATGGCTGCCCAAGCTCCCACCCCCCCTCCCCGTTGGATGGTATATGGCGCGAGGACGCACCTTCCGGAGGCGTGATGTCAGACTTTGTTTCACTGTGCCTTGTGTTTCAACGTACTCCCTGTGTCCCGGTCCTCGTTTCATGTCTTCAGCAGTTAATTAGTCCCCAGCCCTGTGTTGTTAATTATCTAGTTTAGTCTGCCCTTTTTAAGCCCTGCATTTCCCTGTGTCCGGTCTGGTCGTCTTCATGTGGTATCGTCATTCAGGGTTAATTCTATGTCTCCAGTGATTCTTGAGTTTGTTCATTAATAACCTAGTTTGAAAGAAGTTCCTCGCCTCCTCGTTCCCTTCTCCAGAGTGTGTTGTGACAGTAATGCTTTCTGATACTCTACTGCATGTTAATTGCAATTAAATAAATGGATTATAGTTTAAATTTATATTAAATGCAGTTACATAGTTTTTGCAATTTCATAATTTTATTGTCTTTGAAATATGGTTGAAGTGTACTGCCGGATGTACTAAAAAGCATTCATGTTAAATTAAAATGTGCTTTAATGTATTAACAGATATTCCTATTGAAACTTGTATGTCAATGTATTCAAAATATTTGTAATTACACATTTATAATGTTGTTGTAATTTACTATATTTAAAATACATAGACTTTATTCAATGTAATATTGAATAACACACACACCACAGTGAAACATGAAAGACTTGAAAGGGTTTATATATATCATCCCTTTGGTCATAATGTCCTGTTATGCTATAGCATAACAGCATACAGGTTTATGAATGATATTATGTTGTGTGAGTAATGGCAGGGAACTATTCCTTTAGTAAATTCAGCAGATTAGTTTTGTGCTGTAGGTGATATTTTATTTGCTTTTGAGGTGTATGAATGTTTTATTTCTTCAAGGACAGAATTATATTAAAGAGGAATACCCCGAACCAGAAACTGCTTGTGTGTGTGTTTGTGTGTCAGTGCGTTCCTGCATGTTGAGCTCCTCAGACACGTGAACTTCCACTCACTGCTCTGCAGAGAAAGCAGGCGAATGAGCGAGAGCGGTCGCCACTCAATCGTTAATATCGATTTGCAATTTGTAAACAGTAGGACCCATTTTAGCAAATGCCAGGCCTGTTTCAGCACAATAGTGTCTGGATTATTTTCACATCGAGCACCAGACGAGGACAAAGTGACTACTCTCTGGTGAGGAGCGAGCAGGAGAGAAACGGGAAAAAGGCTATTTTCTCTTTCCTTTTCTTCTCTGCCAAAAGAAAGCCTTGCTGAGACTGAGCAGGGAGCCATTTTCAAATGTTTCAAAACAGGAAGAAGACGGGTGTTAGGTCAGGGAAGGCTCCGCTTTATAGATTAATGCTTCCTCTGTTGAATGTGCGGCTGCAGAGCACAAACGTAACAAATTCAGTTTTTCATCATTTGAAACTGCACCAGAGAGACTGTGCAAACTAGGTTAAAATGGCTGCACCTCAACATGACTCCTCTGATAATGAAATGTTCACATGTGAACTTTATATGGCATACCGCAAATCTATACCTTCTGTGATCAATGAGCGGGGCTTTTATAGTTTTGAATTTTTACAGTTTATGCTTTCAAATTAGTTTAATGATTATTAATTTTTGCTCAGTGACAGTTTTTCAGTGTTTCATAAATTGTTTATTTAGTTGCAGTGTTTTGTGCTGTCAAGCTTAATGTCTTAAGGGGATAGTTCACCCAAAAATGAAAATTCTGTCATTAATTACTCACCCTCATGTCTTTTCAAACATGTAAGACCTTTGTTTATCTTCAGAACACAAATTAAGAATAAGTCATTATTGAATAAAGTCTTTTTTTGTGTGCACAAAAAGTATTTTTGCAGTTTCGTAAAATTAGGGTTGAACCACTGATGTCACATGGACTATTTTACCGATGTCCTTGCTACATTTCTGGACCTTGAACGTGGTAGGTCTATTGCTGTCTATGGAGGGTCAAAAAGCTCTCGGATTTCATAAAACATATCTTAATTTGTGTTATTAAGATGAAAGAAGGTCTTACGGATTTGGAATGACATGGGGGTGAGTAATGACAGAATTTTCTTTTTTGGGTGAACTATCCCTTTTACTAATATTATTTAAATAGTGGCAGCAAGAGCAGTCTATTGTGTTGTCATCAGTATTATTTATAGGCATTTTGTATGTTTTAAGTAAACAAAAATTGTTTGATTTAGTTTTTTATTGAAGGAATAGTTCCTTCAATACTCATTTCTTTCTTCTACAAAAATGTAGGGACCAAAGAGCTGATAAAAACATCACTATGATCCCCAAGTAACAACTCCAGTCCATCAAATAATGTCTTGTGAAGTGCAAATTGTGTGTTTGTTATAAATAAATCCATCATTAAGATATTTTTAACATCAAACCATTGCTTCTGTCTGAAATACCTCTGTCCATAACATCTCTGCAAACTCATCTACATCTTGGATGGCCTCAGGGTGATTACATTTCAGTAAATTTTCATTTTTGGGTGAACTATTTCTTTTAACAATAATGACATGGCTCATAATATTGTACCTCACCCACAAATTGAGTGAAATGCAATTGAGGTTTTATAATTTTAGATAATTTCTATCTCTTCAATGTTTTTATTTTTGTTTTGCCTTTTCTGTTCAATGAAATATTTTTGTGAATATTTGTACAATTCCGCCATTTGGAAAGCTGCACAAGTCTGGATTTACATTTTGAACCAATCAATAAAAAATAATTTAGAATGGAAGTACTTTGTTGATCTGCAACCAAGAATGTATTCTCCTAGGACGTTAAGTAGCATTTCAAAACAGCTTTATCTAGGAATGGTATGCTTTGGACTAAGAAAATGCGTTAATAGAGCATAAATGCTTTACGCCGATGCTGATATAAACACACAGTATGCTTGACGTTCATCCAGTACTTAACTTTATCAGATCCATCAGTCTAATGAATTAAATTGGCATTAATTTATTGCATATGTGAATGAACAATCGTCAAGCTAACAAAAAAATCATTTTGTGAAATGTTTTGTTTAATAATTATATTACATATCAAATTAAATGCCACCTAGTTTGATATTTTGGTATGCAATGCACTGGCATTCATACATTTTTAAGTGTGACATTTTATGTTCTAAACATAATACAATAACACATTTTCTGTTTCACCTCTAAATACCCCCCAAGCTACATTTTTTTTGCCTCAAACAGGCGTGGTTTTTGAGTATTTGAATGCAGGTCTAGCACTACTAGAGATTGGATTGAAACAAGAACTACAGTACACCGTCGTCTTGTGTGAGATAACAATACAAAAATATTCCAGATAAGAAAGCCTGCGGCGGCTAATCAAGACACCGCAAATCTTTCACTCTCTCTGCCTCGTCTCTATATTTCTTCCTGTCAAGTCTTTATCCATCTTTCTTATCTCATGCCATCCTCTTTCAAGCGCTTCCACCTCTCTCCTTGTTCCCCTGTGGCCCCATTCACAGGTGATCAATAAAGTCGCTTGATAGGTTTCCTGTCTTGTCAGGCGTAGAGCTGCCATTACTGTGCTCAGTTACAGACCTGCCAAGTGTATTACACGAGTCACCTGCGTCAGCTCCTGATTACATCAGACCCACGGGGATGGAAAGAGTGAGACACACAGGCAAATTCACTAAACAGTTGCGTCACATTTGCAGGCACTATTTTACTGTAATAACTGTTTTTTCTTCTTCCTCAACTCAGTATGTACTGTATAGTAAAGTCTTCTGACCGTAAACACACCTCTATTCTGTATGAATTGCATGAAGCTCACCTTTCTTCATAAAACTTGCTTGGTGAAATTATCATCATGCTATTACTGCCCACAGCAGAAGATAAATGGCATTTAATTTAAATGAGCTGTTTGTGTATTACGGGTGTGCAGCGAAGCCATTACCTGTGCATGTATTTGTATCAGTTTAAATTACAAAATAATCTGTTTCTGCATTCAGATAGAACAGGAAGTGGCCCAGACTCAACAAACTAACATCAAAGAGCTAGCGGTGAAAAAAGTGACAAAATTTTGATTTCTCAAGTCAAGTCAAGTCAAGTTGAGCTTTATTGTCATTCCGCTACATGTGGGGACATACAGTGGAACGAAATGTCGTGTCTCGCAGGACCACGGTGCTACATAAATACAGACATACAACAATGAAGTAAAAAACACTATAAACCTATACACAACTAACCTACTGACAGATTTAACTATAAGTATACTATATATAAGTATTTACCCTATACAAACTAAAAGAATAAAGGATAAAAAAATACAACTATACGAATGCTTCACATAAATATTACCCTATACAAACTAAAAAATAGAAGATAAAAAATACAAACTATACGAATGCTTCACAAATACTGTACATGTGCAAAGAGAGACATTTGAGTCAGCAGCTGGTTGGGGAACAGTGCAGGATGATTTGTAGTGCATGAGCATGTAAACATACATATATTGCTGATTCTTTTGTGAGATTGTGCACACGCAGCAGTGTGTGTAAGTGTCCATAATGCACATAGTGTAAAGTGTAAGTGTCTGGTTGAGCAGTCTGGCGGAGCGGGCTCTGATGCTCCGGTACCGTCTTCCTGATGGTAGGAGCTGGAAGAGACTGTGGGAGGGATGGGTGGAGTCCTTCACGATGCTGTTGGTTTTGCTGGAGCATCGTGTAAGGAAGATGTCCAGGATGGAGGGGAGAGGGGCACGATGATTTTTGCAGCTGTGTTCACTGTCCGCTGGAGGGTCTTGCGGTCAGCAGCACTGCAGTTCCTGTACCAGACAGTGATGCAGCTGGTCAGCACACTCTCAATAGTGCCTCTGTAGAATGTGGTGAGGATGGGTGGAGGGAGACTTGCTCTTTTCAGCCGGCGGAGAAAGTGTAGGCGCTGTTGTGCCTTTTTGGAGAGTGACATGGTGTTGGTGGTCCAGGTGAGATCCTCTGTGATGTGCACCCCCAGGAATTTAGTGCTGCTGACTCTCTTCACAGTCGAGCTGTCGATGGTCAGTGGGGGGTGGTCAACGGAGTTTCTTCTGAAGTCCATCACAACCTCCTTTGTCTTCTCCACATTGAGGGACAGATTGTTTGTGCCACACCATTCAGCCAGCTGTGCCACTTCCTCTCTGTAGTGCGTTTCATCATTGTTGCTGATGAGACCTACCACTGTTGTGTCATCGGTGTTCTCGTGCATAGCTGAACAGTCAGTCAGAGTGATCTCACTCATAGACAGCAGATTCAACATGCTAATGAAAGAAGACTGTCTGTCTGTCTCAATTCTTTTTTTTTTTTCAAAACTACTTCAAATTTAAAAGGATATTTCACCTCAAAATGAAAATTAGCCCATGATTTACTCAGCCTCAAGCCATCCTAGGTGTAAGGAAGTATTTTTCTTTTAGACAAATACAGTCAGAGTTATATTAAAAAATGTCCTGCATTGCTCTTCCAAGCTTTGAAATGGCAATGAATGGCTGTTGAAATTTTGAAGCAAAATAAAGTGCATTCATCCATCATAAAAAGTGTATAATAAAAGCCTCCTGAAGTCAATTGGTGCATTAGTGAAAGAAAAATATCCATATTTAAAACTTTGTAAACTGAAATCTCTAGCTTCTGCAAACTGTTGTATGCACATTCCAGCGGATGGATGAATGCAGTTTACTGGACTTCTGTTGGACTATTTAATCTCAACAGCCATTCACTGCCATTATAAAGCTTAAAAAGAGCCAGGACATTTTTATTATAACTCCAATTGTGTTCATCTGAAAGAAGAAAGTCATATACACCTAGGATGTCTTGAGGATGGGGAAATTTTCAATATTTTGAACTATCCCTCTAAAACTGCATACCTTCAAACTTATTGAAGCATTTAAAACTACTTACATAGTAGCCAGGCTTTCTCAGACCAGCAGCAAAGTTTGTTTTGATAAACCTTTTCATCTAGTTTTAAATATATTTATTATAATATTGCTGTATGCTTGTGCTTGTTCAATGAGTTTAAATTTTTTTCTATAATTCAATACAATTCACTATTCTTCAAGTCATTGTTCATTTCTGAATTTATATCTAATATATTCATATCTAACTACAGGCACAAGACTAGGCTATTGTGTATTGTTAATTGATAATCACAGCAGTTATTGATCAAATGTTGATCAAATAAGGTATAAGAGTGCTATACTCGCTAGAAATAGTCATTTTTAAAAGTCCTATTCAAGTTTCTGGATTGCCATGGTGAAGTGATGTTGTTCCAGTAAAGTACTGCATATTGTGTTAGTCTACTGCATCCTATAAACAAGCAGAAATTACGTGGTGCACAGATTTTTGGCACATTTGTATAATGTTTTGGCCTTTTTTGAGATAGGATAGTTGGAGAGTGGACAAAAGATGGAATGGTATCAGAAAGGACTTCAAGCCGGGTATCAAACTAGTGTCACCAAAAGCACAGGCCTACTGCATGAATGTTAATGCCTCTTATTTCAGAATTTTATTTTATTCTTGTTCTTTTTGTGGTGTGCTGCTGAGTGGATTTCTGAGCATGTATCCCATTTAAAGGCTCAGGCAGTAAAGGACTCGGGGTAAGTGTGATTAATAATAAGTACACTACGTATTGGACTCTTACTGTCCTCCAGCTGACCTGCAATTATTTGTTTTGCAGATGGAAAGGCTTGCCACAACACCATCCAATTTAAAGTGTTATATTCTCAATTACCTCACACCTCGCAAAGAGCTCTCACAATCCACAGGAAGCGAGCGTTTGCAACTCTGACGGCAACCTGATAGCGGGGATCGGGTTTTGAATAAAGACGTGTGTGAAACAGTCAATGTTTGTTTTAAGATGGTGGCAGGTGGGCAGGTGGGCAGGCGGCATACCTGAGGTCAATCTGGCAGCTAAATGAATCACTGCCGTGTGGCTTAGCGCACGTTAGTAGGGTGTGATAAATCCCCACAACATTAGCTGGCTAGCTGCTGGGAGGGAGGCTCTGATACACTGATGCATTGCTGTTCGGGTCCCATCTCAAGGTCATTAGTGGCACACTAACCAAGGAGTGCACGTAACCAAGACAAACACCCAACAAAATGGATGATAAGCAACGCTATCCATCTTCAGAGAAGACAAGAAGACTTGCTAATAAACCTAAGTAGAGTGCTCTGCTTGTGGAGGATGGGAAGGGAGCATTAAAAAACATGGGATGGAGCAATTATAACTGTGTATACATGTGGATTATTGATTGTTGAGGCTATTGTAAGTGCATAGCAATGATACCCAAGAGACAGAGGAGCCTTGATGCTCATTTATGCTTTTCAATGCAGTTATTTTGAAGCATTTGACAGGCTTTATGAAAAAGCACAATATGGCCAAAAAGTACTCAGACACTTCAGCCACATTTATAAAGAAATAGTACAGGTTTAATACAAGTTGAACTCAACCTACAGCATTTGTGGCTTGAGGAAGTGACGTCGCCTGCATCTGCGCAGTGCAACCTGATGCAGCCCCTGAAGTGAGACACAGGAAACAGAAATACTGCAAAATAATAATAATAACGCGACTAAATGAGACGAAATAACGTTATAACATTTTGTTTCGTCTTGTTTTGGTCAACGGCAATGAAGACACATTTTAGCATAGTTTTTATTTTGTAAACCACATTTAGTCTCGTTTTTATTCGTCAACAATATTGCATTATATATTTAATTATAGTCATCGTCACATGACCAGCATTTAAGTTGCGTCTCGTCTCGTTTTCGTCACGTGATAAAGGTTCGTTGACGACGATATTTAGTCATAATGTTCATTGACGAAAGCAACACTAGTCTCCAGTCTAGTTTTATATTTATTTCTCCCACTCCTTGAGAACCTAGAACTGGTTTAAGTGTTGTGTTGGAGTACGCAGGTGCAACACTCGTCCTTCCTTTACAAGTTTACTATGAGATGCTTATAATGGAAGTAAATTGGACCAATGTTTGAACTGGATTATAATTTTATAAAACCTTTTACATAGATTTTTCTGTTAAAATTATTTTATTTATTTGAGTTATATTTTTCTTGATATTTTATGGTCATTTTAGAGCTTTAGGCTTGCATTGTCAAGTGATTCTATAAAAAAAAAAAAAAAAATGAAAGTGATTTTCCCCCCACACCAAAATCATGTCAAAACAAACACATATTGTATTTTGCTATACTATTGAAATTTTACGATCTACGAATTGGCCTCAGTGTCATTCACATAATACACAAATACTTCTTTGTATGTATATATATATATATATATATATTGACTTCCATTTAAAGGGTCTTAAATAAAAGCGGGACAGGTGGATATTTATTTTATTTTACACAGAATATTTCCTGCACATCTGAATGACATTGCATTATATAACAAAGTATCAAACCAAGTGACTTTTATTTTATGCCCGGTATACGCTGTATGATTTTGGGCTGTTCCAGAAAAAAGGTGATCAACATGAAACAATCGTCATGGTTTCTTTCGTCATGGTTCCTAAACAGTTGTCCTATGTCATACTGTGATTCAAAGATGGCTGTTGTCACAGTCTTACGACCAAAGATAACTTGTGAAATTGTCCTGACGGTGTCAGAAATTTAGGATGACCTTCTCACAGTGTGCTGCTATGACCTACATCTACTGACCAGCCAATAAAAATGCAACATAAAATGACGGACTATTCAATGCGACATGGAGCTAAAGCTTAAATACCATGGAGGCAAAAATAAGAATACTGGGAACCTCAATTAGCTACCAAAGTGTGATTCAGCTTTGTCTATTTGTTTACAAGTAGTGCATGCTGATGACCTTTAGGGCCAGATTTACTATCAGCTTGCGCCAGCGCAAACCCTCATTTTGCGCTAAAAACTACTGTCAAGTTTTAGTAAAGACACACAGTGGGAAATTAGCACTGAAAAGGCGTGGAAAGTTATTTTTTGCGACACACCTCATTGAATATGCATTTGTAGGAGTTTTGCTTTCAATCTGAAAAGTTATGGGAGGAGAGTAATTAAATGAATCACGCTAGGTTACTCAGATTTGCGATCGTCAATTCAATGGTATTTGAGACATTATTTAATGCCCCAAAAAAACATACCTTAAGGCAGGTGGTAATTTGCTGCTCTTGGTAGTTCTGGTCATTATGGAAATGAGATGTCGCGTCTGTGTTCTTTAATGTGCGCATTGTCAGTAAATTTTCCCTCCCATCTACACTTTTATGGAAATGCGCTCTAATGCTAATTTGCCTTGTTTAGTAAATCTCGCCCTTATTCTTCTATACTAACTTGTGTCGTAGCCTAAGATTCAATAGGTGTTATCATACATGTCGTTCCCAAGTTTAGATCAATGTCGCACAATGTGATTTGTATTGATAATATAAGATGGCTGAAAACCCTTTTCAATTGCACAGACATTAAAGAAAGAAGGACAAGCACCTGCTGGTTGTCAAATGTTAGTGGATCATGTTCATAATTCATGTGATGAACTACACCTGTTGTTATTCTGCTTGGACACCTGTGTGAACCTGAAGGGAACTGACGTCATACATCCACTAAATAAAAAAATAAAAAAATCACCTTGAGACCAGCTGGTTAAAAGTTATTATAATAAATTACAATAAAAGTGAAGTTAGTTTTGAGCTCTAGCATGATCTGTCTGCTAATCTATGGTGTAAATGAACAATTCAGAATTTAGTTTTACACACAATCTTAACATTGTTTCTGTTTAATAAAAACCCTTAAATTCAGACCATTTCTTTCTCCATATACCTGTGCTCTCTAGGGTCTGCCTGCAAGCAGAGCTACAAAAAAGGGGTCTGGTCCTGGCAGAAGCCTCTCTGGGTTCAACAGAGAGCTGAATTATGAAGTGAGCTGGAGGAGAAATTACACCCTCTCTGCTGTCTGTTCCACTTCCATTTCCTCATTTGTTATGTCTCTGCCTTGTGTTGCTCCCTCCTCTTCTTCACTGCCTCAGTCTGTAACATGGGACAGAACATATGTCTGAGTCAATGACAACCAAGTGCTGCTCCTCCTCTCATCATGTCAGAATCAAAAAGAGAAAAAATAAAAAAATCCAGGAGAGCAACCTCTCAGGTGTTTCAGGTCTTAGACAATGTCATACTTCAAGAGTCATTAACATATTTTTTTTTTTACAGTGAAAGTACAATTCATCTCCTTCAGCAGTTGTGGGCCTAAAGCAAAAGCCCCTCAGAGACAAAACCGTACAGTATATGAATTACTGACGGAGGAGTTTCCTCACACACTCCTGCCAGTACAAAAAGCCTTCTTTGTCAGTGTTTTTGCAATTGTCCTCGATCAAATAGTTTGTTTGTTTTTTCAATTAATGTAGTATATATTTTACTGTATTATTGCTCAAATAAATGCTGCCTTGGTGAGCACTAGAGACTATAATACAGACCAAAAATCTCCCTGACCCCAAACATTTGACCAGGATGTGTCTACTGAGTATATTTATTATATTTATTGAGTATATTTATTATATATATTGTAAATGGTCAGGCTATACAGCATCATTCAACAGCCCAAATTTTGTCATGTGCATTTTTGGGTTAGAAGGGTAAATAAATAAATAAATATGTATGTAATATGTATGTATGTATGCATGTCATATTTATGGTCTAATTTAGTTCAATTTTAATTAGTAGCTTGATTTCAAAGCAGTCAAGCAAATCTTTATATGTGGCTGCTTCACTTAAACTAAATTAACTTAAAAAATAAAATAAAATGACTTACTATATATAAATATTTTCTAGTATGTTGCAAACATAAACCTCCCAGCCCCCCTAAATTTGAGCGCAGCCCTAGAGATATTAGAAGGAGTTGTGTGAGGGTGGATACTGTGAATAGCACGTAAATAAACTCGAAAAAGGATCCTCTCACTGTCACAGAGTTTCCTTTCCTCACCTAGCAGTCATCCATTCCTGGATCAGGCCTCCCACAGACACACTGCTGCTAGAGACACAGTCACTGAAGGCACTGTGGGCTGGTGTTACACCTTTATTCTTGACTCACACTACAGAAAGCTGTGCCTGTGAGTGTGTGTGTGGGCAGAGGGAAGATCCGTGGAAAGCTGGGGGCAAGTGAGCAAGGTGGAGTTGTTTCAAATCACAACACAAAAGAACAGGTTGTATTGCATAAAGTTGAGTGGAGAAAAGATAAGTGTTAGTGTGAAGCGAGAGACGAGGTGAACCTGACAAATGAGCGGCATCTTTCCATTTTGAAATGGCTGATGCAGAGGGGAGTCTCTGTGTGTGCCATTTTCTTGCCATTACAGCTGAAGCAAAGATGTAAATGACATTTTATTTCTTATTTCAACTGGTGAGGCAGAAAAATGTGATCTTCTTCCTATTGTGAGACGCACACACACACCGATCCTGCAATACAACTGAATTAGTCAACTGATGATTATCACTCTTATGTAATTAGATACTATTAATATTTTTGTGTGAATGGGTCACTGTACCACAGATTAATAAAAAACTCATTTAAAGTGTGTTGGAGGAATGTCCGTCCATTAGGCCGAGTGGATGGGATGGAGCTGTGTCCTGAATGGTAATAATTTGAGAGGATTACGTGAAGAGGGCAGATATCATTATTGAGCTAAAAAGGCTTTTGACAGGGTGTAACTGATTCACAGGCTTTATGATCAGGGATCAAATTGGACAGGGTGACTGACCTCAATTATCGTGTATCTTTCCCAGAATGCTTCACAGACATGTGTTTGTGAGTTTGAGTAAGTGGGTGGCTGTCTTAAGTATTCATTGTAATGTTAAGTAGAAGGCTTAAAGGGGTCATTCAGACAAAGATGAACATGCTGTCAACATTTACTTACCCTCATGTTTTTGCATTGGAGTCCATTGACTTGGACAAAAACACTGAGTGAATAAAAATAAATAATCTTATATTGTGATGCACATAAGAAACTCATGGAAACACTTTATAATAAGGTCCTATTAATTGAAGGGATACTGCAGTTCACCTAAAAATTCTGTCATCATTTAATCAAACTCACATAATTACAAACCCTTAAGACTTTGGTTCTTCAAAATTGATGATAAACCTTTGGATATTTTTAATAGAAAATTGAAAGTTTAGGGAACCAAAAATTAGAAGATCTAAAAAGGTCATGAAGTTATCGTAAAATAAATACATACAGTATGAATCTAATACTTATCATGTAAAGCGATTGTACAACTTCACAAGACTTGGATTTAACTGCTTAATTCACATGGTTTCATTACAATGTAATATAATATAGATTCAAAGATTAACCAAAGTCCTATGAGAACGACATAAGTAATTTTATTTTTTGGGTCAACTTTAACAGCTTTAACATTAGTTAATGGACTATTAAATAACATAATAAATACTGTGTTTGACATATGTTGAGATTAACATAATTTAAGATTAATAAATATTTTAGAAGTATTTTTCATTGTTAGTTCATGTTAACTAATTTCGGCAGATCTCAGATATGTATCACATTTATCTTGTTTCTCCTAATTTTTATTGGATATTTAGTCTTGGAAGAATTGTTGAGAAATATTTGAGTTTAAACTGAAGTTTCTGACAGTTGATTGCTGATTTCTGAATCTGCTGATCTCCTCTGAAAATTATGGAGAAGGTACACGCAAGATCTTTTCTGAAGAGAATCAAATGAGTAGAAGGAAACTTAAGCAAAGTTGTTGTTCATTTTATATAATTAATAAATAATACATATATTTAATAATGATGTCTAAGAGAAACTGTGTACATATAGAGAGATCTCATTTGTGATTTTTCTTTCCAACAGCCATTGTTTTCCTGTACAGTTGAGTTTACAGTAACTGCACACTGGAAAAAAATAAAAATAAAATACAAGACGTAATCTAAAACAGCTCTGTCCAATTTCTAATTTTGTTTGGTGCCAAGTAGACTAATGAATGATACAATAGTGTTTGTTCCTTTGGCTCATTGTGATTGGCACAAAGCCAATAAATATGGAGGCTCATCTGTGATTGCTAACTGAAGTGGTACCTGCTGTCCCTCAGAGGAATATCAAACCTCAGAGCTTTGGACATGATATCAGAAGAGCCCCTCTGCTGAAGAGTGTCAGAGGAATATGAACATCTTCTTTCCATCACACCCAGAGTGACCAGATATGGATAGAGATGACTAGAAAATATATGGGGTAATGTCATATTTGGTTCAAAATGGACACTATTTAGTTTCTTAACACATTCCTGGCCATATTCTGGCCTGGTTTCACAATCTAATTTCCTGATGGATAAAATCCATTTTCCATTTTATTTTTTGTCCTCAGCAAATATCCTGTTTCACTCATGAAAGGAGTTTGAACCATTTAAATGAGTGACTTCATTTTGAAGTTACCCAAACAAGACCAAAGATACATCTTCTGCCAGGCAGAGATTTTTTAATGACGCATTTAGAAAGCTGGAGATGCGGTGTTCCCAAAGCAACAATTGGCATCCCAAAGCCAGCATGATGAATTCATTTCAAACGTGAAAAGTACTGCTCGGTGGTTTTGCAAAATCAGATGACCACTCATCATGAATAGAAATCAGCCCCTATTGAGGTCCTCTCACGCACCCCATCGAGTTCCATAATGCTCCCATGATTACGCTTTTGACCAGACATTACATGTCAATAATTTATTCACCGCTGTCACAGGCCGACCTATGGGAATATGTCCCATTGTGTTCTCATCAAGACCGAGCTTTTCCACGTCCTTCACCTCTGAGGATCAACGCGCTAATCATGCCATACTTTCATCCTCCGTTATCCAAACAGACAGCACCTCTGTCTGGAACATGCAGATGAGGGGGTGGGGGCACCCCAACTCTTGTATTATCAAAAATGTTGTGACACCTCCATCTGTTCAAAGGCACTTTTGAAAATGAGGATATGTGAGAGACGAGATAAAAAAAGGGGGAAAAGTGCAAGAAGGAATGAGGGATGTCATCATTTACTCCCTCATGTTGCTCTAAACCCGAATACCTTCTTTCTTCCGTTGAACACAAAAGAAGAAATTTTGATGAACGATCATGCTGATCTTTCCCAATGAAATCAGACATTAACAAGGGGCTGTCAAACACAGTAAATGTAGACTATACAGTGCAAGTGCCTTATTGCATGACTTCTGAATCCATTGATGGTCAGCAGCATCCCTAAGCCTCTTTTACAATTGCTCTTTTCAATGAGCCAGTCAAACTGGCCTGAATCATTGAAGTAATAGGAACTTGAGTTTGAAACCAAATTGGTTCCAGAGTAAATAACTCACTCACTCACTCACTCACTCACTCACTCACTCACTCACTCACTCACTCACTCACTCACTCACTCACATCAAACAGTTGGCTGGTTCGTGTTTTTTTGAAAGTGTGTTTGTAGTTTGTAGCATAAACACTTTGTAGTTACTGTTAAATTTTGTTTCATGTTGTACCGATGAAGATGTTTTGTCTTGGCAGTATGCAATAAAGTAATTTATCCAATACTGTGTATTACTGTGTTTTAATATTCACTTTTGTGCAACAAAAAATACCCAGCACCAGCTTGTTGTGTAACTCCATACAGTAGCTTTTTATGCAGTAGTGTGTTGTTTAGTAGTTAGCTAGCTCAGTTTTATTGATTTATGTGCTTCCAAGAAGTACACTTCACATTTTGATGCATTGATTAAAGCACATGTAAACTACTTGATATAATTTAGTGTGTAGTGTGTTGTTCGATTTTGCATTTAAAGTTATTATATTATATTTTGACATTATATTTTAAATGTATTAAATTGCAACTTCATCATTACAAATGGGCAAATCAAATATAGTTGAATGCATAACATATAAGTTTAAACATAAATTACATGTAGTTTAGTGTACCATAAATGCTTGTCATTGCACTCAGCAGTGCACTTCAACCATATTTTATGAAATTACTTCAAAAGTCAAAAAAGCAATCTTAAGTTCAGCTTTACATTTAAACTATAATCTATATTCATTTAATTATAAATAACACCTATAATTTGCACCTATTATTTTTACAGTATATTATTTCCAAAGTAAGTACTCTTTTTAAAATGATTCTAAAGTGTACTTTTTCACAAGGGTCTCAAATTTCATTCACACATAAACATTCAAATTTAGTACATCAGGATTAAAAACGAATTTGGTGTTCTATTAACAGAGTGAAGGACAAAACAGACAGAGAGAGCGATGGAGAAATGGAGAAAGAATAGTGAGGATGTGAGAGAGAAGGGGGAGGGGAGAAAAACAAGTTATGATGGCGGTAGCAAGGAGAGCTTGACTTTCGCAGGATATGATGTATACGTTCAGACAGGCGGTGGAGATTGCCACACTAGTCTAAATTTCAGAGGAGGCTTCCCAATGTGCCAAGGTGCCAACATAACCTCATCACATCTCAGCCTCCCCATTGTTGGCTTATGGATGTCTTATACACAGGCAGGCGCAAAGACCTCTGGGAAATTAACTTTAGATATATCCACAACAAATTCAGCACAGATGGAGCAGGAGTGTCTGGTAACCCATTTTCCTACAGTAATCTCACTCTCCTTATAGAGCAGTTGTGCCTCTAATATCCAGTCCTTGGTTGTTTCCCTACCATCTCATTAATGCTTTGATTAATTATTAATCAAATGATGTGAGATAGAGTGAACGCTATGAATTTTGATGTGGATTTGCTCTGGAATCGTTGGAAGCTGTGAAGGATTTAACGAGTTGTAGACAGGATCAGGTTTCTATAAGTCTCTCGTCATTCTGATAATATGGTATGAAGTTTATTGCCATAGAAACTGTGTTTGGTCTATCAATGAAATTTTTTGCAGTTCACCTGTCATGGCGAACAGAGAAGAGAAAGCAAGTTGCAGGTGAAAGTCAGATTTATTGTCCAAAACAGATAATACAGGTGCAGGAGTGGAATGATGGCAGGTGACGCAGGAACTGGATGGACTACACGGCAGGAGGGTGGTGAAGAGTATCCGTGGTGAAGCGTGGAATCCAGACAGGAACAAACGTACACAGCACACCGACACAGGACGGACTTAGACACCAACAACAAACCGGACGAGTAGAAACAGGAACAGGAACTGAAACAACACATGAAGACATCCACAACGATCTGACAAAGGAGAGGAGAAACTGGTGAGTATTTATGGGTGAGTTAAGGAGCTGCAGCTGGTGCTGCTAACGAGGCTCAGCTGAATGTAGTGAATGGTGATGGCTCGGCCACGCCCACACACGTACTACACGCACACACATGACAATACTCGGGACAAGGAGGAAACAATGAATGAGTGAACCGTGACATCACCTAGTAACTGATGGTCATCTGTCTGTTCTGAAGGCTGTTTCTCTTTTCCCATTCAAGCAATTCTTATATGTCTTAGTGAAGGTTATTTATTAGGCTTTAAAGGGTTCTCTGACATATTTGTTTATCTGACACACTGTCAATAAAATAGCCAGCAATCAATGAAATTTTCAAAATAATTATCATTTTCACACAGCACATTTGCTGGCTCACATGCATTTAACGGTTAAAAACATTTACATTTAGTCATTTAGCAGACGTGAGGTGGCTGTCTGTTACTTTCGTTTTGTTATGTTTATTTAGTTGCTTCTTTCCTGAGTGTTGAACTTGGTGGTTACATACATACGTTTTCCTTAATCATAATTTCCAATCATCCTGGTGACCCATTTTTTCAGTCTTGCGACCCAGGGTTTGAAAACCACTGCTCTAGATGCACTAAATCCAGAAAACTGGACCAGCTTGCTTAGACTGGGATACTTAAAATGGTTTAAGCTGGTCTGTTCTCTCAGCCTGGCCAACCTGGTCTTAGCTGGTTTAGCTGGTCAGTCACATAGTTACCAAACCTCACCGGCTAGCAAATTCCCAAACCACTCTAAAACCAGGAACCAGCATAGACTGGGAGGCCAGCGAAATGTTTTTTTTTTTTTTTCCTTTTTTCTCCTTCATTGTGTTTATTCCTGTATTTATACGCCGGGTTAGCATGTTTCACCTTGGTGGAATCTCTGTTTTGAGTTCTCCAGCACCTGGAAGTATTTAAGTGGGCTTTATGGCTGATGAGGCAGCGTCTCAAACTCCCCTGAGGCACACAAGCATGCTGGGAGTGAAATAAACACAGACGCTCACGAGGTCACTTACGGTCTCTTGAGCATTTTATTCTGATGCTCACCGCTATCTGCAAATCATAGTTATGACAACTGTCAGGGGATTCCCATCAAGGACAAACTCTTCGCTCTATTGTGCTGTGCCTTTTGCTGTAAAAAGTCTGAGGTCTTGTGTTAATGGAGCAGCAAGGAGAGGAACAATGTTTTACCTTGGATAAAAACTTCAGAGAATTGGTTCTGCATTTAAAAGCCTCCTTGATGAGTGAGAGAGACCAAAAGAGTTCACATATACCTGTGAACACCTCCATTCATCCCTCTCTCACCCTGCGTTCCATTCGGAAGGGCTCATCCCTATGCCCTAATCCCTTCAAAAGGTTTACTCTCCGGAGTGAGAGCTTTGAAGGGTTGAAGGGTGTAGGGAACCAAACAACTGTTTATTGAAGTGCTCTCCGGCGTCATCATCCCGTGCCCACCCGGAGGCACCGTCATCATGGAAATAATCAGTGCAAAGGATCATGGGGGGGGCCGAAATGGCCATCAGTTGTACCCTTTAAAATCCTTCATTCTGAAGGGCCCTTTGAAGTGGCTTGGTTTGGAATGACCCTTCAATATGGCAGCCATGATTGTTTTCACTACGAAGTGCCCTTCGTAGGGTGATATATCATTCTTGATATATGTCATTATGATATGTCATTCTACTTCAGCTTGACTTCCTACTCTGCCATCATTGAAGACATGTGCTCGGCCCACTCCAGAGGCAGCTGTGTAATTATGAGATGTGTTAATCAGCTGATAGGATTAGGAGTACTTCCTTGAGCACAAAGGCTTGTCACATTGTAGCAAAGTTATACTTATTCCAAAGATTTTCAGACTGAACAACGCTTGGAATTTTGTATTTTCAGACAGTGGACAGAGCTGTACGATAACTGATGGAAATCGTACAAGTAAAGGAATTGTTCACCCCAAAAAAATGAAATATAAATTTGATCATTTACTTACCTTCATTTCATTCCAACTCAGCTCCCATAATGAAAGTAGACATCAAGCTCCAAAGAAATTATAACTCGGTCCCACTTTATATTAGGTGGCCTTAACTACTATGTACTTACATTTAATTTTGTATTTTTAAAAATGCCTATATGTAGTTACATCTGTAATTAATTTCTGTAATTACATTTATAATTACACTTTTAACCCATCCCTTACACCTTAACCCACCCTTAAACCTACCCATACCACCAAACCTGTCCCTAACCTTACCCATATCCCACCTCAATAGCAGCAATAGTGTGTTGCAATACAATATGAGCACAATAAGTACATTGTACTTATTTTTTTATTTAAGTACATAGTAGTTAAGGCCACCTAATATAAAGTGTGACCTATAACTCTTTTCATAACTCATTTGCATCTGTACATATTCAAATTTTCTGTTTGTGATCTATCGGTCATGTGACACGCAGAATCCAGTGCTGTTTGGTGTCAAACTTGCTGCAATACGTCTAAAGGTGTCATTTTAAGTATATGAAAATGCATAAATTGGATTTGTTGGCGAGAAAGTTTATCACTTTTGGACCATAGCAGTATAAATCACCTTCTACTTTCATTATATTTACATTTTAATTTGCATTTGGTAGTCTTGCATTACGTTTAAGGTATAGAGTACATTGTATTAAAGGGATAGTTCACCCAAAAAGGAAAATTCTGTCATCATTTACGCAAATTATCCCAAACATGATTTTTTTCTTCTGTTGAACATAAAGAAGATATGCTTATCCCCACTGACTTCCATAGTATTTTGTTTCCATACTATAGATGTTTGGTTAAGCACATTCTTCAAAATATCTTCATGTTCAACTGAAGAATTAAATTCTTATAGGTTTACACTTGAAGGCTAGTAAATTATAACAAATTTTATTTTAGTCAAACCCATGATAGCATTGTTACTTAACAAATATTAAGGACATACATTTTAATCAAAATATTGAATTATTTATTCTTTGAGTACAACATATAGTCCTTGACAGACAGATAGTGTGACATGTAGAACTAGCAAGTGTTAAGGTTAATAGTTGTCCTCTTTGAGTGCTGTGCAGCGATAAACACAGCATATCACCTTGCCAAAGTACCATCTGTGGTCCATCTCACATAAGATCTCTCCAATGCACGTGCAAAGATATTTGAAATGTAAATTTCTTCTGATGAGTCTGCTTGATTTAAGATCTGCCACATGTTTTCACAGTAGATCATCACAGACACCTATATATCACAGTCAAAGGCAAGGTCACTGAATTATTACAGTGTGTGATGCTACATATTGGTCTGAAAAAGAGACTTAATCCGCATTTAAATATGTATGAATGTCATTGCTTTATATAAGACGTATGACTTAAGTTTCCAAAAGTGAGAAAACTTTTGGGGTCACAGTGTGTCATGGAAGTCTGAGTACAGCACAGTACAAGGGCCAAATCTTTGTACAATATGAGTGAATACCAATGTGTGCCCAGTAGGGTCAAAAATTAATGGGGACTTGGGGCAAAAATGCCACCAAAATGAACAAAAATGCTTCCCAATTTCAAGATAAGGGGGCAAGAAAATAAGTAAGATTCATTTTGCAGTGTTTTCTCATGTAGTAGTTTTTGTGAGAGTGCATAAGTCGTGCTAAACTGAAGTCATAGACCACTTCAGTAATGGGGAAAATTCTAGGCTCACATTTTTCTGTGTCTAATTCATTCCCAGTGTGAATAACCTTTTGGATTGTCATGCTACTAAAATTCCGAAATTTAAGTCTTTGATTTTCTAATGCGAAAGAAAAACAATAAGCAAATTCATAAATGATTCTTGAGTTCCTGTTTTTTTATTAAATAGCCTACTGCATGTAGGCTAATTACATAATGCAGATTTTGTGTAAGTATGATCACAGAATCCTATTTCACACAGAATCCTTTTTTCTTTCATAAATGCAAGATGTGGGCAAGGTCTCAGGACGTTTTTTTTTTTTTTAAAGTTAAATTTATTTTAAACAGTCAAACATGTATGTCTAGTGCATTTACAAAACAATGGAAAAGTACCACAATGGAATGGAAAAATGTGTTATGTGTGAAAGGCCCCTTATGCAGTCTGTGTAAATAAACAAATTCAATATCTGATACTTTTTTCACCTTTGCAGTGTCAAAATGGCCTTTGTTGATGCTGCTCAAATTTGATTGTTAAGAGCCTAAAATATTGGGATTGAATTTAAGTATTTGATATAAAAGACAACACTTTATTAAGGTGATTCCAGACATTGTCCTTATGGTAATGAAATCACTTCCAGGGGACAAATACTGTATTGCACCTTAATGGAAAACTAAATTTCTGACCCTGGTGTGCAGGTTGTTATTACCGAGGTATCATATATGATCAGATAGCGTATGTGTGCTGGATTGTGACTTGATTTGGCTGAAGGTGGGGCATGAGCCAGGATCTAGTGAAGGGCACGGTCTTGTGCGTGTGCCCGAGGCAGAGGTCTCGCCTGGGCTTCAATGGGTCTCCTGAGCTGCCCACTGGGCTCCAGGCCAGGCAGAGCCGCTGTCTAATAGAGATTAATGGGAGTCCTGGATCTGTTTGGACGCTGGACTCCTTGAGCATGAAATACAGTCTCACAGGGTTGGCTGGAGTGTTGATTTATGTCGTCTAGATCCCAAACGTCAGCGTCTGTGGGGGGGTTTATCTCCCTTCCGTTAGTGTTTTAGCTCCTCTCTCACCCACATAAAACAAACGCATGGCCATCTATATGCCCAAACAAGCGCACACAGTCATGTACACGCGCTCACTGTGTCCAATATTAGATCTATTAGATATCGAGGCTGTGAGAGGAATGCATACTAAAAAGCGTGTCCTTGGCCCAGAGGGGAATGATTCTTCACTCTGCAGGTGTGTGTGTGTGTGTGTGTGAGTGTGTGTGTTCAGTGCTGTACTTCAGAATAGCAGCTGTAAGGTTTGTTATGAATTTAATGAATTTGTTAGCTGCTTTATCTTTAGTTTTCTTAAAATATTTAATGGAATATCCTAATATTTCTCCTGGAATCTTGTATACATAATTAAATGAATTATAAAGGTTTTCTTAATGCAATACAAAATAATTTACAAGTAATTAATAAAGCCTGACTGACTGTACAGTATCCCACTTAGTACATGGCTTCCTTCCAAATAAATTAATAAACGAATAGACATGAAATATTGATTTTAAATGATTTTAATAAGAAAGTGGAGTGATATGAGAGGCTTACAGTAAAACTAGCACACATGCAGTATGTAGTTAATAATTTACTATGATCAACAGTCTATTGTAGTGTTTTGGCAAACATATTTGAGTGTAGTTGCAGTTAACCAATCAGAACCAAGTATTCCAGAGTACACACAATGCATTATATCTACTTCATAATAACTTATGTTTAAATCTGTAGATTTTAAAATTATGTTTTGCTTGGTGAAACTCAGGAACAAGAGGACTGAGAGGATCCAAATGCAGACTAGTTTTAATATATTAACAGGCACTACAGGAACTGACAAGGGACAGGTGTAGGTGATTATAACGCATTGTTATTACATTTTAAACTGATTATAAGGTGTATTCTAAAGATTTATGAATGCATTATACTGTATATAGGGATGCTGAATAATGCTCATGAATATTTTATTTTATGACCAACAACTGATAATTGACTGACAAAAAAAAGGTAAAATTAACAGTTTTATTTGAGTAAAGGCAGCACAACAGCATAATATGCAGTATGAAATATGGATCAGTATGAAATATGGATCTATTCATCTATTCATTTTTTTTTAAATATGCAGTTTTAATCTATTCATTGTTAAATATGCACTTCTGTGCCACATTTGCAATGTAAATGTGGCATTAGTTAACAGCATTTATTAACATTAGCTTAGCTAATATTAATTGCAGCATTTACTAATGCCTTTTAAGATCAAAATTGTATCTGTTAGCATTAGTTCATGCTGTAAACTAAAATGAACATTTTTAGTAACTAACTTTAAGAAAAATATGTTGGGTTACATTTTATTTTACAGTATATGTATACAGTGTACTTACACAAGAATCTACATAGGTTTAAGGGTAGGTTAAGGGTTAGTACCTAGTTATTACTCAGTTATTGTAATTTCTATAGTAATTACATAGTATGTGCACAAGAACAGGACTATTAAATATAGCACTTCCATATATTGTTATTATTAGTAATACGTGTTAGTTAATGCATCAACTTATGTTTGCAAATGAGACCGTATTGTAAAGTGTTACTAATGAATCTTGTTTGTATAGACCTTAGTCAGGCATACTGAATTTATCAGAAACGAAAATGAGGCACTGAGGGATAGACCTTCATTCTCTACAATAGCACACACTGTAAAGAAGTCCTAGATTACATAATTTTTACAAATCAAAACTAGGGGTGGGCGATATGACCAAAATCTTATATCACGATAAGAGTAATTTTATTTCGTGGTAACAATATATATCACAATATAGATATTTTTTGCTTTAAATAGGGTCTTTATGATATCAACAGTTTTAATACCATAGAAATGTGTAACGTCTAGCCAGCAGAGGGAGCCCTCGCCCGAGTACTGAACCTGGCCGCTCCCTCTGCTGTCACTTCCTGTTTGACTCTCATAAATTCTGAGACCTGTTCATGTGCTAGTCGCAAAGTATTGCCAGTCTTTCTGCCTTGCCAAGCGTTTGTTCCTTCTACTGTTCCTGTTTGATAAGATGTCTTCGACCCTGCCTGATATCTTGACTTACGGTATTGTGCTCTGCCCCTTTATTCTGACGCCTGATTTGACTGATGTTTGTGTTTGTACCTTTTGCCTGCCTTATCACCATTGTCTTTGATGTTGCTCCTGTGTTTGAAGAATGATCTAACTGCTTCTCTGGTTTGACCTTCTGCCTGTTTTACCGACCACTGTTTAAAGCCCTGTCCTCTAATAAACTTCAGCTTATGGATTCTAACCAAACTCCAGCGTCCCTGTTACAGAATACTTTGCCTACTATGAATACAACGGAAGTGTCGAATCTACAAGCAGCAGTCTCATATCAAAAAGAAATGCTCCAAGGATATCAGGAACAACTCACCCAACAGCGGTCCATCAACGAACATCTGACACACTACATTCGATCTCTCCCTCCGCCCACACGGAAGACCGTAAGCTTCGCACTCCCTGATAAATTTGACGGAACCACTGAACAATGCAAGGGCTTTTTTCGCCAAGTGCAGGTTTATCTGGATCACCAAGGAGAGAGATTCGAATCAGAGGGGAAAAGGTACACTTTTATTCCTGACTGAGGAGTTCAGTGACGTACTTCATTCAGCAACTCTGCGAAGTGTTCGAATACCCTCATACTAACACAAGGTAACTGCACCGCTGCCGAATTTGCTATTGAATTCAGAACACTCACTGCCCAGAGTGGATGGATTGATGTTGCTTTAAAAGCTATGTTTAATAAAAGCCTTAACTGCGATTTTCAGACAGAACTTGCATGTAAGGGTGAGGGATCCTCCTTCTCCGATTTTGTCACGCTCACCATCAGGATTGATAACCTTATGAGACAAACTCCTAAGAAGAAAAGTGGAAAGGGTGGACAGACCAACGCTTTTTCTTCTAACCCTGTTGAGATGTTTTCTTCTAAGGAAACCATGCAATTAAACACTTCTTGACTATCTGAGAGTGAGAGAGAACGGAGGCGACATCAACGCCTGTGTTTTTGCAGTTTAGGATGCCCCCACAAGCTCCAAAGCACTCCCCGGGTAAATATTGAACATCTTGCTGTCACTGTGCACACAGCATGGAGGATCAAGGACACACAGATGTCTGGCATGACAATAACGGTGGCAGCCGGCTGGCTTGACCCGGCGATGGGCCAAGTGACCGCGGATGGCGGGTTGGCCTTCCCCGCGAAACAGCGAACTAGAGGGGGCCGCGGACAGGTGGGTGGGCTTTCCCCACGGACGGCGGCGTGATCTCCCGCAAACGGCGGGGTCAGTGAGCCGCGGACGGCGGCGTGATCTCCCGCGAACTGCGGGGTCCGTGAGCCGCGGACGGCGGCCTCATACCCCGTGAACGGCGGGGTCGAGATCTCCCGCGAACGGTGGGGTCGGTGGGCATGAGTCTGCGGCGATCCGGCGAGCTTGAGTCAGCGGCGATCCGGCGGGCATGACTCAGCGGCGATCTGGCAGGCTTGAGTCAGCGGCGATCCGGCGGGCATGACTCAGCGGCGATCCGGCGGGCATGACTCAGCGCCGATCCGGCGGGCTTGACTCAGCGGTGAGCTGGCAAGCTAGGGTGAGCCGCGGATGGCGGCGTGACTTCAGAGAGCCGCGGACGGTGGGTTGGCTTTCCCCACGGACTGCGGCGTGACTCTCACGAACGGTGGGCTGGAGTGAGCGGCTGGCTTGGGATAGCCGCGGGTGGACAAAACTAAGGAACTCATCAAAACACTAGAAAAACCTGAACAAAACAAAACGAGATGAAGGGACAACACTTACTGTTTGGTCTGGTCTTCTGTCATGGTGCACACAGCAGGGAGGATCAAAGACACACAGACGAGGACATAAACTCAAACAATAGACTTTACTGAAGACAGGGCAGGACAAGGCAAACTCACAGACATCAAACACCGGGGGTAACGAGTAGACCAGACGACATTACACTGAACAGACAGGACTATAAATACACAGGTAAATCATTGATAATGTGACGAACGTGGCTGGACAAGCCTTAACTAATAATCACATCAGACAAGGACAGGAAACAAACCAAATATGGGCATGGAAACACAAGACACACACAACAGAGGTCTGACACTTGCCCTTTTAAGTAACAAAACTTTCACACTCTCTGTTGTCTTAAGATCTGATACCTTGTCTCTTGATCTCACAGTGATGATCGACTCGGGAGCTGCCCTGAATCTAATCCACCAGGACATTGTCACAAAACATCAAATTCCAACACAACCATGCACCCCACCAATTCAAGTCAAGGCTATCAATAATGCACAGATTGGCACGGGCATCACTCACCAACCCAAGACGCTCACACTCCAGGTTGGAACTCTTCATAAAGAATCCATCACCTTTTACATCATCGACTCTCCTAAACACAAAGTTGTTTTGGGATATTCATGGCTCTCTACTCACGACCCCGAACTCTCATGGCATCAAGGTGAATTAACACGCTGGCCATCCTTCAGTATGAATAATTGTATCACTGCAAAACCTCAATCATGTCTCACAACCAGTGTGGAAAGTCCTGAAACACACGAGAAAGTTCATATCCCCATTACTACCAAAATCTCTCTGATGTATTCAGCAAGGTAAAAGCCACTCAACTTCCCCCACATAGACCATGGGACTGTGCCATCGACCTCCTGCCCAATACACAACCCCCCAAGAGTAAAATATATCCACTTTCTAGAAAGAAAACTCAAGCCATGGAGGAGAATGTGGATGAAGCTCTGAACTCCGCTTTTATTCGACCATCAATCTCCCCAGCAGCTACAGGATTCTTCTTCGTGGAGAAAAAAGATGGTGGTCTAAGACCGTGTATTGATTATAGAGGACTGAATAACATTACCATTAAATTCTGTTATCCCCTTTCATTAGTACCATCTGCACTAGAACAACTCAGAGAGGCCAAGATCTACACCAAACTCGGTCTCCGAAGTGCATATAATCTCATCAGGATCTAAGAAGGGGATGAATGGAAAACAGCCTTTTTCACCACCAGGGGGCACTATGAATATCAGGTAATGCCGTATGGGCTAGCCAACTCTCCTGCAATATTCCAATCTTTCATCAATGAAATCTTCAAGGACCTTCTAAATAAGTTTGTGGTCGCCTACATCGATGATATCCTCATCTTTTCCAAAACTGAACAGGAGCACATCTCCCATGTCAGAACAGTCCTTTCCCGACTTCTAGAGAATAAATGATATGTCAAGGCTTAAAAGTGTGAGTTCCACGTCAATCAAACCTTCTTCCTGGGTTACCACATCAGTTCACAGGGCGTAAAGATGAACGATCTCAAAGTTCAGGCACAGAATGGCCACAACCACGAACCATCAAGGATCTGCAGAGATTCCTTGGCTTTGCCAATTTCTACAGGAGGTTTATTCGAAATTATAGCATGGTGGCCTCTCCCCTCACCTCACTCCTCAAGAATAAACCCTCAAAACAGGTTTGGACATCAGAAGCTGATAACGCTTCCCACACATTGAAAGAACGATTTACGACTGCCCCTATCCTGAAGCATCCTGATCCGAAAGAACCATTCATCCTAGAAGTGGATGCCTCAGACTGTGGCATAGGTGCAGTACTCTCACAGAGGCAAGGCCAACCAAGCAAACTGTATCCATGTGCTTTCTTCCCCAGGAAACTGAACCCCGCAGAGCGTAACTATGATGTTGGAAATAAGGAACTACTCTAAGTGAAAGCAGCTATAGAAGAATGGCATCACTGGCTTGAGGGAGCTCTTCACCCCATTCAAGTGATAACTGACCATAAGAATCTTGAATATATAAAAGGTGCCAAACGTCTTAACCCACGTCAAGCTCGTTGGGAATTATTCTTCACACACTTCAATTTTACAGTAACTTATCGACCGGGCAGCAAGAATGGTAAAGCAGACGCTCTTTCCAGGCAATATGACTCCTCCACAGAACACCACATCTCCGGTCCCATCCTACCCAGCTCGATCATCCTAGCCTCAGTCTCTTGGGACATCATGGAAGAACTAAGAGAAGCACAATGACAAGATCCTTCACCCACAAACATACCCCCAGGAAAACATTATGTACCTCAAGTTTTGAGACAACAAATCATGCAATGGGTTCATACTTCTCTCTGGTCCGGTCATCCAGGTATCTCTCGAACCCATCAACTTTTACAGAACTCTTTCTGGTGGATTAACATGGCTCGAGACGTCACCCATTATGTCAAATCATGTCAGATCTGTGCTCAGTCAAAAACCCCTAAAGAATTGCCTTCAGGTATGCTCAAACCTTTACCCATTCCTCAACGGCCATGGTCCCATCTGTCTATTGACTTTGTCACTGACCTTCCACCATCAAATAATAACACCACTATCCTGGTCATCATCGACCAGTTCTCGAAGTCCTGCCGTCTCCTTCCATTTCCTAAATTACCCACTGCCATGGAAACCACTCAAACCCTCTTCCAACACGTCTTTAGGGTCTATGGTCTACCCGAAGACATAGTCAGTGATCGAGGTACCCAATTCACGTCTCAGGTCTGGAGGGTATTCTGCAGTCAATTGAATATTAACGTCAGTCTAACTTCAGGCTATCACACACAAGCCAACTGGCAAGTCGAATGGCTCAACCAAGAGATAGGAAGATATCTTTGAAGTTACTGCAGCCGTGAACAACACAGATGGTCTGAGTTCCTACCATGGGCGGAATATGCCCAAAACTCTCTAACCCAATCCTCTACAGGTCTAACCCAACTTCCAGTGCGTCCTGGGGTTCCAACTGCCTCTGTTCCCATGGTCTGGTGAACCCTCCTCGGTTCCTGCAGTGGACGACTGGATTCAGCGTAGTGAGAGGGTGTGGGACAGTGCTCATGTTCGTCTCCAGCGGGCCGTGAGAATACAGGAATTCCAGGCCAACAGACGACGTTGCCCACACCCTCCCTACCAACCAGGACAACGGGTCTGGCTCTCCACAAATGACATCAAGTTGCGGCTACCAAGCAGGAAGCTCAGTCCAAAGTATGTGGGCCCTTTCAAAATACTGAGACAAATCAATGATGTAACATACCAATTGGAGCTTCCTGCTAACTATCGTATCTCTCCCTGCTTCCATGTGTCCCTCCTCAAATCTCTCCATCCGGGAGCTGATCCTGGCCATGAAGCCCCAGAACCACCACCATCCCTGGACTTTGATGGAACCCCAGCATATAGGGTGAATGAGTTACTGGACTCGAGACGAAGAGGGGGTCAGCTCCATTATTTGGTGGACTGGGAGGGCTATGGACCCGAGGAGAGATCCTGGGTAGCTGCCTGGGACATTCTGGATCCGTCACTCAACGAGGAGTTTCATCGAGCCAGACCCGATCAACCAGCGCCAAGACCACGGGGACGTCCATGTCGAGCTCCAGGAGTCGCTCCAAGAGGGAGGGGTTCTGTAACGTCTAGGCAGAAGAGGGAGCCCTCACCCGAGTACTGAACCTGGCCGCTCCCTCTGCTGTCACTTCCTGTTTGACTCTCATAAATTCTGAAACCTGTTCACGTGCTAGTCGCGAAGTATTGCCAGTCTTTCTGCCTTACCAGGCGTTTGTTCCTTCTACTGTTCCTGTTTGATAACCTGTATTCGTCCCTGCCTGATATCTTGACTTACGGTATTGTGCTCTGCCCCTTTGTTCTGCCGCCTGTTTTGATTGATGTTTGTGTTTGGACCTTTTGCCTGCCTTATCACCATTGTCTTTGATGTTGCCCCTGTGTTTGAAGAACCATCTAACTGCTTCTCTGGTGTAGGATATCAGAGACTGAATCAGACAATTTTAAGATGCATCAGAACACTGAAACCTGAGGAGCTGGAATGCAGAGAGGCCTCAAAGCTGTAACAGGACAACGCCATAAATCGGATTCCTGCCTCCTAACCAGCGAGCCTCTTTCACCAAACAGCTTGCAACACTGAGACAAATAACACTTATTGATAATTCCAATTCAAGAAGGAGACTGTCAAATTTGTTGCAAATAATCAAGACTGATTGTCAAAGAGATGGCCATCACGTGTTCCACGATTGAATTCACAAGCTTCCTTAGACTGACTTCTCCCCCACATAGAAGACAGTCCAACCCAACATTCCTTTGTCTAAAGAACATGCCTTCGTTCTCCTTAGAACTATGCAAGACTTTCTTCTCCATATGCACATAAAATCATCCTAAAAGGACATTTTTATGTTGTACCCACATATCATGTTTTAATCAAATAATATGTATGTCTTTTTAATCATTATTGAATAGCTCGAGCCTTAAAGATAAATATTGCATATTTAGTATGTATGAGCTCGAAAATTCATGCTGTGAATGTTTCTTCCAATCAATTCTTTGTCAAATGCATCATAGTCTTATTATGAAATCATGTTCAAAAAGGTATACTTTGCCAAAGCCTGTAAAGTTTGGACCTCTGACTGAACGGATAACAAGTTGATTTATGATTTGGTGGAGAAACAGACCAACACCCCAAGCAAGGACAGTATCTAATTGGTCAAGACATCCAGAGGGGATGTGTCCAGAAGCGAGTTTAAAACTGTTGTCCCTCCTTCTTTCTCTCTCTTCGTATTCTTCTCTTTTGTTCTATCTCTCGTCCCTCTCACAGAGTGCTGCCCTTTGAGCGTGCTCTTGCCCACGTTCCATAATGAGAAGGAAAACAACTTAGTCTCGTTACATCATTTTATTTTTATTCTTTTACTTTAGTTTCTTTTCTTTCCGTGGAGTTTCGTGTGTTAATGTAAGTTTGATACAAAGTCCAGCTTCGACTGCACTCACTTCAACTTCCAGCAAGCCAACGCCCAAAGACGTCACTTCAAAGACTACTGAACTTCCAGCCAATCAGACACTTCGGGAACCCCCTGTCTGCAACGAGGTCACAACCCCGTTACAAGGCAAAGCACGCAAGCTACACCTCCAAATTCTAACTGAATCAGGTGCAGTTAATGTAAATTTTAGCCTCATTGAGAAACTCAAAGCGAGGGTTAAATAAGTGATTGATGGTTGTTCAGGTCTATGCAATTGAACATATTGCTGTGAACTTGGGATTTCACATTTCCATTCTCTTAAACTCATCCTTTCCTCACTTTCTCTCTTTCTGCAACGTGTGAATGTGTGAATGCTTGTGTTCATGTGTTGGATTAGTTTATGTCTTAGGTTTATATAAATAAATTCTAATTTAATTGAAAAGAGAAGTATCTTGTGTTTTCTGCTCACAAGTTAATGCCTTAATCTGTTGATTTCGTTACTGTGCTATTTAATAGTGTTTTCACTATATTTGGGATTTTAATATCCAGTGCAGAGTTTGTCATACGGCTCGTTCAGTGAATCGCCGTAACACTGATTCTGTTCAAATCCCTATAAAATCATAAATGATTCCCTTTGAGCTAAATTAAACTATTTCTTTAAATTACGTATTAATATTATATGTAATAACCCTTACACTGGTTTGACCTTCTGACTGTTTTACCGACCACTGTTTAAAGCCCTGTCCTCTAATAAACTTCCGCTTATGGATTCTAACCAAACTCCAGCGTCCCTATTACAAAATGTCATAATTCTTGTCACCAAAAAACAAACAAACAAACAAAAAAACCAATACCAGCCTAAATTAAAAACAAAACAAAAATCAAAACCCAAGCGCACTGAAGACAAGTAAACAGTCAGTGATCAAATAACAAACTAATTACAAGCAATAGGACAAAAAGACTATGGTACAACAAATAAATAAAAAATACCACATGCATTGTATAAACTAATCAAATGTAAAAAAAATACACTTTATTTCAAGGTGTGCTTGTTACAGTGTAATTATACACTTAAGTACTAAGTAATATTAATTAACTACATGTACTTACTATATGGTTAGGGTAAGGATTAGGGCTTGGCATAGGGTTACTTGCATGTATTTATGTATAATTTATTGTTACATGAAATGTGTAACAAGGACAACTTAATAAAACACTGCTGTGTAAATTAAATAATCATTTCTTCTCATTAAAGTAGCAAAAAGAGATTTAGTCAAGAGCAGTGAGAGATTTTCTCTCTTTTGCTGTTTGATTAACATGAATGACATTCAGCAGGAATATCAGACTGCTGTCACTTTAAGAGCTTCCTGGATACAATATACTGTTTTTGTACACGTTTTATTTATCAGCTGTTTTTCTTTCACTTAAGACCTAAATTACTGTGTTTATGAGGATACTTGCAAACAGGGGCGTCATGCACTCATTATTTTTGAGGGAGCACGTGTGTGTGTGTGTGTGTGGGGGGGGGGGGGGGTGTCTGGGGTGGTCGTCATGTGACACACAATAGCCACAACAGCACTTATGTTTTATTTATTTTTTGCTTTTTATTAGAAATATTCCCAAACGCATTAACTATATCATGAAATATCTTGATTCTCACCTTTATAGTTTATGTTAGTTGATCTATAGTGGGCAATGGTCAAAGTAACCTAATAATGTATACTTAAAGTGCATGCACTGATTTGTGACTGCGTATTTTGAGTTTGAGCTCCGTCAAGTTGATTCTTTATCGTCTATTTTCTATCTTAAAAAATGTTTTATCCACTATCATTTTTGTTTCTATAACGTGTGAACATATCTAAAACAAAACCAATCAGAGCGCCTTGTTATCACTAGTTTTATTTTGATTTCTCGAGCCTGCTATTAGCTAATAGCCCATTAGCATTGGCAGCGTGGCTGCCGCTAATACTCTATTCACACACATTACCATTGTTGTTACTTTCTTAAATGGCGGATTTGTGTCTACCTTTGAGTGCAGGTGAGGACACGTTCGAGCTGCATTCGGTGCAGCTGGAGCTGGAAGCCGTGGAGAAGCAGATCTGCGACCTGGTGGAGAAGCAGACCCAGCTGAGAGAGCGGAGAGCTGCGCTTGAAACATCCCGGGCTGACGCTCAGAAGTCCGGGGTAAGTATACAGCACGCTGCTAACACTCCCATCACCTCTAGTCTGTGTGTTTCTCTGCACAGACCCTGTGCACCCAGGACGTGATCTTCCCAGATGTCCTTCACTCCGGCGCTGGGACGCCACGGACCCTGGGTGCACCATCAGCGGAAGACGCGAGCCAAGCCCTGGGCGACGGCCTCTCCCCCTCCACCCTTCGAGATCTCCACCTGGAACCGCTTCGCTCCCCTCCGCGAGATGGAACGCGTCGCTGTGATCGTCTGAGACTCCATCGTCCGGCACGTCCGTGCTACGTTAGCTGAAGGTAAAGTACACACTCACTGTTTCCCCGGTGCTCGTGTTCTCGATGTTTCTGTGCAGATACCCGCGATCCTGAAGGGCGACGAGAGCATTGGTGCTGTCGTGCTGCACGCGGGGGTTAACGACACCAAGCTGCGGCAGACGGAGACACTGAAGAAGGACTTCAGGAGCCTGATTGAGACGGTACGCAGCACATCACCCGCGACGACGATCATCGTGTCAGGACTGCTTCCCACGTATCGACGAGGAAACGAAAGGTTCAGTAGACTTTTTGCTTTAAACGAATGGTTATTGTCATGGTGTAAAGAACAGAAACTGCTCTTTGTTAATAATTGGAATCTTTTTTGGGAGCGTCCTAGGCTTTTCCGTGCTGATGGCCTGCACCCCAGCAGAGTCGGAGCGGAACTCCTGTCAGACAAAATCTCCAGGACCCTACGCTCCATCTGACTAGTAAGCCAATTCTCAAATAACTGCTATGATGACTTTTGTTCTACCCACTTAAAAGATAGAAGTACTTGCGTTGTCCAATCTATACAGACTGTGTCTGTTCCCCGAATAGCGAGGTCAAAATATAAATTTAATGCAGGATCTAGAAAAAAATCTGATCGTGATTAAACCAGAAAAACTCTAAATAAATGAACAATTTTTTTTTTTAAAGTTTGGGAAACCAGTATGTCCAGCTATAAACAGGCTCTAAAAGCTGCCAAGGCAAAGTATATCCACAAACTCATAGATAATCAAAACAATCCAAGGTCCTTATTTAGCACAGTGGCTAGATTAACAAATAAACAGATGCCGCCCGATCTAAATATTCCCTCACAGTTTAATAGTAATGACTTTATGAATTTCTTTACTGATAAAGTAGATAACATCAGAAATACAATAACAAATGTATATTCTCCTGCGTCTAGTATTTCAGCTTCATTCATCGCACCCAAAGAAAAACTGCAGTGCTTTACAACTCTAGGAAAGGAAGAGCTAAATAAATTTATCAGTGCATCTAAACCAACAAACATGTTTATTAGATCCTGTACCCACTAAACTACTGAAAGAGTTGTTACCTGTAGCAGAAGAACCGCTTCTCAATATTATTAACTCCTCGTTATCTTTAGGTCAAGTCCCAAAACCATTCAAGCTGGCGGTTATTAAGCCTCTTATTAAGAAACCACAACTAGATTCTAATGAACTGGCAAATTACAGACCCATTTCAAATCTTCCGTTTATGTCTAAAATTTCAGAAAATTGTGCTCCTTCTTGCAAAAAATTATCTCTATGAAAATTTTCAGTCAGGTTTCAGGCCTCACCATAGTACAGAAACTGCACAACATCTTCATCCCAGTGTTTCTGTAAATAAAGTACTGTACAATAAGTTGGATAGTTATGACAAGACAGTGGAGTTGGGGTTCCTTTCCGAAGCAGATTTCCTACAGAACATGCGCACAAAGCAATTATTTACCATACAGGCAAAAACTTATGTACAAATATAGAAATTAGTCCTTTTGGGTGTGCAGCAAACAAAATGCATATTTCATTTCCATTATAGGCTAATAATAGTAGTAGTGGACTGTAACAAAGTTGCTACTGTAGTAGTACATTGTATTTGTCCTTTTACTCAAGTAATTTTGAAAATTAATAGGCCTACTTCTTATTTTACTGGAGTAATATTTTATTGGGGTATCTGTACTTTTACTCAAGTACTTGATTTGTGGGCCACAGCTTAATTATTATAGTGATTATTTGCATATAACTGTTCAGTAGTAGTTATTTCATAGTTATTTTTTTTAACCTTAACTAGTATATAATTAATAGTAGTTCTTCAGGAGGTATTGCTGAATATATTAGTTATTGATTAGCTAACTGTTACTTAACACAATCATAAAATTGTATTACATACTGATTAGTTAACACATCTTCCTTAGTAGTTAACAGTAGTGAATTAAGTATTAATGAATAATTACCTGTTAGTTCTTCAATAATTCCTTATTAGTTATGCAGTAAGTAAGAAACAGTATTCTAGTGTTACCCATATTTTTAATACGACTGACTTTACATTTAATGTGAATTTAACACTGAAAGTTAATGTGAATAAAAACATTGTAAGTTAGGCTACTAATGCGTTCATTGTACAGAAAGAGAGCAAAGAACATTACATTATCAAAAAACATTTTCATTGACAGTCTAGTTTTCAAGCACTCTCAAAAACTGCCATTAAAATCAGTGAAGCTGTTTACACTGTGAAATTATTATCTTATTTACAGATTCGTACACACATTTGTCCTTTGTTGTTTCTGATGAGAGAATTCGCCAGAAAGAGGTATTCAGTCAGCGAGCGTGAAGAAAACACCAGCATTTTTGCGATGACTCATCTGAACACCTCTGATTGGTCCTTACATTCATATGCTCAACAGAATCGTGTGTGATTGGTTATAATGCGCAGTGCTGTAAAAACGCGTCTGTCAGCCAGCTTGAAAGCAGATTTGAATTTAGCAGCTGATGATATGACGCACTGAACGTTCTAATCACGCTGGTGTGATTGTATCAAATATAGAAAATAATAATCGGCTATTTATTTTTCTTTTGGAAGCTGCATTCAAAATCAACTTGGTCCCGAGCTATATCATACATCTACATATTATAAAGGATGTAATAAATATAATAAATAATATAATTATAATGTGTCATATATACAAGCGTCAAGAATGTCATTAACATGCAGTCCACAAAAATGCAAAATCAAGGAATATTACCTAATGTATTGCTTAATTTATCAGTTCAGCAAGTGTTTGTGCGGTGTCATTGAGGACACATGTGAAATGTTTCTGTCTCAGTCTAGAGTCAGAGTGTGTGTGTTCTGATGAGCAGGTGTCTCTCAGGACAGCTCAGTAATGTGAGCGGTTTTGCGGCAGTGTGTCAGCAGATTGGATTAGCTGCTCCAGACCCTGGGGCACAGTGGGCCGCTCGCTCCACACACCCACACACGCACCCGCTGACACTTCTCTGCTATTGTCCACTGCTAGACTTCCTTTGTTCATCACATGCATTGTCCCCTCTTTGTGCTGCCCACTTCTTATCTCCTCCTGTTTCTCGTTCCCTCTTGTGCTCCCTGTTTTATCTCAGTCTGTCCTTCTAAACTTATCATTTTTTGTTGACAGTTTCTTTATTTCCTTTTCTCTCTCTCTCCGTCTTGTTTTTCCTTCACACTCTCGTCTCTTTTCACTCCACTTTTTTTTCAATCTCTCCATATGCTGCCGCCACAGTAAGAAGCATCTCAGACCTGCCAGGTTGGGGTTTCCATGGTGACGGGCCTACTGAGGTAGCGGCAAAGGCGCTATGATGGCCCACACTATTTCTAATTGCAGATTCCCCTGTTACAGTTGATGGGAGAGAACTGTATAGACATCCAGATTGCATAGACTTCGTTAAAGGAGGATTAGACAGTTCTTTTGCATATCATTTCAGTACATTTGCATCAGCTTCAAGGGTCAGCTAGAGTTCCTGTCAGTCTGTTAATGCGTATTTCCTTCTGTTCTCTATTATATCTGTCTCTCATATCTCTTTCAATATATGCGGTCACTGAGCTGCAGGTGGAGACGACATGAAACGGTGTTTGGAAAACATTTAACTTAATGTTTAACTATGTAATATTGTAATATAACATAATGTAATATATTTTGGAGTGGAACACAATATTCGGTAGGAAATTGACTGATTTATAGATTTTTAAGGATTTTAATTAAATGAATACTTACATCCCCCAACTGCAAAGTCTTGGTTAAAGAATCAATGACATATAGAGTGTTTACGATACAGAAAATTAGAAATTTTATACCATTTTTGAGAAAGATTTATATTTAATGAATCTGTGGTGTAACCAATCAAGTAAAACAAAGTAATATATTTTCATTACAAGTTGAATACATGTATTTCAGATCTTAATAAAAAAAAAAAGTATAATAGTTTTATACATATATTTTTATTTAATAACTTTTATTTATCTAATAATCATTTTGATATTCATCAATTATTAAACATACATAAAAATAAAATAATATAAAATAACAATAACATTGTTATTAATAATAATTATAATAAATACAATATATAATTTATAATAATATAAGAAAATATATTATAAAAATAATATAGCCTAAATAAAAATAATATGAAGTATTTAATAATAATAATAATAGTTATTGTTATTATTAAATACTTAATATTATTTTTATTTAGCCTATATTGTTTTTATAATATTATTTTTTAAATATTATTATAAAGTGGTATTTAACAATATTTTATTAGTAATAATAATATTATTTGAATTAGTAGAAAGATCATGCCAAACTACATAACAATAATATATATTTTAATATCAGGACATCAGTGTAATTTCTGATTATGCCAAACCCATATCTAAATGAACTTGAATTTAGAAATTACATGCTCATGGAAAAGGCTTCTTCAAGTCATTATATGTATGATTAACATTATTAATGTACTTCATAATTTAAAACTGTAGATTTGGACAAAACCATTGCCAAATCTAGCAGGGGGAGTTCACCCTGCAGTCTGTGTGGGTCCTAACACCCCAGTGTAGTGATGGGGACACTATACGGTAAAAAGCACCATCCTTCAGATGAGACGTTAAACCGAGGTCCTGACTCTCTGTGGTCATTAAAAATCCCAGGATGTCCTTCGAAAAAGAGTAGGGATGTAACCCCGGCATCCTGGCCAAATTTCCCCATTGGCCTCTGACCATCATGACCTCCTAATCATCCCCATACACTGATTGGCTTCATCACTCTGTCTCCTCTCCACCAATAAGCTGGTGTGTGGTGGGCGTTCTGGCGCAATATGGCTGCCGTCGCATCATCCAGGTGGATGCTGCACATTGGTGGTGGTTGAGGAGATCCCCCCTTCTATGTAAAGCACTTTGAGTACCCAGAAAAGTGCTATATAAATGTAACAAATTATTATTATTATTATTATTATTATTGCATAATTTCACTGATAAGCGGTCAATCTTTTTAACCGGTCATTAGATCCATGTTCTTCCAAAAAGGATATTTTTCTACTAAAGTAATTACACATTCTTCAGAAAAAAATATATCGAAAACAGTTATTTCATTAGCTCTAAATATGCATGCTGCTGTGCTATGGACATACAAAGACGCACATCTGCTTAACACCTAATTTCCGCACCTGTTCCAGAGTTTATGAGTAACCGGAGTTGAAAGTCGTCTGCACGTGTCACATCGGGACCAGTGAGGCGTTCATGAGCGTGTGGCAGTGGGTGGTCTCCAAATCCTTTACGCGCACACCCGCAGACTCTGACAAGACTGATACCAGCCATATCCCCGCGCTGCCTTGTGCCTCCCTTGAAGGAAAACAGCAGTGGTGTCAGGGGAGAGACAGGTGTTCCAGCATGCCAATGTGTCATTCCTGACACATCCCGCACAGCATTGCAGCTGATGGGGAAGAGCAAGCTGACAACCCTCTGGCGAGTGTGTGTGTGTGTGCACTTGTGAAAGAGTGAGAGCGTGTACCCAACATTCCTGGTGAACTAGTGCTACATCCAAGAGAAGACACCATCTCTAGTGGTACATGTAAAAGGCTACTGCTGCTTGCTTTAGAGGTGTTACTCAGTGACACGGTTTGTAAGTGTCTTACACAGTCTGCTTCAGTAGATACCTGACAAAACATGCCCACTGTACAAGCAAAACATCCAGAGAGCAGAGATTTTTCTCGTTGTCGTTTTCAGGGGGATTTGTTTTTGCTGTGCATATGAAGCAAAGGGTCAGGTGTTTATGTATGAGTGTCTGTCCTCAAACTAGAAGTACAAACTGAACTACAAATTTGTGCAGTTTTGTATATATGGACAAACTTATAGATGGCAATCTTTTTTTTAATTAATGCTTTTGTTCAGCAAGGACACTGATCAAAAAAGACAGTACAGACATTTATAATGTTACAGAAGATTTATATTTCAAATAAATGCTGTACTTTTGAACTTCCTATTCATCAAAGTCTCCTGAAAAAAAAATCAGGAGTATCAGGAGTTTTCACAAAAATATGAAGCAATGCAACTGTTGTCACGGGTTGTTTTTTTTTTTGTTTTTTTTCACGGGTTGTTGAGATACAAACACACAAGGATGAAGGAGATCAACAAAAAGGTATTTTAATTACAAAATTACAAAAGGGAACTAAATCCAGGAGACAGGCAAGTAAACCAACTTAACATTGACTTAGAACGGATGAAGATAAAGGGAGAACTGAGGGCTTATAAGCAGGGACCAAACAAAAGGGAACTAATAGGATAATTAACAAGACACCAGATGAACAGAATGATTAATTAAAGAGACTGGGGAAAACTAGGTCACGGGGAAGACAGAAAACAACAGACATGTGACAGTTTGCCCCCTCCCAGAAAGGCGTGTCCCTGCGCCGTAACATATTCCAACTGAGGAGGGAGGGTGGGGGCTCAGCAGGAGGACGTGGAGCAGGAGAGGGGCAGAAACAAAGAGTCCAAAAAAGTCCATGGGAGAGTGGAGGGTGGGAGGAGCCAAGGGGAAGTCAGGAGCAGGAGGAGCCAGATGAAGATCCAGAGACCAGCCAGGATGAGGCCCCGGGGCAGAGTCGAGGGAGGGAGGAACCAAGGTGGAGAAGGCCTTGATGACACCCTGGGGATGACTGACGGAGATGGAGCCGATGGAAGGGTAGCCCAGGATGGAGCAGAGCAGATGGAGAGCCAGGGTGACACCGAGTGACCGAGGTGGAGGTGGGGATCCGTAAGACCGTGGTGGAACCGTAGCGACTGAGGATGAAGGTGGAGCCGGAGGGAAGGAGGAGCCTGACAGAGCCAGAGGGATGGAGTGACGAGACGAAGCCAGAGGAGTGGAGTCCCGGGGTGGCGGATGGTCGACGACTGACCAAGGCGGAGCCGGAGGGACGAGGGAGCCCGGCAGAGATGGTGGGATGACGAGCCACGGTGGAGACGAGGGAGCTAGGAGCCAAGGCGGAGCCAATGGGTCATAGGACCGAGGTGGAGTCCAGGGCTCGGAGGCTGGAGGCGGAGACAGGGGATCCTCACGCCTAGGCGGAGCTGGAGACTGGAAGTCCCGAGGCGGTGGATCAGAGCGCCCAGCTGATGCTGACTGAGGGCAAGCTGAGGGACTGGCAGGAACCAGGGGAGACAGAAGTGAGAAACTAGCTGGATTTAGGGGAGGAGGTGGGAGAGGGAGGCTCAGAGGGAACACAGGAGCAAAGGAGCTGGGCGGAACCAGCGGAGACTCAGGAGATTCAGAGCTGGGCGGAACCAGCGGAGACACAGGAGATTCAGGAACACTGGGAATCACCTCCCCTACCCAGTCGATCAACTCCATATCAAAGATGTCCATAATTTCCTCAATATGTAGTCCAGTGGCCAGTTGCAGCTCACCCTCAGTGGCGGGAGTGGGGGCAGGGCTTCCCTCCAAGCCCTCGATCTCCACTAAAACGCCCTCAGGAACGGACTGTGTTGCCGGCTCACGCACTTGGTCAGAACATTCTTGAGGCTCAGGCTCCGGGGTGACGATCGGCTCAGTCGCAGGTTTCTGTGCTGGCTCACGTGTAATGGCAGGCTCAGGCGATTCCTCCGTGCAGCGGGATGACGGCTGGCTGGTCACCGGTTTGGGAGTGAGGCTGGAGATGTCCTCATCAGCGGGGCAGACGGAGAAGTATAGTCCATTATTCTCCAGCACCCACTCCACACATGTGGTGAAATTGTGCTGAGGACCACTCCCAGGAAGGCATGTCTTAGCCCGCTCTCTGATGTTTAAGATGTAAAACACACAAAGCGAGGGGTCTGGATAGTGCATTAGGCACACCAACTCCAAAAAATCCCTGGTGTGAGTCTCTAGGGAGCGATCCCTCTGCTCCAGGCACAGCAGGGCAACATTAGGATTGTCCATGGTGACAGAGAAGTCAGGAAAAAAATTAAACAAAAACGCCCCAAAAAACTGTAGTCGGTCTGTTCTTCTGTCACGGGTTGGTGAGGTACAAACACACAAGGATTAAGGAGATCAACAAAAAGGTATTTTAATTAGAAAATCCAGGAGACAGGCAAGTAAACCAACTTAACATAAACATAGAACGGACCAGTGGGGATTTCTTTAAGACTGCAAGGGAAGCTCGGCTTCCCCTATAATGTCAAAAAATTCATGGTCAAATATGTACTATTGTGTTAACATTTTATTGATTAAAAATGCGTTAGAACACGTTCATCTCAGAGACGAGTTCGTTCAGAATCAGCTACATATAGCACATGGCTCGATTTCCTTCTCATATATTCCCGTAGCGTCACAGTGTATTTCTCTGTTGAAGCCCAGCGTCCATTGACTTCTATGGGGCTGCTTTGAACAGTTTTTTTCAGTGCTTCGAAACTAGACGGTCATTGGATAAATGCTGCAATTATGTCCTGCCCCCGGACGCTCAGCGTCTCTGGGGGTGAATGGAGGAGTGGGCGGGGCTGGACTCCCGGCTTCTGCGTGATGATTGTAGGGTCTGTCGAAAGACTGCATCTCCTTTTGATTGACAGCGATTTTGTCCTATAAGAAGTCATTGAAGCTATTCGAGCTCAGTCCCATAGCAGATTTTTGCAAGTGTAGTCGAAAGACAAACTGCTGCAACCTATTTCTTGGTATTTGCTTGGCAAAATTGCCAGTTTTCATCATAACAGGAGAAAGCTGTGTGATTACTTGGTGTTCCTTAACCCACCGGTGCGGGCTGTGTCGTTTTTTCTTTCACGCGAAACTAACTAAAATACTCCACGAGTTTTGATGCTGTTCTTCTGGACTTTCTATTCATTAAAAAAAAAAAAAATCTTCTTAGCTCTTTTCAACAACAATAATAATAATAATAATAATATTTTTTTAGCAGCAAATCAGAATAGAATGATTTCTGAAGCATCATGTGACTGGAGTAATGATGCTAAAAAGTCAACTTTGAAAGACAGTTTTGTTCCTAATAAAATGTTTAACTGCACTCACAAGTGAATCTCAAGTTATTTTGTGTGATAGCTAAATATATTCTTAATAAACTACAAAAAAATATATATATTATTTTGTCCTCATATTCTTTCTTGTAACTCTTCCTCTCAGTCACATACTTGACTAAATGGCTCACTATGAAGCTCATTATGAAGCTCATTGTGCAGGCCTTTGTCTTCTCAGGTGTGAATGTGAAGGTTGACGCCTTCTCGCATAGACCCTTTTTACTCAAAAAGTGTCTTAGGAAATTTAAATCAATATATTGTTTTCTGTGAGCAAATAAACAAAATGATTTTCACGTTATTTTGAAGCAAAAATGCTAGGCTACAAGATCCAGTTCTCAGAAGTCTTGTGAACAAATGTTCTGTATGTGTTTTATGGCCTTATTTTATTGACTTCAACAATTTAGTTTTTCACTAACCACACATAAACGTTGCTTTCTCGAAAACAAAATCAAGTACATAAATGCTGCTAACATATTATCGTAGCCCAGTTTGTGCTGTTTACAGTGTTATTAGACTTTAGACATTTATATATTTATAAGCAACTGAAAAAAGCACAAATGTCAGGGCATGTCAACAAATCTCCAGGCCCCCAAAACACCCTCAGACCCCAGGGGGTTAAAGACATGGAGCTGGACAGTGTTCTTTACAAACTGTTGTCATTAGTGGCAACAATTGGAGCTACATCTGCAGGTGTAAAAAGGAGCTTCTCCTGTTTAAAGCGGCTCAAGTCCTACACCCGTAACACAATGGGCCAAGACCGTTTAAGCAGCCTAGCTCTGCTGGCCATTGAGAGGACACTGGTCAAGTCACTGGAAAAGACACCTAGTTGGTACGACAGCGTCACAGAGCATTTTCATGAAAAGGAATGTAGGGCAGAATTTACGTATAAATAAATGGACAATTTGTATGATGTAGGCCCGAAAATGAGCTTCCCCTCTTTGAAAGACCAGCAGCTGCCACTGGAACGGACAAAGATAAAGGGAGAACTGAGGGCTTATAAGCAGGGACCAAATAAAGGGAACTAATGGGATAATTAACAAGACACCAGGTGAACAGAATGACTAATTAAAGAGACTGGGGATAACTAGGTCACGGGGAAGACAGAAAACAGCAGACATGTGACAACTGTTTTCAATATTGATAATTATAAGAAATGAAATCAGCATATCAGAATGATTTCTGAAGGATCATGAGACACTGAAGAGTAATGATGCTGAAAATTCAAATTTGCATCACAGGAATAAATGACAATTTAAAATATATTCAAATAGAAAACAGTTATTTAAAATTATATTACGCAAATTGACACTTTAACTGTATCAAGTATTAGGCAGCAGTTTTTAACGTTTCAATAAATGCAGAATTTGAGTCTTGGTGAAGTTATGAAATACTTAAAGGTGCCAAGAATGAAAAACTGTCTTTACCTTGGCATAGTTAAATAATAACAGTTCTGTGCATGGAAATGACATACAGTGATCCTCAAACACCATAGTTTCCTCCTTCTTATGTAAATCTTGTGAATAAAAAAGACCACTGAAAAGCAGGTGAATCAGAACATAACACAGACTAGTCGGGATCACTACGCCCCCAACATTTGCATATACCCGTCCTTGTTCGAGGCCAGCCGCCAGCCGAACCATCAGAAGTTCTGCAGGTATTGTAAATAAACAAGCAAGGACAACACCGAAAATGGCAAACCATGGAAATAAATTTTATGTTCCAGGCTGTGCAGGGGATATGAAGTGCAGGGATGGGTTGGTGTCTGTATTCAGAAAGGCACGGAAAGCAAATAACGTGTTCTAATAAAATCACACCAGCCACTAAAGGGACATGGTTAGCTCCTTGCTAGCTGTAGCCTGTTACAGTACATAAGATTTCACTTACCACATAAACAGAGTAAGGAGAGATGAGGATGATGGCGAATGATTTACAGATCCTGAGCACCACTGACAAGCATCTGATCTTGTAAAATGTGTGGTAAGTACTGCCGCTCCATAATATAAACATAGTTTGTGCCATCACATATCTTGAAAGTGAAACTATAACGCGATCGACCGATCGTTCAAAAGCAGTTTCAATGCCTCACTGTGTTTCCTTCGTGATGTGAAAAGTGATAAATGTGAATGGCGTTGACGTTTTTAATAAAACTCATTGATTAAATACAATTAGATATGTGTCAGTATGTTAACAACTTTCATTTCAGTGTTTGTGAAAACGTGAATATTTACATACAAAAGCTACAACTCATAATGAGATCACATTTGCTAAACCACAGGTTTGCACCTTCAGTTAGTAAAAACACACGATGAGATAACATCATGGTTGTTGTAGATCTGTGTATTTGTCTCAGTATTTTGACTACACAACCTGAAAAACAGCTAATACAGGCATTTGTTCAGACCCCTCTATTAGTGATGAAGGATGTGACTGGACTAGAGCACAACTTTTCTAATATAGGGGAACCCTTCACAAAGGCAGGCTCGCTGTTGATTCCTCATGCTGCTGTGTGCCTCTCTCTCTTTTGGCATTTACGTCGTGAGGCCGTGCAGGGGATATGAAGTGCAGGGATGGGTTGGTGTCTGTATTCAGAAAGGCACGGAAAGCAAATAACGTGTTCTGTCAGCCATCACTGGAGGTACAGCTAGAGGAGTCGGGTGAGGGAGGGGGGCTGTATTACATTACATTCAATGACATTATCAGAATGATTTTTTATTTTTTTGTAGCACAATATTTTTTTCCTGAGTTTGCTTTAAAGTTTATTATCAGTGTGAAATAATGTAATGAAAAGAACTGCTGCCCTACAAATATTATAATTATATTATATTTTATTACAAAGAATGAAATCACTTTATTGTTCTCTGGTTGATTTTTTAAATGATCATTAGCTGAACAAAAATATTGTTTTTGCTTTTCTTAAAACAACAACATAACAAATACACTAATTCTCTTTTGTTGATTATTAGCCTAAACAGATCATTTTTGTTGATAGCACAGCTTATTTGACATGTTTAATAGGTGCTGTAATATGACAAAGCATGCATTCAATCAATCAACCAATCAACCAATCAATCAATCAATCAATCAATCAATCAATCAATCAATCAATCAATCAATCAATCAATCAATCAATCAATCAATCAACCAACCAACCAACCAACCAATCAATCAATCAATCAATCAATCAATCAATCAACCAATCAATCAATCAATCAATCAATCAATCAATCAATCAATCAATCAACCAATCAACCAATCAACCAATCAACCAATCAATCAACCAATCAATCAATCAATCAACCAATCAACCAATCAATCAATCAACCAACCAATCAATCAATCAATCAATCAATCCATGAACATGACTCGCAAACAAATTAATATATACATTTAATCACAGTTATAGGTGTACTTTTTTGTAAAATTAACAACATCAATCAACAAACTTTAAAAATAAAGATCTCTGACCTCGCATTTTAAAATGGTTTCATGCTCAAAGTTTAGTTTAAAATTATGAATCTTTAAGCTTCACGCAATCCCGACTTCAAAGATGGAAGATAATTCCTTTTTCCACCTCTTATTTCATGTTTTCCTCTCCTTGGGTCAGTTCGATAGTGTTAGACAACTGACCTTTGCAGATGGGTATTAAAAGGTTTATGAGTGCTTTTGCCCTTTTTCTCTGTCAATAACCAGCTGACTGTAGCACCTGGTTGACAGAAGGTGCTGTTTTCTCTGTCAATAACCAGCTGACTGTAGCACCTGGTTGACAGAAGGTGCTGAGACGTGAGGTAAAATGCTCTCTAGAGAACTGGTGGAGTACTAAACAGAAGAGCAGTTGTGAGGAAAGACAGACGGAAGTGCTAAATCACTACTTAATATGGATGGTTTTATGTTGTTTACTAGGTATCACTTGTTTTTTGTCTGGATTGGATAGTGAAAAGGTCATTCTAATGCCACTAATACCACTGATATAATATTCATATCCTTATTTATTTATTTTTTGCACAGTGTCCTGCATGATACAATGTGATGACCTCAAAACACTCACCATAATGCATGATTTGTAAGCAAATAAATATTGATGTTTGTATCACATAATCACCTCTTTCCTGACATAGTAAACTTGCTCAGTAGTGCACCTGGTACAGGCACTTGCCATATGGAGTGCAGTGAAACACAAGTCACAATAGAAGAACTCACAGAAAGATGCAAAAATAGCATAGTTGCTTCAGCAAATGTGTTTTTATCATGCAGTTGTTTTTGTTAACACTATTGGTCATGTTTGTGCACCGTTCACCTGACACCGTTCACCTGACATTTCATTTCCATACTGCTGTACAACAACAGAAGTAATACAGCGTTGCTAGATTCACATTCATCCAGTAAAACTGAATGCACTTTTAGAGGTAGTCACTGGACATTTCACTTCAAAAGTGTTGTGAAACATACAAGCAATGTAATATCATTTTGCAGAAATGTCACCATATGTTTTTCCAAAGAGCCTTTTTTGATATTAAATGAAATACTGTAAAATGTCTCGCCTTCCCCGCCATCTTATTTTTGCTTTGAGCTCAACATAATGTATTCTAGGATAGCTTTCTTTGTAAAGCATATTGTATATACAGTGCAAACTTGGATAAATTTACTCACCAACTGAATGGGTGCCATCAGAATGGCAGTCAAAACAGCTGATAAAAACATTAACATCTTGTGAAGTAAAAAGCTCAGTTTTTGCCAGGCAGCTCACTATGTTTTGGATCAGAGCTTAAGTAACATGTAAAAGTGTTAATAATGACAGCCACTTCTATGTTCCATACCAGTCAAATGTGACTGACAACCAAACACTGGTAATGAAGGGAGCTTATTACTTCTTGACAGCAAACCTTGTAATTGTCCATGGAAAATGAACCCTGCAGTAGAGACCTTTTCACACATGGTCACACCTGAATAACACTGTCCTGTTAGCGATTCATGAGCCAGTGACCCTTTGGTGAAGTTAAAGTTGATTGTAAGTGTGTTCACATGTTCTGGCCCCAACAGGCCTCAGGTTAACAGCACACGTCAATGCCCCGGCGGCCTGACTCAGACAGCAACAGCCATTAAGTCATACAAACACCTTGAATGTCAGTCCTAACACAGAGAGACAGAGGGGGGAAGTTTCAGGCTTTGTGGGGGTTGGCATGTACATCGTTTTACCATAATCTACAAAACAGACTGCTCTGTATGAAGGACATAAAGTACTTTAATGGAGGATGGATGTTGTCTTGAACAGGTTTTTTTTTTCTTCCACTTTTTGATGCCAGACCTTGAAACATGACGGTCTACTAACAAGGAACTGCCTTACTAAAATATGAAGGCAGCTACACACATAAAAAAATTTGAGGTCAGAACTGCCTACTTTTTTTGTTGTTGAAATAAATTAATACTTTGATTCAGGAAGGATGTAAAGAATACATTCACTAGATCAAACAGTAAAGACATTTAGAAAATTTCTATTTGAAATCAGGGACAGATTAACACACGGACCTACCGGGCACGTGCTCAGGGCACTGGACCAGAGGGGGGCCCAGCCGAAATACCGCTACTCCCGGACCACGATTTCGCCTCAGATTTTTGAGGCAAGTGGATTTTGACAATGCAGCTTCCAAAAGACAAAAAATAGCCGACTAATATTTTTTTTATTTAATAAACGATCACACCGGTGTGATTAGATCATTCAGTGCGCACATCATCAGCTGCTAAATTGAAATCTGCGCTCGCTCAGCTGTTGAGTTTGAGTACAATGGCCAATAAGAGGCGTTCAGATGAGTCGTCGCTGAAACAGCTGTTTTGTTCAGTGAGCGCTCCCTGAATGAATTCTGCTCGCTGCCGATTTCTCTCATCAGAAACAACAAAGTGCAGAAGTGCGTACGATGTAAGCAAGATATTAATTTGACAATGTAAGCAACTTCAGTGATTAATGGGAGTTTTTGAGATTGCTTTAATTCTGCCAATGATAATGTTCTTTGATAATGTAAATGGAGTCTATTTACACTTAGTGCAAATTGGCCGCCTTTTGGCAGAGACTATTTACACTAACCCCGCCCACCAACGTGTGATAGGGCCTGTCAAGATTATAAAAAACGGACTTGATTTGTAATCTCCAGTGGCACAGATGGTAAAGTGTATGCTCTTTGACGCGATAGACCAGGGTTAGAACTCACCTTTTGCCAAACTTTGTTTTCTCCCTTTTCAAATCTCTTTCAAAGCATTTATTGTCAATAAAAATGAAAGAAATAACCAAAAAGTTGAAAATAAAGTATCGGGTAGGGTTAGGGTAGGTGTTGGGAGGGCTTTATTGTATCAATAAGATGGCATCCATTTAATAATTTGAATCAAAATTATAATTTACACTCGTTATGTACGTTATTATTGCATACTGGTTTATAATGTAATACAATACTGAGGTTCAGATAATTGCCACTATTTTGCAACAAGTAGTATAAATAGCAGAAAATCCTGCTATTTTAACAGTGTAAATATAATCTATAGCTATTTGCATTTAGTGTAAATAACATATCGCTAAAAATACTGCTATTTTCACTTAGTGTAGATAGAATCCATTACTATTTGAATTTAAGAAAAAATGAGCACAATTTCAACTGAGGGGGGCCTTTAATCAGTCCGTGCCCAGGGCACCGGTGCGTCATAATCCGTCCCTGTTTGAAATAAATACTGTTCTTTCAGTTTGGCCTCATTGTTTATGCATAGGTATTTGTACAAACCCGATTCCAAAAAAGTTGGGACACTGTACAAATTACAAATAAAAAAGGAATGCAATAATTTACAAATCTCATAAACTTATATTTTATTCACAATAGAATATAGATAACATATCAAATGTTGAAAGTGAGACATTTTGAAATGTCATGCCAAATATTGGCTAATTTTGGATTTCATGAGAGCTACACATTCCAAAAAAGTTGGGACAGGTAGCAACAACAGGCCGGAAAATTAAATGTACATATAAGAAACAGCTGGAGGACCAATTTGCAACTTATTAGGTCAATTGGCAACTTGATGGGGTATAAAAAGAGCCTCTCAGAGTGGCAGTGTCTCTCAGAAGTCAAGATGGCAAGAGGATCACCAATTCCCCCAATGCTGTGGCGAAAAATAGCGGAGCAATATCAGAAAGGAGTTTGTCAGAGAAAAATTGCAAAGAGTTTGAAGTTATCATCATCTACAGTGCATAATATCATCCAAAGATTCAGAGAATCTGGAACAATCTCTGTGCGTAAGGTTCAAGGCCGGAAAACCATACTGGATGTCCGTGATCTTCGGGCCCTTAGACGGCACTGCATCACATACAGGAATGCTACTGTAATGGAAATCACAACATGGGTTCAGGAATACTTCCAGAAAACATTGTCGGTGAACACAATCCACCGTGCCATTCGCCGTTGCCGGCTAAAACTCTATAGGTCAAAAAAGAAGCCATATCTAAACATGATCCAGATGCGCAGGCGTTTTCTCTGGGCCAAGGCTTATTTAAAATGGACTGTGGCAAAGTGGAAAACTGTTCTGTGGTCAGACGAATTAAAATTTGTAGTTCTTTTTGGAAAATTGGGACGCCATGTCATAAAGAGGACACTAACGAGGACAAGGACAACCCAAGTTGTTATCAGCGCTCAGTTCAGAAGCCTGCATCTCTGATGGTATGGGGCTGCATGAGTGCGTGTGGCATGAGCAGCTTACACATCTGGAAAGGCACCATCAATGCTGAAAGGTATATCCAAGTTCTAGAACAACATGCTCCCATCCAGACGTTGTCTCTTTCAGGGAAGACCTTGCATTTTCCAACATGACAATGCCAGACCACATACTGCATCAATTACAACATCATTGCTGCGTAGAAGGAGGATCAGGGTACTGAAATGGGCAGCCTGCAGTCCAGATCTTTCACCCATAGAAAACATTTGGCGCATCATAAAGAGGAAGATGCGACAAAGAAGACCTAAGACAGTTGAGCAACTAGAAGCCTGTATTAGACAAGAATGGGACAACATTCCTATTCCTAAACTTGAGCAACTTGTCTCCTCAGTCCCCAGACGTTTGCAGACTGTTATAAAAAGAAGAGGGAATGCCACACAGTGGTAAACATGGCCTTGTCCCAACTTTTTTGAGATGTGTTGATGCCATGAAATTTAAAATAAACTTATTTTTCCCTTAAAATTATACATTTTCTCAGTTTAAACATTTGATATGTCATCTATGTTGTATTCTGAATAAAATATTGAAATTTGAAACTTCCACATCATTGCATTCTGTTTTTATTCACAATTTGTACAGTGTCCCAACTTTTTTGGAATCGGGTTTGTACATAACATACATAGACATATTTTTTGTACGTTTAGTTACATGCTGAAATGGGGTGGTGATGGCGCAGTGGATAAGACACATGCCTTTGGTGTGAGAGACCTGGGTTCGAATCCACTGTGAGACACCAATGTGTCCCTGAGCAAGACACTTAACCCCTAGTTGCTCCAGAGGCGTGCGACCTCTGACATATATAGCAATTGTAAGTCGCTTTGGATAAAAGCGTCAGCTAAATGAATAAATGTAAATGTAAATATAGATTGACATACTGACAGTATCCACAACTTTATCATTATTATGCATTTACAGCTACAGAAATGTGAAATATTTACAAATCCTTTATATCATAAACGGTTCATATAGGCCTACTTTACCTTTAAATAGTTACGTTTTATAAATAATAGATTAATTCGATTAATTCCATAAATTAAATATTCATAGATTTAGATTTAGATGCTGTCAATAATTCAATATTCTACAGTTTAGTGTCTATGCAAGTAAATGTACGTGTGTGGTAGAACCACCTTTTATGTAAAATATGTAAAAATGAATAAATTTCATTTTATAATACATTTGTTTTAATTTGTAACAATATTTCACAATATTACTGTTTTTGTTGTATTTTTATTTCTTTCAAAAACATTACAACAATCTTATGACCCCAAATAATAATAATAATTATTATTATTATAATTATTATTCAATTATTATTAAATTAATTTTTTTCAGTAAAATAAGTTGTTTACTAAATTAAATTATCATAAGTATGGGTGGGATTAACTGTTGGGTGGGATTAACTGTTATTTTGTTATAGAATATTTTATATTTTGTACCAAAAGTGACTATAAGTACACATGATCTGACATTTAACCCTATTCCCAACCCTAACCAAATCTAAATATCAGAGGGAAATGTTTGGTTAATGTGAATATCTTGTCCAACCCTACCATTTCCCTGTCTCTATAATTTTGTTGGTTGAGAAGATTGTTTTTCCAAGGCTAACAAGGACATTGATCCAGGAACATGTTCTACTTGGATAGTCTGCTAACCATTTTGGCTAAAAGTTTAAAGGAGGAAAAAATGAATTTCCAGGACACGATTAATGTAGAAGGAAAAGTTTAAAATGGCAGACAGAACAAGGGGAGTTTATAACAATCTGTATTTACCTCCAAACCGTATGAGTACATAATTCCTTTGCTAGTGACTGAAACACATACATACAAAATCACTGAAGTATTGCGACAGGATCCAATATCTTTTCCACCGTGCAAATAAAAAAACGACAGGCAGAGGAATAGATTTTAAATGTATTCATGATATGATCTGTGCCGTTCTCTCCTGTCTCTGGTTATTTCTCTCTTAGGGCGAGAGTGAAAATGGAGGAGTGTGTGTGGGTGCAGAAGGGGTCTTGTTTATTGTTGGGCTGTCACCACCACACTTTATCCACTGGACACCCCATCTGTAACACATGGATGCACCCCTGCACACACTGACGTACAGGCAGAATATAAAAGTGCCTGGTCCTGATACATCTGCCTGCTGCCAAGGCCCTGGGGCCTTTCTGAAACTGTGTGTGTGTGTGACTGTGAATTGTGAAAAATTACAAAATAACTATGTGTGGGGGTGGAAAGATGAGTTGGATTTTAATACATGAGTTTGAGGAAGTATTTTCACCGGTGCTCACCTTAAAGACATTAGCCATGGTTTGTTAAGCCAATGATACATGTGAGCCACATTAGCCATAAAGCTAAGTAAACAAATTGAGCTTTATAGTCCATAGCATTCAGTAATGCCCAATCTGTTTAGGCATGGAAACGGTTATGTTTGCCAGTCATAACAAAAAGTGTCATAATCATAACCTCTTCTAAAAGTAACTAGATCCTAACTACACATTATGAATCAGATTTAACTGAGATGCATGGATCATTTCACTTTATGTTAGAGTATAATGCTGATAGCATTGCAGCCTAGTAAAACTGTGGAAATGTACTGTCTCATATTTATCTGTAGAGATATTAGCCTAATTTTAGAAGAGTCAGAAAAGCCTGGGCTGTTAAGATGTTAAATTTACAGTACAAAAACTTGCCAGAAATTATCTGTAAAGGAAATACATAAATAAATACAGTGAAAATGTATCCAACATTGATTTGGTGCCTGTATATTTTACAGTTTATAACTATATATTTCAATAACTGACATAATGTTAATTTAGCAATGTACACGAACAAAATCTGCTTTGTACCTTGAAATATACAGATATCCACCATGATAATTAATCATTTAAGTTCATTAAAATTGGTCTTTCAATGAGCAAGGACTAAAATAATGCACAGTGTTACCCAAACAAATACAAAACACTATCAGGGTAACACATCTGAAATAAACACAATATATATTAATATACAGTATATATAATATATATATAGTCGCGGGAGGAGCCAACGACAGACACAGTGGGCGTGGCGTCAAGCCTCGGAGAGGTTTTTATTAAACAATATATTAAAATAAAGTGTTCAAAGGGGGAAAAGTGTCCAAAATAAACAGGGATCTGGTGTCCTCGTCGTGCTGCGGGGCTGTGTAGGAGGGCAGTGTTCGGGAGGGAAGGGTCCAGGGAAGGGGCGGAGTCCGGTGGCCGCACGCGCTCCCCTCTCGGGGCCGGGAGCGAGTGGCGGCGGCGTCCATCTTCGGAAATCCCGGCGCTTCTGGGGGATTCGGCGGCCCGGCATCCTGGCCCGTCAGCCGCCTAACGGGTGCGGCAGTCCTCCTCGACGCTCCCTTCCTGGACCCACGAGGACACCAGCGTGCATGCACGGGGGAGAGACCGGTCTCCCGAGGAGAGGCGCGTTCGGCATTTAACGGCGGCGGTGATGAGGCTCTATTCACGTCAGATGCGCCTCATCACACGCCGCCAGCCCTGGCTGTTTCAGCGCCCCTCCTCTCTCACACACCCACTCCTGTCGGGAGCCTGGTGAAGGGCGGCGAATATGGGACGGGGTGGTGATGATGGACAGGGGGGAGGCAGCCGACTCGTCACAATATATAAAGATATTAAAACGTGATGCATCACATTTTTGTGCTAATTTTTAAACTTCAATTTAGAGATCTTTATCACTATGTAATATATAATCTCTAATGTTTGACACACATTTAAACAATTTCCTGTAAAATTTAATTTTGTTCCATTAATTTTAACATACTGTGCATCACATACTGTACTGTAACCAAAAGTAACATAATAAAAACAGGTAACCAAATAACAATTTCTATTACTGTATCATTTTTATGTTCCATTTTCTTAAATTTAACATACATGTAATCTAACATACATGTAACTATGACACAAAATGGTGAAATTTATATATAATAAGTAACAAACAGATGAATTGTAATTAATGTTGTAATTCTTCTAGTTTCATATTAACAATGCCAACCAAATCATTAGACACCTGCAGTTAACCAAGGGGGATCCTCTAACAAGCATTAAGAAAGACAGAGCAGTGTTTGCTAACCTCTATAAAATGTCAGCTTAAACTTGAGCACAACTACTCTGTCATTTAGCTTACATTTGATCCAAAGTCTTTTGTAGAACAGTTGAGATGGGGACAATCACCTTGAACCCTTCTTCAGTTCTGCAACCTTTTGGTTACCAACCTAGCTTTTTAACCAGCAGACTATTTAACACAGCATACTTCATCCTAGACATAACAGAATGAACCTGAAAGATTGGCTCCGGCCAAACTTTATGGATGTTCAAGGCTCTGAGAGGAGAGTGACAGCCAGAGGAAGATGAGGATATAAGACCAGAGTCTGTGTGATAGTTTAAATAAATGTGAGCTATACTAGGCCTGGGGTCAGCCCTCTTGCAGACATTAAACCTTCAAAGACAGACTGCAACCTTCTCATAGATTTAGAGTGTGATAATGAAGCAATATCTTTCTCTGGGAAAAGTAGCTCTATGGACACACATTTACGAGTCGCAAATTTTGATGCATCATCTGACCTATTTAGTAATTTCAACACCCTGTGCTTGGCACAGACAGATAGTTAACAACATCATCTGATTATATGAGCGTACAAACTGAATGGCACTAAATCTTATTGACATCTGTGCAAAAATCTATTGCACTGTACTTGCACTGCATCCAAAGAGAGCGCCTGCAGTGTAAACACTTGAAAATCTCTCATTCATCATGATATGATGTAAAATCATTATTTACTGGTCATACAAAATAGTTATTGACAGAGAAAAGCAAGGAACCGCAGTTCACATGGGAAATTTATAACGCTATTAGCATCAAATTTATTGGAAAACCAAGATATATCGCAAAGACAGACATTTATTTCATGCACTACTTTCAAGGAAGAGAAAGATGTATTTCTTTTGTATATTTGTACTAAACAATCTAGAGTGTGTGGTGGGTGTACAGTACAGTGACCCTCAAAAGTACACGTCACACTTTATAATGTATGAAAATGATTGCATTAGAATAAGGGGTGAGTAAATTTTCAGCAACTTGTCATTTTTGTGATGATCTACATCTGCGGTTATCTGACGGTTATCTGAGGAAAACTGACTACATACATCCACTAAAACCATCGTTTTGTTAAGCTTTTGCAAAAAATGGCTCATGAAAGAGAAGTTCTCACTTCATTAAAAAAAACAAAAACGAGATAGTCAAAAGGGTCAAAGGTCATCACCCATGGTTGTTTGGGATTTAAATCATATCCAGAATTATTAAAATGGCCTTTTAAAGTTCTGCACACTTTAACAGACACCAGCATTTGGAGACAAATTAACTATTTTTCCAAGAGCGTGTACTTGAATACTAGTGTATTTCACAATATTACTATTAATGAATACTAGTATAAGTCAAGGTGTTCAGAAACACTCAGACAGATCTTTTTAATCACCATCCACAGCACTCATTTTACAACAGGATATACATTTTTGTCTGACAGCTTTTTTTTTAGAGATTCTCATTTTGGTGTAAACAGTGAAAGCTCCACTACAGATTGCAATTTAAAAAAGATTGTATGCAGAGGTTGTTTTGATTATTTCCGTCTCACAGTGTTGACAACTCACTGACATTGTGCTCTGACACTGAAAAGATTAATGTGGTTTCTAAACAAGCGTTTAAACTTCAGGCCACTTGATATACTAGGAAAAGCGGGATCTGGAGAACCGGAATGTCCCGCTGGGACGTTTGCTGCTGGCTACACGATGGACGCATGGGAGAGATGGCGGGTCGTGTGCCTAGCGGCTCTCTCCGTGGAGGACATTGAAGACATCTTCTTATTCGGAACAATGATAACTGGGTTTCTGCTATTTGGATTAGGCGTTGCCCTAAATTATCACGCCTTCGTCGCTTCATCCTGTCAGGTGATAACGGGTCCGTGTGTTTGCGCTGAATGGCTGCTGGCCGGATGGCTGTTTCGTCTGAACTAGGATTACTATGCAAGTTATGTTCCTGTGTTGATTGTGCTTTATGCTGAGGTTTTTTGTCTGTTCTCGCGCTGTGTTCTCTTCTAAGAACGCAGTGCGAGGACACTTTTTTTTTTTCTCCTCTCCTTCCTCATGTTATGCTGTATTTCTTCTTCTCTATTGCATTTCGTTGCCTTGTACCTACATGTGCAATGACAATAAATTGAATCCAATCCAATCCAATAAAGGATCTTGAGCCATTTGAGGACTCATTATAAATAATTCTCATTATTTTTACAGAATTGGTATAAAAAGAAAACTAATGCTGTCTTTGAGGTTCTAGAATTTGTTTGAGGAGCTTAGAGTCTCAGTAAAAACTTTTATTTCATTTAACATTTTTTTTATTTATAGGACACAGAAACGTGGGTGATTCACTTTATGAAAAATAGATTTGGATATCATAAATCTCATGAAGGGCTTCATTATTAATGAAAGTGTTTGGAGTGCTCATAAAAGTGGAATTAAAGACATTCACATACGCACGCCACCTTTGAAATGATAGTCTGTTAATTTTTAATTGTCATGTGACAACTGAGATTTCAAAGACAGAGAGAAAGTTGATGATTTTAATTAAATCTCTTTAGTTTTTCAACTTCACTGATCCTCAGACAGTGTAAACAGTTTTTAAACATTTAAACTCTGAAAGCCCACTCAAGTTAAGAGTGAAGTTACTGGCAGCTTTTCACTGAATACATTAAGAATCATAATAAATAAGCCCACTCGCTGCTTCTTTGAGAGCATATCATGGGTTTAGGCATCAGACCAACATGGGATTTACGCTGGTTGTCAAAAATGGCACCTGAACCACCACCTAGTGTGAATGTGAAGGTTTAGGGGAATCGTTTAAAAGAATAGCGCACCCAAACATTACAATTCTGTCATCATTTATTCACTCTCATGTCATTCCCACTGCTACTTTGTCCATGGAACACAAAATAAACATGTGGCTCTTTTCAATACAGTGACAACTGCCAACCTTCAAAAAAGCACAATAAAAGTAGTCCATACAACTTATTCACTGTATTCACATACAGCAGCAAGAAGCAATGTTTATATGCCTTAATTTTTTTTTGACAATCTGAATGTATCCAGTCCGATTACAGATTCTGAAAGAACTGCTTTATTGGCCATTTAATTGCTCCGATGCCATTGACCCATAAACATTTCCTTGTCATCAAACTATTTCAAAAAGTTAATAGGAGGCAATTCTGTCATAACTAACGTTAACATGGATGTCATAGCATGTTTTATCAAAATGTGGACCTTTTTGGACTCTCAGAAGTTATGGAAATGAATGCATTTGGACTGTTGTGTTTTATTGTTATTGCTTACATCCCTCAAAATGGTTTATAATTTTCATTTTTGAAGACATATCTTAAAAGAAGGCTGAAATATATGTCAGAAGAACTTTTTTACACGAAGATGTTCTCATCCACTGACCAGCTGACTCAAGTCGTAAATAAACATAAAAGGCATGAAACGTAAACATTGCACATGTGCACAAGTTATTTTTGTATCTGACTGAGAGACAGAATAAGTTGCTTACATGCTTTTTTCCCCCTATTGATCAGATTATTTCAGATCAACACCACCATTTCCAATCCAATATGTACTGAGCTCATTCAGATCAGTTGAGGTGTTTACATGAACGCTTTTCAGTCCAATAGAGCCATCAATGTGATTACTTACAGATTACTTGATTGCATGTAAACATAGATTGATCCAGTTCTTGAGATCAACTCCCTGTCTTAATAATTCAGTTGCAGCGGTTCTCAAGTTAACAGCTCACCAGTTGGGAATATTATCAGTGAATAATGACCAAAAAATACTTTTATGATCCTTTGTGGTGTTTTTATTTTCAGTCATGGTAACAATGAATCCTGTTGTGTGGAAAAGACCTGCATAGAGATTCTTCAGAATATGCCATTTTTGGTTCTATAGAAGGAAGAGAATCCTACCGTTTTGTAACGGCACGAGGGTGAGTAAATAATGAAACAATTATCATTTTTATTTCCTTTAAGAATGTTTTATTGGAGCTTGGATGAGCTTCATCCCATCAGCATCCCCCTCAGTAACCACAGTCTGTTTCCCCCTGTGTGAGCATTCCAATGGAGAAATATGACTGTTTTCCTGTGCGCTCTCAATGACTGTGTGAATCATCCAGTCAGATTCATACCACCTGGAGTGGCGTCACATGCCATTTCCTTCTGCTTAATGGTTCATTTCTTAATACCCCAAACTATAGCAATGAGATCCTAATGTGCTTCACCCTGATGGATGAGAGCTTCTCTCTTTTAGGAGGATAGACTGTCTGTACAAAATGCACTGGCGTGAATTCAGCTTCTTGGGAAGGCAATGTAACACTTGGTTTTCCTGTGAGATTCTGTCTACTAACATAGTGGATTTTATCGATGCCACATATTTGATTTTGTTGACAGGAGACTCATGACACTGTGGGTTGTGTGGCACATTTCCCACAAGTCCAGGTGTTGGAGACACGTGATGGCGGAAACAATGCAGAACTGTCACGCAGCTGGGGGATGGAGGGGAACTGCTGACTCGTGAACGTTTATTCTTGGGGTTAACGTGATGCATCGACAGCACATTTCACTAATTCGACACACATCACTGTAACACAGTACAGCTGCATGTCATCAGAAAAGTACTGAAAGTGTAACTCACAGGTCTAACAAAAGGCTTCTGCCTTTGCTTTGGAGTAATTGTGTTTATTCCATCTACTACTGCTGATTTTGAATAATAATATGTCACTTTTACTGTTGCTAATGTATAGTTTTAAGGGATTTTGAAGAAAAGGTTTTGCAATCGTTATCGATTCTGCTAACAAAAATATGTTCCAATAATGATTTGCTACTGTTCATATTAAAATATGAATAACGTTATTTCTGAAAGTTCTTTTATTTTTCTTGGTTATGTGTTTGTTAAAGGAGTAGTTGACTCTAAAATGAAAATGTCATAATTTACCTACCCTCATGTCATTCCAAACCTGTATGAATTTATTTCTTATGTTGAACATAAAAGAAGATATTTTAAAGAATGCTGGTAAGCAAACAGTTTATTGTCCACATTGACTTCCTTAGTATTTTTTTCCTACTATGGAAATCAATGGGGACCAAAAACTGTTCTTCAGGACTCTTAAAAATATCTTCTTTTGTGTTCAGCATAAGAAAGTAACTTACAAAGGTTTGGAATAACATGAGGATGAGTAAACGATGACAAAATGTTCATTTTTGGGTGAACTATTCCTATAAAGGAACATTCCATTTTATCACTTTGAAAACGTTATTGGAACATTACTTTTAAATGTTCTCTAAACATTCTGAAAATAGTAACATTTTCATAGAACAAAACGTTATATCAATGATTTTAAAATAATCTTTTTGTTTTAATTTTGAGAACATTAAGAAAACATAACATTCCAATGTTTGTTCATAACACTGAGAGAACCTTGCTGGAACAGTCTAAGAATGTTCCCTGTTAGCTGGGGCAGAAATGGTTTGGTTAATATGCATTTAAAATTCATATATATTTATATATTTCAAAATTTCATTTATTCCTGTAATGCACAACTACATTTTCAGCATCATTACTCCAGTCTTCAGTGGCACATGATCCTTCAGAAATCATTATAATATGCTGATTTACTGCTCAAGACACATTTTTTGTTTTTTATTAATGCTAAAAACAGTTGTGCTGTCTAATATTTTTGCTTTGATAATTAGAAATTTAAAAGAGCTGTTCCTTTAAATTTTCTAATTACTGTCTTACTGTCACCTGATCAATTTAATGCATCCCTAAAAGCTTCCTGACCACAGATATTTGAATGGAGGTGTATATCAGCACAGAAATGCATAAATAAAGTTAATCAAAGAAAATAAAATGATCTGCTGCAGATGTATGCATAGCATCAATGGTGTGCAGGGCAATGTCTTATGTCCCTGTTGTAGCACTGTTTGTGATACAGCCACTTATGAGATCCAGCGGTCTTGTTTAGAGCTTGTGTGCCAGAGCCAGTGGTGAAAGGAAAGGCCTGCCAAGATGATTTCAGCTGCGCTCACAGTCGTGGCTTTTGAAGACATATCTTTTAGCCTTTAGGTCGTGGCAGGCTTCTTTATAATGCCTTTTGCTATAAATATACAGTCATAGACCAACAACACAATGACTCACCATCTCCAGTAATCCTGTTAGAAGATTCTATTCATGCATAAACACACACTTAATCACAACAGACATTGGTCTTCACAGTGAAATGTGAGAGTCTGAGCTGATCTTTCAAATGCCCCGGTCAAGCAGCCACTCATTTGAAAAATATTATATCTTTAAGCCAATATTAAAGATATCAAAACAGAGTCTGACTGCTGGAACACACACCCACTCGGTTATATTATGATATAAAAGTTATTTATTGTTTGAATTTCCAAGAGATCGAGGTTAACACTCATCTATCACTGATAACAGATCCCTCAAGCTTGAAATATGTTGTTTTGTTTCCATGGAGAATTAATTTAGAAGGCAAAATGAATCGTTTACATGTTGATTAAATTTACACTGTCTGATTCCTTGATTAAGGAGTCAGGAGCCTATTTTATCTGTTCATGTTCTTCTTTTTGTTATGTTATATTGTTATATTTGTGATGCGTGTGTTCAAATATTTGGGGTCAGATTTTTCTTTCTTTTTTTTTTAAAATAAATTATTATTTTAGTAAGCAAAAATGCATTAGATGGATCAAAAGTAATAATAAAGACATTTTTATTGTTACAAAGGTTTTTCACTTCAAATAAATAGTTTTTTTTTTTCAACTTTTTATTCATCAACGTATCCTGAAAAAATATGTTTCACTGTATTTCCCAAAATAAATATTAAGCAGCATATTGACAATATTAAGAAATATTAAAAATAATAATGAATGCTTCTTTAGCAGTAAATTAGCATATTAGAATGATTCTGAAGGATCACGTGAGACTGAAGTAATGACTACTGAAAATTGCCATCACAGGAATAAATGACATTTTAAAATATATTAAAATGGAAAACAGTTTAATAGTATTATGTTATATTATTTATTACTGCTTTTACTGTATTTTTATCAAATAAATGCAGACCTGGTGAGCATAAAAGACTTTTCACAAACATAAAAAAACAAATCCCAATCTTTTGAACAGTAGTGTATTTAAAAGTCATATAATAGTAATCACTCAAAGTAATGACAGTAACATAAGTATTGCTGGATGCTATTAATAGAGGCTTCATCTCAACCCTTCAAAAAATTCTGTGAACTCAGCTTTCAGCACTATTTAGAATCTGTGATTATCGCTTCGCGTTTTCTGAAAACAGCAGCTGCAGTAAGCTATATAAAGTTTTCCTTCACTTACTAGTCATTAAAAAATTACATTAAGCATTATCCTTTGACATGGAATGAAATGTGCATAAAAGTTTGCTCCAGCTTTCTTTGTCTCTCTCATCTAAGCATTCTCCATTCCAGCAAAATCAGAAATTAAAATGCAACAAATGCGTCACCTTATACATCTACTGCCAGACAGATGTTGTTTTAATATTTTAGGACGTTGCCAAGTCGAGCGAGATTCAAACTCGTGACCTCTTGCACTTAAAGCAAGAATACTGTCCTGAGCTACATCAGCTCATGTACCGATAAGAGGCTGAGCCTCCTTAAGACTGAAATCCTGAAATCACCTCGGACAGCACCTAATTTAAAGATTATGTTATCAAATAATCAAACATAATACGTGTCACAAGTTCATCGAAGCACATAAATTGATTGAGAAAAAAAAAGACTGCATATGACTCACTGCGTAAAGAGTACTTTTTACATTTTTGTACCTGTACATTTACTTCTTATCTAATGTTATAGTATAATGCATTATTATTATCGTCACATGATGCCACAACCAACAGCCACAGCTGTCCTCAGCACTTAATCTGAAATCAGTATTACATTTTTTGAAAGAGAAAGTCTGCTTCTAAGACACTGCACATATTGTGTTTCTTATCATCTCTCCTCAGTTTGTGATGTATTGTATTCACAAGCAATGCCCCAGCAGATAAGAAATTGCTTGAACAAATCATAAATTCAACTACATAGTCAAGGTCCATGTATAATTCAAAAGCAGGGTATGAAAGAGGGCAAGTATACTTCCTGGGGCATTGTTAGGAAGTTGCCATTTACTGTAACACGTAATAAGTTTATTTGTAACTTTAAAGCACATCACTAATTGCAAAGAGTATACCCTTGGAGAAACCTGCAGGGCACTGATAGTAAGCTCCAGTAAAGATTCCTGATTCTCCATAACATGAGATTTAACCTTTCTAGACTGTGGCTATTGAATATGCAACACATAGTCAATATGGAATGCTCTTGAGCTAGGTTTAATAAAGCTAGGCCCTTTATAAAAGCTATAGGCTGGATGCTTCTTGTAGCTTCGTAAAATTACGGTTGAAACCCTGATGTTTTAACGATGTCTTTACTACGTTTGTGGACCTTGATCATGGTAGTGACCTTGCTGTCTGTGGGAGGGTCAGAGAGCCCTCAGATTTTATCAAAAATATCTTAATTTGTGTTTCAAAGACGAACGGAGGTCTTGCAGGTTTGGAACAACATGAGGGTGAGTAATTAATGACAGAATTTTCCTTTTTTGGGTGAACTATCCCTTTTAAAAGTAACTGCAGCTTTTTTTAAATCTCATATTCCTGACTTTTTTTTTCTCACAAATCTTCATTTTCTTACTTGCAATTCTGAGAAAAAAAGCAAGATTTGAGAAAATGAAAATTTGCAGTTACCTGTTCTATTTTTATTCCATGGTGGAAGCAAAATCAAAGCAAAGCAAAACAAACAAACAAAAAAACTACAGAAAATGTAAACTAAGAATTCAGAGAACAGAAAGGCAGAGTTATGAGATATAACCTTGGAATTGAAAAAAATAATAAAAATCTGAATGCTCATGATCTCACGAATATCTAATGATTCTGACTTTTTTTCCCCCTTAAGAATTGTGAGTTTATATCTTGCAATGCTGAATTTATATCCTGAAATTCTTAGAATTTTGAGGGAAAAAAAGTCAGAATTATGAGATGAAGTGTCAAAATTACATTTAATTAATTAATTTTTTTGAGTGCCAAGCTAAGCAGCAGGTTGATATATGACGTGACTGGCGCTTCATTATGAGGAGTCACCGCTGTGTTTACTGTACTGTTAAGGAAACGCAGAGCCGTAGCATCGGTTCAGCCCAGTCTTGATTGAGGGTAATCATGCAGACTGACGTCCAATCTAAAAGAAATCACAGAGAGTGAGAAAATAAATTAAAGTGTGCTTTTGCTTGGGTTTTGAAAACCAATAGCGGGGCCTGTTTGATGTGTTTTTCGTGTAAAGAGGTTGGAGGAGGGAGGGGAAGGGGCTTTGTGGCCGGCGGAGGTGTTTGGGGGGAAGAAGGTGGTCATAATAGATTTTCATTCACTAGAAAGAAAGAGGAATGGATTTTATTACAGTGGAAACAATTGAGTCTATAATGGTTTTTGATCTCGCTCTCCTCGATTTTTCTTCTTTTTCTTCAGCTTTAGCTGTTGGCCCTCGTCACACAAGACTGATGAAGAATAGTGAGTGTTTGCTGTGTAAGGGGCCGTTCACACAGAACGCATCTCTGCATAAGTATTATTTTAGTATTGTTTAGATATTCTTTTAATTTTTGTTAATTCTTTGAATCAGATTTTATTTTTATATTTTTTATTTCAAGTTTTAGTCATTTTGTTGTGTGTGTGTTTAATATTTCTATTTAGTGTTTATTAAGTTCTAGATTTTAGTCTTAGTTTTAATAAATAGTTAGTACTTCAACTTAAACAAGCAAATTAATGAGAAATGTTACCTTGGCAAATGATCTTACTTCAGTTCATGTTTATTTTATTATTTTATTTCAAGTATAGTCAATATATATATATATATATATATATATATATATATATATATATATACACACACACGTGGTCAAAATTGTTGGTACCCTTGGTAAATATGACCAAAGAAGGCTGTGAAAATAAATGTGCATTGTTAATCCTTTTTATCTTTTATTTTAAAAAATCATAAAAATCTAAGCTTTCATTGGAGAGTAAGAATTTAAAAGGGGGGGGGGGGGATATCATTATAAGACAAATATTTTTTTCTCAAATACATTTGACACAATTACTGGTACCCCTAGAAATTCTTATGAGTAAAATATTTCTGAAATATATTCCCATTCATATTCACAATTTTGAGCACACCAGCGTGATTATGAACATGAAATTATCCAGCCATAGCTTCCTGTTTCACAGAAATATAAATAGGAGGGAAAACAAAACAAAGGCCAAATTCCAAATTAATCACCCATCACAATGAGAAAAACCAAAGAATATATTTCTGATGTGCAGCAAAAGATAATTGAGCTTCACAAATTAGTGAAGTGGCTTTAATTCCCATTTCCAACATCAGGGCAATAAGAATTTCCAATCAACAGAAAATGTTATGAATCTGCCTGGAAGAGGACATGTGTCTATATTGTCCTAATGCACGGTGAGGAGGAGAGTTTGAGTGGCTAAAGACTCTCCAAGGATCGCAGCTGGAGAATTGCAGAAAAAGGTAGAGTTTTGGGATTAGAAAACCTAAAATAAATATAAAAACGGCACCTACATCACCACATGTTGTTTGGGAGGGTTTCAAGAAAGAAATCAAGAAAAGAGAATGCTTTCAGCAAAAAACAATCTCCAGCATATTCAGTTGTCAGACACGACTGGAACTTCAAATGGGACTGGCTTCTATGGTCAGATGTAACTAAAAATGTAGATTTGTAGCAGCAAACACTCAAGATGGGTTTGGTGAACACAGGGATAAAAAGTACCCCATGTGTACAATGAAATATACTGCTGTATTTGTGATGTTGTGGGACTATATTTCTGCTGGAGGTCCTGGACAACTTGTTTAGATACATGGCATCACTGATTCCATCAAATACCAACAGATAAAAAATCAAAAAGTAACTGATTCTTATAATGGACCATGTTTTCACCTTCCAACCAGATAATAATCCAAAAACAAACCTTAAAAACAACACAAAAATGAGTCACTGAGCACAAAACCAAGCTTCTGCTATGGCCATTTCTGTTCCCTGACCTGCACCCTATATAAAATGAGTGAGGTGAACTGAAGAGAAGAAGCACCGTCATGGAGCTGGGAATCTGAAGGATCTGGGCAGATTCAGGATGAAGGAATGGTCTCTGATCTCTTGTCAGGTGTTCTCTAACCTCATCAGGCATTATAAGAGAAAATTCAATTTTCCTATTTTTTTTCTATTCTATTCCTATACTATTTTGGCAAATGGAGGTTTGAAAAAGTATTGAATAAAAGGGTATCGTTAATTGTATCCAATGTGTATTAGTGAAAAACTTTTATTTCATAATGATTTTTAAATCATTTTAAATTCTTATTGTCCAATGAAAGGTTAGATTTTTTGTGAATTTTTTAAATAAAAGATCAACAGGATTAACAATGCAGATTTATTTCCACAACCTTCTTTGATCATATTTACCAAGGGTACCAACAAATCTGACCACGTCTGTATATATATTAAACTTTTGTCATAAGCTCTGCATTTTAAGTTGGTATGTCAAATTATGAGGAGTAAACAGACTTTTAGAGACATCAGATTTCTTCTGTAAAAGCCACAAAATAAAATAATGTAATCAGTAGCTGAATTCCTGGTAAAGAGCAACATTACCCATAATCTTGCAAAATAAATCCACCATTTTAAAGAAGCTGCAGTGATGATGGAAATGAGAAAAAAAAAATCCATATTGCTCAGCAGTGACTGCAAAGTTGGTCATACACTCTCAATTAATACATTTATTTTTTTATATATATATTGATATTTTATTTTATTCTTATATTTTAGTAGTATTGTGCAATAAATTAAAATATATAATTTTTAATTCATAATCTATAATGATAAATCAAGCGTTTTATATTGTACTCTCACTTTTTTTTAATTGACATATATTTGACATTAATTCGACCGTGCAACGCTTCATGGGATCATAGTTCATCTGCTCAAAAAAAGATGATAAATCTATCATCTCTTTGTTCTTTTTTGTATTTTTTCTCCAACAAAGTATATATAAATTAGTGTTTATATTAACAACTGTGTTAAAAATCCTTCTAATCTCTGTCTAGCAGTTTTCATGTGTGCCTATGTGATCGGCCCATGAGATCGGCCCTCTCACCAGTCCTGCTCACCAATCTGAAGCTGCCCCCATCAGACTGTGTGATTTCATCCTGCAGTGATCTTTGCATCCAAAGCAATGATGAGCTCTATAGACCAGATCATAAAGCATGATGCCAAGGCCATGCCTGGAACCCACAAATGTCTTCTGTGGCTTAAACCGCCATATTTCTACTTAACGTCATCCGCTATTTCCAGATATCCATGACAATGAGACTCCGATGCTGCGTGTGGAAAACTGATGGGATCCAGTCTATTAAATAAGCAGGTCTACGTTCAGTGATTTGGACCAAAGGGCTCTCTATTTTACTGTCATCCTCATTCAAAGGTCATTCTGGTTTAGATCTAAAGAAGCCATGTTTTTAAAGTACCATTATCTTAATGGAGATGAGCCTTTGGGTAAACTACTGATGCAGGGAGATTTCATTCCACGCTATCAAGCGGGATCTGATAATTCACATTTTGCAGGGGTAAATAAAATGTCATCTCTCCACGCTGAATGGCAATCAGTTTCTAACCAAGCGGAGTGAGCGGGTGATGGCTATGGGCTGCAGACATCTGAGAATCCGCAACATTTCGGTCACAATTCGTAATCGAGATTGAACCCTGCATCCTTTTCTCATAAATCTCAGTTCACAATTTGTGGACGATTTCCCCTAATCCTGTGAAGATTGATTTTTCCAGATGTTTCTACCATATGTTGGGCCTTTAGTCCTCGCCCCGAGCGCCTGATGCATCATGGGGGTATAGTCATCCCATTGATAGGATATAAAGATATAACTCAGACTCACCCGGCAAGAGTTCATCCTGAAGATATGTTCACAGCGGCACTAAAACAACATGAAGCTTCCGATCGAGACAAAGGCATTCGCAAAACCATTTAGATTGAGATGCTGCATGTCTCTGATTAAATCAACCCAGAATTTGTCTTGCATTTACAATCCAATCTAGCTATGCAGGCCTCAGCTGTGCCTGTAATGTAAATAAATATATAAAAATGACTTCAGTGCTTATTTGAAGGCTGAATTTTTGTTCGATTTAGCAGCTATTTTATGCAATGTCTATCTATTTCTGCTGGTAATTGTAGACTTGTTTTGTTTTGTTCTTCTTGTATTTTGACAAACGTTGTCATGATTTTGCAAATTGATCCCCTTGTGATTTAATTAAAGTACTTCTTAAAATGTTTTGCAACATTGTCCACCTCCAGTACATCTCCTGTTTCAGATGTGTCTGATTAAAAAAAAAATTATCCCGAGATTTGATAATTGATTGATAATGAAATTTGGCACAGTACATAAAACAATGCAATTTTGGCAGAAGTTTTGGTATGAAAGAAGAAAAACTATTCTAATATATATATATATATATATATATATATATATATATAAAAGGAATACTTTACCCAAAATGTAAACCTTCCTGAAAATTTACTCACACCTCAGGCTATCTCAGATGTAGATGAGTTTGTTTTTTCATCGGAACAGATTTGGAGAAATGTAGCATTCCATCACTTGCTCACCAATGGATCCTCTGCAGTGAATGGGTGCCGTCAGAAAGAGAGCCAAAAACAGCTAATAAAGCTATTTGTAAGAAATATATATATATATTTCTAGTACAGTCTGTGGATGAGTACATTTTCAGAAAATTATCATTTCTGAATGAACTATTCCTTAAGTCATTTTTATTTAAAATAATACGAATAATAATAATATTTAAAGTTTAATAATGATTTAAGGTTTAATTAATTTAAAATTTACAGTACAATTAACTACAAATTAACTAGCAATAAAACTAACAAGCAGTTTTACAGAATAATTATACATAATTATACATAATTGTACATATAATAAAACATGACTAACTTAATAACACACTTGATTTGAACATCAGCTTGGCATCTTGAATTTTTGTGAATGTGGTACAATAAAGCAGTATTTTTGTGATTATAAGACATCAGTATATTGATTGAATGTTGAGATGAAAGAGAATGTTTGTGCTGTGTTTAGGAGCTCAACAGGGTGTTATCTTTGATTGAATGAACATTCAAGATGACCTATCTAAAATATAAGATCACGCCTTCTTTGACGGTATCTTCAAATAACTTGAAAAAGCATTGATTCTGATACATGACCTGAAGAGGAAGAGGATGAGGAAGAAGCTTGTCTCTTGTGTCCTGCATTCACTAGATGAATCTGAGGAATGCCGAGAATACATCTCGAAAAACACCCCTTGTTTGAAAGATGATTAAACGCAGCCTTTTAAGAACACACAACTTCAAAGAGTCAACATAAACAGTGGGATTTCAAAGCATTTCTCAATCATTCATTTTATCTCCATTTCACAAATGAATTTTGATTAGACTGGCCATCTATAGGCTTATTATCTCTCATCTAATTGTATACCAAAATTATCTGTTGGAATCTATTCCTGAGGGCAGAAACTGCATCAGACGTTACCTTGTTAAAGATGTTCAGAAATTACCTCAAGTCTTTTTCCTCTCAGTTTTTTTCTATAGCAGTGACGCATATTTATAGTGACACTTTAGCCATTAGATACAGAAGCATAGAACCATTTGGAAGATAGCAATCGCTGCAAGGCAGTGACTCATGAGAAAATGAGACCAAGTGAGAAAAAGAGGCTGCCAGGTTTGTCAGCTCTTGCCAGGTTTAGACATCAAGTCCTCATCAAGGTTTATTTGAACTGGAATAATTATGATAAAACACCCTGCACAGAATGGCCCATAGGATCTTTAGGAGAGATAAATGAGACCAGAGGTAAAACTGTATGTGTGTGCTAAGAGCAGGGATGTGATGCATTTTGCCTGAAAGGGTGATGAATGTCTCATTGCAGTCTCAAATTTGAAGCAACACTATTTACTATTTTTATAAAGGGGAAATCTGTATTATATATATATAAACTGTACCTGTAACTGTACAACCCAAATTCCGGAAATGTTGGGACGTTTTTTTTTTTTTTTTTTTATAAAATGAAAACTAAAATAATTTCAAATCACATGCGCCAATATTTTATTCACAATAGAACATAGATAACATAACAAATGTTTAAACTGAGCAATTTAAAAATTGTATGCACAAAATGAGCTCATTTCAAATTTGATGTCTGCTACAGGTCTCAAAATAGTTGGGACGAGGGCATGTTTACCATGATGTAGCATCTCTTCTTCTTTTCAAAACAGTTTGAAGATGTCTGGTCATTGAGGTTATGAGTTTCTAGAGTTTTGGTATTGGAATTCGGTCCCATTCGTGCCTGATATAGGTTTCCAGTTGCTGAAGAGTTCGTGGTAGTCTTTGACATATTTTTTGTTTAACGATATGCCAAATGTTCTCTATAGGTGAAAGATCTGGACTGCAGGCAGGCCAATTCAGCATCCGGACTCTTCTAGAAGCCATGCTGTTGTAATAGCTGCAGTATGTGGTTTTGTATTGTCCTCCTGAAATACACAAGCCCTTTCCTGAAATAGACGTCATCTGGAGGGGAGCATATGTTGCTCTAAAACCTTTATATACCGTTCAGCATTCATAGTGCCTTCCAAAACATGCAAGCTGCCCATACCGTATGCACTTATGCACCCCCATACCATCAGAGATGCTGACTTTTGAACTGAACACTGATAACAAGCTGGTTTCCCTCCTCTTTAGCCCGGAGGACACGGCGTCCGTGATTTCCAACAAGAATGTCAAATTTGGACTCATCTGAACATAGAACACTTTTCCATTTTACGCAATGGCACTTCTGGACCATGTTAAAAAATGGCTTCCTTTTTGCATTATAGATCTTTAGTTGGCATCTGCAGATGGCATGGCGGATTGTGTTTACCAACAATGGTTTCTGTAAGTATTCCTATAAGTATTCCTGGGCCGATTTAGTAATGTCAATGACAGAATCATGCTGATGAGTGATGCAGTGTCGTCTGAGGGCCCGAAGACCACACGCATCCAACAAAGGTCTTCGGCCTTGTCCCTTACGCACAGAGATTTCTCCAGTTTCTCTGAATCTTTTGATGATGTTATGCACTGTAGATGATGAGATTTGCAAAGCCTTTGCAATTTGACATTGAAGAACATTGTTTTTAAAGTATTCCACAATCTTTTTAACACACTCTTTCACAGATTGGAGAGCCTCTGCCCATCTTTACTTCTGAGAGACACTGCCTCTCTAAGACATCCCTTTTATAGCTAATCATGTTACAGACCTGATGTCAATTAACTTAATTAGTTGCTAGATGTTCTCCTAGCTGAATCCTTTCAAAATTTCTTGCTTTTTTAGTCCTTTGTTGACCCCGTGACAACTTTTTTGAGACTTGTAACAGGCATAAAATTTGAAATGAGCTCATTTAGTGGATAAAAGTGTGAAGTTTTTCCATTTAAACATTTGTTATGTTCTCTATGTTCTATTCTAAATAAAATATTGGCTCATGTGATTTGAAAGTCTTTTAGTTTTCATTTTATTCAAATAAAAAAAAAAACGTCCCAACATTTCCGGAATTCGGGTTGTAAATAAAAAGGTTCATAAGTGTACTTAAAATTTCTTACATTTAATTAAACTTTTAAAATATGCCCTTTACAATAATGTCTAATTAAAAGTTTTAAATGTAATAATCTTTTGTCATGCTTTAAAGAAATGGACTTAATTTTATATGACTAACATATTAAAGCACGTGCAAATTACTTATATTATTTTAACTTATTAATTTTTTTTTAAAGTTTAATTTTAATATAATATAATTGTATTGTATTATTAGATTAATTTAAAGTGTAAATTAAATTAATCATAATTAATCTAATTATGTTTAAATGTACTAAATTTAAACGTCATCATTATACAAATGTGTAATTTCAAATAAATGTAAATACATGACACATCTGATTTTTTAAACATTTGCTTGTACAACATATTTCAAAGGCAACAGAAGTAGTAGGCCTTCCTAAAAGGATAGTTCACCCAAATATTAAAATTCTGTCATTAATTACCCTCATGCCGTTCAATCTTCATTCATGTTCGGAACACAATTTAAGATATTTATTTATGAAATCTGATAGCTTTCTGGCCCTGATAACAGATCTGTTTCATATTCGGGTGAACTGTCCCTTAAACTTGTTGGTCTGCTGAATGGTTAACTCTCCAAAAAATAAATACTTCAGTCCAGCACATCCACCAGCAATCTTATTTTTCACAAATGTCTTTTCCTCTTCATTTCATGGTTGCATTTTTGTCCTTTCATCATCCCTGCTTTCATTCCTGCTCTCCACCCCTCTCTCTCTTCACCTCTTACTTCAAAAAACTCTCAACCAAAATACCAGCATGCACCTCTCGCCCCCTGTCAGCACTGACCTTGAGAAAAATCGCATATGCCATTGAAGAAAGAAAGCAATTCTAAAAAAAGAATATAAGCCTCTCAGTTGTGTATCCAAAATAAATAAATAATCTTACAGAATCTAATTTATGTTTTTCTTTTTTCATCCCCTCCCATGGTTCTTGGTCCCCAAGGACTCTGATTTAAGTCTAAGTGATGATGAAATGTCAAATCCACTCAGTGTGAAGTGATGGCACTTTTATTAAACACGCTCCTGGTCACGGGCCCCTGAATGTACACATTCATGTTCTCTTCCGGGCTTAATGACATGAGACAATGCATTCGACTTTCGCTCACTCATTACATATTAGACTCTGGGTTCCTGATATATTGCTTGTGGGTGTGCGATTCAAAGCGTCCTCATGTTTTCCTGTTTCCCCAGCCATTACCCTGGGTCAATCAATACAAAGTGACTGCTGCTCTCAGTGGTAGGCACCCAGGGTTTGGCATGGAGAGCTATTAAAACTCTGGCCCGCTCATCTCTCTGAACCAGCCCCATGAGTTCTTCCTGTACGGTGAAGATGGACAGCATACAGTGTTGTGTTCTGTCAGTGTTTAATAGCTCTGGGATGCGCAGAGCTGCATTGAGCTCCGTCTGTGTGTGGGGTAATATCACTGTGCTGAGAGGTGAGGAAGCTTGGCTGACCCGGATTCATCATTAAAGGGATAGTTCACACTCAAATGAAAATTCTGGCATCATTTACTCACCCTCATGTGGTTTTTAAACCCAAATGATGTAATTGTTTTCATGGAACACAGCTCCATTCCAGCAGTTCAGCCTCCAAAACTATCTTAAAAGTAGTCCAAACCACTATCCTCACTATATTCTACTTCTTTGGAGCTCTGTGATTGCATCTTAAATGTGTTTAAAGCAGTGCTTCTGAACCTAAAGTCCCCCCATTGTCCAACACAGTATTCAAAGGCCCCCATTTTTTCTGGTATATCTGCTGTAATTTTGACAATGCTGTTTTATTAATTATTATTATTAAATTATTAACCGGAAGTGTGAAATATTAAATGAATTAATCATGGTTAATTTTGTGATTTTTTTTTTTTTTTTGTGGTTCGATATTCTGATTTTGTATGTTTTTCAGTAAAAAAATAATAGTTATTTTTGGGGAAAAAGAAGCATGATTTTAGTTTACATTTTCCAGTGAGTGCCACTAAAGACATGGATAAACCTAAATATATGTATCATTTATGTATCACAGCAGTTGAAATGTCTGGTGAGTGGCGTTAAAAGATTAATGTTCTTTAGTGTTTGAAAATAACATACCACCTACACTAAACTATAAACCTAATCAAAAGTGTTAACAAAAGCAATCTTGATATAAAATCAAATTTGCTGAAGAAACCATGCCATTTCAGCTTCCTTCTACAAGTCTTTTGAATATTATTGGACTGGAAGATATTTAAAGTGTACAATCAAGTACAGTATACTTACAGTATATCTTTAGTTGGATTTCAGCATTACTTCCGCACAATGAAAGTGCATTAAGCACAAAATTAGTTCCAGTTTAGCAGACTTTAATATACCAGTTTAGTATACCAAAGGTACAATTGCAGGGTATTTTTATTAAGTACATAATATGTAAATGTATTTGAAGTATACTTACCATTAAATAAATGTATTTCAAATACATTTTATTATATTTATTTTTCACTATAGGGTATAGATAGTTTTGCAAAAATCTAGGTAGAAGCATGTTTTTCCAATGAGCCTTGATTGAAATTTTGTCATAGTCTAATCATTTTAATATTGTTTCAAAACCTGTATGACTTTTTATCTTTTCTGTAAAACAAAAATGAATAGGGCAGATGCTGTCAAGCCTCAGATACGACCTAGGCTACAGAGGTGCAGTGCAACACTGTATTCTCTCTCTCTCTCTCTCTCTCTCTCTCTCTATATATATATATCTTCTACAGCCATAAAGTAGCTCTCTTTGTTTTAAAGACTGAAATTTCAGTTGCTATGTTGTCAACATCGTATTTGCATGTCTGCATATTCAAACCTGGTGTGTCGCGATTGATAACAAGTCGACCCAACAGCGTTTGGTATTATTAACATTAGACATTGCATAATAAGTCTTATCTGAATACATGCTGTTAAAAGAAAGTCACACTGGTAACATGAAGGTAAGTAAATGATGACAGAATTGTATTTTACTTTTTCAGTGATCTAACCTCTTTAATACAGTGTGTAATAGAGTCAAAATATTTTGGTGAGGAAATATACACCTCTATCTCACCATAAATCTTTTAAGCTTTGAGGAAGGTGTGTATCAGTACACTGGCAGATTTGAACATAATCCCTGTGTGTCCTGTTCATTCAGTCTATGCATGATACAACTGGCAGTCTACGCCAGAGCATCACAACATATTATTTCATCCCTGAGGTCAGAACACGGGATAAATGTGGCTCAGACACACTAAAGACCATGAAACGCATCACATTCCCATTACCTGTCAAAAAACCCTCACAGTATACCCCACATCGTCTGTGCTCTCTCTCGCTCTCTCTCTTTATCTCGCTGTTTTTTTTTTCTTTTTTGATTGAAGCATATGTTTTTCACCCAAAGCTTAAAGTAAACAATTTTTCCCCATCTTTAAAGTCTTGTCACAACTGCAAAACAGATCCCAAATGGTCCTGCATAAGCTGTTGCCCAAAGGCTTTTGCATTCGACCATTTTGAAATGAAATTGCACAGCCCTCTGGGACAAGTTGTTGGAATTGAACGAGGGCCATGTAAAATTCATGTGCTTTCTCTGCATTGTCTAAACAGTGCCGTCATTGTAAATATCTCAGTATCAGAGGGACAGAGAAACAGGCAGTATTTGTGAGGGGAAAAAAACAAAGCTAAAGAGACAGTGAGTGCAAAATATAAAGAAAAGGGAAAATAGTAACGAAAACAAAAACAACAACAACAAAAACAAATACAGGTACATTGGAAGGAAAGGAGACCAGGGAAGGAGAAAAAGATCTTCATCACAGCAGTCAGGGCTGGATACCCTGTGGAGGCTTGAACGTTGCCAAAACAAAACACCGAGTGTGTTCACGTTAGTATTCCGTCCCTGCATTATTTGTGCCTTTCTGACATTTTCCACTTTCCAAGTGACTGAATTTACCAAATGGGGCCAGCACTGTTGAACATAAACACAAAAGAGATTTTTGTGCATATGTCAAGCACCTAGTACAGTAGTAGCCTACAGTAGCCCATGACAGGGATAAAATGAGTCACAGAGAAGATGAGCCATGTCTAGACAGCCATATACCAAATAAAGCATGTGACAAAGAATAAGCTGACAAAGGAATATAGAATTAACAAAAATATCAAAATAACAAAAAAAAAAAAAACGACATCTTCCCATTGCTTTTCACCATTAGAAGAGTTTCACACATTGCTTCAGGTTTTGACTGTCATCTTAGGTTTCCTTTTAAAAGATCTTCAAACTAATAAATAGGTAGAAAGAATATGTGATTCCGGTAACGCTTTAGATTACAGCCTGCAATGTACTGCGTAATTAAACAGAATTTACAGCATACCTATTTGTAACTATAGAGTACCTCCACAGTACCTACTCATAGGTATAAGGGAACAATATGCAACGTTTGGGGAATAAGGGCGTAATAACCTGCGGAATTATAAAGCATTTATACTGTAAGTATTTTATGACTAAAGAGCACCTATTCTAAAATTATGTGGTTTGTCACACAAAGCGCAATTTTCCGCATGAGTATAACTTACAGCTGTACGTACGTGTAGGTAACTGGAAACAATGTGCAAAGTTTGGGGGATAAGGGGGTAATGACTTGGAAAATTAAAAGTATTTATACTGTTAGTATTTCATAAGTAATGCGTAACTATTCTAAGATTATGTGGTATGCATGACGTACTGTGTTTGGATAAAAGCCCTTTCACACCAAAAAGTGTAATGAATAAAACTCAAGCTGAAGGAAAATTAAATTCACGTCTGTAAAGTAGAGCGCAGGAGAAGAAGGTTCAACACTCTTCAGCAATAAAAAAAAAAACAATGAAGCACAATTGTTAGTTTATCGAAAGTCATTTTTGCTTAGTATGGTTGAACTGGATCATCAAAGGTCAGCAGCAAAGACATTGTTTAATAAAATGGTATTACATACATTTGTGTTGTTTAACCTATTTAATTATTGCAGGTTTGTGTCATATTCTGAGTTTGCATATCACTGTTTTAATTCATTTAGATGAATACTAAATCAGTTTTTTGCGAGTGGGATGAATTAATGCACATTCACATTTAGTCTAGAACTACAGTAACAGTATGTTCACACAGCGCACTGTCAGTACATAAATGGGAAAAAAGTAACTCCCATTACTTCTTTGAAAAAGTAACTCAGATATTTTCTTGTAAATTAACAAGTAATGCATTGCTTTACTAGTTACTTGAAAAAAGTAATATTATCACGTAACTCACGTAACTTGTAATGCATTACCCCCAACATTGGTTATGATTTAGAACACGTTGCCTTATTGTAATAACATAAAATATATGATGCAGTATATTTTACACTACATATTGGGTACTTATTATATTTAGGGCTGTGCAATTAATCGAATTCGATTATGCGCATCTAGTCAGTAAAACCGGTTTCTTGATTAGTAGTTAATCGCCATCACCTGCTTTCAAATGGAGCAAGAATTACTACCTTGATTTGGTTTAAAAATTGATATGAAAATTTACTTGATAAAAGAGCATTGCATATGGTTCTCTCAGCAGCGAATCATGTCCTTTGAGGTGCAGTAGTGGAAAACTAGATTACCTGTTTCCAGCTGCTCCCAGTATATAGCATATAAATATACCATCATAATACACATGTACATTTACCGAATTGATGTTTTTTTCTTCTTATAGCTGTAGTGCTGTTGGTGCACTTGAGCTTCCGTATGGGGTTTGAGGCAAGTCGAATAAAATGTACTACAACATTTTTCTTAACTACTATGCAAACATACACCCTTGTTTTTTGAATTACCATATATAGGGCATTTGACCTTCTTTGTATATTCACTTTGTAAACACTGGGTCAGTACTTCTGCAGCGATGTAGGATGATTTTGAAGTTGGAGGAGAAAATAAGATGGGAGTTTTTAGACCTACCCTAACTGTCATGAACCGGAAACAAACACAGTTCACGCAAAGCAGACAAGAGGAGCGTTTAACCAATCTTTTCGCTTGACAAGACCCTTCTTCCTCAGCTGGGATTGTTTAGAGTCCTTTGAAGCTGCATTTAAACTGCATTTTCGAAGTTCAAACTCGGGGGCACCATAGAAATTTTATGGAGAGAAATCCTGAAATATTTTCCTCAAAAAACATTTTCTTTACGACTGAAGAAAGAAAGACATGAATATCTTGGATGATAAGGGGGTGACTACATTATGTGTAAATTTTTGTTCCAGAAGTGAACTTCTCCTTTAAGGTGAATTGGAGCCCATCAGAGTTCACTGTCACCTACTGAATGTCACATATTCTCTATTTTGTTATACGATTACGTTCTTGTTTTTATTTTCCAGTTACCTATGTACTTTTGTAGTCCTTTGTTAATTTATTATTTATTGCTTTACCATATCACAGTGTTGCCAACTCTTACAGATTTTCCTTACAGAGTCAACACAGAAGTCCTAACAGCCCGCGGATGTTACACTTAAACAGTAACTACACATAACAAGAGGGTAACAGGGCATCACTTTAGATTACAGTTCGCGGATGTTACATTTGCACAGTAACTACACGTAACAAGAGCGTAACAGGGCATCACTTTAGATTACAGTTCGCGGATGTTACATTTGCACAGTAACTACACGTAACAAGAGGGTAACTACACGTAACAAGGGAAAGGGAAGTGGTGTGTGGCCAAGTATGGTGACCCATACTTGGAATTTGTGCTCTGCATTTAACCCATCCAAGTTTACACACAGTAGTGAACATACACCCGGAGCAGTGGGCAGCTAATGCTGCGGCGCCCAGGGAGCAGTTGGGGGTTCAGTGCCTTGCTCAAGGGTCTCACCTCAGTCGTGGTATTGAGGGTGGAGAGTGTTGGTTATTCACTCCCCCCACCTACAATCCCTGCCGGGCCTGAGACTCAAACCCACGACCTTCGGGTTACAAGTCCAACTCTCTATCCATTAATTTAATTTGCTTATTAGTATGTGATTTAACTTTGGTTACAGATAATTTACATTTCATAATAACGACAGACACATATTTGGTTCATCTTTACGGTTTTATTTTCAATTTGTATTCATTTCTGACCAGAGGTGACTAGTTTGGGTGCACACTTTCTAGTTATCGATGGGGTATAGGACTATTTGTTTATTTACCCATTTTTCGTTTACTATAATAATTTGTGTATGTTAATTGGCTGTTTATGATCTATTTACATTTCTATTTAGTTTCTAAGTGATTTAATTTGTGACTTTGTTTGTATTTAATAAATATTTTTTTTGGAAATCCTGCGTTTCTTGCCTTGGACTGCTCGGTCCCTTACAGCTGTTCTTTCACAGAGATGTTCTTTTAAATGTTTTTTTTAAGAGATAAAAATAGAAATGAACTGTTTTCAACATTGATAATAATAAGAAATGTGTCTTGAGCAGCAAATCAGTATATTAGAATGATGAAATAATGATGCTGAAAACGATCTTTAATAAAATAATAAAAATATTTAATAAAAATATTTAAATAGATAACAGTTGTCTTAAATTGGAATAATATTTGACAATATTACTTATTTTACTGTATTTCTGGTCAAACAAATGCAGTGCACATAAGAGAATGCTTTCAAACTTTTGAGCTATATGTTGTTTTCATACTCACCAATTCAACTCTACTGACTCAACTTACCCCACTTATTGGTTCCTCTTGCCACAGGCATATTTATTCATTTGTTTAGAGGCTGACAGTCAAAGAACACTTTAAAGGTGAACGCAGTCATTTTTTACCACATTCAAAAACTTTTGCACATAAAGAAATTAATAGCACTTTTAACAAATACTCTTTTACTTTACATGGAGCAGGCTGATATTGGCCCACACTACATCAGTAAAAAGACCAAGGATTCAATTGGTATTAATTCTGGGTAACACTTTATCAAACTAAAAGTGGCTCAACTGATCCCAGCGAGTTTCCTCATTTATACCAAAACAGCTCATTTCAGATTCTGTCTTCGTTCTTCCTTCTCAGTGGCCTTTTGGCTCTCAGTGTGGCGCCAGCATTAATGTTCAATTTCTCAGCCTCTCAACTTAAAACTTCTTATACTCATCAAAACCAAACTGTGAGAAATGTTGATACGTTTTATTAAAAGGATTTATTTATTGCTGTATTTATTTATTTATTTATTTATACTAAATCACCCCTTCTTCTGCCTGGCATGAAAAGTCAGATGATTCTTTTAGTGCAGCTCATGTTTGTTCAAGGGCACTCCAGAAAGCTTCAAACACAACTTAAACACATTTGTGGCCAGTAACACATTTACAGCAGGCGTCGAAACCTCCAGATCACTGGCACCGCTGTGCTAATGCTTAGCGCCTACCGCACGCTGTGAACGTGGTGCTTGCTGTTGGAGATCATTTGTGTCACCTGCAACCTTTGTAAGCATTACCAAAACACGTACGAGCCCACAAACCCCCATCAAACACAGCCGCTCCTCCCGTGAGAGGAATATGATAAATTATGGTAAAAACAGACATAGTGCGACTTAGTGATTTATTGCCGGTGTTGTCACCCGTAATTAAACCCCCTGCTGATTAATTGTGTTTTCTGAGACTGTGGCACAGTGTGAAGACTTGTGGGGGATAGGAGCTAGATACGACACTAACAGAGCTAATGTGTGCTGTTTCAGTCTCCTGCTCTCTCACTTTCTGTTGGCTGCTCTCTCTGATGTATATGTCCCATTTTATTCTGTGTGCTATTGTGTGATAACTCTCTTTTGAGACGGCTGTGAGATGCGATATACAATGTAGTGTGTAAAATACACCTTTCACACAAAGTTGTAATATTAAAAAACACCTTTCTTGCTTTTGGCATATTATATTTTCCAGGACAGTCTCATATGGGAACATCACTGCAGTGATATTTATATGTGCATATTTTAAGTTTTGGATTGTGAGATTTTTTTTTTAAAGAAATCAATACTTTTATTCTACAAGGATGCATTAAATTGATAAAAGGAACAGTAAAGACACTGATCGTGCTTAACAAATGATTTAAAGTGCTTTAAGTGTGAGTGCAAATGAGATTTGATTGCTATGGCAAAGGAAAAGATTATGGTTATAACTTAAATTTCAGTCTGTTCCTCATTCCAAAACATTCACTATGTCTTTATAAGTAGACTGGCAACGTTTATGTTGCTTTATCATTTATGACAGTAATCACACCAAATTACACCATGTTGCAAACGCAAATCTGTGCAAATCTCATGTAGTAACATAAATGATCTCCATACAAGTAAAAAATCTTATTTAATTTGAATAATTCAACCTGACCACAATAGGTTATATGAAAGTCATTTTTTGAGATCCCGATCTGGCAGAAATCTGGAACACTAATTAATTTTTCTAATGTTTCAATGTTGTCAGATTGATTCAGTAATAATATAGTGATTAAGTCAAGAAAATACTACATATTGAATGTTAAAATGTAAAATATACATTTATAAAATATACAAAAATACGTATATGTAAATTATAATAACAAATTGACTACAGAAAATTGAAGCAATTCACAATTGCTAATAAATTTCACAAATGATTGGAATGGCAAGTTACACATTTAATTAAACATGACATTTTGAAAGTTTAAAATAGTGTTTTTATGCAAGTACTCAACACATTTTTGGGTTAGCTAACATAAACATTCTTACAGGGTGGTGATAAATAATATTAATGTACACCTACACACATTTAGCTAGATCAATTTGCTTTAAAAATGCATTGGGTCTTCTCTATCTCAGTCCACAATATGTTGAACTATAAGTGGTCTTTGGACATGTTAGGACAATGCAACCCTTGGCACAAACCCCATATCGGATAGGTAAGAGAGAAAGATTATCCATAAGGGCCACAGGCCAGTCCATAGCTCCACTCCTGATATACACTGTTACGTCAAGCACTTAATCCCCTAAAGTAACCTCAGGTTCTCCATAAGAGCTCATCAGGAGATTAGAGATTTCTGGCTAAATCCTGACAGACTGCACCTCTATGAAGAAGTGCATGGAGGGAGAAGTTTCCCTAAAACTTGGACAAAAAAGTAGAATTAAATAAATTACCTAAAGGTGCCTTTGGTGCAACGGGGAGAGATTTATGTAGTACATTACATCCCACATATGCCACTTCTCATTAGGAGCAAACAGCAGCTGGAACTTGGCGGTAAACAGCCTCATCATCATCCAAGGTTTAATTCTACATCTGCATATAAACACCTCTGAAAACTCACTGCATCTAAGAATCATCATGACCGAATGACAGATAGATTACCATGAATAATAAACATAACATACTCTTCACAAAACAATGGGAAAATAAGTTTTCTTCCATAACTACCTCATTGTTGGGAGAATTACTATGTTTTTAGCCTGTATAAAAGAAATAGTTCTCACAGAATTCAAAATTTAAAAAGTAGATAATTGCTCCAGTTGTTGTTTTTTTGTGTGTGTTTTTTTGTTTGTTTGTTTGTTTTGTTTTTTGGTCGTTAGCGTTGCTCCAGCATTCTTCATTAATATAGAACAGAGTAACAACATTAGGGACATTAACATTATAGGTGAACAAACAACACTAATAAAGGGACATAACTTAGTTTTTGTGTTTGTTTTACTGTTTAGGTAAAGCTCAATAAAATGTTATATTTTGTTGAATTTCCTTATTTCTATAGTCCAAATAGGCATTATGCAACACAATCTCATGACAATTTGCATATTTTACATTTGTATGTTTCATATTTGTACATATTCTTATGATCTACTTACACCCCACTGAGTTAACTGTCTAGAAAACTTTGAAAGACTCTGAACTACCATTGGTTCATGGCGATTGTGACATAAACACAAACACATGGAGAGCTATTTTACAAAAAAACTAAAGTTGTGATTCTAATTGAAAACAACACTGACACTTTTTCATGTTTAATATTCCAAAGCTGCTTACTTTAAACCAAGCTATTGTATAAAGTGCTATATAAATAGACACAATGTGACTTTACTTGAATGAAGCTTGTGTAAACCTATGTCCAGATGCTTTCTTAACTGCTGTTTTCTCACCGTTATTTCTGTTGTGCTCACTGAACATATTCACCGCTTTCTACAGCATGTGCGGCACTGGGATGTTCGCTTACCATTACTAATGTATTTTCAACTTTTTTTTCTTCAGTTTTGCAGAAGAAAGTAACTCAGACAGGTTTGGAAAGATATGAGGGTGAGTAAATGATGACAGAATTTTCATTTTTCGATGAACTAAAGCTCTTTTTGCACATTAGACTGTGTTGGGTGTGCTGGCATAGAGTGCAAAGAGCAGATGCCAACTCTACAGTTAGTTGGTACTAACCTCACTATCTGCCTCATTATAGAGAATAAATGACTTCTTCTCCATAGGAAGAGCTTGCAGGAGAAACTTCATTGAACCATATGGCATAAATCTCTCTCTCAGCCAGTCCCCAATACAGCCATCTGAAAGTGTAGGGGAGCTTGTGGGGCATTTAAAAGGAAGCCAAACTGAAGTCTTACACATGAGGGCCTCATTAACCACAGAAACGCGCCTATCTGCGTTCTCAATACGCTAATAAACACCAGCACACACATACCGTATGTAAGCCATTGTCATCTACTCAATACAATCCTGCATGTGATTTATGTTCCTACTTGCTCTTATATTAAATACATTATAGGCTGCGTGTTTTCACTCCATAGGGAACTCACAGCCAGGAGGAGGATGGATGGTGGAGTGTCCTTTCACAGGTTTAAGGTTCATTTAGCTCTAATGAGGTTCAATTTCAGCACACCAACCAGTGAACAGTAACATTTCTGGAGCAAGAACAGAGAACAAAAAGCTGTGGTTTGCAAAAAAGATTTTAATATCCCCATACAAGACTGCAGACAGTAGTTAAAAGTGATTTACTAGGCACAGATTTGCTATGTGGTGAGGCTATTAAAATCCCAGAAAAAAGTGTTGACCTCTCACATACCTCTTAGTTTCAGAACTTCTCTAGGTGATTCTGATGTTTTGGTCTTAAAGGGATAGTTCGCCCAAAAATGATAATTCAGTCATTTACCCACCCTCATGTCGCCCCAAAACTCTTGTTGATCACAAAAGCAGATCATTCAATGAATATCCAACTGGGTGAAATCAATACAATGTCTGTACATTGTGACTCACTTTAATACTTAATAACCAAGAGTAACAGCAAAATGTACATGTGGCATGCTGATCAAGTGCTCTGATGGATGTTGGGTGCAAAATAGTGGTGGCTGCCATTACTATGTTGTGTGCAGTCCAGCACTTTAAACTCCAGTCCAGTAGAAAGTTAAGGAAAATTGTATTGCTTGCAATAAAGTATGTGAATGTTATTTTTGCTCATAGTGTAAGGCTGATGATACATGGGGCAACTTTTTGAGCAATGTTGCTGGGCAATTTTGGACAACCAGGTGAGACACAGGACCCATGACCAATCTAAATTATTCAGATAGAAATTTGTTACCTATTCTCAATGGAAACGTGCCCAAGCAAAATTGCTCAAAAAGTTGTGTATCATCAGCATAAAAAACTTTAGTCTGCAATATGGTTTGATCTTTCATTTAATTCTTGGTGTGAATAACCCATTACCAGTGTAAATTATACAATGACTTTTTAAAGGGAAGATTTTTGGGGTTTCACAACCATGAATATATATACAGTATATATAAGTTCTATGTATAGGTATATATAGATAAATACCACATTTGACCACTCCAGATATGTCGATGTGTCCTCCATCTTGAAACGGTCTCTATGTCATCACTCACAATAAAAATCAATGAGTTTTCCAAGATGCCACAACATTGTGCAGCCTATAGTTAAAAAAAAAACACCAGAATATAAATTCCCAAAGAAACTAGATCAAATTTCATAGGTGAGAATGTGCTCATTTTTGTGTTTTTAAATATGTATTATTGTACATATTACTGGTTTTTAAACTATGGTAACTTTTAATGTTTAAGGCTGCATTTGTTTGAAAATACAGTGCAAAGAATAATATTGTGAAATATTATTACAATTTAAAACATCTGTTTTCAGTTTTTTAGGGCCCAAGCACCAATGGTGCGATTACCCTCTTGGAATTGCTCCGTTTATAAAATCTAAATTTATTCCCGTGTTGCAATGCTGTATTTTCAGCATCATTACTCCAGTTTTCAGTGTCACATGATCCTTCAGAAATCATGAAAATCATGAAATCATGAAAAATTTCTTATTATTATTATCATTGCTGAAACGGTTGTGCTGCTTAATATTTTTAAGAAATATTTATTTTTAAAATATCTAAAATATCCCAACGTATTAGAAAGATCTTTACGGTCAGTTTTTTATCGGTTTAATGTGTCCTTGCTGAATAAAGTATTAAGTTACTGACCTCAAACTTTGAATAGTGTATTTGTAAAATAGATACATTTTTATGTGACATATCTGTGAAAAAGGTCATAGTAGAAACTGAAACTGACCCTATAGTGAAAAGTACTTAAGTAATGGTTGCTATGGTTCCCTTCCCAGGTGAACATGACTTCTATATCACTGAACACCTGAGGAGGTAACCATGACAACATCACAAGTCAATTTACAACCAAGTGAAAATATATACACATATTTAAATGTTTGAAAGCACAAACAAATGTATTAATAGTTGTAGCAGTAAGAATAATTATAATCTACTTGCATAAAAAAACTAATTACAATGTACTTATTGTGTTCATATTTTATTGCACTTGTACTGCTATCGATATGGGATTCAGGTAAGGTTAGGGACAGGTTTGGTGGTATGTGTAGGTTTACGCAGGCATTTTTTTAAATATAAGTACAATGTAAAAACATGTATGTATACAATAAGTGCATTGTATAAAATTATGAATTTCAATGTAATTACATAGTAATTAGGCCACCTAATACAAAGTGGGACCAATTTAATTATTTAGTCTGATTTTGAAACAAGAAATTATAAATAGTTTTGACCCACCTAAGTTCTAACTTCCTAAAGGCTTGAAAATAACGAGCAGAGCTCAGTAAGAGAAGTATAATGGCACTTTCCCTCTGTCTCATCAATGAAAAATTCATCTTTATGGCAATATCCGGCCTTTTCTGGAGTCAGTAACGTTCCACCTCCAGGGAGTCCACCTCTTGCTGATGTCTGAATATTTCTACCTCTGTTCAGTCTTCAGCTGGTCACTTAGAAACACAATTGATTCTCCCTGTTTCAAAGTGCTGATCTTTCTCACATTTACATCAATCCATCACTGGAGGAAGCCTGCAGTTTTTTGTTGTTGTTTTTCAGTGAGATATTAAAGGAGGGCCATTTTGCAACAATTACTTTAATGTAAACGTCACACGGGACCCACTATTCCTCGGTCGGCCAAGAATAAATAAAATAATAACAATAAAAAACCTAATGTATAATGCTGAGCTTTATGAGCGATAAAATGTGGCATTAGAGAGTTATGAATATGACCGTAGTCGTTCCCCCTCCCGTGCTTTAAGTGACAACGTCTGTGGCTGTTTGTGAGCGTGTATATCCATCTCCATCAGGCCGGCGACGGCTGCCAGTTCGCGCCTCATACGCCATGCATCTCGCTTACAGTAAACAGGCAGGCGCCATTAAGGTGACAAGATGAGGGGAAGATTACACCATTAAAATGCTTTGGGAATCAGCCATTTATAAAGGTGGGCAGGGACAGCATTGTCATCGCAGCTTTGGATTAAACTCCTGGTGCGTTGATGTATTTTGCTCCAGGGACGAGGTCTGGCCTCCTAGTGACTTTCGCTTCTTCCCCCTGACGATACACTGTTAAAGTATTTGCACAGAGACAGAGCTCATGTGAATACATAATGATTCCGACTCGCAACAGCCTGTCGCGGCTTTTCAATCATCACAATGTATTCGGAGCAACGGTGACTGAGTGATATCGAGAGAATATGAGGCATAAAAATAATGAGAGAATTGTATTTTTGCTCTTTATGGCATCTAATGTTAATGTTAACATTAATATTCTCTTTGTGAGCACGTATTATCCATTTTCTGTAAACAGATGCCTCTCTTGATTGGATCCAGCACTTTGGAATTAGCAAGAGGCTGTAAATAGCTTGTACTGATGTCATTGAAAGTGGCATTGATGTAATGTTGTCAGCTTCATTATGAATACAAGTCATTCTTCACTGCTCAGACGTTCTGAGATGATTTGATAAAGAGCCTCATTCATCACAATACTTTGGGATTGTAACATGACCTCAATCAGGAAATATATGAAAACGAAACCTCATCAAACATAACCTCATTTGGAAGTCCTTAAAATGATTATGAATTATTTGACTATTTATTAATGTGTAATTACTGCATCACAATAGAGATCTTCTGCTATTACATTGAGTATTGCATTAAGATGATCCTTAAAAATGACTTTTATTATTTAGGATTTTGCTGGTTAGTTTGGGTAGTTAGCCCCTGCTGGTAAATTCTGTAACTACACCATTCTTTCTTCAGAGACGCATTCTAAAGTATCAGTGTACCCTGATAAAATACATTATTCAGCAAGCAACATATAAATTACGAATGTGATGTTTTACCAGTGATGTTTTTTGGGGGATTTTATTATTCTTATTGACCAAATTTATGGCAAGTGCCATTGTCCTATTAGTGATTTAATGTAAAACAAATGCTAAAAAGAAGACTATTTTTGAGAATGCAGATCATGGTCTCATATACAAAATTGGCAAAAAATATGGCAAAAAATTCGCATAATGAGTACAACAGGAAATACATAGAGGTCATTTGAATTCTTTCATCAGCATTTGATCCTGATATACTTTTTTTTTCAACATATGAACAAAAAATATTAGGTCATTTTTACACTATTTATGTACTCTGTGATTAAGAATGTAATGCTTCTTTACTTGTATGAATGCTTCTTTACTTGTCGATGTCACAGTTTTTGATAAACACTAGCGAAGTGTTTGGGACTGTGTTTGCTTTTGTGGTGCTGTCAGCAAATCAGTGTTATTCAGAGTGATTATTCACACGGCATTTATGGTTCAGATGACTCGATCAAGCAAATAATGGGCAGGAATTTACATATGACAGACATGAAACTCATGTTGAACTGTTTGAGGATTAATGTATTGAAACCATACAAGCTAAAAGTTTCTATGAAATCGTCCTATCAATAGCTTGCTTACAGTTGATTTTGTATAATCTGGGATATAAAAAAATTAATAGCAATTTTGCACAATTAAACTGTATAGAGTATTCTAAATAAAGCTGGAATGCTGATTCAATCAGCACTGTAGGCTAGCCAACATCTTGGTGCAGCGGCTGGAATTGGGCATGGAGAGAGAAAGATATATAAGAGCGGTAGAAAATGAAGAAAATATTGCTTTGAAAGCAACAAGAGACAGAGAGATGACAACAGGGACACAGCAGTGGGGAGGGGGGGGGGGGGGTGCGTGCAGCGCTGGATGTTAGTGAGAGAGAGAGGGGGGAAAAAGCAAAAGAGAGAGAAAGAGCAAAGTGTGGTGGGAGATTAGGCTGTGGGTATTGTTTCAGCCTGGGAGCTGCACAGCTCCTATAAATCATTCACATCTCCTCCCACCGGCCACCATCCTGAAATATTGATGGCCCCATTCAGATCACAGTTGCACTGACCCTCACAGCGGCGCCCAGGAGGACCTGATGTACATGCAACGTACATTCCCAAGCCACAAACATGGCCTTGCACGTCTCCCCTAGCAAATATCTTGTCTCTTTTATCTCATGCCTCACCTCCCCTCTCCCCCTCACCCCATTCCTAGCTTTTTTCCCCTCTAAGAGGCACTGGAGAGACTGGTGTTCTTTAAGTGCTCCATGATGGTTTGTGTGGTTTAGTCTGTCAGCCTTTTTTTTTTTTTTTCATCCTCTCTTACTTTCTGTCTGCAGAGCTCTTGTGTCCTCCCTGCCCCTTTTCTTGGCTTTGTTTACTTACGCTGCACACTCAGAGATGCTGCCTCTTGTCTATAAATGGAGGAAGATTTGTTTGCTTTTGGAGTGGTGACAAGCCAGTAAACAGACTTCAGGAATTTTACCCACAATGCCCACAATGATGGACAACACCAGGGAGTCTTCCCAAATACAGCTTTGTCTGTGTGTGAAGTGGTTTCACTTGCTCGCTCACTGTCTTGTTATGTCTTTATCTGTTTTGTTAAATTATCCATGGTTATGTTCAGAATGGAATCCTGCAGAGTATGCACTATTATATACCGCCTACTATTTTATTTAATAATAAGTGAAACAGTAGTATCATATTTAATTCATTATTCTATGAACAGCAGTGGAAAAAAACGTTTATCTGTAACTGATCATTTGAACAAAAACAGTTTGTTTATATCTCAACTAAATTGGTTGCGCTATATGTGTTTGAGTCACAACAAGAATCAATTCAATCATTTGTGTGGGAGTTAGACTATACACGGTTGTGTTTTATGTGTTTAATTCACTAATATGAACCAACTCATTAGAGTCATTTGTATGGGATTCTGACTATGGTTGGACTATGAGTCATTTGTGTGGGAATCAGACTTCACTGGTTGTGCTATATGTGCTTTCTTCACTAACAAGAACCAGCTCCTTAGAGTCATTTATTTGAGAATCAGACAATACATGGTTGCGTTATGCAGTGCCTTCCAAAAGTATTGGAACAGTAAAGACAAAATTACTCTGCTGTTAGCGGTGGAGACAAGACATATACAAATATGATTAAAAGATGAATATGAGACAAAACTATAGAATATCACATTTTATTATTGGGTGAGTCAACACATAGATGTTTTACCAGCTAAAAAGTTCAGCACTTTTAGAGTTGCATCCCTCTATCTGATGTGAGCATAAGTACTGGGACAGTTGCCTCACAGGTCTTTCTAAGTGATCAGCTGTGTCCTGTTGCATTAATTCTTCAGATATTAAAAGCAGGGAATGTGTCGTATCAGTTATATTAATTACTTATGCATTCTGAATCTTGCATTCGATGATGACACACAAACCAGGATGAAGATGAGGGAACTGACTTTGAGAGAAAAGCAAGCAATTTGGATGCTAAAAGAAAAGAGGAAGTCAATTAGAGCTATAGCAAAAATAAAGGGCATGGAGAAATCAAGAGTTTGGAAACCACCAGCGACACCAGCAACCAACAACTACCTGATATGCTGAGAAAACAACAGTAGTTGATGACAGACAAATCATAAAAGCTCTGAAAATGAACACTAAAAGACGTGTCTGTAAAATCACCAACAACTTCCAGAAAGCTGTGGTGATGCTCTGACAATCTACTGTCCTCAGGAGACTTTGACACAGAATTACAGATGCTACACAGCAAGATGCAAACCTCTGACCAGCACCAGAAATAGAAAGGCAAGATTAGAGTTTGCAAAAAAGCACAAAGGTGAGCCAGAAGAGTTTTGGAACTGTGTTTATGGACCGATGAGACAAAGATGAACATTTATCTAAGTGATGGGAAAGCAAAAATGTGTAGAAAAAAAGGGAACTGCAAGTGATCCCAAGCATACAGCCTCATCTGTAAAGCATGGGGGAGGTGGTGTTATGGCATGGGCATGCATGGCTGTCTCTGGATGATGATGTTGTAGATGAATTTCACCAGCTGAAGAGGAGAGTAAAGGCAGAAACTCCCCAAAACAAACGACAACTGGAATTGGCTGCATTAAAAGCTGGGAAAAGCATTTCAAAGGACGAGACCAAGAGTCTGGTGATGTCTATGGGTCACAGACTCACTGCTGTGATTGTGCGCAAGGGATCTGCAACTAAATAATAGCTTTTAATCTTTTATATCTGCCTTATGTTCAACTGTCCCAATACTTGCTCACATCAATGAGTGGGATGAACTCTAAAAGTTCTGTTCTTTTTTTATGAATTAGAACTTTTATTGCTCACAAAAAATTTGACCACTGTTTCTATATTGCATACTGTACAACATACTGCAGCAATACTTTGCTATTCTGAACATATTTGTTCTCTCTAAATGTTTCATACATTGCCATACTGTTGGCTCTGTGAATAACAGTTTGTATGTTCAAGATCCTGTACAGCTGCTCTCAGAAGCTGCTCTTTTTCTGCATTTCACATGTGTTGCATGAATCTATAATTCCCAATCAATATTTCATATCAGACAAGAAAGGGGCCTTTTCTATCAACAGTTTGTGTGGTATAATTTCAAACAGGCTCAACTTATCCACACAAGTCATTCTTTATACAGGAGATGAATAATTCACGGATGGGACAGTGATACACGTTTGCCCCTTGACTTCCATGTGCTCTCTCCTCAGAAGCGACTGGTACATTATCGTTAGCGTCAAAATGCTTAGCTAAAAGGCTTCTCTGGAATCCGTCAATGCATCCATTAGGATCACATTATAGAGATGTGTGGCTGAAGAAGAATTGAAGCATAAGCATAAAACCATGAACTATATCTTTCAAAATATAAATAAGAAAGTAAATGCTTTCCGAGCTTTGCACCACAACATTAATCAGGCTTATCTGGCTGTTTTCTTGTCATTTCGTTTTGGTTTTCATTAGCCAGAGGAAAAACACTCTGATTCTAAGATCATAATTACAGTCTTTTCAATAAAGTTCAGGGTCATTAAGGTAATTATAGAAACATTACCTCTCTTGCCTCATTCTCAGGAGATACAAGTCGAATATTGTGAAGAGCCTTTGGCTAGCTGAACAGAAACATCACAAATGACCCATGCAGTGTGCACTGTTCTTTGAAAAGTAATACTTTAAAAATAAAATATACAGTTGGCCTATACACTATTGCTGCAGTATGTTGTACAGTATGTATAGAATGCAATATATAGTATAAACACTGTGAATTACAGTCTATTATATATTTTTTGATTTATTTGAAATTATTAAATATAACTATTAAATGATTAAATACACCTAACATTACCCGAATTTTGTTCAACATAAGAACAATAATCCATGGTCTCTGTGAGCTTTGTATGTTTGAAAACAGTGATGGTTTTTGCAATTCCATTTGGTGCTGCTTTAAATTTGTATGAATTTCTATTTTAGGATTTGAGTCATATCTAATTAATTAATTACCTATATAATCTGTGCTACGTATTTTTGCACAAAATTGCACACAGCTTTTCATCCATACTGAAAATCAGTGGAAATGTGGATGGACACCATTTGAAATGTTGCCTATCCATTTAGTTGTTCAAGACATCTTTTTCCCAATGCATTTTTGAGTCTGTTTTCTGCACAGATTAGTGCAACTTAGAGAGAACACTGGTGCGAAATGTAATACTCTTTCTATAGATTTGTTAGTGTTAAAATCTCTCAGACTGAGAGGATGTAAGAATGAAATGAAATAAAAAAATAAGTGTACACTCAAGTATGGGTTAAATTCATGGTGAATCACTGAAATTTGATATTTTAACAACTTAATGAGAACATAAATGCAAAAGCTCACATAAACTAATAATAAAGAATACATTTGCAGCATTTTATATATCTAAATTAATGTTTATTTCTACATAAACTGGAACATTTTTGACATTCAAAGTTGCATTTTAAAATATATGAAAATAAATATATGTACTAAATCCTAATATATGAAAATCATTACGTTTGTTTGGCCTGATTCCCAACCGGTGCCCTGTTGTTGTCCTTTTATGCTAAAACTGCTGTAAAATGCACATTCATAACTACAGTTCACACTTAAAATACCCTGCCATTATGTACAAGATTCTCTCATTTTACATCTCTATTTGTCTAGAGTAAGATAACAGCACAAAAATAAAACACGTGTTGAGCACAGATTACTTAAACTTATCTGCTAATGTGCTTTGAGTTTGGTCTCACAGGGCACACGTTAGTAGCTGAGCAATTCCAAGAAAATGCTGTCTGAGACGATGGGATTGTCTTTTTTCACAATTCTTTTCCCTCATTATGTTGTCTGTTGTTATTGTGTTTTTGTGCAAGTGCTGTTGGCCAAAAATATACTGTTAGCTTTTAGCCTCTGCTTGAATGCTTTCTGCTGCTCATCTGTAACTGGAATAATAGGAGACATCTTGTGTGGGTGAGAGACAAGGGCAGAGGCTTTTCTTCTGCTCACTGACACTCTGTAATCACATTTAGGGAGAGAAATGAAATTTGCCTGTGCAGCGGGAGACACCATAACATCTCCTGTTCAATTACACACGGCAGCTTTTCACTCTCTTCTCTCGAACACATAAGTCATTGTTGTTGGTTTTTCCACATTAATTGCTTGAAATATAAAGGTGTGATTTGATTCAACACTCGTAAGTGCATATATATATATATGAGAATATACGCTGTCAATCCAAACTAGAAATGGGACAGTCGGCACTGGAGTAAAGAGTTCAGTTGATTATAATGGAAGCAAAAGTGTTATGTTTTACATACCACCACATAAACACGTCTTTTCTCACATTTGAGAATCAATTTAACTCTATAATATCAACAAGTGATCACTTATGGCCTGTGCAGCTATAATCATAAAATAGCTCATAGTGGCTTATTAAACCATTAATATTGACCATGAATTGGTTCACAGAAATGAGTATGATTATGAAGGCCCCAAGCCTGTGATATTGTTCAGTAACTCAGAATCTAAATTCTCCCTTGTGTGACATCGGCTCTACACTCAACTACAATCAATGGCATCATTCTTAGCAGATGAAAAAGACAGTGTACCAGAAGCAATTAAAGACAGCGTAGACCAGCTCTCAGGGTTAAATGAGTTTATAAAAGTTGATTTGTGTAGCAGTAGTAGTCACATTAAAGTGCCCTTTGAGACATTCTTATCAACACTTCACGATTTGGATGTGGAGTTCATCAAATTAATGTTTTGTCTTTTGTTTTGGTTCTTGTCCTATTTGTTTTTTGGTTACAAAAGCTTGCAAGGTTTGCTTTTGTGTTCTGCATCCATTTTTTTGACAAAGACAGTTTAAAAAGAAATAAATAAAATAAAGTTAGTTTTTAAATGCTATGCTGAAAACAAGAAATTAAATTAGAGCCATACACACAAAATGCTGGCCAAAAAAAGTAAAAATATTGACTTTTCAGATTTCTGCTTATGAATTTTTTTATAAACATTTGAAAAATGCACAGATATAGAAAATTGATTTTAACAAGTTTTCTTTGGCCAAATTATAGAAGTAATGAAATTATAGAAGAAATAAAAATAGCTTTATATAATTTAAGATTTTTAATGAAATGCGAATCTTGAAAAATTTAAATTAGACTATCTGCTTATTCTGTTCATCAGTGTTTGAACCATTAAAGAAGAAACCTCAGTTTCCGCATTTCATTTCTTGGTTAAAAAATAAATAAATAAAAATGAATGAACACAAATTGTAACCAATGATAGTTAGTACTCAGGTGACGTGCCCTCTGGTGGTGAGCGGAGGGAGCCACAGAGGCTGAATTCGTGACAGAGACCCTCCCCTGTGAGGCAAACAACGCCGGGGTCTTCCTCGAGGTCTTGGGGCAGGTTTGTCCGGGTGGTCTCTGTGGAAATCAGTAGTGAGTGAAGGGTCTAGAATATCATCAGCATTGATCCAGGACCGCTCCTCCGGATCGTATCCCTCCCAGTCCATGAGATACTGGAAGAACCTGCCCCGACGACGAGAGTCCAGGATTTCATAGACCCGGTGAGCCTCCTGGCCGTCGATGATGATGGGAGGAGCTCTCTGGTCACCAGCCTCCTCTCGGACCACCAGCAGGCTTGAGCAAGGAGACATGAAAAGTGGGTGAGATACGATAATGGGCAGGTAAAGCTAATCTAAATGAAACTGGAGTGATTTGTCTAATGATTTTGAAAGGACCCACGTACCTGGGACTGAGCTTCTTGCAGGGTAACCGGAGCCGTATGTCATGGGTGGACAACCAAATCCATTGGCCTGGTTGGTAGTTGGGATTGATTCGCCGATGACGATTGGGGTTGGAAGCCTAGGATGCATTGGAAGGGGGTGAGACCTGTAGATGGCTTGCGGAGTGAATTTTGAGCATACTTGGCCCTGAGTCGATCAATGCTACTGACTCAATGATCCTCCCATTGACCTCCAGAGTGACTGCGATCTCTAAACTGGTAGTAGATTTGGAAATTTAACTCACCGCAGCAGGATTGTGAGATGGACGAGTGGGACAGGCTGCACGTAGATGTCCCGGTAATCCGCAGTACAAACATAAACTCTGTTGAATGCATCTCTCTCCTCCTTGCTGATGCGGGTTAAGCCAATTTGCATGAGTTCTACGTCTGAGTTAGCTGCTGAAAGTGTCATGGGAGAAGTAGGCAGACGGTTGGTGCTGCGAGATCGAAGGAGATTGTCGATCTTGATGGACAGCTCGATGAATTGTTCCAGTGATTTTCCCTCGTCGCGACAGGCGAGTTCGGACTGCAACTCCATAGACAAGCCTTTACGGTAGTGGAGCTTGAGAGGATCGTCTGGCCACCCCGTCTGAGCTGCGAGAGTGCGGAATAATAGAGCATAATCCGCCACGGAACCCCTTCCTTGCCGGAGAGATAGCAGTTGCTCACCCACTTCCTTTCCTCCAGCGGAGTGCTCAAACACCTCCTTGAAGCGTTGAATAAATGCTCTGAACGAAGGGAAGGTTGGTCTATCCTCACTCCATACTGCAGTAGCCCAATCCAGTGCTCTCCCCGTGAGAAGCGAACACACGAATGCTATGCGGCTTTCGTCTGCAGGGTACAACATGGGTTGTTGATTGACAAACATAGAACATTGAAGTAAGAAGCCCTACATTTGTCTGGAGATCCATCAAATTTCTCTGGAAAGGCGAGACGAGGACTGGAGGTGTTGGGAATAGCATGTGCCTGAGGTGGATTGGGGGTTGGAGCAGGATCGTTGGGTGCTTGGAGACAAAGCGTTTGTAAAGCCTTTACCAGTTCTTCGGTAATCGAGGTCAATCGTTTGAGCTGCTGCTGGTGTGTGGCCAGGACCGATGCTTGAGCAGAGACCTCGGTGGTGAAGTGGTAGAATGCTGCTGGATCGAGATCTGTCGAAGTCTTCTGTAACGAGGAGTCAGTGACGTTAGGATCCATGTGCAGCTTTATTAAAACAGAATGCAAGTCAAACAGGCAGAGTTCAATCACGGGCTTCAAACAACGTAGGTAAGGCAGAATCAAAGTCAGAGTTCAGGCTGAAGATCAGGGCAGGCGGCAAACACACAGGATAATCAAATGACAAGGCAGATTGAATCAGAGTAGGCAGGCAGCAGAGAATCAGAGTCCAGTAAACAGTCCAGGTCAGACACAGGGAATCACACACAGCATAAACGCTCTGAAATGTTTGCATGACAAGACTTCACAATGAGGAAGCTGGGAGAACAGTTTAAATAGTTCAGCGTCAATGGGAAACACCTGTGAGTGTAATCAGCCACAGGTACGGGGTATACGGGAAATGAAGTCCAATGATAGTTAGCACTCAGGTGACGGTGCCCTCTGGTGGTGAGCGGAGGGAGCCACAGAGGCTGAATTCGTGACACAAATGTACACAGACCTTTTGCTTCAGGCACAATCAAAAACAACAACAACAACAAAAACATTTCTTAACAAAAGCAGGTGTTTTGCTGTTCCTTGTCTGTATTAAAAAGGTACTCATTTATATTTTATTATATTATATTATATTATAGTTTTGAACAGACAGAACCATATTCCACACACAATTTCTTCTGTGTTTTTCTATAAATCTTAAAGGGTTTGTTCACCTCAAAATTAAAATTCTGTCATTAATTACTCACCCTCATGTCGTTCCAAACCCATAAGACCTTGGTTCTGAGAGCTATCTGACCCTCCATAGACAGCAACACAACTGAAATGTTCTCAGGTCTAGAAACTTTGTAAATACATCAGTAAAACAGTCCATGTGACATCAGTGGCTCAACTTCAGTTTTGTGATGCTACGAGAATACTTTTTTTTTTGCACAAAGAAAAAAAAAACATAATTTACTCAACCATTCTTCTCCCCCGAGTTACGTCTTCTGCCATTCTGAACGCATTTGACGTAATCAGCGTTGTTTACATTCAGGGGGAAAGTCACATGGACTGTTTTACCGATGTATTTACTACACTTCTGGTTCTGGAAACATTTCAGTTGTGTTGCTGTCTATGGAGGGTCAGATATCTCTCAGATTTCATTGAAAACATCTTAATTTGTGTTCCGAAGATGAACCAAGGTCTTATGGGTTTGGAACGACATGAGGGTGAGTAATTAATGAAAAAAAAAAATCATTTTTGGGGTGAACTAACCCTTTATGGTGACAATTTATAAAATGTCTTTTTCAATAGTACTTGGTCAAAGGACTTTGTGCTGCAGGTCAAAAGTCTGGATATATGCAAAACTAATGCGCTGCTTTTTCAGGTTTTTTTTTTTTTTTTATATATTGGTCAGTCTTATTGCACTTTTTATAGTACAAATCACCTTGCCCTGACTTTTCAAAGCTTTCCTTTTCAAAGCTCCTTTCTCTTTTTGTTATGAAATGTGCCCTAGAATGAGGTGAACACTACAGAAGAGTAAAAAACTTTTCAAAAAGAGCTTTGTTAGAGACTTTTTGTGTCTCCTTGCTGTGCGCTTTAGAGGTGTATCAGGGTTCAAGGAAGGCTTGGATAGGCAGTGGCATCGCGCTCCCTGCTTTCATTTAGCAGGCAATTTGCCAGTGAGGCAGCAAGAAAATGAAACTCTAGCTGTCTTTTCATCACCAGTTGAAAAGGCACTCGGTTTCCTCCACGTGTAGATGGTGCTAATTAGCTCACCCTGGAGATTATCCAGAAGGCCACTAAACCCCTGGCCCTCCATCCTTCCACCCCCAACTGCTGGCCAAAGCTATAAATAAAGGGGCTCGTTCTCCTTGATGAAAGTTAGAGAGGACTGCAATTACAGAAAGGGTGAAGAATCAAGCCTCCCACTGTTCCTTCCTCTCTCTCAGCGAGAGCCACTGGAGATGACGCTTCCATACACTTCATATTCACAAACACAGCAATAACATTCAGATTACTGTGTTTATGAGACGCATAATAATGGCCAAATGATTAAACCCAACCTTTGTGCGCCAGCACTACTATTATAAATGCTGTTTTTGAGTATCTTATCAATACAATACTAATATATAGGTGTAAATGGTCAGTATAGCTTTCCAAATTCAACCACTTTAGAATAGGAAACGCTTATTCAATATTAACTACGACTTTTCCCTCAACAAACCCCTAATTTGCTGCTTATTAGGTATTGGGAATGATTAGGGATGTAGAATAAGGTCATGTAGAATAAGGCATTAATATGTGCTTAATAACAACTAATAAATGGCTAATATTCTAGTAATATGCATGTTAATAAGCAACTAGTTAAGAGACCTTAAATAAAGTGTTACCAAAAGCATTTATTGAAACAAACCTGCATAAAAAATAAATAATAAAATAATAATAATTAAAATAAATAAAATAAAATACAAAAATTCATAACTTGTGATGCAGCACTGACGGTCACATCAACACGTGACTATCCACATTTACATGCCAATTTGGGTTTATAAGTGACATTTTTAGGAGAATAAATTCTGTATAGAATATAGAGTCAATGAGACAAACATGCTCGCATTGATGTTTGATTTGACATGAACAATTACTCTTGTGCTGATCATTAGATTGTATTTTGTGACTTGTGACAGAAAGGTTTGACAGAAAAGCAGAGGTAAGTTAATGCAAGCTAGGCTCATTGGAAAAACGTGCCTGTGATGACATTTCTGCAAATGACATTACATTGCTTCTTGCATGTATCATTTCACGTTCAAAGCAAAATGTCCAGTGACTGACACTAAAAGTGCATTCAGTTTTATTCGAAACAGATTAATGTGAATTTGGTAGTGTTTTTTTACATTGGTTGTTGTATGCATTGTGGCAGCATGAAAAAAACGGCTGAGTGCCGCTAAAAAGGTTAATGCTTGAAAGGTTAGGTTTCAAAATAACATACCACCTACACTAAACTCTACTCTAATCCTAACTGACAGTGTTAGCAGAAGCAAAGATAAAAACAAAGCTAAAGCAATCATGCCATTTTTACTTCCTTTTATAAGTCTTTAATCTGTTTTATCGCAACTTGTGTTTCTTGGGACTCGTACCTGAGCGCTCCATATCACAAAAGCAATGCTGTACCATGTGAGCCTCAAAGCAAGTTTACTACATCAGAAAGTCTATAGACACAAAGCTGGTAATGTGATACATCAAAATGTATTAGTTTACCAATCATGTTTAGTTTACAAATCATCATTTTACTGCCATTGTGTTGATTTCAGTTGAAAACTGCAGTGATTTGTATGTATAGGTACATTTTAGGAGTTTTGCTTAAAGGGATCATCGGATGCAAAATTCATTTACAAGTTGTTTGAACATAAATGTTTGTTGGAAGTGTGTGTACACATCCATCCTGATAATGATCCACATAGTGTTTTTTTTTTTAATTCCTATTTTAAAATCCCCTCTCTCAAATCAGGCTGTTCTGAGATTCCTTTCAGAATGACGTAGTTCTGCACAGACCGCTCCCACGAGACTTGATTGACAAGACCGTTTTACCTTAGACCCGCCCTGAGTGAGCTGAGAGCTGTCTGCCATTGTGTCGACTCCAGTGCAGGGGAAGACAAGAATGTCTCCGATTAAGCGATTGAAGTGTGTAGTTGTTGGATGTAATAATGAACATAGCAGTTGTCATTAACTCCCCACATCTGAGCTGCTGAAGACTCAGAGGATTAACGCTACTTTCATTTTAAAGAGAATGCGCTGATCCCGATCTACATAAATGGGCCTATGTTCGCGCCAATCATTCATGATCCAGCTTCATCTAGAGAATAAGTGAGTATAAGGGTTTTTATGAATCTTTGCAAATTGCCTTTCCTAATAATGAGCTAGTTAGCCAGTTTCATGAAGTTTACAGTCTGCTTGTCAGCCCACGGAAGAGAGGGGCGGGGTCAGCAGAGCTCATTAGCATTTAAAGCAACATGGATTAAAAAACAGCTTGGCTGAAAGCAGCTCATTTTGACAGGGTAAAAAAGGTGTTTTTACACTACCACTGAGAAATTTTAACCAACGTATGCTATAGACTTTTAATTAAGACCCTAAAGAATCATATAAACTTGTATAGAATGGCCATCCGATGACCCCTTTAAATATAGGTAGAGCATGTGTTGGATTAATAACCCAGGCCAGACTCAAACCCAAATGAAGGTAATGACATTATGACAAAAGTGTATTAAATTAAATCACAAAAAGTGGCTTTAGAATCCAATTTATCGGTGGTTTTATTTACATCTCCTTGAATAAAAGCCTGCCACTGGCCTACAGCCCACTGCATTCCAATTAGCAATTGAGTTATTGACGTATAGACTATTCACACAGTAAGAGTTTTAATATTCCATCTGCAATATTTGTTAATTGTTAGTCTATGCAAACAGACATATTTGTCCGCTGTGTCATTGTCTTGTATTTTATAAGCATGATTAATTGCATTGAGTTTTCTATTGTATTATTGTTTGTAAATAATTAATCACGCTAAATTGACAGGCTTGTACCCTGATTCATATTAGGAAATGTTGATGCTGAGAGTGATTGAGTAATCTGATATCTTGTATCCTCAGGTCAGTCCTATTCCACATCTGAAGACACCTAAAAAAAAAAGGGAGCATAAAATCGGAGCCAGCACACACATGCCCTGAATAATAAAGTATTCGTCCACACGAAGCACCTCAAAATCCAGCGCCATCTCGTTTAAGCGTTCCTCCCAGATCTCGTCTTCATTCTGCTGAAGGGGTGTTGTCAGCCTTGATTGCCCACATCTCTTCACCTATTGAATCCCTAAACTGCTTTTCCCTCATTAGTCTCCAGAGCTTCCTCTGCCTTCCAAAAGAGAGGCCCATATTAATTCCTTGTGAACTGCCAAAACCAATCACAGTCAGCGGAGCGGGTGAGATAATACTTTCACTATCATTTTATCACAGAGGGTGAGGGGAGATTTGGGTGAGTGTGGCGCAGGAGAGCGGGGACGTGCAGACGGAGATGTGGACTCCTCTTTGGGTTGTCATTAAGAACATCTTCTGAAAGAATAATTGGGATTTGGGCTCCATAACAAAAGACAGAACTGGAGAGTTTCACAGAAGCTACTAGAGTGCAAATGGTAAAAGTTGTTTGGGAAAATGTAGCCCAATTATAACGAAAAAGTTCCTTTGTGGATGACATCACAGGTTGTAGTGCAAGGACGAGCTGTGTGCTGAGAACAACTACGGCGGCTTTTGAAGGAATGACAGGCTTTTGGTTCCAGCCCTATATGATCCGCTCTTCAATAATCACTGGCTCTATCTCCGTCTCTGCCGAGGCCTCAGGGTGATTGTGAGATGTGCGTGCTTTAAATAGCCTCTCCTCTTTCATTATTCATCAAAATTATTGCCTGATTTGGGAAATGGATCGTTTATGCCCTGCCCGATCGGGCGGGAGACAAGTGTCGCTGTCTGCTAAACGGCTTCACTCTGCATTAAATTTTAAATCTCGTCACATACGATTGCTCTTTTCCCTGTCGCTGTAATTAGGATTATGGTAATGAACATTGTTTTAAAGTTGGCTTCGAGCTGGTGCCTTTCTCCCCATAAAACTGGTGTGATTGCAAATAGATTGGCTGTGTCAGACAGGATTTTAGAAGAGTTTTTTGATGCAACATTTGACTGTATGTTTAAAGTTTTCTTCATTTACTGATGAAATATCAAGCCAGTACTTAGATTGAGAATCAAAAACCGTTTCTTTAGGAAATACTGGAAGTGGATCGTTTTCATGATGTTTGATTCAGTTCTTGAACATTTACAGCCAAAGTTGACTAGTGTAGACCAATTTAAAGGGTTAGTTCACCCAAAAATGAAAATTAGCCGATGTTTTACTCACCCTCCAAGCATCCTATGTGTATATGACTTTCTTCTTTCAGACAATTCCAATCTGCGTTATATAAAAAATTATCCTTGCTCTTCCAAGCGTTAGAACGGGAGTAGGCAGATGTTTTTTTCAACAGTCCAAAAGTAGTCAACTAAAAGCGCACACATCCATAACAATACATGCCTCACACAGCTCCGAGGGGTGAATAAAGGCCTCTTGTAGCGAACCGATGCATTTTTGTAAGAAAAAATATCCATATTTAAAATGTTATAAATACTTTCCTTTCACTTCCGCTGACTGTTGTACGTGCAAGCCGTTCCGGCGGATGACGTAGGACGTACGCATAGTGCATGCACCGGTGATTAGTGACGAAAGTGCACAAACGCGGAGGTGAGACAGCAAAACAAAACGCTGGTCACAAATTATAAGCACAAAATGAGGATTTGTAAAGAAAAATGTAGGAGTATTTGGATATAAGCCAAGAGGAGACTTGATTTCCTTTGGTAAAGTTAGGAAACTTTGCTTCCTTTGCTCCTGTAAAAAAAAATTGAGAGACTAGCATATCTCACATGCGCCCGAGCAACGCCTATGTCCTACGTCATCTGCCAGAACGGCTTCCGTGTATGACAGATAGCGGAAGTGGGAGAAAAGTATTTATGACATTTTAAATATGGATATTTTTCTTACAAAAACACATCTATTCACTACAAGAGGCCTTTATTCACCCCCCTGAGCCATGTGAGGCACATTTTTATTAAGGATGTGTGACCTTTATTTGACGTCTTTTGGACTGTTGAAACCCCCCGGCCTACTCCTATTATAAAGCTTGCAAGAGCAAGTATAATTTTTAATATAACTCTCATTGGATTCGTCTAAAAGAAGAAAGTCATATACACCTAGGATGCTTTGGGTGTAAGTAAAATATGCTAATTTTCATTTTTTGGGTGAACTAACCCTTTAATAACTATTGCCTATGAGGCGGTTCTTTAGAATGAATGTTATGTCTGTTCTAGGTTTTGTTTATGTTCATATTTTCATGTCTTTTATTTTGTAATTGGCATAGTTTGTCACGGATCTGTCGTCTCTCCACCAGTCACGATGCACTCACATACCTGGTTTCACTTAGCAATTGATTGAGCACACCTGCACGTCATCTGTTCATTCATCAACACGACTACAAATACACACACCTCACAGCACTCCGGGTTCCGGTCTCGTTACAACCTTACAACGTTACTATCTACAACGTGAATTGTTCCTACGAAGAGGTCTACTATAGCTATCATATCTCTATGCTTGATACTTATCGTCTTGTCTACTTACCTGCTGTGTTTCATCCCAAGTGTGTCTTCCAGCATTCCCAAGTCTGTCAGCTCCCGAGTCTCGTCCTGGTCCACTGTGTTGGTGAGATGTGTGGTTAACTCCTGTTCCGTGTCTCCTGTGTAAAGAGGATTTCGAAGTTACCATTCCTCCTGATCACCAAAGTATCCGAGAATCATCGCTTACATGTCTCATTCCATATCCTCAAGTCTGTCAATAAAAACCTGTTCACATCACGTCACCCAGTCTGAGTCCCTATTCTGTAACATAGTTATGGTTGCTGTCATGTGACCCCCTTTGCTCTTCATGTGATCTATAGACTTATGAGTTAGAGAAACAAGCAGGTAGCCATCTTTGGAATTTTGTCTTTGTTCTGCCTATTATCTGGTCATGGTATATAGCTGCCACCTACAGGCCATATTAAATATTGCAGTTTTATTACTCTTCTGTATATACGCAGTGTTCATTTAGTTCGGCAACATTTAATGTGAGGCAATGCTTGCAGTTCAGCTCGCAAACAGTCTTTGCCTTGAGCCCGAGACACACTGCATGATTTTCGGCTGTCCCAGACGAAAGATTGGCATCGAATCGTGACGATTTCTGTGATTATGGCTTATGAACAGTGGCAGTACAGTGACAGGTTCAAAGATGGCCATTGTCACGGTATTGTGACCAAAGATAACCTACGATAATTTTCTGACAGTGTCAGAAATACAGCATGATCCTCGCAAAGTTTGTTAACTGACCAGCCAATAAAAATGCAACGTGAAATCAACACGACATGGCGCTAAAACATAAAATTGCTTACCTCAAGCTCTTATCCCTTCCTCTTTGCTGCTTCTTGAAAACAACAAAGTCTTGAATCCAGTCACAGAGTGAGGCCTAAACTCCTCACTCTGTGACTGGATTCAAGACTTCCTCACCGGCAGACCTCAAGTGGTGAAAGTTGGCCAGTTCACCTCAAATTCCATCACCCTGAACGTAGGAGCCCCACAGGGCTGTGTCCTGAGTCCCCTGCTCTACTCTCTCTACACGCATGACTGCGTGTCCTCTCACAGCTCCACATCTATTATCAAATTCGCTGATGATACTGTGGTTCTGGGCCTCATTTCCAACAATGATGAGACCGCATACTTGGATGAGGTAGAGAGACTCACATCATGGTGCCAGGACAACTGTCTCTCTCTGAATGTGAGCAAAACTAAAGAGCTGATCATGGACTTTAGGAAGAGACAGCAGCAGCCCTACACTCCTCTTATGATCAATGGGACCCCTGTGGAGAGGGTGAGTAGCTTCAAGTACCTCGGTGTAAACATCTCCGAGAACCTGACTTGGACTACACACATCCAAACACAGGTTAAGAAAGCCAGGCAAAGACTGTACCATCTGCGACAGCTGAGGAAATTCAGGGTCTCACCAGCAATCCTGAAAACTTTCTATTCAGGGACCATAGAAAGTGTATTGACTCAGTGCATCTCAGTGTGGTATGGAAACAGCTCAAATCAGGACTGCAAAGCACTACAGAGAGTTGTGCGCTTAGCTGAGCGCATCTCAGGGTCTGCTCTCCCCTCTATGCAGGACATCTACCTCAAACTCTGCAAAAATAGAGCTGTCAAAATCATCAAGGACTCAGATCACCCTGGTAACCGTCTATTCACTTTGCTTCCATCTGGTAAGCGCTTCCGTAGCCTGATGGCAAAAACTGAGATACTTAGGAGGAGCTTCTTCCCCCAAGCCATAAGGCTCCTAAACTCTAACTCTGTGTCATAACATCACTTGTCTCCATTGTAAATATCACTATATCAATAAGCTATTCATAATTGTTTCTACCTCATATTGCTGCTATTTAAATACCCTGTACAACTTTTTTGCACATTCCTGTTATATTATTATTTATGTCAACAACATACTGACCTGCACATTTATATTTATATATTTTTTATCTTTTATTGTATTCTTTTAATTTTTTTCTACTTTTCTTTTTCTTGATATTTGTATTCTATACAATTGCACTGTCCTTGGAGCGGACCTGACCTACATTTCACTGCTGGTTATACTCTGTATAATTGTGTATGTGACGAATAAAAATCTTGAATCTTGAATCCACTTTTTTTCAGCAGACATTAAAACTCCAACTGCCAAAGTATGATTCATCGTGCTCTTTTTGTTTATCACTATTCTTCTATAGAAATGTATGTCGTAGCGTACGAGTCAATAGGTGTCTTCATTACAGTCTACATGCATGTTGTACCCAAGTTTATTAGAGCCATGTGGTTGTGAGGACCGCATAGTCTTTGAACTTCCAATTTTGCACGAGTTCTATAGCATCAGAATCAGAATCAGAATCAGAATTATACACTGTTGATTAATTAGCTGGTGAAGTGGATTTACTTATTGTAGAGTTAATGAAAGTTATCCTGTGCATTGTAATGCTTGAATTAAGCAAATGTCATAACAAATGACAGCAGACTAGGACGATTGTAAAACAAGCAGTTTATTCATAAATCCATGTCCATGTCCATGTCCTTGAGAATTATTTTGAAGGTAGATATGTTTGAGTTAACATATAAACAGAATAATTCAAGTTGTTTTGCTTTGTTGTGATATATTACACATATTCTCATCATTTTAAATAAGAGTTTTAAATAAGTGTCATACGAAATATGTTTTTTAGTATATAAATGTGACTATACCTGCAGTGTTCAAAGAAGAGATGGCAAGTTTTATGAAGTTAAGAGCAGACATGAAATTAATTTTTGACTCGCTTGGTATTTTAGTATTATTTACAGTACATATTACTTTAGCCTTTATTAATATTTTGAATTAGGTTTTATATATTCAGTTTTTAGATAAATGTTTTTTTCAGTTTATTGTTAATGTAACATTTTTGTCTAATATTTATTGTGTGTAATATTTATACTTTTTCAATTTTAATAGATTGAGTTTTAGGTAACGAGAATAACGCTGCTTGAAATTGAGTGAGAACTATAATTGTGTACTTGCACGCTGAGACTTCAATCTGTGTAATTACTGACTGGTTGTTCATATGGAAACATGCAGGTAAAGATTCATAACAGAGTTCTGTTTTTAAACCATATTTTCAAAATGCAAAAACTGTATTTAATTTTTTTTTAAAGTTATTATTATATGAAAAAATAGTCATCAAAAGTAGTAACTGAAATGTTAAAGAACCAGAATTGTTACGTGTAACCTGAATAAAAAGCCTATTCTCATCTCTAGGTGGTACAGAGCCTCTGTGTGTGGAATACGCAATGCTCACTACAAAAGAAACGAAAAACAAGAAAAGAAGCTCTTTTCTGTCGGCCAGGCATCTGTCCACTAAATCCAACCTCACCAGATGGAAGGATGCAATTGTACAAGCTTTTTTGATGAAGGAAAAATGCAGCAATATAATTCTCCCCACCTTGGATTAGAAAGAAACATCCAGGTGGAAAAAAAATAAATAATAATGGGCCAAAAACCAATTTAATGGATGGAGGTTATTACCAATAAAGCATTGTAACACTGTAGAGAGAATCAGCCAGAAATAATAAAAGGGCATGTTGTTGGGGTGGGTTTTGGAGGTGTTGGGGGGGGGGGGGGGGGGGGGGGTAGTGAACGAGCTTCAGGAGTCATTTCTTTTCATCATGGAGGTATCTGCTGCAAAGAAAAGGTGGTAGATTTCATTTAGGATTTTTGTTTTGTGCTTGTCATTGAACTCTGGGGGGAATTACTGTGCACACCAACTTTGATGCTCTCCGAGCAAAGAGAAATGAACTATCTGATTTATTACTTGTGAGGCATGGAGGAGGGGTGGAGAGCGGAGGAGGAGAAGCAAACATGATGAAATTTAATTAATGCTCTTATCACGTTTGTTTCACCTGCTGTGTTGGTGCTGGTGTGGCTATGAGATGTGAAATTACCTCCCATGAATCACAGGAACTGCTGAAAAAAAAAAGAAAACTCTCAATTCTGACTGTCACCACGGTGAGCCGAGAAGTACCTCAATTACTGTAAGTCAGCGCGTATAGCTGCATTCGCCAAATCGTGGCCTTTGACTTTCAGCCTGCTTGATTAAGGTGAACGTTAACAAGTGGAGAAATAAACATCTTCAACAGCCAATGCACTCCATGTCAATACGTTTTCTGTATACAACATCTGCAGCAGGGGGTCACGCTTCTGCTGTAGCTGGTGTCTGACACTGAAATGACTATGACAACTCTGAATGAAATAAAACTCCTGCTCCACTCAGTGCCATACTGTGTGTTTGACAGGAGAAAAACATGATTTCAGCTTCTGGCACAAAAGTTTCTGCAATGTTTTGCCACAATCAGATATATTTTCATAAATTACTAACGTGCCAGTGCTTGCAGCATATTTTATTTTAAAGATGATGTGTGTCATTTTTTATGTTATATTTTATGTGATTTTTAAAAATATATAAAATAGCTTAAAACAAATAAAAAAATGTAAAGAATACAAAGTTCTGTCATGAAACTCTATAGGTGCACAGGCCGATAGGTTCTCAGTCTGATATAACCACATTATTATTCACATGGCACAGATGATTGGTTTCTTTTCACATCAGCAGCCAATGAGCTTGCTGTTCAACAATCAAATACTTGTCTTGTGCTTGCTGTAGCAGTTGCAGCATGCTTCAGAAACCCTCCACCTTCCCCAGCTCCACCTGTATCAATCTGCTATGGGGTGATTCATGTATGTCATATATAGGGGTTATTTCATATATGTTTTATGTGTTACAGAAGTAGGACACAGACTGAGTGATGTAATGTGAACGGATTTTATTGACAGACTTGAGGTGGTGGAATGAATCAGATAAGTGATGATACAAGGATTCTTCCGTGTTCAGGAGGGATGGTAACTTGAATATCTTTTTCCAAACAGGAAACACGGAACAGGAGTAACTGCACACCTCACCAACACAGTGGATCAGGATGAGACTCGGGAGCTGACAGACTTGGGATCGCTGGAAGACACACTTGGGATGGAACACAGCAGGTAAGTAAACAAGACGGTAAGTATCAAGCATAGAGATATGATAGCTATAGTAGTCCTCTTCGTAGGAACGAGACTGGACACTGGAGTGTTGTGAGGTGTGAGTATTTGAGGAGTGCGGGAGGATTGTCATTGATGACGTGCAGGTGCAGGTGATTAGAATTCAGGTGAGGGAGTGTGCTGTGTTTGACTGGTGATTGAGCCTGGCCGATCTGTGACAATATGTGCAGCAGCAGTATTTCCTACATGCTTACAGCAGCAGGTCTATGGATGTATTGGCAATAGCAAGTCTTGCAAAAAATCTGCAGTTAATGGTACAATAAATGTCACTGCATGGGAATGTACCCTTAAAAGGACCACTTTAAGGTGCATATTATTACCTTAGAGTAGTAATATGTGCCTTTAAGTTAGTACTATGAACCTTTTAGGGGCAAATAAGGAACAAAGATCTCCTTTTGAGGGTACTGTACCAGTGACAAACTGTTCTGCACTTTTTTTTTTTCCTGAAAGATTATACCAAATAAATGTAATCATATAATTGATGCCGCTATGTATAACATTTCCTAATGAAGAAATGTATTAGTGTAATTGCATTGTAGTACAGAGTTGTTATATGGCAATGCAGCAATTTTTCCTTTGTACAGCATCATATGGCAACATATTTTCTCAGTTTTCTCTAAAATGATGTTATAAAGTGGAATAGATTACAATAACATCTAATTACCGTTTCAGAGATTAAATTTGGTGTCTTTTTTAAAGCTCGCTTCAGTCCCCACTCGTTGTAACCGAGTGGAAAACAGTGACCAGAACATTTCCCCTCATGTGTTCAAGTTCTAAATGACATGAGGGTGAGCAGATGATGACAGATTTTTCTTTTTTGGTCTTTAAACATCTTCTTCTCTCTCTCTTTCTTTGTGCAGAGAACTGCAAATATGTGCTCCAAACAACACATGGCTCAGAATTTCAAACCCCTAACTTTCTAGGAGGCATATCTGCAGCTGCAAGCCTCTGACAAACTCCATCTTGTACATCTGAGCCTGTAGAGAAGGGTGAGAGTGGTGATAGAATATTGATGCTCCTCTGGCATGGACCGCATACAAACCAAATAGCTTTATGTAATTGTGACCGATACCATTTCACTGCATGTATCTGCATTAAATTGATATTCCCAACTTTGCTCAGCACTCTGTGCATTTTTAATGCTCAAAATATGACAGTGTAAGAGCGTATGCTGGTCTAAATCTCCAATTGGAAGGTTGTGTGTTGCCTTATCTGTCATTAGGTGCCTCTAAGTCATTAGTCTAAGGTTCGACCGCAACGGGTCAGGCAGTTTGTCACAGTTAATGATGCTCTTATGACCACTTGGCATACAGACACTGTTAACCTTTTATGTTTTTTCTCACTCTTTTAATTGTCACTTTTCCCCCTCCGGTTACCATGGTGACCTCGGCAGGGGAAATCTGAACTCCGGCAAGTGCGCTGTATGTTGCCTGTTCCAAGACCGGTCTACAAAAATCAGCTCACCCAGAAGGGAACGCGCTGACCTTTGGAAAGGGAGGGTTTAAACGGGGTAGCATTTACATAACTCTCACACCAAGACTCATAGCAGGGCTCTCAGAAAAAGTGTAGCCCGGTTTGCGTGCTTTATCTGACCTTGAGACTACTCCTCATTATTTCCCGTGGCTGTAATTCAAGCCATTTATAGTGTTTAGCACTCATTTAAATATCTTCGGTGGTTTATGAACTCTTCAGACTCGTGTGCCTGCCTCCCACTTGATCCCACTTAGATGCGGGTTTTACTCACTATAACTTCCTGGAATTCTGTGGAGAGTCGCGGTAAGCAGATGCTTATGTGTGCTCTTGGGTATGTATTGCCTTTGTTTGAGATCATTTAATCGTCAAGGTTAAACTGCACCACATGTTTTTGTATTTCTGTCATCTGTCATGCTGTCTATGATTAACCACAGCATGATGGGATCAGAAGTACAATATGTAATTTATATCTAATCTGACCAGACGTTTACACAAGGTGTGGTTCTGTGGCCTGCAATAAAATTGGCATTACAACTTCATACGTGTGCTTTTGTCTGAGTTCTGGCTGAGCAAGCACCTTGTCAGGTCAGATAGATAACAAAAATGTAATTTCAACCTCAAGCTGATTCCTTTTTTTGGCACAACATGTGAAAATGTAAGTGAGGTGCTTTGCTCTCACTGTAAATGTATTTTCCATAAGCTACAGAACTAAAATGGACATTGCATATCACATTTAGCAAACTCAGCTGATAGCTACATACTGATAGAATGATATAAAGTGAAGTCAGAGATGTAATGCTGCTTCAGTGGTTTTCTGAGAGGGTTAGTGAAGCATGCTTTGCAGGGCACAGTTTTTACTTTTTCCATTTTTTAATAACAAGCTGAAAGGCCAAAGTGCATCTTCGAATATGGCTCAAATTTGACTATAAGGAAAGCATGATGAACATTGTTTATATATTAAAAATGCTTGTACTGGAGTTTCTAATTCTATCTCTAATATGGCTCAAATTAGACCCACAAAGACCACAAATGGAAGACTTTTATAAAAACATTATTAAAAAATACCTTTAATTGAGTTATGTATATAGACACTGTTGTTTTTGAAAGTCTTTTATGCTACCAAAGCCTGCATCTATTTGATCTAAAACAGAGTAAAAAACGTCATAATCTGAAATATTATTTAATTATATTTATTAATTATTAATTATTTAATATCATTTTAAATATTTATTTTCTATTTTAAACTGTAATTTATTCCTGTGATGTTAAACTTGAAGCATTATTACTCCAGTCTTCAGTGTCACGTGATCCTTCAGAAATCATTCTGATATGTTGATTTGCTGGTCAAAAATATCTAATTATATATAATTATATATTATTATTGAATAACAGTTCTGGTTCCTTTTTTTAACTGCCATACTTTTTTTTAGATTCTTGAAAAGTTCAAAGCATTCATTTTAAATAGAAATCTTTTGTAATACTGTAAAAGTCTTGACTGTCACCTTTGATCAATTTATTGCATCCTTCCTGATGTATTAATTTCTTTCAAAAAAAAAAAAAAACAGTACTTACCAAACGTTTGAACAGTAGAGTAAAAAGTTTGGATTTTTATTTATGCATTTGTCACACATTCAAATTCTAATACCAAAAACGATGCAGAATTTGTAATGTATTTTGACATTCTTTATTTAGTGAAGTGACATACTGCCAAGTATGATGACCCATACTCGGAATTCGTGCTCTGCATTTAACCCATCCAACATGCACACACACAGCAGTGAACACACACACACACACCGTGAACACACACCCGGAGCAGTGGGCAGCCATTTATGCTGCGGCGCCCGGGGAGCAGTTGGGGGTTCGGTGCCTTGCTCAAGGGCACCTCAGTCGTGGGAGAGAGAGCGCTGGACATTCACTCCCCCCACCTACAATCCCTGCCGGCCCGAGACTCGAACCCGCAACCTTTGGATTACGAGTCCGACTCTCTAACCATTAGGCCACGACTTCCCCGATTCGATTTTTCCACGATTTCATATCAACGATGATCTGAAGACAATAAAGTGTTAAACCAAAAATATCATAAAAATATGATATGCACCAACTACACTGGAAGACATTTTAACTCACTTTGACAGAAAACTACATCTTGGCATTATTTATGTAATTAATGTAGTCAAGTGTGGATGGCACTTCTGATGAAACTGAATGGAACACACTTCACCGCTTCATGTCCTTGTTTGAAACTTTAAAAAGTCGCCCTACTTTTTAGTCTCTTGTCACTCCGTCATAAAGTGTAACTACACCTGGTGTACTTAACGGCCATCTATTCTCATTAGAGAAGTCTAATTCAGACAACAATAACGGCCGAGTAACAACCACCATTACTAAACGAGCACAACCATCATTCTTTGTTAGCCATGGCTAACAAGAGAAAGCAAACAATAACGGTGAACCACATGCCCCCTCAGGCCTCAAACATAATAAGATGAACCAGAGTCAAGCACTGTTAAAGTCTGTCTTTGTCAGTTCTACAGTGGTATTAGGAATGATGGGTGTCATTCACTATTGCTTTTATCAATGAACCGCAAATAAACCAACACTATAAACAAAATTTAGGGTAAATATTTTGAGGTGCACGGTTTGCACAGCAGTCACTTGAATGTGGTGTGTTTACAGGAAATATCAAATCGAATGGCACAAATGGTGGAATTCTATCAAAAAGAATTCTATCTAGACGTGAATAAAGTTGTGACGTATTGTCAAGTATGGTGACCCATACTCGAAATTGGTGCTCTGCGTTTAACCCATCCAAGTGCACACACACAGCAGTGAGTAGTGAACAAATACACACACACACACACACACACACACACACACACACACACACACACACACACACACACACACACACACACACACACACACACACACACACACACACACACCCGGAGCAGTGGGCAGCCATGCTGCGGCGCCCGGGGAGCAGTTGGGGGTTCGGTGCCTTGCTCAAGGGCACCTCAGTCGTGGTATTGAGGGTGGAGAGAGCGCTGGACATTCCCTCCCCCCACCTACAATCCCTGCCGGCCGGGGACTCGAACTCGCAACCTTTCGATTACGAGTCCGATTCTCTAACCATTAGGCCACGACTTCCCCACTATGGGGGATTTTTTTTTTGTTTGTCACATTTTACTCATAATTTCAATGCAACGTACAACAGCACTCTTAAATTTTTTGTTTAGGGAGAGGGAGAAAGAGTGGATAGAGCATCATAGATAATATTGATTTAGCTTTGCAAAGCTTGTATCATTCATATATTTTATGTATGTTGTGTGCACTGTACACTCAGTTTAAAATGCAGTTAAGATGTTACTTTTGTTAGAAGACTTTATAAATCGCAAATACTCGTTGCCCCCAGAGTTTTTCAACTTTACAATGGTTAACATGAGTAAGTAGCTCTGGCTAATACAGCTGCATGACATTGTACAATCCCCATGCTTTTTCCTCTCTACATTTCCCCCTTCGGGTAAGACCCTCTTGGCAATGAGTGAGCTGTCACACTGTATATGGTAGTATTAATTTAATTAGATCCACCACTGGGCACAATTAAATCTTTCTCTGAGCACACATGGGAGAAGGAATCTTTTTCTTCAACGCCACAGGCACAATATGCAGATTTGACCACTTATTTGATTAATATCGCAAAAATGCATCATTGCTAGACAGCTTGTGGAAGCTTGTTTATGAATTCTGGTTAGGGAATTGTGGTAGATGTACAGTGGGTTCCAAACGTTTGTATTTAGCATTTTCTAATTAATCTAATTAGAAACATCTTCATTGCAAAATATAGTGTGCAAGGAATAATGACACTGTTTTGCTTATTACAAGGCTAATCACCAACTAAAAATATGTAATTTTGTAATCTTGCCAGGTCCTTACATAGTGTTCACTGCTTCCTTTTCACTGACATTGAGCACTGAATATAAATCAGTTGAACTCAGTTCACTTCACTTCACTTTTTTTATTATTTAATGAGTACAAAATATGAATACGACAAAATGTGTGTTCAGAGCACCCTACAACATCAAGAAACACAGACAACACATGAGTTGTAAAGGAGTTGTAAATATAATAATGATATACTAAATATACACACGTGGTCAGAATTGTTGGTACCATTGGTAAATATGATCAAAGAAGGCTGTGAAAATAAATGTGCATTGTTAATCCTTTTGATCTTTTTTTTTTAAATCACAAAAATCTAAGCTTTCATTGGAGAACAATAATTTAAAATGGGGGGAAATATCATTATGAAATAAATGTTGTTGTTTTTTTTCTCAAATACATGTTGGACACAATTACTGGTACCCCTAGAAATTCTTATAAGTAAAATATATCTGAAATATATTCCCATTCATATTCACAATTTTGAGCACACCAGCATGATTATGAACATGAAATTATCCAGCCAAGGCTTTCTGTTTCACAGAAATATAAATAGGAGGGAAAACAAAACAAAGGCCAAATTCCAAATGAATCACCCATCACAATGAGAAAAACCAAAGAATATATGTCTGATGTGCAGCAAAAGATAACTGAGCTTCACAAATTAGTGAAGTGGCTTTAAGTGGAAATTCCCATTTCCACCATCAGGGCAATAATTAAGAATTTCCAATCAAAAGAAAATGTTATGAATCTGCCTGGAAGAGGACATGTGTATATATAGTCTTAATGCATGGTGAGGAAGAGAGTTTGAGTGGCCAAAGACTCTTCAAGGATCACAGCTGGAGAATTGTAGAAAAAGGTTGAGTTTCGTGGTCAGAAAACCTTTTAAAAAAATGATCAAACAGCACCTACATCACCACATGTTGTTTGGGAGGGCTTCAAGAAAAAAAGTAAAGAAAAGAAAATGCTTTCACCAGAAAACAATCTCCAGCATATTCAGTTGTCAGACACAACTGGAACTTCAAATGGGACTGGCTTCTATGGTCAGATGTAACTAAAAATGTAGATTTCTAGCAGCAAATACTCAAGATGGGTTTGGTGAACACAGGGATAAAAAGTACCCCATGTGTACAATGACATATACTGCTGTAACATTTGGACCAATCAGACACACAACTATTTGTTATATTTAACAAATGATCTCTTATGCCCCCTCACCTAACAAACAGGCCAACTATGAGGGTCTGTGGACCTTTCCCCCTGAAATGCATCTAACACCTAAGAAGGCAGAACAGGCCTCTGGTTCCATGGCAACCCATCTGATAACACTTGTTTTATTGCTCAAAGCAATGCGGGAACTCACTTCTTTTCCCCTTAGGAAAGAGACATGGACTCTTCTCTAATTAATTAATAGAAAAACCTTTCTTTGAATGAACACACATATCTTCGGGTCATTGTGTATATTATTACTGTTCTTGTATATGTTTCTGCGTATTGTATCCTGTTTTATGAATGATTATGATAGAACACTAGTTCATATTACCTCATGCATATCATGTTTGGTCTCTATCAGTTTGTCTTCGGATGATCTAATTGAGAGTGTATATTATATGTCGATGCCTATGCAACATATAAGTGTTCTAAGAATCTTTAATAGTTTGTATATCAACGTCCAATCCGGTTCATATGCAAATTACCATGCATGGAGACAAAAAGTTGTAAACTTTCCCTCCAAAAGTTCAAGTCACCATAGGCCCTTTGACATTCACCAAATGCATTGCAAGTATTGTACATTTAACTAAACAAAACAGAGGTTATTAGTACAAGTTATAGACCCTGTTATAAACGGCACTGATGGTGTTACTCTGTAAAAAAAAAAAGACTTTTTCCATAACTGCATTCTCTGGTTTTCCATCAACTCTCATTTGCCCTTTCCCCATGTATGAGTGAGTGTACGTATGCATGTTTGTTTGTTTGTTGTTAGACTAGTTTGCGTTAGTGTTTAGTTAATAAAAGTTGTGTGCACAAATTACAAGTTTCTGGTTCTGCCTTGCAAATTAAATGTCTCTTTATGATTTTGACCCTCGCTAAATGCTCTAATTCATTAATAGGAAAGTTTTTCCTGTGGCCAAGGAAATATCCTTTCTTAGAGTTGATACTGAAGTTTGCACTGAATGTTCGCTGGACGGACAGATCAGTTGATGGCAATTTAATTCTGCTACAGTTATTATTGTCATCCAATATAAATAATTGTAACTAATCGTAATTAATTGTAATTATTTATATACAATTCCCTTTTGAGCTTATAAATTGTTACACTGCTGTATTTTTGATGTTGTGGGCCTATATTTCTGTTGGAGGTCCTGGACATCTTGTTTAGCTACATGGCATCACTGATTCCATCAAATATCAACAGATACAAAATCAAAAAGTGACTGACTCTGATAGAAATCTTATAATGGACCATGTTTTGATCTTCCAATCGGACAATAATCCTAAAAAACAAACCTTAAAAACAACACAAAAATGGGTCACTGGGCACAAAACCTTCTGCTATGGCCATTTCTGTTCCCTGACCTGCACCCTACAGAAAATGAGTGAGGTGAACGGAAGAGAAGAAGCACCGTCATGGAGCTGGGAATCTGAAGGATCTGGAGTGATTCTGGATGAAGGAATGGTCTCTGATCTCTTGTCAGCAGTTCTCTAACCTCATCAGGCATTATAGGAGAAGATTTAGAGCTGTTAAACTGGCAAATGGAGGTTTCAAAAAGTATTGAATAAAAGGGAACCGTTAATTGTGGTCGATGTGTATTAGAGAAAAACATTTATTTCATAATGATATTTATCCCCATTTTAAATTCATATTCTCCAATGAAAGGTTAGAGTTTTGTGATTTTTTTTAAATAGATCAAAAGGATTAACAACGCAGATTTATTTCCACAGCCTTCTTTGATCGTACTTATCAAGGGTGCCAAGAATTCTGACCATGTGTGTACATATATATATATATATATATATATCTTTACGGTACCGTGGTTGTAGTATAAAAAGCGCTCGACCAAGGCATAAACAAAAGGAGTAGTCTTTAATAGACAGCATCAACAAACGTTTGACAATTGTTAACTTATGAACAGACAAAAACCAAGGCAAAAATCAGGACTTATAAAGGGGCTGGAACAAACGAGAAAACAAGATAATTGAATCAAACACAGGTGACGGGGATGATAGATAATTAACTAATGACAGGTGGAACCAAAAATGGGCAAAAGGAAAACTCAACAGAAACAGATATGTTACATATATATATATATATATATATATATATATATTAATGATGGTAATTACATGTATGTACTGGGTGATAAATGTCTGTTGCAACGTTTATTCATAAATAAATAATAAAATAAATGACTAAATTGGTAATATTATCATATGACTGTCGCTTCATGCAATTATACTCACAAACGACTGCGTACAAACCACACCTGGTATTAATTAATCTGAAGCTGCAACTCCTTTTTACTGCATTACTTTGATACAAACTAATTTAAGTACTTGAGTGATGAGCAGTGGAGGGCAAATTTTGAATTTCTTAAAAAAATTAAATCCTAATACTTTCTGGGGGAAATTTACTTTAATGTTGCTGTTTATTTCCAGATTTAAGAGAAAATAATCCAAATCAAAAACCACAACAGGAACATTTTAATGAAAAAGGTTTTTGCAGAGATAATGCAAAAACCTGTCACCAACAAAGAAAGACAACAGAGAATCGTTAGCACTTAAGCCATCTCACTGTACAGCAGTCTGAGGATACAGAAAACCAATATAGTTTATAATTTTGTGCTGATTGTGTTCTGAAACTGCAGTAATGAAGGCCTCAGCCGCTACGGTGGCAGCAGGCTGTCTGAGAAGACAGAAAAAGCAGAAAGAGATTAAATTCTATGGAGAGTTTTTTGTCTGGCAGATTGGTTCTTATCACCCAGCTCTGCTCTAACGTTACGAGGAGAGAATGTAAGAAAGAGAGGGAGTGGAGGAGCTGAAAAAAAGAAGAATAGAGGCATTAAGAGGGGATATTTAAGGATATTATTAATCCATTTATTCGTGTTTGACATTTGTCGATGTATCTCCTCAGATTGCTTTATTCCGGATGTGAAATGCTATTAATAAAAGCAGACCGCCTCTTCAGAGACACTCTTCTGCTGTCATCATGTTTAATGTTCCCTGTAAGCCTAAGCGTGAAGGTCTCGTGTTTTCTCACCACATGAACTTTCATTTATATGTAATCTGCTGCAGTGCAGATCATGGCGAATGGATATTTTTATAAATCCTTAATTAATGAGCTTTCTGTCACCTGTCTCTACCCAGCTTATCGAGCACATTTGGACAGAATAATATGAGCATATGGTAAGATGGTCTTGTACTAAGCAACTGTTCATGGTCCTGCACATTGCTTAGGAAAAAAGGGAAAATTAGCTACTTTCAAAGGCAGGTCAAACAGCTTACACAACCTGAAATGAAGATGAGAATCATTTATGTTGCTTCAAACCTGACTTGACTTTCTTTCTTTCGTTTGAACATAGGAGGATTTTGAAAAAAATTGCTGGTCATTCTTTTCCATGCAGTTAAAAGGGTTGAAATTCCAAGTTACTCTTCAGGAACTCGAGCTGCATCAGGAGACGCTTTGGGGGACGCCTACAGCGTAACCGGCTCTGAATACCAATGAAATCCGTCCAATGGATGGGAGGGACGTCACGGGCGAGGTGACGTAATGACCAGCTGGTATAAAAGCACGTGCGGTGAAACCGGCGTCAGCTTTTTGTCATTCAGCAAGCGCTGTGTGTTTCTGTCAGTCTTATTTACTGTTGTCTGTCTTTAGCTATGGCTAAGAAGAGCCAGTTTAAGGCTTGGAATATGGGAGAAGCGCAATACGAGCTGTGTGTTCCTCCCTGCAGATGATTTTTTTTTGTGTATGCGGGGGATACACACAGCTTGTGTGTGTTGGCGTTCCCCGCAGTGCTGCCCGCTTCCGCTGAGGCGGCGCTCGTGGGGTTCGCGGCGGGGATCTGCTGGAGGGATCGGAGACGAGCGAGTCTCTATCTCCATCCTCACCTGTCAGATCCCATGACCGCTCCTCGAGTTCGGAAGCCCGCCTCGCGGCAGCGGCGTCGGCATTTCTCGTGTCTTCCTCCGAGGAGGTTGACATGGGAAGTGTCGAGCATATTGCACCCACTCTGTCACCCCAATATGAGGAGATTGTGGAGTGGCTTGTCGAACCACAGAGAGGGTTTTCTGCGGTTTCAGACTCGCCTCCACATCCGAGCCTGCCTTTTTTTCCCCGACCTCCACACTGAGGTGTCGAGGTCGTAGGGAAATCAATTCGGCCCGCCTCTTTGTCCCCTCTTTTGATTACTACAGTAATGTGATGGGGACCAGTGAGCGCGGTCGAGCGATGCCGCGTGTGGAACAGACGCTTGCGACCTATCTGTCCCATGGCACTGCGTCGTCTCTGAAGGCAAGGGGTACGCGGCAGCAGATCTGCACGCCATGGTGGTGTTGCGGGCATGCCAGGCTGACCTGCTCAAGGAGTTGGATGAGGGCGGGGGTTTCTCCCTCACCGCTCTCTAGCTCACGGGGCTGCTGGGCGAGAGCAGCCCCTGCCGCGTGCTGGCTCCTCTTATAGGCAAGCTCGCCCCCGCTGGAGCGGGTCGGGGCGGTAAGAAGGGCGCGCGGTCAAGGACCTCCCAGCCAAGCAGGCGAAGAGGTCTTCGGCCAAGAAGCCCTGATATGAGTGGGATCAGGGCTTATGAGGGTAGCCCCGCTGGGGTAGAGCACGATTCACCGCAGCATACGGTGCTCGTCTTCCCCCAGTACCCTCAGAGATCGTTCTGCCAACCCTCCCACCTATGGTGCTTCAGGGCGCAACAGTCTCCAGCGAGCGTACATCTCAGTCTCTTCCGCCCGGTTCCGTAGCGGAGCTGAGATGCTCGACACCCCTTCAGGGGTCTCTAGAGCAGCTAGTTCAGTCGTTCCCTGCCGGAGCGCCGCTTCAGGGCACCGAACTAGCCGCTCCGGTTACACAGAGGCCAGTCTTGAGAGACTGGTTCCCTTAGTAGACTATTTTGCAGCGTGGAAGCTACTGCCAAATGTGTCTAGATTGGTCCTGCGCACTGTAGAGAGAGGCTACAGAATCCAGTTCGATTCTCGTCCGCCTCAATTCAATGGGGTAAATTCCACGATAGTGGGCCCCGAGCAGGCTCTGGTAATGGAACAGGAGGTACATACTCTCTTAAGGAAGGAGGCCACTGAGGTGGTTCCTCCTCGCGAGAGAGTCCGGGTTCTACAGCCAGTACTTCATAGTTCCAAAGAAGGATGGAGGGTTGCGTCCCATTTTAGATCTGCAGCATCTCTGAACCGCTTAGTCAGCAGACTGAAGTTCAAGATGCTCATGCTCACAGGTCGCGTCTCAAATCAGGTCTGAGGACTGGTTTGTCGCGATCGATCTAAAAGACGCATACTCCCACGTCTCCATCCTTCCCTCTCACAGGAAGTTCCTGAGGTTTGCTTTCAGGGGCGAAGCTTACCAGTACCGGGTACTTCCCTTCGGACCAGTCACTCACTCTCAAACAGTTTCAGAGACTGCTGGGTCTGATGGCGGCTGCGTCGAACGTGTTACCTATTGGCCTGCTGTACATGAGACCCCTACAGTGGTGGCGCAAGACCAAGGGGTTCTCCCCGAGAGGGAAACCCGCTTCGCATGATCAAGGTCACGCAGCGGTGCCTATGTGCCTTGGACATGTGGAGACAACCTTGGTTCTTGTCCCTGGGCCTGGTGTTGGGAGCTCCGTGTCGCCGCGTATGCTAGTGACGGACGCATCCTTCACCGGTCGGGGAGCGGTGATGAATGGCCGCCCTGCCCACGGTCTGTGGAGGGGTCATCATCTCGCTTGGTCAGCGAGATGCTGGCCGTGTTTACGGCTCTGAAATACTTTCTCCCAGACCGAAGAGGTTGCCATGTGTTAGTTTGCACCGACAACACATCGGTGGTCTCTTATAGAAACCACCAAGGAGGTCTGTGATTCGCGCCCCCTGTACAGGCTGGCGCACCAGATCCCTGCGTGGGCTATGAGGCTGAGCTCTCCTGGTTGGTCGAGCTGGCATTGCTCCCCTCAACTTCGAGGGTCACCTTGAGCATGCCACTCCCTTCTGAGCATCTGAATTCCCTCTCATGCTGAGAGTTAAGTGCTCCGCTCTCCAGAGCTCTGCCTTGGTAGAGCTAGCATTGCTCCCCTCACTTTAGAGGGTCGCCTATGAGCATGCTGCTTCCTCCCGGCTCTCCTGTTGGTCGAGCTGGCATTGTTCCCCTCAACTTAGAGGGTCACCTTGAGCATGCCGCTCCCTTCTGAGCGTCTGGGTTAGCATGTGGGAGCAGACACCCTGTCGAGGCAGGGGCTGTTATCCGGGGAATGCATGCTTCACACCGAGGTGGTGAAGCAGATCTGGAGAATGTTTGGCCAGGCTCAAGTGGAACTCTTTGCCACTCAGACAGCGCAATGTCCCCTCTGGTACTCTCTACATCATCCAGCTCCGAGGGGCTGGATGCCATGGTACAGACGTAGCCGAGGCTTCGTCTGTACGCCTTTCCCCCAATTGCTCTGCTCCCCGGAGTTCTGGAGAGAGTGTGCCGGGACGGACTCCGGCTGCTATTAGTAGCCCCGTTCTGGCCGGGCCGAGTATGGTTCTCGGACCTGATTTCCCTCCTCAACAGCTTTCCATGGGAGATTCCAGTCAGGAGGGATCTCCTCTCACAGGCAGGAGGCACCCTTGTGCACCCCCGCCCGGAGTGGTGGAAGCTGTGGGTGTGGCCCCTGAGGGGGCCTAGCTCATAGCTTCCGGTCTCTCAACCGAGGTTGTTGAGACCATTCTCCAATCCAGAGCTCCCTCTATGTGGAGACTGTACACGCTGAAGTGGAGACTCTTCACTTCATGGTGCGGAGATTGCCAGCTCGACCCAGTTAACTGCCCGGTTGGTACAGTACTGGAGTTCCTGCAGGCTCAACTCTCTGCAGGGTTAGCCCACTCCACCTTGAAGGTCTATGTGGCGGCAATCTCGGTTTACCACACCCCTCTTGGTGGACTGACAGTGGGCAGACAACCCCTAGTTACACGTTTCCTCCGTGGTGCACTGGGGCAGTAGGTTCGTGGATGCCACTCAGATGGCCTATGAGTCTTCTGACCTCCCCTCACCATGGGAGTCAGAGCTCATTCCATGAGGAGTGTGGCGGCCTCCAAGGTTTTTCTCGCAGGTGTCCCTATCCAGGACATCTGAAAAGCTGCGGGATGGTCTACGCCCCTGACCTTGTCAGGTTCTATGGCCTAGACATACGAGCCACTCCAGATTTTCCGTTCTCTCGCCCTAGCTGTGCTCCGTTGGATACACACAGGGCAGGGTCTTGGAAGTCTGGTGCCGTGGGTATCTCGTTCCCCAAAGCGTCTCCTGACGCAGCTCGAGTTCCTGAAGAGGAACGTCTTAGGTTATGTATGTAACCCCAGTTCCTCGAAGGAACGAGACGCTGCGTCGCGAGGCCACACTTCCGGCATCCCTGCCAGTGCTTGCTTCATTCTATAAGCTGACGCCGGTTTCACCGCACTTGCTTTTATACCAGCTCGTCATTACGTCACCTCGCCCGTGACGTCCCTCCCATCCATTGGACAGATTTCATTGGTATTGTACTGTAGGCGTCCCCCAAAGCATCTCCTGACGCAGCGTCTCATTCCTTCGAGGAACTGGGGTTACATACATAACTTAAGACGTTTTTGAGTAAAAAAATATATATATTATTATTATTTTCGAGGTGCATAAGCTCAGCTCACTGAGGTCTATAATTGATCAGTTCCAAAAATAAATGCAAAAACTGTCCTAATTAAAAGAAAATGAGTTCATTAAAATTGAATACAATATTTGAGACCAACATAGCATAACAGGACATTTATAAGCATTTTTTGTAGGCCAGACATTTTTGACCGGGAACACTACAAGTGTTGGGAGAAAAATCCAAAAAAATCCAAAAATAAAAAATAAAATCTCAAAGTTACTGGGAAGCTGTTATGTTGGCTTCATGTGCTATCGGAAATTTCCTATTTCCCACTTATGAAGTCGTGATTACGATTACGTGATTATACCCTGTGTGAGTAAAGTAGTACCTCTATCGGTCAAAATGAGGGTTAAGCTTCTAAAAGGATGCAAATGTATCATAAAAGTGTCACTAAAATGATCTGGTGTGAGGAACAAACACAATTTAATGTATAAATTCATAAATAAATAGTTCGGATTGAGTCAGATCATCAGTTGATTCACTTCATTGTCTATTCACTTCACAAAAATTATTCAATTACAAATCAGACCGATTTGGACTTGAGTTCAACTCAAAAAAGTTGCATGAACTACTTTTATGATACTTTTATGATGCTTCTGCATTCTTTTTGAAGCTTAAAGGGACAGTTCACCCAGAAATTATTTGTATACTCTTTTCTCTTTCTCTTTACACAAAAGAACATTTTGAAATATCTGTTTGTTTGTTTTTTTTTAATAAAATGAAAGTCATTGGGGTCCAATGTAATATTTTATCTAATTTTTAAATTTTTGGTAAACTATTCCTTTAAGATTTGCTTAGGGAGCCAGTTAAAAGAAGGAACGACATCAAACTGATAATGCATTTGAAAGTAATTTATCATTGCATTGAACCCCCAGTCCGCTTACATGATCATGAAAAGGAACTTATTAAACAGCATTCCCCCATGTGCTCTTGGCTAGCACAAACAGATTTAAGAAGGATGCTGTCCAGCACATCTCACAGGCTTTCAGACTGATCGCTCCCACCTTTCCAATCGGATGGTGTGTGTCGGGCAGTGGAGGGAATGTTTGAAACAGATGAACTCAGAAAGCAATCAGCACACTGTCACCACTTTGTTGGGCAGACCGGTGAGCCGATCGCCTATAGAACTAATCCACCTTTCTGCACAAAACACAGAAAAGTGGACTGGCTCTAATTACAATCTGCCAGGCCATCAGGAAAATACATTGCAGATGCAACTGGGATATATTACGGCTGTTGTATAACAAAATTATGTTTCAAAATATATTTGCTTGATGATTTTTTTTTCTTCTTGTGGTGGCTGCACAAGGAGGCCAGCAAGGGAGTGCTTATCAACTTCATGACAATGCCGTGTTGGAAATGAACCACTGCAATAAAGCAGGGTGGAATTCGAAATGGGATTAAATGATGTTGTGTTTCTGGTCTGCATTTTTTCATGATAATTACACAGGAATTGAATTTGTTTTCGCAGGCTGTCTTAATACAGCAAATCAATATCTTAAATTGCAGAATGCGGTTGCAATACTTGACTATTGAGCTTCTGTTGCCTTTTGTTTGGCACTGGGGAAATTTCTTCTGTCCTTTGTTTCTGGATGTTCTTGTGAATCCCTTCAGTGTTTAAAAAAGCTAATAACATTGGTCTGTTTTGTCTTTCATTATTAATGTAGCCTGGTTACTCTGGGATGTATAGAGGGTGGAAACTCTCTAATCTTTATGATGCAAAGCATCAGACCTGCTCTCCTCACATTAATAAATACGATAGCAAGGTGATAATATAAGTATGCTGTGCTCAAGGGGTGCTATATTTATATATATTGTGTATATGGTGTCCCTGAGGACTAAAAAGCTGCTCTGAACAGCAGCTTAGATAGCTTTTTTTTATTTTATTGTGTGTAAAGGTTTATTTAATGGTGTCTGCTTTATGAAGGAATAGACAAAAAAAAAGAAGAAAAAAAACTTAAAGCTGAAGTGGGTAATTTCTGCTCCCACTTCAATCATTGAAAGAATTGCAAAAATAATGACTGTCTTCAAACAGGTTCTATAGGTCTATAGATCACTATATATTGATCCAGTCAATTGCTACATTGCTTTGAAACTGTAAGCAGCCTACAGTTAATGAAATATTATTTGGCAGAAGAATTGCTTGTTTTCATTTTTATAATAATAAATGTAAACATGTATTGCACATTGGTGTCTTTTGCTGCATATACTGTAACGTATAGAATCAACTAAGGCAATAAGCAATTCAAGTCTGTGTGTTTACCACTGTTAAAGTCACTGACAATCAAGTATTTAACATGGTTCATGTGTCTATTGGGAGTTTTTAAATTTCCTAAAGATAAACCATTTGCACATTCATAAGTCAACTGTCACATGTATGTTCCCCTTGTGATCCTGATTTGTCCTTATTTGGTAGTTCCTGTTCTTATTAGTTCATTATTGGTTTATTCTTGTCCAGCTGTGTTCAGTTATCATGTTTAGTTTGATTATTATTTAAGTCCTGTGGTTCCCTGCCCTTGAGTTCCGGTATTGTCTCACCCCTGTTATCCATTTTTTCCTGGCGATTTTTTATCCATTATTTCCTGGCGATGGCTTCATTAAAAGGAATGTCGCTTGTTCTCCTCGTCTTCTGCATTCTCCTTGCTCCCCACGAAGCGTGACAGAATACCGGAACCCCAAACAAAAAGTGAGCAACGCCCTTTTTCTCCTGTGTTTTTGTTTAGTTTTTAAGGAAGTTTGTTTTCTGTTTCTCCCCGCGGCATGGAAGCCGCCGCACAATCCGCCGTCCTAGCCCATAAAGAGCTCCCCTTCTTTGAGTAGGCCTATGCCGAGGAACTCTGCGGGCTCGCCGTGGCGACGGTGCTGGACGACGCCACCATCAGCACTCTGTTCTGGCTCAGGGCCAACCACCATCGTCCCGTGGACCTCCCAGACAGTGGGGAGTGTCCGGGCCCAAGCCAGAACCCAGTACCGCAGACCGCTCGTCAGTCAAGTCAAACCGGCCGATATGAAGTCAGGTCTGTCAGCCGCTGCTCACTTAAGCCCACTGCCGTTTGCGGGGAAGTCGTTTACGCCGCCGTCCATGGCTCTCTCAAGCCCGCCGTTCGTGGGGAAGTCATGTCCGCCGGCGTCTGCAGGGAACTCGAAGTCGCTGTCCATGCCCGCCGCTGTCTGTGGTTCACTCAAGCTCGCCATTCAACTCACATGTACCCCTAGGAATACTGGTGGACAGTGTTGCCAGATTGGATGGACGATTTCCAGCCCAAAAGCTCACAAAATTTTAACTGTCAAAATATGGTGATATAATGTAAATCAAGGTTGATAAGAGTCATTTTTTACTCCTTATAACGAAATAATATAAATATAATGCTAGATAAATTTCACACGGATCAAATCGGGGCAAATACATTAAAGAGAACTACCAAATATGATTAAAATATGCAAGCAGACACTGTCAAAATGGCAATCAAGAAATTAACCGATACCCTCGAAAAACACATGCATCATTTTCAATGTCAACAGTCAGAATTTAAATGCAAAAAGTGCCCAATATTTAAGTAATCAGAATAAGCAACGTAATTATAGGCATTTCACACTCGTTCATGCACATACCATGACAGTCAAAACTGTCATTTTGTAAGATAATCCGACAAAAAAAAAAAATGAACAAAAACAATAATGTTCTTACATTCGTGTTGCTCTATAATTTCACACAGAACTTTCGTGAAGTTTATATTGAACATAATATAGAATATTTCACAGTCAAAACTAACAAGTCCAGCATCTGGACCGTTTAAAAGATAAAAGAGACGATCGTATAGATATAAATAGATTTTATTAAATAATTTAACTGTGCTCTGATTTCGGAGTTGGAGTGATAGCCTTCATGTCATATCAACAGGTGTAATTCATGTTTTGAGAGTTAAAACACTCTCCACTCTTTACCATCGAACTTATATATATATATATATATATATATATATATATATATATATATATATATATATATAGGCATTATGATCACTTACAGTTATACATTCAAAATCAGATCCGTTATCGCACTAAAAACCCATAGCTCATGAATCATCACGTCTGTCTGCTGATCCCCAGTGATTGGCTAAAAGTGCGGCCACGACGTCAACATCAGCACCAGTCTTTTTTCAGAGTGCGCGTGTTTAGTAATGTTGTGATGATGATTGGATGCATGCAGTAGACTATATAGGCACACTTAGCCTATACAATTGTTATGTTTTGAAAAGCGCCACACTGACAAAAAACAAGCCCAAATTTTGTCCACCCGCCCAAGCCAATATTTACCTGCACAATCGAATTCAAAACCGCCCAATCTGGCAACACTGCTGGTGGATTATGAAGTGATGTCGTGGGCTCCCCTCTAGTGACTGCTCCTCGAGAGCTTGCTCCAGTGTCGACTCCTGCCCCAGAGCTCTCTCCAGTGTCGGCTCCTGCCCCAGAGCTCTCTCCAGTGCATGCTTCATTAAAAGGAATGTTGATTGTTCTCCTCGTCTCCTGCTTTATTCTTGCTCCCCGTGAAGCGTGACATCAACACTATTGCTGAGTATTTTCTCAAGATGTAGTTTGAAACCCTTATTTTACTACTATGCAACCAAATCGCAGTCAACTCGCAGGGCAGGGCTTTTCATATTATTAGCATTTCACTGGAACATGGTTTGTATAATATTAGCAACATATCATTAGGCTATAGCAGGGTTTTTTAAACTGTGGGTCGCGACCCACTTGTGGGACAAGGTGGGTCGCACAAAGCCACTTGGCGGCAGCTAAATGATACACACGCAGTTCCTAGGGCTGGATGTTATACAAAGATTAATTACGAATTGCGATATTGCTCAATGCAATTTTCGAATGGCATAGGCCAGGGTTTTGAAGCGCGGGCAAGCATGAGTTGTAATAACAGTGAGGGTCTCAGAGCAACCGTTCATTATTAAAATGCTCGGTCAGCGTTATTAAGGAGAAGAAACTCGCTCACTTCACTGCACTGTGTTCTGCATCAGATTGCATACACCGGGAAATTCAAATGTTGCGAAAACTGTCTATGTTTATGTTCATGCATTTCTATCGTCTGTTTGAACTCGGCGCTGTATCTTTTTGAGAGATGTAAAGAGTTTGTTGTTTTCGTTCCTTCATATGCATTTTATCATGAACTGTCTGTAAAAAGTATTTCACATGTACGGGTTGCACAAAACATTTCCACATGCTAGCATAACAGAATTTACTAAATTTCCTATTATTTCCTTGCCATATCATCACTATATAGTGAAAAAAAAATGAGCCAAAGTTAACAAATCTTTTGAAAATATAGCTGAACATTTATTTAACATCGCAAAAGTAAATTTCTGGCTGAAGTAAATCTGTCATTTCGGTTTTTAGTGTTTATTTAAAATGAGACACACCTGTTTATTATTTTTTTACAGTTATCTCACAATTATTTTAATCTCCAAACTGTTTGAGATAATTCTGCTTAGCTTCTTATGCTTTGCAAAAAAAAAAAAAAAAAAGGTATTGGGTTGTGAAGGCATTTTCTGTGCTGAACCTGTGCTGAATGAGTTTAATAACACTTGCAGATTACAGTTCACAGCCACACTGGAGTAGCGCGTTTCGAGGTTTTATGGACATATTTCATAGACTAATTAACGTCTGTAAATGAAGAAATTAAAACGTAAATATTAGTAGTGAAGTGGTATTATAAAATAAAATGGTTATTTTTCTTAAATACTTAATTTCTTAATTATGATTAAGCTTATAGTAATGTGAATCGTTTTTTGATCTCAAATATTTTGGTGGGTCTTGAAATAGATTATACTTGTCTAGGTGGGTCATGGAATGGAAAAGTTTGGGAACCCGTGGGCTATAGTGATGTCAGTTATCGTTATGTGTCTGATAGATTGTGAAACATAAAATGCATAACCATTTTGATATATCAACTTAGGCAACCATGTATAATTCACTCTTCCTCTTAACAATCAGTTTTAGTTCAAACATATTTAGCTGAATTAATCCAATATTGCCACTTGCCATTGTGTGACACTTAGCCTACTACTTCTGCTAACTGAGTGAAAGTGGAGCAGACAGTCCAGGCCGGTGCAATTTAGGATGTATTTAGACAGAAGTAGATGCCCAGTTCTGATTTGTTGACTATATCAGGTTTTTTTAAATGATGACCAGCTTCTTTTAATATCCGATATCTTGCATTTACACATTGTTTTAACCCAAAGCGACTATATTACAAAGTGTAAAAGTAACCTAATAATTTGCTAATTTGCATATGTGTGTACACTAGTGCTGTCAACTCAATCATTTGTGTTCACATAAGTATGTGTGTGTAAATAAATATATGTAATATTAATGGTGGGGTAAGCGATTTCTGGTAGCCGATGTTGATATTTGAAACACGCCTCTACCCCAAAAGGGTCTCGCCCCTATTTTGATGGCTCTGCCCCACACATACATGGAAAGCTGATCCGATATTTACCTACATCCTACGTCTTGCCTTATCGTGTTTTTTATCCGCCATCTCTATCTTTCTGTCATCGCTCGGCTCGGCTAATGTCCATCCTGTGCACTGGACGCTCTCTCCTCCACATCATGAGTAGACACGCCCCTTAATGCTAAATTGGCTACAAGTTTGTTTTGGTATTCGGCCCCGGCGTTTTCTAAAGTGTTTTACCCCACCTTTAATATTTATGTATAATATAAATCATATATACATTTATACATTTAAATATTTCTTCATGTATATTGTGTAAACAAATGTTTGTGTGGATGTGTTTAATCAAGATTAATCAATTTGACAGCGCTAGTTATACTAAATGAGTTAATGGTATAGATATATATTCACATTACTTAAACAATAAAGAAATTATTTAAATAGAGTGTGTTTTGAAATGTTGCATGTCAATTAAAGTAAATCACATAAAACAATGTGTCTATGCATATGCCTGAGGAGAAGCCATGAGCTCAATAAGCTAAATAATGAATAGAGGTCATAGTTGCGTTTACTCACTATAAATAAGCTGATATAACAATGTCCAAACACTTACCTACTCTTGAGTAAAATAAAAAAGCCATGTGTTTATGTCCCCCACAAAGCATTCTCACATTATTATATTACACAACTCATGTCTGTGTGCAAACTATTCTTTCACTCTCTAGACAGGGTGGGTTTTTTAGCACAAGTGTATTTTGTAATAGCACTTACCCATGGTAAAAGCTCTGTAACACATGGCCTCAAGCTTTTTCTCTGATGGTGAAGAGTGGAAAGAGTGTCTGATTGATTTAGTTTGCTGAATGAAAGTGTTTGCAGATGTAAACATGTCTGACCTCTGATAGAGTGTGTGTCTGCTCATTATTTTATTTTGAAAATTCGCCAAATGCCTCTTGAGGCTCGTTTGTTGGGTCATTGTGCAGTCTAGCTCAATGTTCCAGCACTAACATATCACAATGACCACAATAACCGTCATTGCTTTTTTCAAGTGCGGTGGAAAGTATTTTCTGGATAGTCTGTATAATTTGAACAGCCAGGCCAGAGTATATGGTCAATAAACTCTCACTTTGAATCATCACAATAGATTGCGAATTTGAATATTTTATGCTGATTGTAATTAGTTAATGACTATGCTGAAATCAAATTATATTTCTAAACAACTGAAGTAGTCCCCACTTGACCAGAATTTGTACAGTTTTTAATTAATCTGTTGAATAGGCTCTATGCAGCAGTGCTTTCTTTGCAGCCTGGCCTGAATGATTAACCATGATGAATTGCGCTGTGAACCCGTCTGCTCGTTTCAGCTCTCGTGAATGATGAGAGACAGTAAAAGTGGCAGCGACATTTAATTACACAGGGAAGCATCGCTGATGTCCGTACTTCATCAAAACATCTCCAAAAACACATCACCTCCCCCTCTATTATGATGACTGCAAGTCACAAAACGAACAAACACTGAAGGTCATTGTCAAATAAAACATTTGGCTGACAGAAAACTCTGATTTGTTGTTTCTCATTTTAAATACATGATTTACCATATATTTCATAGCGGTTCTTCCTCTTTATTAGAGCTCCATGTGACTGAATGTTGAAGAAAGGCACTTTTTTGCTGTTTTGTGAAATCGCATTCTCCGGTGATTCTCATACATGAAACTGAACAATGAAGTTAATAATTTTTTTGGCACTGTTTTTGTGTATTCTTAAGGAAAATGCTAATGTAAGTGCTCTCTTCCCCCCAAGGCTGTGCTGCCGTCATGTGAATGGCCCTATTAGACATTATTTTCTAACATTTGCTGCTGAAAATGGAATGAAATTATTTAGTCATTTTTATTTTTATTTAGTCATTTAGCAGACGCTTTTATCCAAAGCAACTTACAAATGAGGACATAAGAAGCAATCAAAACCAACAAAAGAGCAACAACGTGCAAGTGCTATTACAAGTCTTGGTTAGCCTAATGCAGTACAGATAATTATTATTATTATTGTTATTTTTTAATAAAAAGACATAGATAAAATACAATTAGAATAGATAGTGCTAGAGTTAGAGGGTCAAGTAAAGATGGAACAGATGAGTTTTTAGCCGTTTCTTGAAGATGGGTAAGGATTCGGCTGCTCGGATCGAGTTGGGCAGGTCATTCCACCAGATGGGAACAGTTAATGAAAAAGTCCTTGAAAGTGTTTTTCTGTGTCTTTGGGATGGTACAATAATTCGTTGTTCACTTGAAGAACGCAAGCTTCTAGAGGGCACATAAATCTGAAGTAAAGAATTTAAGTAAAGGGGTGCAGAGCCAGTGGTGGTTCTGTAGGCAAACATTAATACCTTGAATTTAATGCGAGCAGCTATTGGTAGCCAGTGCAAATTGATGAACAGAGGCGTGACGTGCGTTCTTTTCGGCTCATTAAAGATTAATCTTGCAGCGGCATTTTGGATTAATTGTAGAGGTTTAATAGAATTGGCTGGAAGACCTGCCAAGAGAGCATTGCAATAGTCAAGTCTGGACAGAACAAGAGCCTGAACAAGGAGTTGTGTTGCATGTTCCGAGAGAAAGGGCCTGATCTTCTTAATATTATATAATGCAAATCTGCAGGACCGGGCAGTTTTAACAATGTGGTCTGAGAAATTCAGCTTATCATCAATCACAACTCCAAGGTTTCTGGCTGTTTTTGAAGGAGTTATGGTTGGTAAACAAACTTTTTTCTTCAACCTTCTGTAACAATCAGCTTCCCAGGCTTCTGACATAGTCATAAACTGTCAATTTAATGGGATAGTTCGACCATAAATTAAAATTCTGTCTATATTTACTCTGATTGTGCGCCAGTCTCATATTCTGTTATTTTTTTGCATGGAATCCAAAAGGAGAAGAATAAAGAAGAGTAAAATCCACATCTATTGCGCTACAAAAAACTTTTAAATGCATCATATATCAAGTTTTCTGAGCTCTTATGATAACTTTTCTCACCAATAGACCTGAGTCAGTGTAGTGCCATGCATATGTAATGTTTAACAGGAATGAAAACAAGGCTGTGAGAGATAGAAATACAGTGTGTTCAGTGGACTGTGCAGTTTAACAAATGGCCAGTTGTTCACCTGGAAAAAAAAAAAAAAAAAACATTCTGCAGACAGAAACTTCTGTGAGTTTTGAATATAAAGGGATCTAGAGTACATGCCGTTGTAAAGAGTGTAGTCTATCCCTCAAGGGCTCATTTTCATCTACATGGAGCTATATAGCAAAACTTATATTGTCTACTGTAAGGTGCTTTGTTTTCTTTTCTTTTTTACAATTTTTCAGAGAACTTAAACTGTCCTTGTATAGAAAAGACCTGAATAAATATTCTTTATTTTCAAGAATCTCTTTTGTTAACTTACAATGTTGTGCCTAAAATGGAAATTACACAGTATTAATATTTTATTAAACTAGCATCCGTGCAGTTGGTCAAAATCACAGCACTCTTGCTCATATTGCATAGTATATGATAATGAAATGACAAGAGGGTGAATAAATAATGCCCACACTAATTGTTGGTGAATTATGCTGTTAACTACCCAGTGGAGGATTTTCATATTTATTTATTTGTGTGTAAATGTCTGTATGATGGTAGGTGAGTGTAATCTGTAATCTGTTAATATTTTGAATATTGATATTATGCATTAGAGCAGGAGTTTTCAAATCGGGGTCTGCAAGAGAGTGCTAGGGAGACTGTGGAAATGTTTACTGAAAAAATATGACTATAAGTACTAATAAACAACCAATATTTTAATAATAGGCATGCTATTAAGCAACTAATTAAAAGTGAGAATTTGTATACTAAAGTGTTATCAAATAAAGAATTGATTAAAATAAATAAAACATACAAAATAAAAATGTAATTAATAAATAATACAGTTATAACATTACAGTACTATGGGTAGATAAAGTATAATAATGTAATAATTGTTTCTAAATAATATTTTAAGCATATTTATAATATATTATAAATTATTGGTACTTTATAGACTATATATAACTGCATTTTAATTATTAGCATCAGGGTCCTTTACTTGAGGATGAACATATTTGAGGGTTCATGGCATTTAAAAGATTGAAAACCTTGTACTTGCAGTCCTGTACTTCTTGCAGGTCTTTATGCAGAGAGTAGCAGTTTTGTATTAATTGCCTTCCTGTACATTTTAAATGCACTCATCACTCTACTTCATCTGTCATGCGAATAAATGGACATTTTGCTTTTAGTTAACAAAAATAGCCTGAATCACAAAGACGTGACCCTGTCAGAGCTCTTTGTTTTTAGTTTTAATGGCTTTACACTCCCTTTATTTTCAGTGGAACAACCATAGATAAGCTCTGAAAGGATTGCAGTACATCATTTTTCAATTTCATAATTATGAATGGTATCCAGTTCACTCCTTGGAGGATGAATTGGTGCATAAAGTGGCAGAATAAGTGCAGATGTGATGAAAAATCACCGTATGGTTTGATCAAAGTTAGATGAGGGAGATAAATGAGGCAGGCCTCTGAGAACTCCCCCAAGAAAATCTTGTCTTTTTGGCCTCTTTCCACAATGCTGAATGTGCAACCATTCTACAGAAATGTATTGAACACATGTGAAAGTGAAGCTTGGCTGTCAAAGGTTTGCATCTCTAAATATATCTCAGCAGATTAATCTGGCAGTGAGTTTCTTCCCTTCCCCGGCTCTCTGGAATGCTTGGCTGTGTGAAGGTGTTTGAGTGAGTGGCTTATCAAGAGAAACAGGCAACTGTGGCCGGTATATTTCTGTTTCTACAGTGGCAGGTCTGACTGAAAGAGAAAAAGAACAGGTATTGGTGACCCTCACCTTTACCTTGTGCTGAATGAAATTGCTAGTCGCGTTATTGCTTCGTAAGCACAACGCAAAAGGACCCATTGCTCTCAGGCATTCATTATGAGGCGAATGTTAGAAGTTTACATGCATACATATTTTTTGTAGTCTAATGTTATTTGGTGCCACAGGGAAACTATTTAAAATAGTTTTTTTTTTTTCTTCTCAGGGGTTTCTGGTGTTTGCACAGTGAATTGGGTTTTATGTTATGCAGAGAAATCACTTGGTGGTTTTAGCACTGCTCTGCTTTGCTCTTTTTGCATGGTTTTACATGCAGGGATATGATCTGCAAGCATGTTTGTTACCATTACAACTGTCTCCCTATACCTACTGTAAATTCACCTCACACTTTGTGGGACATAAATTAATCAATGCATTTAAAGGGTTTAGTTTCACTGTGTGAATGAAAAAATTCAAAATATAGATGGCCAGCTTTATAAAACAACAACTAAGAATCTTTCAGCATCAACAGTGGACAAAATGAATAGTATTCGATACTTCCTTGGAAAGGCTGTGCAATGACTTGTGCCTACTTACTCTACCTCACCTAATTAATATTCATGAGCTTGAGGATAAAGTTTTAGATCCCCTTTCCTAATGGCATTCACAACCCATTTTGTGGAATGACATGTCATGGTTCATCGTTCATGAGTTGAAGAAAAACTAGTGAATAATTAAATCATATGAGCATGGGAATGTATTGAAAAAATAAATAAAATCTAAATCAAAACATAACTTAAAGTCTCAGACCTAAATATTTTAGGTCAAAGGGGTTTAGCTGAAAAAAGTTCTGACACACAGTAAGATTTTTATAAAGAAAAATTCAAAAAGTAGATAGGGAAAATCCATAAATTTTGAATAATTTACTGACATTGTTTGAATAATATGTAATTGTGTAATCCATAAAAGTAACTGTAATCTGATTATGAGCATTTTAAAATGTAATGCAAGTACTTATTTTTTGGAATCGTACATAATCCAGTTTACTTGTAATCAGTTGCTACCCAGCATCAGAGCGAGGAGTCTATCATCCGTGTAAAGTAGTGTCCAGGGATGTGGTGCCTGCAGATCTGCAGTTGCCGCGACCATGCAGGTGATGAAGAGCAGTGGCAAAAGGGCCGATCCTTGGTGTACTCCGACATTGATGGCGAACGGTGGTGATATCCTGACAGGGCAGCGGACAACACTTGTAATGTTTTGATAGAGTATTTGGACCCAGTTAATGTAGGCCTCGGGGACAGAGTGGGATCGGAGGGAGGCCCAGATGAGTTTGTGGGGTACACGATCGAAAACCTTCTCTAGGTCCAGGAAGACCATGTGGATGGGTTTGTTCTTTTCCTGGTGCTTTTCCATCAGCAGGCGGGCAGCGTGAATAGCGTCCGTGGTTCCGTGTCCCTTGACGAAGCTGCATTGGTTGGGGCTGATGTTGATAATGCCACGTAAGCGGCTGTCCAGGATACATTCAAAGATCTTCATGGTGTGACTCATGGTGTGATTGGGCGGTAGTTTTTACATTCAGAGACGTCACCCTTGCCTTTCGTAGTGCTGGTCGTCCAGGCCTGCGGTGCACTGTTCTCTGTGATGGTCTTATTGAACAGGGCAGCCAGGATCACTGCTCCGCGATGCCCCATCAACTTCCAGACATTGACTGGGATGTCATCTGGCCCAGTAGCTTTGCCATTCTTCATTCTCTTCACAGCCTTCGTGACTTCGGCGGTGGTGACTGGAGGTACGTGTCCACGGATGGGGTCGGGGCTGTAAATCAGTGGATGCAGGAATTCCTTGTTTGAGATGGTGGTGAAATACTCGTTCCAACGGGTGAGTATGGTGGGAGGGTCGCACAATACTAGCCTCTCAGCACTCTTGATGTACTTCACTTGACCAATGGATTGGGTCGATTTGTGACGTGAGTTTGCGATTTGATAGATAATTTTCTCCCCTTCGGGTGTGCCTAATTGCTCGTACAGGTCATGTAGTACTCAGCTTTTGCCTTGGCCACTACCCGTTTCGCAGCCGACTTGAGTGTACGGTAGTTTTGGCGGTGGGCGTCCAGGCGTGTGCGATGCCATAGCTTGTATGCCAGCTTCTTGGCCTTGATTGCAGTCTGGACCTCCTCACCCCACCACCAGACTTGCTTATCCATGTATCGCCGCCCTGACTTCGTTGAGCCGAGAAGGCAGCGGCCTGTATGCGGCAGGTAATATCGTCCCAGAGCCTGTCGACTGATTGATTGAGGTTGATGTTACGTGATTGAAGGGCCACTTCGAGTTGTTGCTTGTGTTCGGGTAGCCTCCACCACTTGAAGTGCTCAGAGCCAGTCACTCTCATTCGGGTTTGCCAATGGAGGTTGAGTTGGAGGTCGAGGATGAGTGGCCGATGTTGGGGGCCGATGGTATCTGATGGAATCACCTTGGCATCGAGTGCCAGCTTCAGCTCACGCCGTTGAATCATCAAGTAGTCGATCTGGGTTGTGTGGCCGCCACTGATGGCCAGGTGGCTCGGTCTCTTCCTGAAGAAGATGTTAACGACGATGAGATCACAGGCTTCGGCACAATCCAGGATGCGGCTTCCCTCATCGTTACGTGTGCCTAGTCCCTGGCCTCCATGAACTTGTTCGTATTCATTGCGCTCTTTACCAACATGGCCATTAAGGTCTCCTCCGACCAGGACGTGCTTGTCTGGGGTGACCATCTGGAGGTGCATGCCGAGGCACTCCCAGAACTCGTCCCTCTCCTGATCAGTGCAGCCTACTTGAGGGGCGTAGCATGAGACAACTCTGGTGATGGTTGGGCCAGAAACAATCTTGATTGAGATTAGGCAATCAGAGATGTTGTAGACTTCGGAAATGCTGTCTCGTAGTTGCTGGCAGACGGCCTTGGCAACTCTATTTTGTCTCGACTTGATGCTGTGATAGATGAATAAGAAATCTTGATGCAATGTAATGTCATGTAATTTGGAATCAGTAACAGACTACAATTTGTAAGTAATCTAGGTACTACCAAACTTCCAGAGTTTTGTGACTCTAAAGTGCATGGTGGATTGTAGTTTGATAGAAGATTTGTTAAATGCATGGGAGCTAAATCACTTCATCCTTGTAAGCAAGCAGCAATACTTTGTAATCTATACCGGTTTTAATAGGTAGCCAGTGATTGTAAATTATAATAATATTTTTGACCTGGTAAGAACTTTAGCAGCTAGCTAAAAGTTGCTAAAAGCTTTTTGATTGGCTGAACTGTTCTTGTATGACATTTTTGTTTGTTTGAAATAACAAATAAACTTTTCTCAATAAGACCAAGAACATTTAAAAGAGTAAACACATTTTTATTTCATGCTTTCAACTTTAAAAGATTGCCATTCACTGTAAAATTGCTTATCCTCTCTTAACTTTTCTGCAAGAATATTGCACCTCCCATCTTACAATTTCACATCCATAAATTATGTTTATTCCGCCTTTGTTTCAGAAATGAATTATGGGCCAGACACACCTTCACACAGCTACAGAATCACCCCAGCATGCACAAATGCAGTGAGAGGAAAACCCAAACACTAATTCAGTCGGATGTGTCCTTTGTGGGAGCTGTGGTAAAAGTGTGACTTATTTATTTCCTCTGAAGATGATTTCTCCTCTTCCCTCTCCCTCCCTTTTTTGTGTTGTGAGTGAGGGATGAAGGTGCAGAGGGAAGGAGATTAAAACAGTTTTTTTTGCCGTCCCTGTGGAGGTATGGGAGGTGTGCTGAGAGGGCAGAGTTTTCACTGAATGCTGTCGCTGTTGCATTATTTATGGCCTTGTGCGCTCCCATTATCTGAGTGTGCACCCTTCACTGCAGCCAATTGCCACCCAGAACACACCACCATGTGTGTGTGTGTGTGTGTGTGTGTGTGTGTGTGTGTGTGTGTGTGTATGTGGAGGCGGACCAAGATGAATGCATGTGCCTGTTATGTGAACAAATGTGTTGTTGCAGATGTGCACATGCATGTGTTTGTATTCTGTGTTAAGGTTGTTTGTGGTGTGATCAACAGACCATAATTTCCTTGTTAGAACTACTTCATGCCCTCTTGTATTTATTTTGTTGTTATTTTTTATTTCATACTTTATTTGCAAGTCCTAAAATCTAATGCAGCACATTTTGTTTGCTGAGTCGAGAACCGTTAATATCAGTACCTGTTTGGCCATTACCTTAAAGGGATATTTCACCCAAAAATTACTAATTTTGTCATCATTTATTCACTCTTGTGTTGCCCCCCCCCCCCCCCCCCCCCCACGATTGTAAAGCGCTTTGGGTATACAGCAATACACAATAAAGCGCTATATAAATGCATCATTCATTCATTCATTCATAGGTTTGGACAACATGAGAGTGGGTAAATTATTTTCATTTTTGGATGAACTGTCCCTTTAAGACTGAAGACTGAAGACATGTTACATTACATATTCAAAAGTATTTTATTTTATTGTTTACATCTCAGTAGTTTAATTTTCAAGGATGAATGATTAATTAACTTTTTTGACCATCATTCTTTTTGTTCCTCAAACTATATTTTCTCTTTTATTTTTCTCATCTTTCAAGTTGAAATATGAAATAATCTTATTTGAACAAAACAATTAACATCTCACATTTTAAATAAACTTCAAAAGACATCAAAACACTACAAAGGGTTGAAATAAATTAAATATAACCCATATTTGGGTTGGAGACATCAATAAGCTTAAATTTCTTGAGATAAGCAGATGTTTTTCTTTTTCTTTTGTTTTTTTATTCTTCTTTTTTATGCATTCGGGTGCTCAGCTTCCCATATCCTTTGAAATTTGATCTTTGTTTATTAATTTATACAAAAACCTAAGTAATTCTGTAAGATGCTGTTTAAATGATAAATTAGTTTAATGAATTGACAAACTCATTTTAGTAAGCCCATATTTCACTTTTAAAAAGCTTCTTCAATTGTCTTTTCTAGCATTGTGTGCTCTTATCAAGACCCATTTTCACTGTATAGGGTTACATGATTCTTTGAAGATTAAAACGTTTTTATTGTTGGTTCTTCAGATCATTTTTGGTTTCTGGTTTCTTTGAAGAACAAATACATAGATGGTTTTCTATAGCAAACTCAATAATAAGAAGCTCTTTGTGGAAGGTTCTATGATGTGAGGCTGTTTTTGTCATCTATGAACCTTTATTTATATGAGTGTATACCTTTGTAGGCCCATATGAATCTTGAGAGCACGGCTGAATATAAAAAAAATACAAACCTTTTACTCTGGCAGCTAAAATCAGTAAAACATTCTGTACTCAGGGGATAAGAGCTGCTGTGTCACTTTAATGTTTTGGTCTCTTGCATCTTTGAACATCATGTAAGAGTAAGGGTGTTGTCTGAAAAGAATCATCAGAAGAACTCATGGGTTTTTCCAGGTATCCCAGAGCACCGTCTGCTAGTGCTGTTTAGTCATAGTCAAAAATAAAACATGCAGTCATCCAGTTAAATTAATTTAGCATTAGCATTAACTTTTCAAAGGCTTCTCCTAGGAAGATGCATCTTCACACGCTCTACGGTGCATTAGAGGCTGCAGACCTATTATATTTTCATTTGACAACAACCTCTAACTCTCCTTTTCTCCTTTTTCCCACCCCAGACTTCAACATTTCCGGGAGAGATCCATTATTACGGTAACAGAAAAGAACTGAGGCAGCACAATGCTTCAGTACAATGTACACAATGATACTTTGCCAATGAAATTCATAGAAAAATAAATGTAGGGTACTTCCAAGAATAAGCAATGGTAATTTTCTGCCAGAAAATTGTCCATTAATTTAACATACATTTAGGTCCATATATATTTGGACACTGACACAATTTTCATAATTTCGTGAAATAGAGCAAAAATAGGCAATATGGTGTTTAAAGCATAAGTCTATTAATATTAACTTGGTTATTGAACAGTTGTATAGGCTAAAATCAATATCACATTTGTGATTTTTGCAACAACAAAAAAAGTCAACCCTTCGTGTGAGATTAACTGTATATGAAATTATATAAATATATACTAGTGCTGTCAAACGATTAATCACGATTAATCGCATCCAAAATAAAAGTTTTTATTTGCATAATATATGTGTGTGTTCTGTGTATATTTATTATGCATAAATAAATACACACACATGCATGTATATATTTTGAAAATATTCACATGTATTTACATGTTTATATTTATATTAATAAAATTAATATTATAAATAAATATATTTAATATATAAACATAATTTTTATATAAAAAAAGTATGAAACATATTATATATATAACATATTTTTCTAAAATATATACTTGTGTGTGTATTTATATATAAATAATAAATGTAAACAGCATACATACATTATGTAAACAAAAACGTTTATTCTGGATGCGATTAATCGAGATTAATCGTTTGACAGCACTAATATATACATTTTCTGCCCCAATATCTTGAATTTTGGCAACATTCTAAATGCATTATATTAGACTGAATTATGCAGTGAAAGAGTGCACTCTAAATGAGCACAGTCAGTCTAGTTAGTGTTTAAGCACTCATAACTTCTCTTATAACCTGTATGATAAATTAATCTCTTATTTTTATCGTACATACATCTGCACTTGTTGCTTATGATGAGGGAAATTTGCGAGTTTCAGTCTAAACAAAATTCAGCAATGACTAATCTGAACGCCTCTGATTGGCCTCTGCATTCCTAAATTCAACAGAATCGTGTGTGATTGGTTATAATGAGCAACGCTGGACAAACGCTTAAAAATAAAATACAATGTAACAAGCTATGTTTAGTCTAAATGTAATACAGCAATCAAATCCTTTCATTTAATTTTCACTTTCACGAGTTTTATGTTTCAAGTAGGCCTAGGCTATTATAGTTTTATTGAAAAACCAGTGGACCCTAAAAGTATATTTTTTGGGTGTTACAGGGGGTACAAATGCTTATGGGCGGTCCGGGACCACCCCAGCCCCCCAATTCGGACACTGATCCTTTGCAGGGAGTAATGTTCCTGTCATGTCTCTGATGGATTTTCTTTGTTTTGAAGCCTAACAATTGTCTGTTTCACTTGTATGGGGAGATACTTTGACTGCATGAGGTGGGTTCATAGCAACAGCTTCTAAATGCAAATGGCACACTTAGAATCAACTCCGGAACATTTACCTGCTTAATTGATTTAGAAATAATGAAAGAATAGCCCACGCCTGTCTATGAAACAGCTTTTGAGTCAACTGTTCTATTACTTATGGTCCCTCGAAAAAGGGGGAAGTACATATTAAAGAGCTGTAATTCCTTTATCTTTCCTCCAAATTTGATGAGAATAACCTCAAATTACAGCTAAGAGTGAGCACTTTAACCCCATATTCATTATATAACTGTAACTTTAATATGTCTTGGTCAGCAGCTAAAATAATAAAAATTGTGTCTGTGTCCAAATATATATGGACATAACTGTACATTTTGATTAATCCTACAATGTAATGAAGTACAAAATTCTGTAAAAAAATCAATACAAAAAATTCATATTAATGCAGTACATGTTGCCCTATTTTTACGTATTTTCCTTATGGTGTACATCTTCAAACAACCATGCTATAAAAACATACCATTATAGGGTCATTCTGTGTCCCCAGCTCAGGTTTTTTTTTATTTTACTTTTGATTTTAAACATGTAAAGTGATGAAAGCCAAAATATTAAATATCATGGATGAATATTTACTGAGTAATAAACTATTTTGCAGAGGGGAGTCAAAATGTCAATTTTCACCTGAGATTCTGTCACGAATCCTGTCTGTGGATCGAATTGACTCTTGCACTACACTGCTGTTGCACGTCACCCACGGACTACAATTCCCATCATCTATTGAACTGACGACACACACACACAGCTGATTGCACTAATCACACGCTCACCTGAGAACTATTACACACACCATATAAAACACATTCAGTTCCTGATCTACTTGCAGAGTATTGTCTAGCGTTTAGCACTCTCCTAGTGTTAGCTGCTTACCAAGCCTTTCCGTGTTTGTTTTTGTGTTCAGTCTCCTGTATTGTTCTGCGTTTATCATTCTCCGAGTGTTAGCTGCCTTACGGAGCCATTCCTAGTTTCCATTTCTTATTTTAGTTTAAGTCTAGTCTTTTCGTGTTGCCTTGTTGTCTGGTTCCTGATCTTCTGCCTTGTACCTTGGATTAACCCTTTGCCTTCCATTTGGACTCTGTTTGCCCCTGCCTGGACCATTGCTCGTGTACCTTGATTACCCCTCGTCATGCCCACTGGATATTGTCCGCCGATCAAAGACCACGCCCGTTTACTTGAGTACTCATCTATCTTGCCCTCAATATATCTGTTTGCCATTTGTTCGACCCTGATTTTTTGATCATGTCTATTAATAAAAGCTTGCACATGGATCCGCACGCCTCATGTATCGTTCGCCCCGTTACAGATTCAGAGCCAAATTACAGGGGGTTAAAAATGACTTCCGAAAGATGGCTGCCACGGTGCACACACGAGGAGGATACAGGAACACGCAGACGAGGATGTAAACTCAAAATAATAGTCTTTAATGACTCCAGACAAGGCAAGGCTGACACAGACAGGAACACCGGGGAGTAATGAGTAGACCAGACCACATCAAACTGAATAGACAGGACTATTAATACACAAGGTAATTATAGATAATGAGACAAACACAGCTGGACAAGAATGAACTAATAATGATACTAAACAAGGACAGACGACAGAGGACTGACAATGGCAACATCATAATGTTTTGATGTTAATGTTTTTTTTGTTTGTTTTTTTTACACAGAGACTGGTAGGTCTGTTAGTAAAATTTGTTGACTTTAGCTATTTTTGTTGCATTATGTGCCAATGGTAACCAGTTTTTTTTTTTTCCTAAGTTTGTTGGCCTGTAACTCAAAAGTATATCTTAGATATCTTATACATTAAGATATCTTAATGCCCTTAACAAACTTCCTTTTTGCCATCTTCATTTTAAGGCCCTCTACACAATAGTGGATTACTCTTTCATCACTATACATATTTATCTTTCCTCAGAAAAACATATTAGCAAAATCAGAAATTTGAGCCGGGGACCTCTGGTTGAGTTGACACGGAATGACACTTTTTTCATGTACCATGGTATATTCATGGTACTACCATGGTTTCATGTCTAAAATATCCTTGTAGTTTTTATTGTAAGATGTTACACTCATAAAAATAAAGGTATCAAAAGCAAGTTTTCACAGAAATTCACAGAAAATTTCACAGAAACCACTTTTGGATCCCAAAAGAACCTTTCAGTCAACAGTTAAAAACAAACATTATTTTCATAACCATTATTTTAATAATCTAAAGAATTTTTCCACTATAAAGACTATGAATAGTAAAGGTTGTTCATAGAGCCATAGTCTAGACTGATGCTTTACTTAGCAAGCAAGCTAAAGGTTATTTTTTATCAGCGACTTTGGCAATGTTCACGTTGCTCTGCATGTATAGTGTAGGCCTACTACTTTCTAAGTTTCTCATAACTTTTAAAAAGCATATCTAAATTTAACTAGGGGCAATAAACTAAATTCTGGGCTACATCAGATTCTTTGGGGACACAGGCTGCTGTGCATCGGTTCTGATAGGTGTTGTCATTGTGAGGAGCCATCAGGCGGCCCACAGGCTATGAAGCCCTCTTGTCTCCCTGATGGTTTTTCAGCACATTCACAGATAATCCAGCTGCACCTGCCATTTATCAACTCTGTCAGTGCTGCGTGAGAGAGGGAAGTACTGGAGAACAACTGCAGAATCAAGCCACAGAAGGACACACATCTTGACATGTGAAGCCAAGGAGACACACTCTCATAAGGACACATCACACTACAAAACTGTCACTGGGGTGGTATCTTTTCAAAGGATACTTATGTACCTTTAAGGTACTAATATGTATATTTTAGGGGTAAATACCTATTTTTCTGAAAGTGTACCAACTTGTATCTTGCAACACTAAAATGCCACTCTGGTGGTGCATTCTGTACCTTATCTAAAGCATTTTTGGGGTACAATGAAAAATCAGTCACTAATCACCCTTATGTTGCTCCAAAACCAACATCCAAATCCAGTACAAAAGCAGTACTCTTGAAATACCATAAAGACCATGGTACATAATTTTCAGCACCATGATATATATATCAAAGTATGGTCACACTTTATTTTAAGGTCCAATTCTCACCATTAAAAAACATTAACTATAACATTTTCTTCAGTAAACTCCTAATTTGTTGCTTATTAATAGTTAGTAAGTTAGTTGTTACGTTTAGGTATGGGTAGGATTATGGATGTAGAATATGGTCATGTAGAATGTGCTTATTAGTAGGCTACTAATAAACAGCCCATATGTTAATAAGACAAACTAATAATAAGCAACCAGTTAATATTGAGAGTTGGTCCCTATACTAAAGTGTTACGGAAAGTACCATGAAATTAAAATAAAATGTACCATGATGGTACATTTTTAAGCCTTTTTACAAGTTTTTTTTTTTTAACCTTGTAAGCAAGGTTATGAGGAAAAGTGATCACACTTTATATTAGGTGGCCTTGACTACTATGTACGTACATCAAAAATAAGTACAATATACTTATTGTGGTCATATTGTATTTCAAATCACTTTTGCTGCTATTGAGGTGGGATATGGTTAAGGTTAGTGACAGCTTTGGTGGTATGGGTAGGTTTGAGGGTAGGTTAAGGTGTAAGGGATGGGTCAACAGTGTAATTATAAACGTAATTACAGAAAATAATTATAGATGTAATTACATATAGGTATTTTTAAATATATGAGTACAGTGTAAAAACATGTATGTAAACAATAAGTGCATTGTATCAAATGATTAATTTCAATGTAAGTACATAATAGTTAAGGCCACCTAATATAAAGTGGGACCAGAAAAGTTAAAGAATCTCTATACTACCATTCAAAATTTTGAGTTTTTACAATAAATTATTTAATTCATCAAGGATGCATTAAATTGGTCAAAAGTGACAATAAATTGATATATAATGTTACAAAAGATTTAAATAAATGCTGTTCTTATGAACTTTCTATTTTGAGTCATGGTTTCCACACACATAAGCAGCACAACTGTTTTCAACATTATTAATAATAATAAAGCATGTTTCTTGAGCATCAAATTAGCATATTAAAATGATTTCTGGAGTATCATGCGACACTGAAAACTGGAGGAATGCTGATGAAAATTCAATTTTAACATCACAGGAATAAACTACAAGTTAAAAGATTTTCAAACAGAAAATATTTATTTTAAATTGCAGTAATATTTTACAATATTAGTGTTTTACTTTATTTTTCATCAAATAAATACAACCGTAAACATGTAAACCGTAAACTTAAAAACCACTCAAATAATTCATACCAACCCCAACATTTTAATGGTGTATATAATGCCATGCATATATTTTATAATACATATAATATAATGCATACACTTATATAATAAATATTCTGAAAACTCCGAAATGTGACAATATCACAAGAGTAACATTATTATGGTGCATTATAAAAGTTTCCCTTATGTGTCCTTTATGACTGCCCTAACACTTGCCACAGATTTCTATTGGACACTGAGCTTGTATACTTGAGATGGCAAGTATTAACAAGATATTGCTGTAGCAAAATGCATCCACTGTGTCTCACATTTTTCCCCCAAAGACCCAATTAGCGTCCCTCCAAGAAGTATGATATTTTAAGCGCAGAGTTTTTTGCCCTCTACATTTCTTTCCCAGTAAATTTATCCATCAGTCGATGGCAATAGTGTGCTATATAAATATATTGCTTATCTCCACATTTGATTCCATACCTGCTATGATGTCAGCTTTAGAGAGTTAAAGTCTCTTCCAGAATCAGGTTCCAGATTATTTATGTCAAATGAGAACTCCAAAAATGCCTTTGGGCCTCTGAACTATAGGGTATAAATAGGTCAAATTATTTTCAACAGATTGCGAATGGCTTCAGGCTAGTTTACAACCACGAATTACACATGTGTGAGAGTGAGTCTATCAAAAACACTAACTCCGTAGCCAAAGGGATTCTAAAATGCCAGCTTTTTTTAATTGCGAAGGGTCACCCGTTGACTGCCATCCCAGCATTGCGTCTGCAACCCTTTGATTAGGATTGACTTCTCACATCTCCACTGAGTCATTTTGCCAAACAGATAGACAAGCGCCATAATCATGTTTATTCATAACCACGCAAACACGAACATTCCTGATGTTTCAGAATTCTAAATATGCAAATAAATTTTCCTACAAGCACTTTAGACGCACAATCTCAAGGCCATTTCAAGCAAATGTTGCTGGCAGTCTCGAAAAGCCAAGCCTTTAAGTGAGAAACCATTATCGCAAGCACACTATTTCAGTCCGGATGTCAAACCAAACTCTTTCAGTAGACGACACTTCAGGGCCAATGAACTTCAGTGAATCCCAAATCGCTGGCAATAACGGAACCATTTAATGGACTCTCTGAATGCCCTGGCAAGGTTGCACTGGCCTCTTCAGTATAGAAGAAATCATATATAGTGAATTAACAGCTGCAGTGTGAGGCAGTAAGACAGGGATGACTGTTTTACATATTTCCCACTTTTTTTTTTTTTACTGGGTCAGCAAATCCAGTCTTGGGCTTTGGTTCTCCCAGCAGGAGCCTTGAGAAGTGATGACCTGGATGCACACTGCTTCTAGACAGTGTCACACTTAATTAGTTGCCATGTCGTCCCACTCTGGGCACAGGAAGTGAAGGGGATGTGTAGATGTGTGTGTCTCGATACAGTTTCACTGCAGTAGGGGTTTTCCTTGCCTGTCGGGAAAATGAGATAGTAATTCCTGAACATTCAGTATGAACATGTGCAGTTCAGACAGAGTACCACCGAGACACAAATTATTCAACCATAAACCATTGCTGATCCAATGTTTTTCATTCTGCGATTGGTATAGAATTTGATATAGATGTAGACTTCTGGCACTGTTGAGGATGAACTTAAAGTGTAGTATGATACTCTGTCTTCTAACATTCTAACATAACTAAATTTATTGAACAGCAATATTGATGACTCATGTTGCGCTAAGTGGATTATTGTTCAGTTGAATGCCCTCTAGAAGGACAATGCCCTTCCTCCTAATACCACCTGAATACAACTCAAATAGCAAATCATGGTTTTTGACTGTAGTGATGTTATTAAATTATGTTATTAGTTCCTCACCAACATCCTGGAAATGAAGAGAAAATGTATAGGAATAAGAACTGCAGTATTAATGGAGTTTTTAATGTTTATATCAACATAGCATTACTGAAAAAAAATAGCAAAATGTAAAAAAACAAACAAAAAAAAACAACTAATATTAATGGATAGATTGTGATACCTAAATGTTTTATTATTATTATTATTATTATTATTTCCTCTTGTTTTTTTCCTAGTTTAGAAATGCTACATTTAGAATAGTTAGAATTTCTCTGTTTTGACTTTGTGGCTTACTCACTCATTTACTAAAACTTTATCAATAATGACAAATGTTATTTGAGTAACAAATCAACATATTAGTATGATTTCTGAAGTATCATGTGACTGGAGTAATGTTGCTGAAAATTCAGCTATGCATTACAGAAATCAATTAAATTTTAAGATATATTAAAATAGGAAACAGTTATTTTTAAATGATAATAATATTTCACAATATTAATGTAATATAAAACAATATTAATATAAATATTTTAATAAACATTTTTAATTACAACTGATTTATTTTATTTAATTTAATTTTTTTATTATTATTATTCATTATTATTTTGTATTTTTTATTAAATAAATCCATCCTGGGTGAGCATAAGAGTCTTCTTTTTTAACATTAAAAATCTTACTGACCCCAAACTTGTGAATGGTCGTGTATATAACATCTTTCTTTCTTTCTTTCTTTCTTTCTTTCTTGGATCTATCTATCCAGCCTTTTTTCATCATTACCATAAAACTCAGTTTCTGTTTGAATATTCCAGAACATGTGATACAGTAAATGGCAGCAACGTTTTTTAGTTTATTTATTTATTTTTTGCAATTTTTGTCTATTCTAATTTGTTATAACTGTTGAAATCTAAAATCATCTCTTTTGGCAACAAGTGCATTAACTAAATGCAAATATTTCTCCCTCAAAAATTAGAATTGATTCATTAATGGATTCGTAAAAGACCAGGAAACATTGCATTGAATTGTAATCAGAGAGAGAATCATTACGTTCCTCATGATGCCCATCTCTACATCAGTATCCTCTGTGTTTTCTCTAATCTCAGGCTGGATATCTGCTATAAAAAGCTCTCCTCCTGGGGCTGCCTTTTTTACTGCAGTAGCAGCAGCAACAGCCGCTGGGTTTCTCTGGTGGCCACTGGTGCAGAGCGGAGTGCACCTGCCCTCACACAGCCCCGCATCTGCTCCCACCCCTCCAGACCGGGGCTCTGACTGCCAGAGACACACACACAAGAGGGGAACAGTGTGCCGAAAGCACACTAACCTCCCATTTTTCCACCCTTCAGCCAAAGATTGAGACTCAAGGAGAACAGACACATGTCACAAGGTCTGTGTGTGCGTGTCCTGACTGTTTCTTTTTGCCAGAAGCTTTGTTCGAGAAAAAGCACAGTGTTCCTCTTAAGGAAAATAAGGGAAATGCCCTGCAGGATGATGTTCTCTGTCTCCCTCCATCTCTTAGAGTCACTCAGTCTTTCTCTTTCGTCTTCGGTTCTCCTTTTTGACCTCTTTTTTTGTACACTTCCGCTGTCTCTCAGAGCGACGGTCCAAATGAATGAATGGTCCAACTGAATGGACTACATTGTGAAAGTCAGACAGGAAACAATTTATCTTTGCATCCTCAAAAAAGGTAAAAAGATGACCCAAAATCATTTGTGCTAGGAGGTCATTACTTCATGACACATGTTTTCTTTTGATTTAAATATTTTCTCGTATCCTAGTATAATATATTGGAAAGAAATTGCAGATTCCAGCTGAAATGACAAAATATCAACAACAAATTATTGATTAATTAAGTTTTTTCTTGTTTCTTGTACAATACTATATTTTGTTCTCAAAAAAAACTTTTACCATATTTATAAACACATTCATACATGTAATACATCTTTACATTTGTATCACATAACCAGCTCCATATGTATGGCTTTTCTGGGGTAGTAAACTTGCTCGGTAGCTCACCTGGTACAGCATTGACTTGCTATGCAGTGCTCAGGTACAAGTCCTGTGAAACACAAGTCATGATAAAACAGATCAAAGACTTGTAGAAGGAAGCTAAAATGGCATGGATGTTTCAGCAAATGTGTATTTATCTCATGTTTGGTTTTGTTTATCTCTCACTTATGTTCAGGGTATGGTTTAGTTTATTATTTTCAAACACAACAGAGAATTGTCCTTTTAGCGTTACTTATTGGGCATTTGATTGCTGAACTGCCACAATATGTACAACAACCAACACAATGAAATATTACCAATATTGATTCACGTTTATCTGTTACAGATAAAACTGAACACACTTTTATTGCCATTCACTTTACATTTCACTTCGAAAATGTCTCCACAAAGTGGTCACCTTTTTATTTCCAGTGAGCCTGGGTTGCTTAAAATGCAAAGATGACTTGTGCTGTCTATATAAGTGAGATGTTCAAAGCTCTTCTTAGAAATATTATAAAACTTAGTAGAATAAGCAGTTTCTTTTTGAGTAAAGTAGCTTGAAGTGCATGTCCACACCCCTGCCCCATGCTTCAGTGCCTTTTCTGTGGTGCTTCAGAGCGAAGCCTGATAAAGCAAAAAAAAAATACAAAATCTACTGACAGATGCTGCAGATAATCCGCACTCAGACGCACATAAACAGTTCAAATATTTAAGCCATCAAAGAGTGAAACACTCTTTTACTCAGGCGGATCTTGCTGCGGGAGGCATTTTTTCTCCGTTCTATAGAACTCACTCATGTGGCTTCTGAAGAGCATAATATTTAATTTGCCATTGCCTTCAGAGAGCGTGTATTGGCAGGGGGAGAGGGGGATACTCAGCATGTGCAGTCACATATACTGTACATGACCATAATAGAATCTCTGATGCATATCACACTTCTCAGAAAAGCCTTTAGAGTTTACACTGGATAGCATGCATGCACAGTCCATTATTGCGGACACATACCAAGCTAGCTATTTTTAAAAATGTAGATTTTTTTTTTTAAATGTAGAATTTGAAGAGATTTTACCTCTTCGAATGCTAATTTTATTAGTGGTGATCAGTACTTACAGTCATCATCCACCAAATAAAATATATATAGAGAGAGACCAGAATATATTCAACTTTTATATAGGAGGAGTTTCTTAACTTGGCCAGAAAGCAAAAAAACTAGCAAACTATTTCATCAACTTTATCTTTGTTTCTTTTTTATTTTTGGGCAACGATTAATTGCGATTAATCACATTCAAAATAAAAGTTTTGTGTAAATAATATTTGTGTGTGTATTGTGTATATTTATTATGTATGTATAAACACACACACATGCATGTACTGTATATATTTAAGAAAAATATATACAGTATATATATATATATATATATATATATATATGTGTGTGTGTGTGTGTATATATAATATAAATTATACGAATATAAATATATACATGTAAATAAATAAATATTTTCAAAATCTATGCTGTATGTGTGTGTATTTATATATACATAATAAATACACACAGTACACACACATATATTATATATAAAAAATACTTTTATTTTGGATGCAATTAATCACAACTAATGGTTGACCAGCATTTTTGTTTAGTTTAGTTTAGTTAATTATAAATATATGCATTATATATATATTAACGTGTTGTTTTGTGATATCTGTACAATTTGTAATTAATTCATAAATTGACATGCTCTCAGTGTTGATTCACAGCACATATGTGTGATATCTAAATGTACATTCATATGTATCTTTTTGCTTTTGTTTATGTGTGAAATATACAGTCACAGATAGGAAATATTGAGGGGTGTTATTTTTCACCTCAGTGTGATATTCTTGCTTTCTCCGTGTGTCCTGCTGAGCCTAACCTGAGGTGTGACTGTTTTTGGAGGTGTCTGGCAGACATTGGGCTGAGACAGTGTCTGGGACTCATGCAGGGCCGGGTGCTGGGAGGGAAGCTGCATTCACTCACCCCACAGCAGAAAGAGACAAACAGCCCAGCGCAAGCAACTCATCAATCACACATCCCATAATCCATCACTGAGCTGTGTTTCAGAGGACGAGAGGACTGTGTTTTAGTCCTCTAATACCTGGATATGCACACACACACACACCCAAAGAAACGCACACATAAACACACACCCCCTCGCTCACAACGCGGAGTCAGCAGCAATAGAAAGCAGTAAGCTGAAAAGATATTCAAACTCCACAGTAATTACAGTGAATATACCTGACTGTGGGCTTTTCAAGTAATCGGGGGTTTATTTCTCCTTTTTTTTGCTTTTATAATATTTCCAAAAAGTGATTATCTTTACTTTTAAGCAGTTTTATTTTCTCATATGTGCAGACTTGTGCGCAAACTGAATATAAACTTAGGTGGAAAGTATGAAATATTTTTGAAAAATATTTCCCGGCTGTGATGGCGTCCATCTGTTTTGCATATAATAAATATTCTGATGCATTGGGACACTTAAAATTCGAATCAAACACTAATCTTTTTTGTATTATGTTCTACAATAATTAATGCAAATGAGTTGATGTTCAGTGACTTCAGAACTCGAGTTATTTGAACTCATGTAAATATCAACAGTCTGTTTTCTTTGTCAAAACAAACCTGTTGTCTTTGTCACAACAAAACAGTGTCTCTCAAGAACATTATGACTGTTTCAAACCCATTATGATAGGAACATGTAAAAAAAAGAGACCTTTTAATGATTAAAAACCTCGGCACAGATTGCACATGGTGAGAGAATCTGCGGGGAGTCGAGAAGATGAAAAACAATTAAAAGTCAGATGAAGATAAATACTGAACAGAACAGTCTGGAAAACCTCACAGGTATTGAAATATTTGTTTAGTGAGATTCATTAGAAGAGGAATTTACACTAGTTTTTTTTTTCCAAAGCAATTTGATCTAGTTTGTCAATTAAACGTAATAAATTGGCTGAGTGAAGCACAACGAAGGTCGCTCGACTGAAACTGGAGGGAAATTAAGAAAAGTCATCTGACATTGTATTATAACATAAAGGGACCTGAGAGATCACGATACTACAAACTACATGAGCTAGAATTACATTTAAAGAGACAGTTTACCCAAAAACAAACAAATTTGAATAATTGACTCACCTTCATTTTCTTACTCCTGACTTTCTTCTTTGGGGGAAAAAAAAAAAGAGTAATTTTTGAAGAACATCCTCATCGTTCTTTACCTATAAAAAAATGTATTTAACCCAGCATTTTTTTTTAGAGTGTGATTACAAATCTTTCCATCACACAAATCATTTAAATGATTTTTGAAATATAGTGCATGAGTCATCTGAACTTTTATGGTGGTTTTGGGTGTCTTTTAAAGCGTGTAAACTCTGGTGCCCATTCACTGTAATTATATGTAACATAGCAGCAGTACATTCTTCAAAATGTCTTCTTATCGATATAGAAGAAGGATGACAGGATGAGTCTTAACTTCTTTTTTTCCCCTGGAACAAAGCAAGATTTTAAACAACGTCCTCGTCACTCTTTTCCATCCAAGTACAATTAATGGAGACTGAACATGCATCTGAAGGGACACAAAAGCATCATAAAACTGTTCTAAAATTGGTCCATATGCAACTTGTTCACTATATCAGATCTTCCACAGCCATACTTCTACAGTCATCAGTCTGTTTACCTGAATAACGTTTGAGTGAAAAACAGACTGAAATGTAATTCGTTATTCAATGAACTGCTGCAACCAGATCAGCTGAACTCACGGGATCAGTTATGAATCATTCTGATTAATGACTGGTTTTATGGACTGAATCAACTTTAAATGACTTATGCCATGATTACAAAACTTAACCAATTCTATGATTTCAGAAGACTCGAAAGTGCATGAGTATGAACTACTTTTGTGTTGCTTTTAATGCTTGAAAGCTCCCATTCACTGTAAGTGTATAATAAAACAACCAGCACATTCTTCAAAATGATCCTTTTATTTTCCACGAAAGAAAGAAGCTGTACAGTTTAGAATGACATGAGGGAAAGTAAATAATGACGCAATCTTCATTTCTGTCCGAATGATTCCTTTAACTATAAATAACATCCACATAGGGCTCTCAGGGGATTTGTTTATGGTATCAGAAGACCTTTTACTTTGACAGTATTAGTATTTATAGTCCCATTGATCCTCAGGCTCACAGAGTCTCAGATTTGACGATTCATAATGTTGAAAAAGCCCTGCAACTTGTGACAAAGGATTCTCGGTATGGATTTATGAGGACTGGTCTGTCTCGAAGGGTCTAGTGATCAGGCAGGTCCAGGGTTTGGTCCAGGGCGAGACTGATTTAGTGAGGGAGAAGGAGATGTTGGCCCCAGGCCTCCTGGTCTCTCATGTCCACTGATCCAGGATAACTATGAGGATTTATGTGCACAGCCGCATGACTAGTGCAGTTCAGTGTAATAATGAGATCACCTTCAGGGGCCGCAGCTAGCACTCTTCTCTTTACACACATCTCTCTTTCTATGTGTTTGGCTTGAGCGGACCTCCAAATAGATTCTCTCTTGCTATCTCTTGACAAATTAGCATGTTTATTGCCTAAAGCCAATCCTCTGATACGCACTCGCTTTATTCTTTCAGTCAATGCAATCTGACTTAATGCATCTCTGTGTTTATTTCTCATTTTATCAATAAAGTATGTCATATTGGCTGAGTTTCTTTCAACTGAATAAATATGCTCAGTTTTTATGAGAGGAAATATAAACTGTAATTTGATAAATTGTGATTTATTGAAATTGCCTGGTCCTTGTATAATAATGTTGTAGACGCCAGCAAAGCGTTGATACTTCCTTAAGTATCTTTATGAATTTTCATTTGTGTACAATAATTGGGCTGCATTGATCTGAGACAGTTAACATAGCTAAGTGTTTTCCAATGTAAACCCCTCACTTTGTCGCATCCTGCTGCATAAAGTGCTATTTACAGTGAGCTTTGACAATGTAGCCTGAGGAGAAAGTTTTCTTTCCCTGTGCATTTTAATCATGGCAATAAAATGAAAATCAATGCTTCTATTCTTGGTCAAAGAAATAATATGCATTATATATTTATATAAGTCCCTGGGATCTCTGAAAAAAGTTTGTTATAAAAATCCATTGTATTTTTATTATATTTCAGTTCTTATCAATATGTGTGACTTAATTTAAGTTGTTTATCACTGAACATCTGAAATGACGTATCGATGCATCATTTTTTGATCAAAACAGGGAAGATTATCATTTAATAATGACTTAATAATGAAGTTTCAGTCTGTTCCTCACATAAAGTTCTCATAAAGTTCTCTGAGTGTTATATCTCACTATTGAAGATGTGAGATATAGCACACAAGTTGTAATATTTGTGTTTTAAATTGTATAGACCTTGTAAAAAAATAAGCACACTTAATTGTATTGAAAGTGCATTGTGTACTTTAAATCTTAAAAGTATGTTTTTGAAAAACTGTACTTGAAGATAATATAACATTGATGAAATAATGACTGTTTCTTAACATACTTTTAAAGAGTGTACTTTATATTAAAGTCAAATTAAAAGATTTACTTAAAAATAATCTTCTGTTGTGTTTTAAAGAAATGAACTTATTTGATTAACATATTAAAGCACGATTAAAAAGTGTAACTGCAAATACATTTAAATACATGACATAAAAGTTTCAATACATTGTAAAAAAAAAAAAAAAAAAAAAAAGTTGTAAATGAAATAAAAATGACTAGTAGATTTCAGTTTTCTACTTCAAAATTGTGCAATTAATTTAGTGTGTTACTTGCTGCCTCTTTGTGAAATTTACTAGCAGTTTCTGGGGGAAATTTATTTCTACACCAAGCTTTTTAGTGTAGAAATAAAAAAAGCTTGTCAGTATGTAAATATTCAGAATATAAATATGAAATTACATATAAAGTCCTACATTAGTCGGTCAAAAAGCACTCTAAAGTTCAGATAATTGCTTTTAATATACATTTAACATAATACATTTTCATTTAATTGCAATTAACATGCAATTAAGTGTCCGAAAACATTCCATTCAGTTTGCACTATTGTTTTAAAGGAGCCTATATAATTTCTGTAGTAAGTACTCTTTTTAAAAGTATGCTGAAGTGTACTTCTTTTTCACAAGAGGATGTCTTGTAAGACATGGTGCCTATATGAACGGTCCTTGAATGCAAAAGTGAATTTTTAGATTCTTCAACAATTCACCTTTTGTGTTCCACAGAAACAAAACAACAGCACACAGGTTTAGAACAGCATGACAAAACCTTCATTTTTTGGGTGAACTATCCCTTTAAATCTAAGCCCTGGAAGTTCCTCTAAAAACACCCAATTATAGTATCAAGGTCTGTCACTCAAAATGATGGCTCACGTTGTCATATCTGGGTGCCTGGTGGTTGCGAGTGACTCTCATAACTAGCAAAACTAGCACCGTGCTTTTGTGATATCTGGCACAGCTGGACCATCTCTCGCTGTCATATTTCTCAACTATACGCTTACAGTGTGCTATCTCTTGTGCCACCTTGCTGGCTTCACATGAAGAGAGACAGATAAAGAGGAAGGTGGGGAGCGAGGAACGGTGTGAATTTAATTTTATGGTTTATTAATAAAGACGTATCACGTTCTCTGTGCCCACATACCTCTGTTGAGTAGCTGCACCTCCCCCTTCTGCTATCTGGATCTCTCTTTATTAGGAAGACACAAAGCCCTGCTTGCAAGGGATCCAAAGATAGACGTCTGTGTGACAAGCAGTCAACTCTCATTCTGGAGTACGTTAGAGGCTGGTCATTAGCATATGCCATATAATTGAATCAGCAAATTAGAAACCGCATTCACTGACGTGCCTTCCAAAGTGCTTTCGATGGTTATCTTGTTATTTTGCAAATTATACATTTAAGGCTTGATTAGCCAAAATTAACAAGCAAACTACGTGGTCTACGAGGTTGCTTTCATCAACAAACATGCACATACAATAGAAAATGAGAACAGCCGGCATGGTATAATTAAATGAAGTCTAAAGGGAACTTAATCTGTATTAAATCTTAATTACTAGTTGGCTCTCTAATGCTAGACGCCACAGCGGTACTGTCAAGTGTAAATGTGTGCGTATAACCACAATTATGTAGGACTGGTTATTGATTAGATGTACGAGAGTGCTGGCAGGCTTAAATAAATATGCAGGAGAACAATTCATATTTCTATAAATATTCCTAAAGCCTTCCTTCCTTCCTTGACTTTATGGCTCTCAAAAATCACTATTAGGCTAGAAATGCAAATTTGATCAGAATACAAGATTTAAATCTTTCTATTCGTAGAAACGGCAACTGCAGGGTCCGATAAATACAGAAAAACTCATTTTTGTGTAAACAATAAGAGCTGTGTGGCCGCATAGTTACTGAAACTTATTGCTTATGCCGGATATAGGAATTTCGTGGGGTCACGGCTTACCTTTTGAAACTTGGCACTGATAAATGATCCTGTATTATTTTCCCATTCTTTTAAACTGCCTAGCTACACATGATCAGGTTTAATGGTCCTTAAATTAGGAATTGGTGGAAAACTGTAAACCACTGCAGGAAAACTGACATCAGTAGCGCTGGAAGGGTTGCATATGTAAAGACCTTATTCATTTCATTACTTCACATCACACTAAACTAAGCTTAGTTGCTATTTTTCAATGCATGTAAATGTAAACCACAGTGTCTCAGGAGCACGATGAAAATGTCTTGGTGTGGCGCGTCTCCTTTGGGGCCCTCACTTGAGTTAATCCAATGTTGCCCCCAAGTGTTCATTGAAAGCAATGCCATCAGGGGCCCAAACACTGGAGCTGTATGATAATTTATCGCTACCTGCTCACAGAGAATTGAGTGCAGGTGCGGCACACTCTGTTATTGCGTCACATTCAATTTGTGCCGAGCCAAGCGCATTAATGGAGTCACAAGGCTGCAAAGACAATCCACTGTGAGCTATATATTGCTACATTCAGGGCAGAGTAAATTTAAAGGGTCTGATGCAGAAAAGAAAGGAAAAAAATAAACAAAGAAAGACTAAGTTCGAATTTAGACTATAGACTTATCAAAATAGACTTGCATTATCCACTCATTTTCTGACTGGACTGAATTATAAAGCTATTCGATTAGGCCTGTTGAATCAGGCTTATTTTGTATGCAAGCTTGGAGAACATCTTATGATGAATTTTTAATCATTAATAAATACGTTTTAATTACAAGTTAGAATATGTGTTTCAATAGCCTAATTTTCATTATAGATTACATAGATTTTGTTATAGTTTTTTTTTTTCTGTTTACCTTTTTCTGTTTACGTTTCTTAGTAGCCTACTAAGTATTGTTTGTGTGAATATGCACAATATGCTTCAGCCAATTTTTGTTGACAGTGTATATTGTGTAGCCTACTGACAAGCGTATTTAGCAAAATAACCTAATCCATGGAATATTTCAGGGATAAATATTATTATAGCCTAGTACATTTATCATATATTATTTATTATTTTCCTAATTTGTAATTATGTAGCAAATCACTCAACGATATAACAGCGATATAGTATTGTGTCCGTTTAACTGGCACACTGATGACTTTAGGCTCGCGTTTTGCTCGTTTGCTCGTAGAACACAAATTGGAAACGCTGTCGTTAAGTTTGTCTCCTTCGGCTCTCCGTAGATCACCGACATATTGTTTGTGAGGAGCAAATTCTGGAAGACGAGGAGAGTGTTAAGATTACAGCGTTGATATAACCAGTCATCAAATCGTATATCAGTAAAGAAAGCACGATGGGTAAGTATTCAACCTATACTGTTTTTGGACGCGTTAGTTTTGTTATTTGCGGTCTTTAGGGAACAACTCTGTAGCGGAAAAGCCGAGAGAAGCTGCATCATGTCAGTTGAAGGGCCAGTTAGCTTAGCACATCCCTGTACTCGATATATGTGTTTACCAGTGAGCCTCAGAACAGATATTTGATGCGAAAACGCTTTTATAACAGGCGCGTGTGGGATTTATTGGGTGTTGACTGAGGTGGAAGGAGGTTTTGAGTCTTTGCCGGTTAAACGCTTGGTCAAGTCACAGATTGTGAAATCGTCTCATGTTTGAGTCTACACGGTGGATGAAGAGGAACTGCTCTGACATTACACGTTGAAGAACCTAGTGAACTACTATTGTCTACATAAACGATGGCCATAAATGCTGTTTAGGTGGACACCTGACTGGATTTAGAAAGGCTAAACAATTACTTGGCTCTAGTGTCAGTGAGTTCACCAGTCAGCTGTAGCATGTGACCAACGCTGAGAGCTAGGTAGTTTCTGTTTTAAATCCGTATGTGTTTACCACATCGAATGTAGTAATGTTATGTTGTCAGGAGGAGTAATAAAACCTCAGTCATGGTACATGTCTGTTAAATAGGCCTATTACTTGGACCCTCGGCTTTAGAGAGAGTACTATTGAAGGGAGGAAGAGGTTGGGACAGGACGGTCAGATAGGGTGTCAGAATCTGACTGCTGCTGACTTGGTCTTTCCGGTCTTATGGGCTACTATTTCAGCGAATCATCACAGTGGAAATTAATGTGATATCTGACAGCTTTTCCATGACAATTGTGGCACTTCAGTTTGCAATCTGAGTATGGGTCAGTTTAGGCTGCAAGTTTGACTTTTTATCACTTTCCATGGTGCAAATTTGATACCGAGAAGATCTGTTTCTTTTACACTCTACTCAATGCAATGGATTTTATTTATTTAAAAAAAAAAATTTTTGTTCCTAGACAGGCCAATATTTTAGATTTTTATTTGCTGTTCCAAAATAATCATTGTCATTGGCCCTGCCACACAAAAAAGTTATTTTTGTTTGTTCTTTAAGGTTGTTACAACACCCAAAGTTCAGATAATAGTGAATTTCTTGAATCTAAATTTCAGTACCACAGCAAAAACTACTAGCTTATCTAATATAAAGTTCAAACATTATATAAGACAAGTAAACAGTCAGCAATAAAGTAAGAGCAAATAAACAAATTACAAGTACAAATACATACAATGGTACATAATGCATATAACAATAGTATTCAGGTGAGAAATACTACAGAAATTGAATGCAAAAGCACTAGTACTGTGTAAATTATAAATAGATCCTTATTAAAGCTATCTCTAAAGCTATTAAGAGCAGTGAGTGATTTTTGCAGGTTGAATTTTGAATAGTCTACTGTTTGTCCCTGGTGCTCCGTCTTTAAGCCATAGCAAACGCACTACTTTAAAATAGTTCTGCGACAGGGGCCCTGCCCACACTGCTATTTGTGAGGCCCATGTGATGGGCAACTATGTAATGGAGCGCTTGAGTCGGGCGAGCCACAGCTTACTTGTCAAGTTGTCATCCCATCTAAATTTGTAGAACAGAGTCATTATGATGTTCTTTCTCTTCTTAAAGGAACAGTTAATCCGTAAATGAACATCCTACTCATCCTTATGTTGTTCCAGATCCTTATGACTGTCTTTCTTCTATGGAGAACTTAACCTAATGTAATGAAAGTGAACTGGGGCTGTCATACTCCAGAATTGCAAAGAATAAGTTGTTCACTGAAAATCTTGACATCTGTCATTGCTTTACTTAGGATGTCCAATTTATGAAAACACTGAGTTCTCAAGTTTACCTCATGATGCAAAAATATGGTTTTGATTTTGTGTCCCCTTGAAAGCGCCAATTCCCACTCCCTATTTATTTTAGTTTCATGGAAAACAGCAACCAGTTACTCTATAATTCATAAATTGAGGTTTTGCTTTTTAGATTTTTTTTTTAAATAAATGAATGAAATATTTTTATTCGGTAAAGGTTAAATTAATCTTACAGTTTAATTAAGGTTACAGAAAAGACTTTTATAATGTGACAAGAGATTTTATTTCAGATAAATTGTTCTTTTGAACATCAGATAATCCTGAAAAAGAAAAGGTATCACAGTTACCACAAAAATATAAAACAGCAAAACTGTTTTCAACATTGATATTAATAATAAATGTTTCTTAAATCAGCACAGTAGAATGATTTCTGAAGGATCATATGACACTGAAAACGAGTAATTATGGTAATAATTCAGCTTTGCATCGGAAATAAATTAAAAATGTATAAAAATAGAAAGCAGTTATTTTAAATTGTAATAATTTCAATATATAAATATGGCTTATGGTGAAAATTTAGCTTTGCATCACAGGAATACATTTTAAAATGTATAAAATTGTAATAGCTTCACAATATTAGTAATTTTACTTATTTTTGATCAAATGAATGCAGCTTTGAGCATAGGACTTATTTTCAAAAACATTAATAAATCTTACAGACTTCAATCTTTTGAGGGTAGATTATTCAAATATTATTCCCATATGGGTTTGGAACAACAGTAAATGGTGACAAATGTCATTTTTGGGCGATCTGTGATCGTGGCTCCTTTAAGCCATGGCCTATAATATTGTTCATGAGCAGATCATTTGGAATGTAGCCTTCCATAAGTTAAGAGGAAGGCCTCACCCATCTCACCCATCAGGAAGCCTGATTTCTAACAGTCAAGCTGAAACTTGTGGTTGTTCTCTGCCCCAGAATTGCAGATCTTTACTGGCTGAAGGTTATGGAGGCCTTCACATGGTGCCAATGCTGATTTTGGGTTATTCTCCTCCTTTGAGACACTGTACAATAAGATCATACAGAGAGAATGGGAGTGGATCCAAGATAAGAAACTGTACCCTCAGGCACTTTGTCTGTTAGTGCCCTGATGTGCATTCGGTAGCATTAGCCAGTTATCATTTGTAGCCTCCTCTGCTCTCAGTGCCGCACAGGATGCTGAGACAGGCTGCTTTAGCTGCTTGCTCATGCAAACAGCGTTTAGACACCCTCACTAAAAGTGGTTTTGCTCACTGACTCCGGGTGGTTCTTTTCAAGTGTGTTGTGCTCAGCACAAACAGACCAAAGTGAGTAATGAAGGTGGAGATAGGTGCTGAGATTGCTGAACAATTTCTCCAACATTCATTGTTATGTTTTGAAGGGAAGGGTTTAATAAGCTATGCACTTCTATATTCTCATTACTGACGACATGTGCGCTCTTGCAGATGGCACACCAATTGAAATTGTCACAGCTGTTTTGTTTTTCCTCTCAATATGCTCAAATACATGAGCATATTTGTCCACCGTGGACAGTTTGTGCAGGTCTTGCACTCGTCTTTTCCTCACTAGCAACTCATTGACAGAAATATGAACTATGCAGTTTTCATTGGCCGTTTGAAAACAGGCTCTGCATCAAAAGTATTGAAAACAGGCTCTGCATCAAAAGTAAAACTTAAAATGTTTAAGTCTCATGTTCATCAAGGCTGCATTTATTTGATCAAAAATAGTAATAGTGAAATTGTTACAATTTACAATAACTATTTTCTGCTTTAATAAATGAAATTAATATATATTAAAATGTAGTTTATTCCTGTGATGGTAAAGCTGAATTTTCAGCATCATTACTTCAGTCTTCAGTGTCACATGATCCTTCAGAAATTATCCTAATATGCTGGTTTGCTGCTCAAGAAACATTTCTTACTATTGTCAATGTTTAAAGCAGTTCCACTGCTTCATGTTTTTGTGGAAACCTTGATACATTTTTACTTGGCATTCTTTAATGAATAAATAGTTTTATGCAATAAAAAATATACTGCATGGCCAAGATTATGTGGACACCTGCTTCTAATTAAAAGGTTTGGCGATTTCAGCTGCACACTGTCTTTAAGTGCTCTTGAGAAACTCTTATATCCAAGTTATGATGTCACACAATCTAAAGTAGACAAAATAAATCTTTTTCTGTTTCTGTTTCATTGGATTGTACTGCTCGTGTTTTATCAGTGAGACCGGAGATTTGAAAAATACTAATGCTAATAGTGCATATTATTTAGGATAGGTAGTATACAGCAAGAGGGTGGATGGGAGGTTGATTATCATGATTTATCTAGGATCAAAGCAGACTATTAATTATCCGAGATGTCTATAAACCGTTACTGATTTGTTCTGTTCTGCAGAGCCTTCAGGAAGTCCTGCGAAGGATAATTTCAGGATGAACCGCTACAAGAACAAAGCACTCAACCTGGAGGAGATGCGTCGGAGAAGGGAGGAGGAAGGCATTCAGCTGAGGAAACAGAAACGAGAGCAACAGGTGACTCTCCACTTTTCTTTCTTTTCATGTGCTGTCCTATAAAGGTAACCTGAAAATATAATAAACCCAATTTATTTGCAATAGAAATATTTTGTAATATTATCCCATACTACATCCTTTTCTTATTGACTCTCCTGTTGCAGTTTAAACTGCATTCTGTTAAAGAAGTTAAATGGTCTCTGAATGCTGTTTCATGTTAACTTTAACTGTCTCATCAATTGATTCTCTCTCTTTCTTTTGACAGCTGTTTAAGAGGAGAAATGTGGAGCTGCTTGGTGAAGAAGGGGGGATGTTTGACAGTCCACTTATGGATTCCTACATCTCCTCCACCACAGCCCCAGTGAGTTCAAACCCAAATGCTTAGTTTGCCTTCTCCCATTATGTCACTTAAAGGCAGAGGTAACACTGGGACTGTTGTTAGTAGTGCATTATGACCCCTTAATTCAATAAGCACTATTGATTTGTACTTCGCAGAGAAGCAATCCTGGGCCGAAAACAAATTACGGTCATTGATCTAGACCAAGTTTGTCCTATGTGTTTTTTTTTTTTAGGATGGAGTAATTGCAAGAGACATGGTTGAAATGCTTTTCTCTGAAGATCCTGAACTACAACTGGTCACAACACAGAGGTTCAGAAAACTACTTTCCAAAGGTATCTGACACAAACACATTTCTGGAGCTGCCTAGAAGTGTGGATGAGTTTTAATAATTCATTATTTGTGGTGTTCAGAACCAAACCCTCCTATTGACGAGGTGATAAGCACACCAGGAGTTGTGAATAGATTCGTTGAGTTCCTTCAGAAAAGTACAAATTGCACATTACAGGTGAGATATGATGAAAGCTGAACTACTTTCTCCAGTTCTAAAGTCAGATCCTTGAAAGTTTTTTTTTTTTCCCCCCTCAGTTTGAGGCCGCTTGGGCATTGACCAACATCGCATCTGGAACATCTCAGCAGACGAAGTTTGTGATCGAGGCCGGTGCCGTACCTGTCTTTATCGAGCTTCTCAACTCAGAGTTTGAAGATGTGCAGGAGCAGGTACAAGTTATAAAGCTGCAAGGGATAAGTCACCTTGTTTTGTTTGTGTTAAACGAGTATAAATCCCATGTGGGTATGTTAATGAATCTTCATGTGACAGGCTGTTTGGGCTTTGGGGAACATTGCGGGAGACAGCGCTGTGTGCAGAGATTATGTGCTAAACTGTAATATCCTTCCTCCTCTACTAATGTGAGTGCTCGGTTTTTCTGTTCACCTTACATGTGGCCATGTTACTGGTAGTTATCTTACATAGCAGTGAATTTAACATATTTTGCAGAAGAAACAAACTTTTTTGCTGAAGATAAGGTTTGATTGTTTCCTTAATGATACTTTTTCATCCCCAGGCTGCTGACCAAATCAACTCGTCTCACAATGACCAGGAATGCTGTGTGGGCCTTGTCCAACCTCTGCAGAGGCAAAAGTCCACCCCCAGACTTTGAGAAGGTCTGTAATGCTTATCTGTCCCTTGACAACACTTTTATTTTCCTTATGTTTAAGAAGGCACTTTACGCTTTACATGATGATAGAGATGTCACCGGTACAAGCAAATTGGGTATCAAAGTACAGCAATGCCACTCTTTATACAGTATCTGCAGTAGGGCTGCACGATTAAATCAAATGTGAGTTCCCTGCACATTTTGTCAGTAAGCTAGTTCTGTAATCAGCAGTAAATCTCCATCACCTGCTTCCATCATGCAAAAAAAAATCGCAGACGATATTATTGCACAATTCGCAATAATGACAGCTGTTTGCGTAGCTTCTCAGTGAATTAAGGCTCTGTGTAGTAAATGCTGCTCTGTTTGAAAGCATGTGAAAATACCACATTTAATAACAACATGTTTTTACTCCAAACTCACTTCATAACGTCAGTCGACTGTTTGAAATAAATCACTTTGTGAGATGATGTGGCTTCTTACACAGAATAAGGCACACAACATATGTCATAGTATTCTAAGCAGTGATAAAGGCATTGCATTATGAATATACTTTATTATAATGAAAATTACAATAATAAGAACTCGGATAAAACATGTATTGTTGTAGTTGTGTGTTTTAGTCACGTTGAATCAATGAAAACAGTTAAATCTTCTGTTTATTCAGCAACGGCTGTATGCATTTCCTGGGTTTCTTCTGCAGGGCATATTTGGTGTTTCCGCGCGAGAGCACCCTCTGGCCTTCGGCTGGAGATAATACTGCTGATCACAGAACTGTGCTTCACTGAAAGATACGCATGACAATCGCAGCTTCTGTCTAATTGCGATTGTGATTTAATTTCGGTTTATCGTGCAGCTCTAATCTGCTGTATATCCTATAGGTTTAGGGTGAGCTTGTTTAACTTGAGCTACAAAGTAAGAGTAATATATATATTAAATAAATAAATAACTTTCTATTCACTACATTGTCCTGGAAAAAAGGCATCCCCAAATAATAAGCAGTACAACGTATATTTGAATGATTTCTGAAGGTCTTCGTGTGTCATGAGTCTCAGTGTCTCATATGACAATGAAGACTGGAGTAATGGCTGCTGAAAATTTAGCTTTGTCATTGCAGGAATAAGCTGCAAATTAAAAAGATCAAAAAGATTGTTCAAATAGAAAACATTGGTTTTAAATTTTAATAATATTTCCCAATATTATTGTTTTTACTATATTTTTTATCAAATAATTTGTGCTCTGCTTTTTATTAAAAATAAACCTTTGAAAATCATTTAAAAAATCTTACCAAGCTCAAGCTTTGAAATAGTAGAGTACATTTTAAGAAATATTTCAAATATTACTTATCAGATGAAAGGAGTGTGTTTACACACATGACTCAGTCATGTCATTGTGCAGTATTTGTTTTTTTATTTTGTATTTTTTATACATCATTCTAGACATAAAGTCCATTGACATATTCCACAAACTTCATATTGAAAGCTGTCTTTTGCTCTTGTAGGTGTCTCCATGCCTGCCTGTGCTGTCCCGTCTCTTGTTCAGCAGTGATTCAGACCTGCTGGCTGATGCCTGTTGGGCTTTGTCCTATCTCTCCGATGGGCCCAATGAGAAGATCCAGGCGGTTATTGATTCAGGGGTCTGCAGGAGGCTGGTGGAGCTGCTCATGTGAGTCAGCTACATTGTCATTTCTAGGTCATATTGAAAGTGGTTTAATGGAACATTTAAGTTCCATAATGGCATATTTCAAAGTGAAACTGAATATTCAGCAGGACATAAATAAAATGTGGACTTGTCTAAATCCTCCACATTTGACTGTATAATGAAAAGGGAAAGTATGACAAGACTACTTCTGGGAAACTCAAACAAAAAACATGATTCATGCTATTCATTATCCATACAGCAAAAGCATTTTTGTGACTAGTAGCAATCAAGCTCGAAAGAGACCAAAACAATAAATGACTTCTGTGGCGTGCAATATTCCAAATCCTAATAATTACAAACTTTAAATAGGATCTGTTTTGATTTAAATTGTTTTTTAAAACTCAGATTGCAGAATATGTATCGACAGATTTTTTAAAATTATTTATTTGAGCTTTACCTAATCAGTTTTTCTCAGAAAACATCCAAGGGGTCCGCAGGCTATATTATTATTATTATTATTATTATTATTAATTATTATTAATAATGTACTAAAATAATCAAACACTACTCTGAGTTAAAGTGCTAAACAAAACAACAGATAAAATCAAGATTATACTGAATTTTATTTTGCTTACAAATAATTATTGTTTTTATTGAGAAAAATATTCTTCAAACTGCTTGAATCACAAAATGATTCATGGTTCATTCATTTTATATGTCTGAAATTGGCAGCAATACAGAAAATATCTATAAACATTAATCAGGTTACATGCCATATTTAATTTAAAATAAATGAAAATGAACCTGTGAGGGACGGACCAGTTTTTACAGCGGCATGCATTGTATAAAATCGTGCAATTTTCACAACTTTCAAAACTGTTTTATGGAGTTTTTGTCTACTTGAAGGTTTTTCAGAAAGGAGGTTTTTTTTCAGCTGAAACAACAGTGCAATCTATTGAACACTCTGTACTTCTATCCCTCACAGTCTCGTTTTCATTCCTGTCAAAAATTAAATATGGCTCTACCCTGACTAAGGTCTATATCAGGGGGGCCTTTGAAATATTGTGTTGGACAACAGAGGACCTTTTGTGTCATAAAGGTTGAGAAGGACTGGTCTTGATAGATGACCAGTTTCCTCTTTTCTTGCAGGCACACCGATTACAAGGTGGCCTCTCCTGCTCTGAGGGCCGTTGGAAACATTGTTACAGGAGATGACATTCAGACACAGGTGTGTTTGAGCAGATGTTTATTCGTCTTCATGTATGATTATCTCTGGTTTCGAACAGAAGATTGATGGTCTCCTTATGCTCCTATTCTTTCTGCCCTAGGTGGTATTGAACTGCTCGGCTCTCCCCTGCCTCCTGCACCTGCTCAGTAGCGCCAAGGAATCCATCAGGAAGGAGGCCTGCTGGACCATCTCCAACATCACAGCGGGAAACAGAGCGCAGATTCAGGTACACCATGACCCACACTCCACATCTGCTACCCAGAGGCACACTCTGCACAGCTTATTTATCATCTGCGGCAGGATTACACGGCTGCGGCCTCAAACCTTCAAAGGAGTGAATTTGTTTGTTTGTAGTGTCTGCTTAGGATTTATTTTTGGATTTAAGGATGACTTTAATCTTCTGTTCTTTTTCTCACCTGTCATCGTCGTCTTCTTCAGGCCGTAATAGATGCAAACATCTTCCCAGTCTTGATAGATATCCTACAGAAAGCTGAATTCCGCACCAGGAAGGAGGGGGCGTGGGCAATCACTAATGCCACGTCAGGTGGCACACCCGAGCAAATCAGGTGAGCTCTAAGCATGGGCTTTCAAACGCCTTGTTTTAAACATCTTAAGCATTCAGACTTCTGAATAAATTGTCACAAAGACTGCCGCATCATTTGCCATCACTTTGTGAATCAGGTCATTGACATGGAGCTCATTTTTTGCGAGTTAAATGCCAAAACATGCAGATCCAATAGCAGTATATGAACCGATATCATGGAGGGGACCCCTGCAGACCCGTATCACTGTGTGTCAAGGTTAATTAATCACCTAAAATGAGATAATTTGACTTTATGACAAGGCCAGGTTAGCTCAGTCGGTGAAATGTCATGTGGTGCGACTTCCCAGAGAATTATTAAAAGTACCTTTGTGTATCAATATTCAGTAAGGAAAATATGTTGTTACTTTTTACTTAATGGTTATACCACATGACATTTAAGAGTAATTCAGTTTAAATATTTGATAAATGGTATAAACATTTTTCAAAACTGATCTAAAAAATTTGAATACTTTTAAAGTAGATGTTATCTTTTCTTTATTTACACACTTATTTGTCATGGACCTAATTGTAAGCCTACATTTGGCTTTGCATTCATATTTACTATGGGTCATAACTTTTTTTTTTTTTTTTTTTTTTTTTTTTTTTTTTTATGGTTAATCCTGATTTGCTATTATTTTTATTTATTCATTTTTTATTTGTGAATGGGCTGATACCAATTGCTAAGCAAGAGACAACAAAGAACAAAAGTGTACATGAACTATAATTATTGCTCTATTACACGCCAAATTGGCCTTAAAGAAAAATATCTGAAGCCATTTGAAATTAGAAGCAAACATTGCATTCTAACCATGATCCAAACAAAGATGCTACATGCATGTAGTATGAGCAGTTGTTTTTACGAATGTCTGAATAGTCTGATTTTAGCGTTGTGAAATTGTTACATAAAACAACTGCACAAAAAAAAAAAAAACACAGCAGATGGGCTAAATGAATCCCTCTCTAACAGTAGGTGGCACATATGGAACGGAATCAATAGCTTTTCCTTGGTTAAAGCTGAACACAAAGTCGCTGAGCTTATAAATACAACTTTATTAGGCATTGCATGCAGGTAAATGCCATCTAAAATTTTCTGGACAGTCATTTACTTTCAGAGATGCATTCATATAAACCTCCACCCCCAATTCAATATTTAGAATTTTCTTGCTCTGCCTGCTACAGTATTTCTGTGCTCTCGTATTCATGTCCGTCTTCAGTTTGTCCCGTCTCTCTGTTAACATCCTGTTTACAGACTTTGTAATATTTCTATTACAAACTCTGGGAAATTATTCCAATGCAGTTGATGTGCAAGTCTGGAACAGAGATTGGACAAAATAAAACATGCATCAATTGTGTGTTTGGAGCAAAAACAAAGTCTGGTTCTGACTGGTGGCCAGTCAACTTTACCCTCTTTACAGCCTCTTTTTGTCTGTGTTGCTTATTTTGACCAAGAATCATACACAATGCTCACATAATATGCTGATTGTCAATATGTCTGGGTTTTTGAGACAGACAGCCAAGTCACATGATACCATTGGTTGATGGGAAATAATGCTTTACGCTGATTCTGAGCTGACCTCAGAAACAAATTCTCAAGATAGTTTAAGTTTAGCATGACAGCCCATTTAAAGTGCTCCCCCAATCCTCGTCTGGCCAACTTGGGCCTTCTCAGAAGGCTATTAGCATGGCACAACTCAAGCGCTAATATTGGAGTAGCTGTCTTGATCACCAGGGAGCATTTGTGATGCGTTTATCCAGATTGAATTGCAGTATGGTTTTCATGCCATCTAGTGAGATCACACCGTCTGGAAGTAGCAGTGTGCTTAAAGTGTTTATTGCTATGCACACTTACAGCAAATGGCTTCAGTTTTTATCAGACGTACACTTATGGTATTTTGCAGCAGCCAAAACATTGCTTCATTAAATATATCAGCCTATAATGTGTACTTAAAGAGTGCTTCCTTTGGCGTAAGTGTAGCAACAACCTACCATCTAAGATCTCATCTAATCATATTTATAATGTACGAGACATTTTTAACTCGAGTGTTACATAAGTGTGGTGTTATTATTGATGTGTTATGAGTATGCTTTACTTTTGGATTGTGCTCAAGGAATTTTACTTGATCCTTTGTTTCTTAGTCTACTTTTAGACTGAAAGATAATTTTGGCTGTAATAGAAAATGATTTTGCTTTCCTGTCCTTTCACGTTTCACATTATTTAAATGTTTTCTAGAATCCGTGAACAAGAAAGGAAACTGGTGGCAGTTGCTAGCTAATGTTGATGTTCACTTGCTGACCTTGGGATGTTTGGCTTGTGCTCATGGCATCATTGTCTAAATCTGAAATGCAGATTCTAATACACAGTGATTTGATGGGTATGGCTTGCCAAATATAAATTCCCTCATCTTCAGTTATTTGTATTGTGGGAAATTAAATGATGATGTTTATTTTCAGAGAAATTAAGTGCTGAAGGACAAATATTGTCCCAGTCGTACTGGTGCGTGTCTAGTTTTACAAATTGATTCATTCCACGAATAACACAAAGCAGCAGAACGGGGAATACATGATTTTCTGTGCCAAAAATAAAGCAGCCATTGGACTTAATTTTCGAGGGCAGTATTCCAAGCACAATGTTATTTGATTGTGGTTTTTCCTATTGAATTAAGACAGAATATGATGACACGCATGTTCCTGTTTATTAAATCCCTCCCTGTTTTTTTCCTGTAGGTATCTGGTGAATTTGGGCTGCATCAAACCTCTCTGTGATCTGTTGACTGTGATGGACTCCAAGATCGTTCTGGTGGCTCTGAATGGTCTGGAGAATATTCTCAGACTGGGCGAGCAGGAGGCCAAACAGAACGGCAGCGGCCTTAACCCTTACTGCAGTCTGATAGAGGAAGCCTATGGTAACATTATATTCATCAAACCATCAATTTTATGCTACAATTGCATGTATGTATTCAAAGACATCATATCAAAAATATGATGAGAAATGGCAAAAAATCAGCCTGTTGTAGATGGGTCAGTTAAGTTTGGGGTTGCATTTTTGGGGGGGATTTCTTATACTATAAATATTACAGTTTAAAATAAACATTTTCTATGCTAATATATTTTAAAATTGCAGAATTGCAGTGAGATCGGGCTAGTGTCACATGATCTTTCAGAAAACATTCTAATATGCTGATTTGCTGCTGACGAATCATTTATTACACAGCCCCTGCATCTGCGGAGTTCAAAATTAATAATAAAACTTTGCATCATACAGTTTTTCTTCAAAAAAAAAAAAATGAATGAACTGAAATTCAATGTATATTTCAGGTTTAAGTAGGCAGATGTCAAAACTTTATAAACAAAAGTTTGTAAATTATATAAGCTTTTCACAAATTTAAAAAAGAAAAAAAAAATTTTGGATTAATTTTTTTTCTGGGTACTTTAAAAAAAATCTATTTCAAATAAATGCTGTTCTTTTGAACCTGCTATTAATCAATGTAAACTTTTGATCAATTTAGTGTGAATAAGTTTTTTTATTTTTTATTATTATTTTAATATGTAAACTTTCACTCTCTTTCTCTCTCTCTCTGTCAGGGTTGGACAAAATTGAGTTCCTACAGAGTCATGAAAATCAGGAGATCTACCAGAAAGCCTTTGACCTCATCGAGCACTACTTTGGAGTAGAGGAAGAGGATGCCAGTCTGGTACCACAGGTGGATGAGAACCAGCAGCAGTTTCTTTTCCCGCAGCAGGAGGCCCCCATGGAGGGCTTCCAGTTATAACCAGCCTTCTGACTCTTCCCGGCCGCCCTTTACCATTACACCCAATGCCGGTACTAAAACATACGTCGGAAACGCTCAACCACTGAAATCTGAGTGAACCAAATTTCGACCCATGACCCAGACTTATTTAGTTGGACACTGAGGTGTCCTTCACATGGGGGAACATATTCACTGCCCCGTCACACACAAGAGAGCTGGATTTTAGTTTCTTTCACTCCCCCCCCATGTGATGCAGCTATATAATCACCCCCCTCAGGTAGAAATCGTGGCGCTGTGTTTTTTTTAAGGGGAGGTATGCTATAGTTCTCCCCTTTCACTGAAAGATGAGAGAATTGGTTTCTCATTTATTTAAAATCAGAAAATTTGGATCTTCAACTTATTTGTTTTGATCCTGGTTTGTGTTTTGTTTTGCGGTTATAGAATTCCTTTTTTTGTTCATTATTCATATCCTGGTAATTAGACAAGCCTGGTTGTGTTTGATATGGCCGTGCTTTATAAACAAAACTCTACCGTAATATCTGCAGATGCGTTTCATGAGGATTTAAGCACTCTTCAAAGCCTTTGTGAAGCGCTTTCATTTCTCTTAGTATTAGTATTCATCATTTCAGACCATGCTGGGTGTGGAGTTTATTTAGAGTCTATTTGACGTGATGGTGGTGGGTGGTGTTGAAATAATCCAGGTATTTTAGTAAAAGAGTATCCTAACATTAAAAAAAAAAAAGTCATTACTGTTTAAAGACAATGACTGGAAAAGTGGGGCCCAGAGAGCCCATTTAGTAAAGATAATGCCCAGTTTTCTTTTCTTTCTTTTTAAAAAAAAAAAAAAAAAAAAAGTCAGAGGTGAAATATCTAGTTGTAGGATGTTCGTGGTGTGCAGTGTTATGAATATCTCTTATTTTGATCAAAAGGCTTTAACTTTGAAATGTGATCTGGTGGAAATACACACATCTGAGGGCCGGATTGATGCACATGATGGAGTCTTAATTCTGCTCTGTTTTTCTCGTCATTAATTGGCGGATAGTAATTCTGGGTGGTTCAAGGTGTTTGTTCAGCGCAGCCCTCAGTATGTGCATGTTGGGGTTTTGCATGGTGTTCAACGATCATTTTGTGTCCCTTGCCAGATCTTCATTCAACAATTAGCTTGCACTCATTAGATGGAGTAGTTCAGGTTTCTGTAGTTTTGCAGGTGCTGTAGGTATGGCAAGGAATACTTATTTAAATAATGAAATATATGGGGGAAAAAAATAAATATATATAGATGATATGTTCTATTTGCACACACCTTGCACACATGCATACAAGACCAGCATACACTTCATAAACATGCACACAAACAGATTGGCATAAAACTGAGGGGAAATTACTTCCATAATCTCCCAAATACTTTATTTTTATTTTTTTTTCCTTCTGCGTATGCAAGTGCGTTCACTTTGATTTGTTCCACCATTTGGCACTTTTTGAGTTGATGCACTAAAAGTTAAACACACCTGGGTTAGATGTTGGACTGCTGTGGATTGAATGAAAAGTTTGAATATTAACCTCTCGCCCCCTACGAAACTTACTGTGGTTTACTTTAAAAACTGTGAGTAAACTCTTCATGTCATTATGGAAGCATTTTTCCTCTACCTCCTTAGTACACTGACTGAAGGGTGCTTCTCTGAGTGAATACTAGGGGGTCATTTGATTTAGGACGGGCCTATATTTATGAAAACATAGCGAGACGTTGACTGACGGATGATGTGTTATATCAGCATCCTGTGTTTGGTTGACTAGTATCTAGAAGCCTTTTCCTTCTATAAATGTCAATCTGATGCGATTCCTGATCAGAACTGATAACCGAAAGGAGGTTTCCATACTAATTCTGGTTCAAGAACCTTTTTGAAATCGAGACTTGAATTTATCTCTTTGAAAATATACCTCTCCACGATCTGATGTTCTTTGACAACAGTATCAACTTTAAATCGGTTCAAATCCTAGTTCTGTGTGATATTAGAAAAGATTTGCTGCATTTACAGGAAGTCCATCTCAGAATGAGGATGCTGCAGTCATACAGATTTCTATACACATCAGAGAAATGGGAAAATAGACTGAAATGATTAGGGGGAAGGGAAGTAAACCATGCTTGTCAAAATATATCTAATGGTCTGCAAGACCACAGGTGTGTTGATCAAAAAACGCAAAGAAATGATCTCTTAATGGAAATGCACTCCTATTCACAAAAGTGCCAATCAGACCAACAAAGACAAGAGGCTGACAGTGTCTTTGATATTTTTTTTTGTGCCAATTTATGTACTTGAATGTGCGCACATGTTGTGCAAATATTGCTGCTCTATTTTCTTATCTTACAAATTAGAGGTTACATTTTCTGCCACAGTTTCAGTAGAGATGTGATGGTCTGCTATGTGTACACCAAATTGGTAAACTCAAAGGTATAAATATAAAAATGCATAATTTGTTGTGCTGGATTAATTAATACTTTTAACCATGGCCAATGCAATGTTGAAATACTGTCTCCATGTGTACTGTTTGCTTAGCTTGTGTTCCTTTTGGATGTTCTGTTGGCATAGAGGAAGTGAGAAAATTGCTAACGATTGAAGGAGAAACTCTGTAAATTCATTTATTGCCCTTGAGTGTTTTCTTTTTTTTTGTGTGCGTGTTTATCTTGTTTATGGGCGTACGAGCTGACCATGTAGACCCAATGTTGTTTCAAGTCTAACTTCCCTGTGTAACTAACCGTCGCACAATTACAGCAAATCCAAATCACTTCAGGCCATAGAAGTTTTGTTCTCATTTAAGGACATTCACTTTAAGAAGCCAAAAGTTCTTTTTTTTTTTAAAAAACAAAACTGGGTGTCATATGATCCGTGTATCTCTGTGAACTACAATTAAACCAGAAATTTAGCGGTTATTGTTCTATTGGCACAGTTTAAAGTTGTAGTCCTTGCATTGCACTTTACTCCTTAAAATAACTTCTGAGAAGTGCAGAAAACAAAAATATTTACAAAAGGCCACAAATATGTAAAATTGGGTCTTTATGGTCTTCCGTCCTAGATCTTGTAGATGTTGACATTTGGAGATTTTTGTCTCTTCCAAACCTGGAGCTGATGCATATGGCTGTGTCTAGTAATGCTGACTCACCTGTGTTTACAATGCTACATGTTTAAGTACTTTTCATACACAATATTAAGACTTGCCCAGGTGGATATTGTATCCTGGTTTGGTCATTTCTTTCCTTTTAAATGTATTTATATTTAAATCTTCTTCTTTCTTTTTTTTTTTCCCTCCTCTGCCTACAATTGCCCATACTGTGACTGACTTGACTTTACCGACGATATGAATGAGTGACGGACACACAAACTGAACATGTCACACAAACATATACATTAACAATTCTGAACAAATGTTTTTTTTTTCTTTCTTTTTTTTTGTCCAGATACAAATAAAAGGATAAAACACCTTTCTGGGTTGTAAATGTACTTCTGTCAATATATAGGAGTGATTAATACAGATGTTTAAGAAGAAAAGAAACATGTTTTATGACATTTGTGAGTTTTCTCAAGTGGCTTTATGTAGACCTGTATTGCTTTAAATGGTCTTCGCTTTTCCCACTTTTTCTCTGGTAAAACACATGCAGTTGTAAAGGCCTGTATGGAGTGCAGATACAACATGGTCAACAGCGATTTAAAAATAAATAAATAAAAAGGGAAATGTGAAGCAGTGCTTATATTTGAAATCCTTTGTAAGTTTATTCATTTCCAAGTTTAAGTTGCAGTTGTTTCAGAGTTGCAAGTCCGTATTAATATAGCACACGAGCATTTATGCTGTTCTCAAATAGTGGATGTAACAGGCTGACTTAGTTCAGATGCTGAAGATGAACAAACACCCAATTTTCTGATCTGTACAGAATGAACTTCAAGGTGTCAAGATGTCATTGTTTGAATGCTACTTTGAAAAGGTTTATTACCATGTTTTAAGCTACTTTCTAACTGACCCCATTGGTTTAATGATTACCATGAATATACAAAAAAAAAACTTTTGGCACCAAGACATATGCAGCACATCCTCTAGAGCAGTGGTTTTCAAACCCGTCCTGCAAGCACCCCTGCCCTGCACATTTTGTATGTCTCCCTTATCACAGACACACCTGATTCAACTCATCAGCTCGTTAGTAGAGACTGCAAGACCTGAATTGGGTGTGTCTGATAAGGGAGACATACAAAATGTGCAGGGCGGGGGTGCTTACAGGACAGGTTTGAAAACCACTGCTCTAGATGATGGGTGTCCATGGCCACTGCCCTGAACCAGCTAATCAAGGTCTTCAGACTGACTAGAAACGTCCAGGCAAGTGTGTTGGAGATGGTTGAAGCTAAATTCTGCAGGACTTTGGCCCTCCAGGAGCAAGATTGGACAACCCTGCTCCAAGTTCGGATGTGGGACCTCTTTGGATCAGATTTGTTGGTCCAGCACATCTCATAGATTCTCAATTGGATTGAGATATGGAGAATTCGGAGGCCAAAGCAACACCTTGAACTCTTCATCATGTTGTGCAGTGTAGCAGGATGCATTATCCTGCTGAAAGAGGCCACACTGCCATGATGGGGTGTTGGTGTTCTGCAATAGTTTTTAGGTAGGTGGTACATGTCAAAATAACATCCACAAGGTTTCTCAGCAGGACATTTCCCAGAGCATAACACTGCCTCTGTCAGCCTGCCTTCTTCCCAGAATTACAAAATTATAACCCCCATATCTAAACTCAAAAACCCATCAATTACACAAGACATGTCACAATTTTTTTTTAATCAAAGATACCACAACAGTTCCTGAATTTAACTTTAATGTGAAGTGCATTACAATATTTTTTTTTTTACTGCACACTTTAAATATTTTATATTAGACAGTATTGTAAAAAAATTTACAATATCATTTTTTTCATATCCATTCCTGTATGCACAATATTTAAAAATACACAAAAAAGCATGACCAGGCTACGGCTGACAAATTGTCACAAAATAAATTAATATTACACAAGAATGAAGTCTTTTCCCACCAAACCACTGCACTGGAACTCTAGACAAATCAAATATACATATCAACATATCTAACACAATTTTATCGCCAGGCTTGGCATCAATGGAACTCATCTGCCATACAGTTCAACTTTTCATTTTCCCCGAGTAGAAATTGAGCTTGTGTTTCAACTCGTCATTTATAAAGTTCTTTCCATTCAGGTCCTCTAGAAGAGCTAGCACCATGTTCTTTGCCCTCTGTTCTCGTTTCTTCACATTCCTCATATCTCGCTCCAGACTCTCCACTCTAGCCAAGGCTTCACTGAGTCTGGCCTTTAGATCAGTAGGATCTGCAGGCAATGCATAGGAATGGTCCTAGAAGAAAGGAAGATGACCATTTTTATGCCATGTTATAATACATCACTCACAACATAGCTTCTTGGTGCATAATTCACAGAAAATACTCACTACATTAGGCAGAGGTTTAGTCTCTTGTAACTGCTGAGAAGTGTTCACTGGTGGCCTCTCTTCAGCTTTCCTTGATGTTCTTGTTTTCCTGGATGCCACTGGCTAAAGTTGAAGAAAAAAATATAAAACTGATCCTAAAAACAAGTTATCAAAATCGTATGATATAATGGTAAACCTACTCTTTGTAGATGAGCTGGGAAATTGAAGACAGATGGTTTAGCTCCTTCTCGAAGCCTGACAATTTGACCTGTTCTGTCCACATCTTGTGGCTTAAAGTGCTCACTGCAGAGCACAGTGCAGTCGCTGGCGGAAAAACCTTTCCTTCTTGTAGCTAATTCCCACTGCCTCCTCAATGCTTTCTCCCTAGGAAACCTTCAAAGTGTGTGAAAAGTTAGATGCACAATATGTCAGTCACTCACCTAAAACAAATTGCTTGTCATTAAAGTCAGTTTATAGAAAAACGCCAATATAGATAAAAAGTTTTGGGCAATTTGGTTTGCAATATAAACCAGGGGTACTCCAAGTTTCAACAGCTTCATTGTATACAATTTCTTCCTAACAAAGGTCCAAACAGTAATAACTTGCACGGTGTCAGTATTTAGTACAGCTATGAAGTTTTTGGAAGAGTAATTAGACATTTCTAAGTTTTCAGTGAAGTGAATGAAGCAAACGCCTTTTTAGCATTTGATGCATACTATACTATTTTGAATAAGAGTAAAAACTTCTGATAACTAATAATGTAAGTAATAAACAATGACAAGTCTGTGTGTACCTTGTTATTGTGTTATCAGCTGAAATAAGGAAAGTTAACTTGTCACAAATTTGTAATTTGACCTGAAACGTGAGTCATATCAGACAAACGCACAAAGCTCCTCTTAGCTTCATTTCATTTCTGTAATGTGTATTAGCTAAAGATTTAGGTACACAGCAAAGTGGCTTGGTGGCGCTGCTCAAAAGCGAAATGGGTCATGCTGATTGGACCACTATAATGAATCCCTATATAAACTATAATATAGCCTGAGACTTTATAAGAACTTCACCTCTAAGATGTCTTATCCAGTCTCAGCTTTCACAGTTAGCGACTGTTATCGTTAGCAATTACTAGTCTGGCTCTGTTACTGTAAAAATCACCTGATACAACTAGAATCAACAGTCTTACTTGTGAAAAGTAATTCCCCGGTATCTGCTTTGGGTTGTGCGGCGGTTTTTACAGCCCCAAGCAGCACACGAATCAGGCATAATTTCTCCAGACCAGTTTTCTGACAAAGAGCTGCCCGGCCCAATATGGCGGCGACACCGACCCACGACGCTGATCGGAAACAAGAAGCTTCGAATCTTTTGTTCTGAATCAGTGGTTCGGAACTTGTGATTTCAGAAAAATTAGGATTCTGGTTTCATGTTTATACTTGTTTTTTTTATTATATTTTATTTATTAATTTTTATTTTTAGCTTTTGACTAGCAGGTTCAACTAGTTTGCGGTGTTTCGAATTGGTTCAAAGCTTCGAAAAGCTTCGGTTTGCCATTACCATCGCCCAATTCGGCGTTATTGAGATATATATATTTTTAGAAATATTAATTCAAAGCTAATAAAAAAACAACGAAAAATAAATAATAAAGCACGGCATTTATACACCGGAAGTTTGAAAATGTTCGACCAATCGTCTGCGATTGTTTCCCTGGCATTTCCTGTGGCAGTTGGAAGCGGCTAGTGGGAAAGGTGAGTGGTGACAAACACCAGAAGTGTTTTTTTGGACCAAAATAAAACACTGGTATTAATTTAAACGGTATTAGCTGACAGTACACCTGTATTTAACGTTAGTGTATTTGTTTTGTGAAACTGTAAAACGGTACAGCGCGTCAAGTCAGTTAGCAGATGTTAAACTGAGCGTTTGGTTAGCCATGACTGCTAAACTAGTCGAGCGAGATGTTACACAGCAACAGCTCTCAGTTACACTTCTATGTTGATCTACAGTTATAAACCGTCAGTTAAAAGTAACACGTGTTCTTTGTCATTTGTTGACTGAAACTTGCACGAAGAATTTTCTAATTGACAATCGATTGAATGTCCTAAGTGTGATAAGTCGGTGTTTAGTGATTAGCGTGGTATGATATTGTATGTATAGTGAGTTAACCAGTCATCTTCGTTTGTTTTGTCAGTCTCACACAGCAGATTCTTTGTAAATTTGCAACTGAACTGAAACCGAAACTGTTCAAGCTATTAGATGCAATATGAAGGCTTGTAACCTTAGTCGTTTACCTGTGTGTTGGTGTGTCTTTTAGTATTCGTTTATAGATCAGCAATGCAGAGGAGTGAGATGGAGGATCCAGTAGCTGATACCAGTGCAGATGATACAGAGGAGAGCACCGCTGCATCTGAGATGACCAACAGCCCTAAAGAAGCCGTAACACAGCCGGATGGCACACCAACCAGTTCTCAGGCAGAGGAAGGCTGTAAGTGTATCCCAGTGTGTCCAGTTATTCATTGCTGTATTTCTACTCACTCGTCTTCCATGTTTCTTGTGTTCAGTGGCAGAGGCTGGAGCGAATTCTGCCTCCCGTGACATGGCTGAGGAACTGAGCAGACAGCTGGAAGACATCCTCAACACCTATTGTCATGAGGATGGTGGTGTTGGCGGTGAGGATGCGGCGGTGACCAGTGGCCAGCCTGATGGTGTGGAAGTGAACGGGCTGTCTGAGAAGGAGGACGGCAAGCAGGAGGAGACCAAACTAAATGGCAATGGATGCACTGAGAAGGACCAGAAAAAGCTGCAGGACAAGAAGAAAGTGAAGGGACTTGGTGAGTCAATGTGTTTGAACATGCAACACCACCTACCTTTGCCTCACTCTTAATGCTCTTTACATCTGGCACAGTTAAACAGTAATGAAAGATTTCTATTTTAACTTTCTTTTCATCAAAGAATCCTGATTTTTTTTTTCCACAAAAATATTGAACATGGACAATAAGAAATGTTTCTTGAGCAGCAAATCGTCATATTAGAATGATTTCTGAAGGATCACGTGACACTGAAGACTGGAGTAATGATGCTGAAAATTTAGCTTTACACCACAGGAATAAATTACATTTCACAATATATTGAAATAGACAACAGCAATTTTAAATTGTAGTGATATTTTAGAATTTAGCAGTTTTTACTGTATTTTTAGACCAAATAAATTTGGTCACTTTGTTGCTCTGCAAAATTTTGTGTATGAAACCCAGTCATTCCTATAGGAATCCAGGCGATTGGGAGTTTCATGTAAGGGTGAAACACGTCCCCGTGCAAGGTTGCTAATTTTTAAGTTGGCCGTATGAATTCTCTGCGTTGAGCAAAAAAACCTTTACAGTGACTTCTGTATGAGTGGTGCTTCTTGCATCTCTATTGAGATGACGCTATTGAGAGGAGACTATTTTTGCTCAAATTTTGCTGCAACTTCTAAGTTCACTAATACGACCACATTTAAAGAGATCATAAACAACTTATTTCTTACTGACACCAACTTTTGAATGGTAGTGTATATAACACACAATAAAATGTTACTAAAAGAATATCTTAAGTTTCACAGTGGTTCGTGTTTGGTACAATATGTCCAGTTTTATTACAGTAATATGGCATCACTTAGAAAAGGACAGTTCATATCAAGCCCTTTTCACTGTGATTCTGTGCAATTCAAAGTGAACCCACACACTTGATCTGAATACAGTTGGGCATTCAGAATACGTTCTTCTACCTCCATTCACAATGGAGTATTGTGATAATGCCAAATACGTCAAATCATCCAATTACGTGTTTTTTTTTTTTTTTTTTTTTAAGAGCTTTGCTGAAAATATTGATTACCTGATTTCAATAATAATTTTAACAAAAATTCCAAGATCAGTTCTAGTATTTGCTGTTTTCAGTTGATGTGTGAATAAAGCTTCACCAAACATTATTTGAAGATTGTCTCCCAAAACAAACAAGTGACCGTTCATGTGTTTATATTTCAGTGATGAAGTTCAATGGTGAATTGGAGCAGAAACATAATTATATGATCAGAAAATTTCAATTAGCAATTTAAATGTAAACTGTCATTTTTTTTTTTGAGTGTTGATTATAATATCTAAAAACAATAGAAATTGAATTGGGCTTTCTTGGCAATTTAACCATTAATATTATAGTCGTGTACTATGTAATTTTGATTTGCCTGAAATATTCCTGATCATGGTCTAAATCAAATTTAATCGAGGGCTTATGATTTTGGAAACAAATCAAAATCGTGAAATCTGTGTCAATCGCCAGCCCTATTCTTAACCTGAAATCTGTTTTCTGCTTGTGTATTTTAGGCAAGGAGATCACCCTTCTTATGCAGACCCTCAACACATTGAGCACTCCAGAAGAGAAGCTGGGTGGTCTCTGTAAGAAGTATGCTGAGCTGGTAAGACATATCAAAAATGTCAACATCTCAGGTTATGTGTTGCATAAATAGAAAATATCACCACCACCACTATAATTTCCTGGGATACGCTGAAATTTTGGCCTGTAATCTAAATCGGCTGATGAAAGCAAGTCCATTATTCACAAAGAGCTTCGTTACTTGTGATAAGAAACAAAGTTTCAGCTCTCAAATTCGCTCTAAAAAAAAAAAACTCCATTTTATCACAATTCAAACAATACATGCCATTTTGATGCCCTTTAATAGTATTTTTTTGTGATTAAAATAATATAGTAATATAACAAATTATAATAATGCACCTGTCCTGCTTTGTTTCTTTTAGTTAGAGGAGCACCGTAATGCTCAGAAACAGATGCGGGTTCTGCAGAAGAAGCAGACGCAGCTGATCCAGGAGAAGGACCACTTAAGAAACGAGCACAGCAAAGCCATCCTGGCACGCAGCAAGCTGGAGAGTCTCTGTCGAGAACTGCAGAGACACAACCGCACACTTAAGGTACACTAACTTGATATGAATGCAAATAACATGATATCCGTTATTAGCGCTCAGAGGGTTTTGTGTAATTCATCATGTGTGTGGTGCCTGCCTCATGCAGAATTTAAATTCAGAGGTAATCAGAGCAGAGATATGCCTCGGCAGTTTCCCCTCCCTGCTGCTCAAAGTATTGTTTCATCTGCTCCAACTCCTCTTTTCACATAACCAGAGGCTTGTTGCCTTATATTTTCCATAATGAGATAAATGGATTGATGTTTGTTGTTCTTGGCAGGAGGATGGTGTGCAACGTGCCCGATTGGAGGAGGAGAAAAGGAAGGAGGTGACTTCACATTTCCAGGTGACTCTGAACGACATCCAAGTTCAGATGGAGCAGCACAACGAGCGTAATGCAAACCTAAGGCAGGAGAACATGGAGCTGGCTGACAAACTGAAGAAGCTTATTGAGCAGTATGAGCTCAGAGAGGAGGTGAGAGATATGAAAATAAAGGATGAAGAGAGAAGGGCACTTCTAGAAGGGAAAATAAATTTGTAATTTTAACGGAAGTTGTCTAAATCAATACCAGCTGTGCTACTATTTGTTAAGCTTTAAATGAAAAACAATAGACAATTTACAGTGCTGTTCAAAATGAAGATAAAGTATTTGGACACTTTTCAAATGTTGATTGATGTTCATATTAATGTGACTGGTCAACATTAATGTGTGTACACCAACTAAAACAAGCATAATTTGTAACAATTTGTTTGCAGATGACACTTGGTTTTATATTTTATATAATGCAATGACATTTAAGTTTGACTGAACTTTAAATGTTGTGTTGTTTTGGAGCCACTGTACCTAAGAGTTGTTTTCTCTCTCTCAGCATATTGACAAGGTGTTCAAGCAGAAAGATCTGCAGCAACAGCTGGTAGATGCGAAGCTTCATCAGGCACAGGCACTGCTCAAGAACTCCGAGGATAGGCATCAGAAGGAGAAAGACTTTGTGAGTTTCTGCATCCTTAAAACTGTACTGCAAACATGCAGTCAGCTGAGGTTACAGAAGAAAACATTTACTAATTGAGGGGATGAATGTACCAAAACTTTACTGTGAGACTTGCACTATATATATCCACCGGTGTGGCGCCTCCAGTCAATAATTAAGATTTATATGGCAATCCATTTCTTTCTTTTTCAGCTCCTGAAAGAAGCAGCTGAGTCCCAGAGGATGTATGAGCTTATGAAACAGCAGGAAGTCCATCTGAAACAGCAGGTGAGAAACATAGGATAGATCATGCACCTACAGGACAGCTCCAATTATTTTTTGTTGTTGTTGTTTTATCAAATAAATTAATACTTTTTTATTCAGCAAGATGCATTCAAAAGTAACAGTAAAAACATTTGTTACAAAACAATTTAAATAAATTCTATCAAAGAATCTTGAAAAACATTTATTGTGGTTTCCATGAAAATATTAAGCAGCACATGTTTTCTACATTTATAATAAGAAATGCTTCTTAAGCACCAAATCAGCATATTAGAATGATTTCTAAAGGATAATGTAACACTGAAGACTGGAGTAATGATGCTGAAAATTCAGCTTTGCATCACAGGCAGAAATTACATTTTAAAATATATTACAATAAAAACAGTTCTTTTAAATTGTAACAGTTATCACAATATTACTATTTTACTGTGTCTTTGTGAGCAAAATAGACTACTTTCAAAAACATTAAAGGGATAGTGTTCCCAAAAATGAAAATTCTGTCATTAATTACTCACCCTCATGTCGTTCCAAACCCGTAACACCTTTGTTCATCTTCAGAACACAAATTAAGATATTTTTGATCAAATCTGAGAGCTTTCTGACCATTCATAACATAATTAAGATATTTTAATCCTATACAATGGAACTACCACGTTCAAGGCCCAGAAAAGTAGTAAGGACATTGTTAAAATACTCCATGTGACATCAGTGGTTCAAACGTAATTTTATGAAACTACGAGAATATTTTTTTGTGTTTAAAGATAACAAAAATAACAACTTTATACAACAGTTCTTCTCTTCTGGCTCCTGCATCAGCAGCACCACACGCATGTGCTGTGGGGCCGAATTCTGACACGGAACAGAAAAAATTGTTGAACGTTTTTGTTTGTTTTCTAAAAAAAAAAAAAAAGTATTTTGGTAGCTTCATAAAATTTATTGTTAAACACCACATTTAGGATTATTTTAATGATGTCCTTACTACCTTTCTGAGCCCTAAACATGGTAGTTCCGTAACTACATGAGGGTGAGTAATTAATGACAGAATTTTCATTTTTGGGTGATCCATCCCTTTAAGAAATCTTGCCAACCCCCAAAAAAGTAGTGTATATATCACTATGCATTCCATGGATTTACATTGAATCCAGGATCTACCCAAAACTCTCTTGCATTGTGATGGTGGTTTTTACTCAGTCAAGCGGCATTTAGAAACGTGTTACTGTTTCATGTGTTCAACTGAAGTAAATCTGAGGCTGAAATGTTTTTATGTTGTCTTTTACAGCTCTCATTGTACACAGAGAAGTTTGAAGAGTTTCAAAACACACTTTCCAAAAGCAACGAGGTGTTCACAACATTCAAACAAGAGATGGAAAAGGTAAATGACTGTTGAATAATTATGCTGTGGACTTCACGTCCCTGCAAAGAAACTATTAGTCTGTGTTCATGCATAGAATGTAGGTCATCTTCGGCGTTGCTACATATTTCCCAACATAAAACATAAATCTTTAAAGCCTTTATGTGAAGGTGATTTAATCTGAATTTGTATTGTCCCACAGATGACAAAGAAGATTAAGAAGCTGGAGAAGGAAACCACCATGTACAGATCACGATGGGAAAGTAGTAACAAAGCCCTGCTGGAAATGGCAGAGGAGGTGATTGTTGTCTTCGCAAGTTCATACTTGACAGTTAAAGCTCTCAGTTAAAAGTTTTCTCTCTGTGTCCACTGTAGAAAACGTTACGAGACAAGGATTTTGAAAGCCTGCAGGTGAAGGTGCAGCGGCTGGAAAAGCTCTGTCGTGCATTACAGATAGAACGCAACGAGCTGAGTAAGAAGGTTCAGGGAGTCTCCACAGGCGTTGAGAGTAAGCCAGAAACAGAGGCGGGGTCACCATCAGAAGCCACAGACTCGGAGGAGGGCAGCCCTGTCCATCAGAACAGCGCAGAGACTCCACAAACCGCTTGTAGCCCGGCATGCCACTGCGCTCCAGATCTAGAGGCCGAGACTCACAGAGAGGTTTGCTCAGCCCAGGATTGAGTCTTGCTGCTGCTGCTTGGCGGCCAGGACACACACAATCCTTCCCGCCTCTACCAGACCCCCGACCCTCCATTGGCAGTCAGCGGCTGTTGTTTTCCACAACGGAACCGCTGACTTGGCTGCTCCTGGGGGGTTTCATTGTGTCAGGGAAGATTGTGCCTTCAACATGATTCCTATGCTGCGTTTATAATCTTTGGTTTTTATGTGGCTTGCTTTATCCCACCCTATTCCCGAGAAAATTTAGAGGGGCATGGATGTTGCTGCTGTGTCGGAATGCTCAGTGTTTGTCCACTAAATGCTTGTCTCCTTTCTGTTTGGCTGATAAAACGTATAGAATCTTAACAGGCAGATTGCAGAAATCGGTGAAAAGTTCTTTCCCGTGAAACAGCAGTTGTAATGCGATGCTATTTCTTTGGGTGTTTTTATTTAATTTCTCGCCTTAAATTGTTGTATCAGGTAAAATCTGCTTGTACACTTTCCAGCCACCCTCTTTCTTCGGTTTAACTCCCATAAATCATAATTTGCACCAAACAAAGAATGTACGATTTGTTATTCATCTTCACTACTCGGAGTTTAGAATTGTAAATGTAGAGTTAAGACTAACATTGTTTTCTGAGTTTAAGGTTCGTGTAATCTGAACCCAGATTTTCTTTTATGCTTTTGCACAACACTTGAATTTGTCACATGTATCTTTTAACTCAAGTTTACACCATCTTTAAACACCACTAGCTTCTTTAATTTAATATATCCAGCATTGTAGATGCATTCCTTTAACATTCCTCAAACTTCTAATTAGGAATGTGCACCTAAATGATGTGATGACCAATGAGGAGTTCTCATTCAGTGTGTGATTTCAGATGCTGATCACATGACTGTTTGTGTTTGTGGCTTACTAAATGTGTTTAACATATTCAAATTGTAAACAAAAAGCCCAGTTACATCAGATTAAATGGGAAGATTCAAGGACACTATGCAGTTCTAGCTCTGTTCATGTCATCTCGGTGTCAAGCTGAGAAATGAATGTACGTTCCACACAAAGTGATTTAGTTTTGTGATGTCAGTAAATTTCAGCACTCTTGAATTTTTTTGTTCCCTCCAATACTTTGAGAACTTGTCGTTTTTGTGCCCCTTCAGTACTCTTGGTGAGTGAAGTACAAAAGTATTGGTAAAGTGTTGAGCTTAATGTGCGTCAAGTCATCGGTTGGCCATGTAGACCCCTCCATATTTAATTCCAGTCAGTCAAGGTTTAGATTTGGTTTCAAAACGTTTGTGAACTGGTATGTGTGTGAAATGAATTAGATTTTATTTGTTGGTCACTCAAATTTGACATTCCCATTATATAAGGAGGTACCAAAGATATTTTTTTGATTAGTCCCCCCCACACACCCTGTATACATTTATTTGCTAATTAAAATACTAAAAAAAATTAAAGTGTGATTTCTGTATTCATTGTTTGATAAACTGATATATTAGACATGATAATAACGTAAACTAATAACTTTACCTGAGAAACACAATTTTTAACTTGTTTCCAAATATTACGAATTGAGTGAAAATAAGCGTTTGTATTGTGTAAATTAAGTATTAAATTAGTAAGTATATATGAGTGTTATTTATTTGTATTAGTAAAACTCAAGACTGCGTAAGTGTGAATTTGTTTGTACTCTTGATTTAACAGCGTCCAAGACACAAAACAATGAACGCTTCATTAATTGGCCATTCTAATAAAACTGGCATGCTGGTTATGAGAAAAACTAAAGATATTTAATGTATCATATTCTTTTGTTGTTATTAAAGACCGGACCGTTAGAATTGTTTGTTGTTCAGCGGGGACCTCTTTTTGTCTGTACAGGAAGTGAAGTCCGTCTCTTCCGTTTGTAACCGGGCGCAGTTGAGCACGCGTACCGCGGGTTTACATATCATTTCGGTTATATTCTGTCGATACAAAACCGGAGATAATGGTAAGCCTGGATCTATGCATGTTAAATGAATCGCGGACACGCCGGAAGTCCGCTTAGCTAACAGATGCTAGGTATTAGATTTGGCCAAATATGAGATCCTTTATATGATTGAGACCTCATTTAAAGACATTAATGCATACAGTCTTGTGTAATTACAGTGACTGACATAATCGCTTATTAAATGAACATTAACTCACTCATGCTTTATATTTCGCATAGAAACCCATTCTTCTCCAGGGCCACGAGAGGTCCATCACTCAGATCAAATACAACAGAGAAGGAGATATCTTGTTCTCAGTAGCCAAGGATCCAGTAAGTGATTAACTACAATGGGAAACATCACAATCTTGTTTTTCGGGGATTATTATGTTTTACATGTATGTTGTCATTGTAGATTGCGAATGCGTGGTACTCTGTGAATGGAGAGAGGCTTGGCACTTACAATGGACACACAGGGGCCGTCTGGTGTGTGGATGTTGACTGTATCCTTTCTAAAAGATCTGCTCTACTGTTGGAGCAATGCTAGATCAGGCTCATTCACTTCTGATTTTACTAAAATCATTTGGATATAGATGAATATTTCACCTGCACGGTTCTTTCCTACGAGTCAGTTTTTCTTGACATGTTTCTAAGGGGACACTAAGAACGTATTGACGGGATCTGCTGATAACAGCTGCAGGCTCTGGGACTGTGAGACAGGTTTAGTACAATATCAGTTACACTAATACCTCTCTGTTTTCTTTTTCTTGACACGTGACAAAAAATCTAATAAAAGGACAAATGTATTTTAATATTTCAAAAATAAAATTGCAATTAACTTATTTAAACAACTATTTAAATTGTGTCAAGAATTTGAGCCTTGTTCTTCCATAGCATTCTTTTTTATGAATACACAATAATGTTAAATAGTCTTATTTTTTTAAATGATATCCTAAATTTAAATAGTTATTTTAGATATTAATATTTTAAAATAAAACTTAAATAGCATTCCATTCTTCTTCCACTTCTTATTTGAAAACAATTTAAAATTATTTAAAATGCTTAATCTTATATATATAATTTCCAGTTGAAGATTTTTGTTTGAAATGTTTTTTTTTAAATAAAATATAAATAATCATTAAATAATAATAATAATAATCATTAAACTAAATGATTGATTTTCTCAATTTCAGCCTTTTAGGCCATCTTTAGATGGTCACAGCATCTACATATTGTTTTTATTATAATAACAATAAATAATAATTTAGTTTTTAATTTTCTCAATAATTCAAGCCTTTTACATTTTTTTTATACAATCTCCCGACATTCAAACCACATGCATATTTTTTTTCTGCTTTCAAATAATAATCTTAAATTTAAATCACAGAGGCTTGTTGTTGTTGTTATTAATAATAATTATAAACTGTAGTCTCATATTATTTTTCCCAATAATTTCAGCCTTTTAATATTTTTTTTTTACATTCTTCAGTCATACCACCTGCATATTATTTTTAAAATATTAATATAGTTCTGCATTTCCTCAATTTCACCATTTTTACAATTGTTTTAAAAATATTAATATAATTTATACAATATATTAATTATACAATCTCCAAAAAAACATGCACATTAAAATTCAAACCCTGTTAAATAAATTAAGAAATAGAAATGTTCATCAAAAAAGAGGGTTTTTAGTATGAAGTTTAGCATCATGTCTTTATTGTATTTGTACATTGTTGTAAGTTGAGCTTTCTTTCACAAACCACTTAGCCCAAAAACATGAATATAAATGAATAAAAACTGATTTAACATCAGTTTCAATGCTTTGTCAACGAGCAGAACACACAGCTTTAGTCTTGTTGAATGAGCTTTGTGTGTTGACTTCCTCAGGAAAGCAGCTGGCGCTGCTGGAGACGAGCTCGGCGGTGAGGACGTGCGGCTTTGACTTCAGTGGGAACATCATAATGTTTTCCACAGACAAGCAGATGGGCTACCAATGCTTTCTCAACTATTTCGACCTGCGAGACCCCCAACAAATCGGTTGGTACCACTGGTGATTAAAGCAATACTGGTGATGCTTTCTATCAAAATATATAATATTTAGTTTCTCTCCTACAGAGGACAATCAGCCATATATGTCTGTTCCCTGCAATGAGTCAAAGATCACCAGTGCTGTGTGGGGTCCGCTGGGAGAGTTTGTGATTGCCGGCCATGAAAATGGAGAAATTAACCAGTTCAGTGCTAAGGTTTGTGCCTTTTCTTTCTCTTACACTACCATTCAGAAATTTGGGGTTAGTAAGATTTTTTTTTTTTTTAAATAAATGCTTTTATTCAGCAAGGATGCATTAAATTGACCAAAAGTGACTGTACATTGTTCATTTTTACTTCAAATATATACTGTTCTTTTGAACTTTCTATTCATCAAAGAATCTTTTATCACGTTTTCACAAAACTATTATGCAGAACAACTGTTTTTAACATGATGATAATAAGAAATGTTTCTCTCAGCGTATTAGAATGATTTCTGAAGGATCATGTGACACCGAAGACTGAAGTAACGACGGTTGCATCACAGGAATAAATTACTTTTGAAAATATATTTAAAAAGAAAACGGCTATTTAAAATGGTAATATTTTAGAGTATTACTGTATTTTTGACCAAAAAATTGCAGCCTTGGTGGGCAAAAGAGGCTTCAAAAACATTAGGACCTGGTTTCATAGACAAGGCTTAGCCTAAACCAGGATTGGGATATAGTTTAATTAGGACATTTAAGTAATTTTTATAAACATGCTGTTGAAAAAAGCATTACTGGTGTGCATCTTAAGACAAAACAAAAGCGCTGACATGTTTTAAGATCAATCAGTGCAAGTTTCTTTCAGTTGAAACAGCTCAGATTTACATTTTAGTCTAGGACTAGGCTTAAGCCTGGTCTGTGAAAGCGGGGGTCGAAATCTTACCGATTTAAGAGATGTTAGTTATCTAATGTGTGATTCTTCAGACAGGGGAGATTCTGAAGAAGGCGAAGGAACACACCAAACAGATCAACGACATCCAGACGTCTGTGGATCTTACGACGGTCATCACTGCCTCCAAAGACTGTACTGCCAAGGTTTGTGTTGAAAACTAAATGATACTGTCAGGAATGATGCTGGGTTAGTCGTACTCACATACGGCTTCCTTCATTGTGCAGTTGTTTGACTCCACAAACCTTGATCACATCAAAACCTTCAAGACAGAACGACCTGTTAACTCCGCTGCCATCTCGCCCATCATGGACCATGTAAGTTTCTGAAATCTACTGTAGTTTGTCCCATGCTACAGTTAATTGAACTGCAAGCAAATCCTTTTCTACATTGTCAATAGCAGAGATGTTCTGTGTTGCTCAGGTGGTGATGGGAGGTGGTCAGGAGGCCATGGAAGTCACAACCACTTCTACTAGGATCGGCAAATTCGAGGCCAGGTTAGTGCTGTCATGGCTGTGATTCTGTGGAAAATAATTAGGAACTTTTAAATGTGATCATGAAAATGCATTGATTTAAAATAAAAAAAACTTGTAGGTTTTTCCATGCGGCTTATGAAGAGGAGTTTGGTCGTGTGAAGGGACACTTCGGCCCCATCAACTGTGTGGCCTTCCACCCGGATGGGAAAAGGTTAGTTCCTGCATTTGTTCTCTTATAACATTTACTTTGATTTATCAGTCATTAGTTTACTATATTTATCCTTCATGATTTCACCCTTGCACCCACAGTTACAGCAGTGGAGGAGAGGATGGTTATGTCAGAATTCATTACTTTGATTCCCCGTATTTTGATTTTGAGCTTGAGGCGTAATAACCAGTGAACGTCAGCGTTCCCAACATCCAGGACAGATCGCCATTTGATCACAGCAGTAACACCTGATCGAAATCACGAGGCTGAAAATGGAGATTGCGTTTTATACGGTCACCTGCATACAAATATTGCATTTAAAGCATTTCGTGCGATGTGTATTTAATACATTGAACATTCTAATTAAACTGGGTTTGAGATATAAAGTGGCCTGTTTGGTTACTGCTTGTCTTTTTACATGTTGGTTCCATCAGAAATACTGAAATGGATATGTTTGGTTTAACTAATGTAGTTCATCCAAAAATGGAAATGATCTCATTAACTCACCTGCATGTGTTTCAGAGGAAGTTTAGTAACCAACCAAAAGTTCAAAGCACTTTTGTTCCATAAAAGGAAAAGTCATATATACATCGTCATATATACAGTATACATACACACCCACCTGATATATATAGCTATATAACATGTACATTATATAGTTTACACGCTGTCCGCCTGTAGCACTGTCTTGGGTATCTTACATTACAGATATTTTTAATTGCAGTTTATTGTTCTGGTCACATCTGCCGTCTTCATGTCTCTGCAGCAGGACTATGGGATGTTCATGCAAGTGATCAGGAACCCTTGGGCATCTTCTGGTGTGGTTTTTTTTTTAATCAGTAGAAAGATATCTTAAAATATTAAGTTATTATAACAGCCTGCCGTCTGTAAACCGTAAGTCTTTTAAGAACGGTTTCACAGGTGTATGTGTAAGAATAGTTTACGGTTCATTGAACAAGTATGAAAAACATAGTTTAAACCCTTTCTGATAAAGATCTAACGCAAGACTATATTTAAAATTTTGTCTCCTGAAAATGGGACTTCCTGAGCGACGTCCATATATGTAGTCATTTTAAAATGACATCCAAGCAAAATAAAAATAAATATTTACCTGCATGTCATGTGACCATTTACCAACAGAGAACCGTGAACATACAAATGTGATGCTTATTAGAATATTTTAAAATCTAAGATCCTTCAAGTAAACATGTTAAGTGAAATATGTTCAGATGATAAAAAAGTTAATGTATATTTGTGCATTTTAATGTGGAAGACAAGAGCCTTCCATAGTAGTAATACGTTTAATAATCTACTGTGTGATAATTACAATAAAAATTAATGTGCTCATCATTAGTTAAAGCAATGTTCAAATACTTAAACCTGAAGTGGCATTTGTAAATCTAGTGGTCAAATGCTGTGTAACCACCTGACTAATGACTGGGCTTTGTTTGAAATGTTTACTAAACTGGAAGACTTTTTGGTAACACTTTAGAATAAGGTTGCATTTATTAACATTAGTTAACATGAACAATACTTCTACTGCATTTATTAATCTTAATTTCAGCATTTACTGATGCATTATTAAATTCACAAGTTGTGTTTGTTAACATTAATGTAGTTCTGAACTAACATGAGTAAACAATGAACAACTATTTTCATTAACTTTAATAGTGTAATAAATGCATTGTTCATTGTTTGTTCATGTTAGTTAATAAATGGAACCTTATTCTGTTACTGACTTTTTGAATGTCTATCTTAAGCAGTATGTCGTTTTAGAAAGAAAAAAAAAAAAAAGAATTGATAAATTATGAATAATTTATTACAATTGTGTGAATATGCAATCAGTAAAAAAGTAACTGTAGTCTGATTAAAAGTACATGTAATCAGTTACTACCCAGCTCTGCAGAGGTATTTAAATACAATTAATTACTATTATCAGTATTTATCACACGTTAATTTAGCATAGTAGAAATGAACATGAAATGCTGTCATACCTACTGCACTAACCAGCGTGAATCAACTGAACCTTAGTGTAAAGTGTTACCAGTGTTTGATTGAATGGTTTCATTTGCAAATATACCACCTAATTTGAGCAATGATAATCATGTATACTTACTATAAAGCTGTCACTAGACAAGTTGTGAACACAAATCGTGTTTGTGTAAGATTAATTAAAAACCACAATATATCTGAATTTCTTTTATTTACCAAAGTCATTGTTATAATAAGGACATTTCACAACCACTGAACTCTGGAACTCCAAACGGCTATATCCGGTCAGCCGGGTGACTGACATGCTAGCGTAACCACAACAGAAAAGAATCTGGAATCTAACAGCAATACAGCAAGCCTTTGCCATGCCCCACCAGACAGGGAAAAGTTCAATACAGAGCCATCAAGGCAGACATCTTAATAATAAAAAACATTTAACGCTTAAAAACAGAGGTAAAGGATATCGTTTGCAAACAGCATCCGCAGAGAAAACTAAATAAGAGCGGCCAATAAGTGTGTCAATCCATGATTTAAAAAAAAAAAAAAAAAAAAAAAAAAAGGATGTGCGCTATCCTGGTCCTGTTTGAGGTGCTATCGTCGGTAAACAGTAACAAAAGGATTACCGGTGGGGGGCAAAAAAAAAACATGGTTTCAGAAGCACAAGAAAATAAAGAAAGAGAAACATCGGTCATGTCACACTTGTAAATGTAAAAACTTTTATACCGCTTCATTAGATTACAAATAGTAAAATGAGTCTTACAAAATAATTTACAGTCCTTAGCTCAGGACTAGAGCTAACACCTAGGATGTGTATGTGGGTTTGACGTTTGAGAGGATGAGGGTGTATGACAAGTTCATGCATCCATGAGGACCACGTCCTTTTCTCAGACTGTTTTTAATTCCTCTTTTGGCCTGTAAATAATAAAAAAAAAGTTTTAGAAACATTACAGCAAAATCAAGCTAAATTTAATCAAAAAGAGAGAGAAAAAAAAAAAAAAAAAAAAATTACAATAGAAAAACTTTTGCATTTAAAAAAATCATTTATGTCAAAGCTGAATTTTCAGCATCATTACTCCAGTCTTCAGTGGCACATGATCCTTCAGAAATCATTCTAATATACTGATTTGCTGCTCAAGAAACAAGCAGTTGTGTTACTTAATTTTACAGAAACCATGAAACACTTTTCATAATTATTTGAGTAGAAAGTTCAAAAGAACAGCATTGATTTGAAATAGAAATATCTTGTAACAATGTTTTGTCACTTTTGACCAATTAAAAAACTAAAGTTTCTATAAAAAAAAAAAAAGGTGAAATGGTACTGTTATATACGTTCAAAATCAACTAAAAGTTTAGAAAACCGCTGTCAGGCTGAAGAAACCCTTTTAAAAATAAATTAAGCCTATTGAGTGGATTTTTAAAAATGAATAAAGAAACCCCTGCAATTTAGAGTGAGCAAACATTTCATAATCCATGATGTGAGAGATAACTTACCCCTTTGTGTCCATTTTTTCTTCTGAAGCTTTCTCTTCTTCTTTGACATCTGGTATCAAACGAGAGGGACAGTGTGTCAATCTGACACCTCTTAACTAGAATACAATGCTTTTATACAGTATGTGAACAGCCCAACCTCACACAAGTATAACTGCTGTTCTTACTAATGTGAATGAGCCTGAAATGAAAGAAACCGGCTGTACCTGTTGGCTCACCTTTCTTCTCTTCTCCATCCTTCTCTTCTTCAGTCTTCACTCGTTTAGGCTTCTTGTAATTGGCTGCATTTCTCCGGCCGCCCTGTCCTTCGTCCTCAGAGTCTGAGAACTCTTCGTCGCAAGCTATCCGCTTGTCGTGGGCACGGACTAAAGATGAGAAAAACAAGCACTCATGCTCTGCAGAACTCAGACCACAGACTTATATTTGTCAGCATCAGTACGCATTAAAAGGTCCACAATGACAAGTCAAGAAGTTTCCATGTTCAGGAGCATGCGGACAACAAATGAGTAAAGGTGGTACTCACTCGAGATGCGTTTGTCAGGCTCTTCCTCCTCATCTCCGCTGTCCTCCTGAACAGCATCCTCTGGGATCGCCTGCATCTGAACCCCTGGAGCGTGAGGCAACATCCGCAGATTCTCAAACAGACGCTGTCTGTAAAGAAAAATAAGAGACAGATACAAAACAGTTAGAGGGAGATAAGTACACCTCATGGATGTACAATAATTACCTTTTTACATGTAAAAATTAGCATTTCAGAGTAAAATAATTTGTTTATTTTTTGTACACGCACAAAACATCCCACAGAATCCAAAATTTACAAACCCAGTCCAAACAACATGTCTAAATGGTCTTAAGTATGGCGGCAGATCCGTTTTCAATCATTCAAACTTACTTTATGAATGGAGCATGTATGGCCCTTCATCACACTTACTTGATCTTTTCCAGATAGTCATTTGTATTTTGATTGGTCATGTTGGAGGGACTGATGTGAAGCTTGAAATCAGGTCCAAAATACTCAAAGTAGTCATTGTATGGGAGCTCTGTTAAAACGAAAGAGCAAGTTAAATGGTGTTCACTGCAGAGAGAACAAAACATGTGAAAGTCTAACACAATCAGAGTGTCTCACCGTTGGGAATGGTGCTGTCCAGCGCTACAGCCGTCTCATAGGTCCAGCAGCGGGCCACGTTTCTGATGGTGTAGCCTCCACCTCCCAGCATGAGCAGGGGCAGGTTAAAGCTCTTCATGTACTCCACACACTTTGCATGACCTGAGGAACCCACAAGGGTTTGGTTAGACACCAATACCAGTCACTTTAGAGATGCATGTGTGGATTGATTACGTTTGATACCTTTGATGGTGAGGTTAAAGCAGCCCAATCTATCTCCAGACAGAGAGTCGGCACCACACTGGAGCACCACAGCACTGGGCTGGTACATCTCCATCACTTTGGCCATGATCTGCAGGGCATTCAGAAACGGGAGATTTTCAAATTTCACTGCTAATTAAGACAAGCATTTTTTTTACACCTGAGAAGGTTTACAGACTTACAGGTTTGAATATGGCTTCGTAGGACTCATCATCTATACCATCTCGGAGTGGGTAATTCACTGCATAGTATTTTCCCTTCCCTGCACCAATATCCTGATAATAAGAGGGGGGGGGGTTAATATTTAGCTTGGCACTCCTTTTTAACCAGGAAGTATTTATTTAACTCGAAAGTACTTACTCTGAGGTCTCCAGTGCCTGGGAAATACTCTCCATACTTGTGGAAGGACACAGTCATGACACGGTCTGTTGTGTAGAAGGCTTCCTCAACTCCATCGCCGTGATGAATGTCAATGTCGATGTAAAGCACTCTTTGATGGTACCTAGAACGATTTATAAGGCCTTTGGTTGAAATGGCAGTCTTTATTTTTTTTAAGTAATCACAAATGTTTCTTTAAGAGCTCACTGAAAAACGTCATGAAATATAGACATTACCAGTCAAAAGTCTGAATAATTACAACTTATAAATGTTTTTAATGAAACTTTCTATTAAAGTTGAAAACTGCTTTTACTGCTTGATCTAACCATGATACACTACCATAAAATTTGAGTAAGAAAGATTTATGACAGTAAAGATGAATAAAGTTACAAAACATTTTTCAAACATGCTATACTGAACTTTCTAATCAAAGAAATCTGGGGGAGAAGTCAGTTTTCACAAAATATTAAGCAGCAAAAACTATTTTCAACGTCGAACAATATGTGAGACACTTAAGACTGGAGCAATGATGCTGAAAATTCAGCTTTGCATCACAGGAATAAAATCACATTTTAACAGATATTCCTGATTTACTGTATTTTTGCTCAAATAAAGGCAGCAGGGGTGAACATAAGACTTTTTTTTTTGTTTTAACATTAAAACCTTTTAATTATCCCAAACTTTTGACCGATAGTGTGTGTGTGCATAAATAAAAATGAGGTAACAAGTTATCTGTAGTAGTTTCTTTTAAAGGGCATACTTGAGCAGCTCCAGAATGGCGAGTACGATGTCATTGACATAGCAGAATCCAGACGCCTCAGATTTCTTGGCATGATGAAGGCCTCCTGCCCAGTTAATGGCAATGTCTGTCTGCTGTTTGTTGAGTTTCACAGCCCCAGCTAAAAGATTATTAGGATATATGGTTAGGAAAAAAAAAACACATTTAACTGTCCCAAACTGAAAAGATTCTGTAAACTTTAAAATGAGAGAAAAAAAAAAAAAAAAAGAAAAAAAGATGCACACTTACCAACAGATCCACCTGTTGAGAGCTGACAGAACTCAAATAAGCCGTCAAAGACAGGACAATCCTCCCCTACATTAACTGCAGAGATGATAAAGCATGTTCACTGTACATCCAAGACACGGAAACAAGTCCAAAGCGAAGCAACTTGCATCACAGTTAAACCCTCCAGAGGTCTTTTTGTATACAAGACCTCACATTTGAACAGCTTGAGCAAGGAAAACAAAACAGTAACTTACATCTCTGCATCTGCTTGCTGTACTCAGACATGTTGTCTGGGCGGATGGAACGGAGGAACTTGATGTAATCATCACTGTGATATTTGGTCATTTCTTCACCATTGGCTTTATGTGGCCGCTGAACATGCAAACAAGTGAAGAAATCAGCCTTGACAAAATAATTATAATAATAAAGCATAAAAAGTAGTGATTAATTTCTCTTACATAAATTTCCATTTTCCTATACAGCCCATAGTTGAGCAGGAGGTTGTGGGTCATTCGGATTCTGTGGGGTTTCATAGGGTGGCCCTGGCCATAGTAGTAATTCCCAACATCCCCTGGGATAGAAGGAAAAAATAAATAAAAATAAAGTATGTGTGTGTGTGTATGCGTGTATGCATGTGTGTATATATATATATATATATATATATATATATATATGAACAAAAATAAAAAGACAAAATATTACTACATACTCTAAAAAGATGATCCATCAAAAGTCAATTTGTTTTATGAAAATATGCTCTTTAAAAAAAATCAGAATTATTACTGACTTTATGGACTAACGTTAATCAATTTTTGCAACAGGCCTTGAACTAGACACAACGCCAGCTGCACGGTTCAAAATGATCATTACCACATCACAAACCTAAACATAACGTTCATCCGTGACTAGAAGTGCAGATGAGAGCAAAAACAGGGGGAAACGAAGACAAAACAGCTTGCACTATAAAGTAGAGCATCATTCAGACACGCTCGGAGTGATACTGCTGCTAGCAGTGAAGACATGAATAAAAGCAGCGAGCTCAATTCATCTCAACTCTTACAGTCCTTAACGTAAAGATACATTTATCGGCGCTATTTGCGGAAAATAAAGAATAAATGTGGTAAAGTGTACACTGATATACTGCACTTATTGCATTGTGCTAGCATTAACTCCATGCTGTGGTCTTGATGCTAACAGTGATGAAGAACAACAGGATGAAGAGCAGCTAGCACGCTAAGCTAACACTAGCATTAGCGCCGTGCGGCTAAACCCGGCTAACAATTAGGTTGCACTTTAGCGTTATGCAGAATTTATCCAAAGCACACGCTGCGTTTAATTTCTCTGACAATAACAGCTCGATATATCGCCGGTAAAAATGCAATTCTTACCGTCATAATAATAGCAAACTTTCTTCTTTGTTCCTTGAGAAGTCAGCGCCATTTTACCCTCCAATTACAGCCTGCGCCTACCGGGCTTTCCGCGTACTGAGGAACTTCAATAGCAACTTGTCTCGGGGAGCTTTGAGCCAATCACACTTCAGATTCCATCACAGAGGGCGTTGCTCTTGCGTGTCTCCGCCAATCATTTCTCTTTCTGTCTTAATCATGTATTTAGGTTTAGTTCTGTATACTTCACAACTGTTTAAACGTCCGCTAATATATATATATATATATATATATATATATATATATATATATATATATATATATATATATATACACCAATCACGGAATGTTTTTAATAGTTTACTTATTAAATTTTCTTATCTTGTTTTTACCTCAAAAAAGACAGAAATTAAGTCTGTACGTAGGCAAATCAGGCCTTTTTCCTCAACAATGATAACTGATAGAAAGTGTTGGGTAGATTACTTACAAATTGTACTCTATTACTGATTACAAATTACCTGATAAAAACTGTAGTCAGTAATGCAATCTATACTCATTTTAGGCCATGCATTTGGACTACTTTTGGATTACATTAGATTACTTTTAATCTAATTTGTGTATATATTTGAATAAATGTATTGTTATAAAAGAGAAAAAAATGAATATATTCCATTCTTTGTTATCAACAACATGAAATGCATGTGAAACATAAGATTTTTTATTAGTAGTAGTAGTAGTAGTAATAATAGTAGTATTTTTGTACCTGCATGACAGTGTGACCATTAACCAGCTTCAGAGAATTGTGAATATGCAAATGTATTAAATTATTGAAATATTAACTTTAAATCTCAAGGGGTCTTCAAGTAAGTTTTAGGTCAAATGGTTTGACTGACACGTTTGGGAATCCCTGCATCACCTAAACAAACATTAAAGGTGGGGTATGCAATTTGTCAAAAACGCTTTAGAAAACTGAGTCGGGGCCGAGTACCAAAACTTGTAGCCAATCAGCAGTAAGGGACGTGTCTACTCATGATGTGGAGGAGAGAGAGCGCTCAGTGAACAGACGAGCCGAGTGACAGAAAGATAGAGATGGCAGATAAAAAACAAAAGAGGAACACGTCTGCGGGATGATAAGGCAAGAAGTAGGACCCGTGTAAATATCGGATCAGCTTTCCAGCGCTGGAGAGAACTCAAGGAGCGGAAGGCCTGCGATCAGACGCTGAGGTTGCTTTGTTTCTTCTCGATAGGTGAGTAACACCGTGTCTACACCGGATGCGCCGCAACAGCTAAAGTCTGCCTACACTGGACGAGATAAAGCAACCGTTGAAAATCATTTGAAATTTGTCGGCACGACATAAACAGAACGCAGCAGCAGTTTTCTGTCGGGGATTTGTTGCACCGCACAGCATTCAGTGTACAAAGCACCTGGGATTTTTTTAAAAGTACTTTTTTGACTATAAGTGATAAACATGCACCTTTTAAAAGATTTAGAGTGCGAAATAGAGATAATCCCTGGTTTAAAGAAGCCATATCTTCACTTATAAAAAAGAGAGATGCTGCATGGGCTAAAGCAAAGAAAACTAATAGTCAAATGGACTGGATAAATTATAGAACACTAAGAAATAATTGCACAAAATTAGTAAAAAGATCTAAGTGTGATTATTATTTAAATATGATAAATGAGAATATTAATGATCCATCTTCTTTCTGGAAACTGACTAAATCAGTTTCTGGTCAAAAAACTTTTACCAGTCTACCTGATTATTTAAAATTAAATGAGAGTATAATTAAGGATAAAGAGAATATTGTAAATGCTTTTAATAAACATTTTATTTCGGGGGGAGAGACCCACAATTGTAGTAATTTAAGGAAACAAGAAAATGTGGAAGTCACTTCATGTTATATTACTCAGAGCCAGCAGTTTAATTTTATTCCTATTTTAGCTACTCAAGTTCATAAAGTTCTATCTAATTTGGATATAAAAAAATCAGCAGGGCCGGATCAAATAGAACCTTATTTTTTTTTTAATTTCTGCACATCTTATAACAGAGCCCATTACATCTATTTTTAACTTGAGTTTAACCTCAAATGTTATTCCTCGTGCATGGAAATCCGCATCAGTCTTACCCTTGTTAAAAGCTGGTGATCCATCAGTTTTGGATAATTATCGGCCAATTAGTAGGTTATCGGTGTTGGCAAAAGTATTTGAATCTTTTGTCAATGATCAAATGAAATCGTTTCTAACCGAAAATAAAATATTAAATGAATTTCAGTCAGGCTTTAGATCAGGTCATAGTACTATTAAAGCAGCTATGCTGGTTACAAATGATATTGTTAAATATCTAGATAGTAAACAACATTGTGCAGCATTATTTGTAGATCTTTCTAAAGCATTTGACTCTGTAGATCATAAACTTTTATTACAGAGATTAAGTTGTATAGGTTTTAGTGAAATGACTCTAAATTGGTTCAATAATTATCTAACAGAAAGATCTCAATGTGTCTCAGTCGAAAACTTTATTTCAAATGAATTAAAAATAATAAAAGGTGTTCCACAGGGTTCGATTTTAGCCCCAGTTTTATTTTCTATTTATATTAATGACATTGGTTGTGGGATAACCTCAGCTAGAATTCATTTATATGCTGATGACACAATTATATATACAGTAGCACATTCGGTGAATCAAGCCATTGAGCTCTTGCAAGAATCTTTTCAGTTATTGCAATTATCATTATCCAACTTAAAACTGGTTTTAAACTCAAAGAAAACAAAATACATGCTTTTCACTCGTCGCACTGAAACAGTTCGTCCTATTTTAACTTTACTAGGAGAATCTATTGAAAGAGTAAATTGTTATAAATACTTGGGTATATGGTTGGATGACAAACTAGGATTTCAGATACATATCGAAAAACTTTTAAAAAAGCTTAGATTAAAGTTGGGTTTTCTTTTTCGTTTAAAGAAATGTTTTCCTTTTAAAGCAAGAAAGAGAATTATACAGAGTTGTTTCCTTTCAGTATTAGATTATGGTGATGTGATCTATATGCATGCAAGTTTATCTTCACTTAAAAAGTTGGACTATGTATATCATGCTGCTTTACGTTTTGTGACGAGTGCCTCTTCACGCACCCATCATTGTATATTGTATGAACTGGTGGGATGGTCCTCTTTGTTTCAAAGAAGGAAAGTGCACATGTTGCTGTTTATTGTTAAGGCATTGTTGGGAAAATTACCTACTTATATTTGCAGTCTTTTATCTTTTTACACTTGTAACTACAGTACTAGATCCTCTGCTAAACTTCTTTTAAATGTTCCAAGAGTACATTCTGAGTTAGGCAAAACTGCCTTCTCTTATTTTGCTCCTTCGTTATGGAACGAACTGCAGAGTATTATTATGCTGGAATCACTTCCTTCTGTAAATATTTTAAAAAACCTTTTATGGTCTACTCTGAAGGAAACATGTACTTGCTATAAGTAAATTACATATTTGTAATCATCTGGATATAGGGCATATGATTTTGTTTGTTTTATGTTTTTGAAATTGTTTTATTGTGAAACTTTTTGTGCTGCCATTTTTGGCCAGGACTCCCTGGAAGAAGAGATTTTGTATCTCAATGGGACTTTCCTGGTAAAATAAAGGTAAAATAAAAAATAAAAAAAATCATTATAATGACTCATATAGTGTTTTGTCGCGCTGCTCGCGTCTGGTGTAGACACGGTGTAACATTGGTTTTACTTTGTTTCACAGAACTAATCGTTGCCTGGGTTGCGTAGGCTACGTATGTGTGGGGCGGAGCTATCAAAATAGGGGAGTGTTTGTTTTGGTGATTTCAAATATCAACATTGGCTTCTAGAAATCGGTTACCCCACCTTTAATGAACATGAAAATAGCAAAGACGTGGTCACGGTCTTCCAGGTTTTAAATATTTGCAGTTATACATCAGCAGTGTTTAGTTTAATTTGCATAATTATTCATTTCAGACATGGCATACTTGAAATTCAGAAGCCTGGATCGCAAATTAATGTAAATCACATTCAGCTGCATGGCCATTCTCTATTCTGTTGCATATATTAATTACTACTATTGTGTGAATAATATGTAATCAGGTAATCAATAAAAGTAACTGTAATTTGATTAGCATCAATTACTACCCAGCAATGGGTAGATTACTTACAAATTGTAGTCCAAACGTAATTTTTAAATTACATGATGAAAATTGTAGTTAGTAACGTAATCTATCCTATAACATAAAAGTGAAAGTGACATACGGCCTAACCCATACTCAGAATTTGTGCCCATCCAAAGTGCACACACGCAGCAGTGAACACACACACACACACCGTGAACACACACCCGGAGCAGTGGGCAGCCAATGCTGCGGCGCCCGGGGAGCAGTTGGGGGTTCAGTGTCTTGCTCAAGGGCACCTCAGTCGTGGTATTGAGGGTGGAGAGAGCGCTGGACATTCACTCCCCCCACCTACAATCCCTACCGGCCCGAGACTCGAACCCGCAACCTTTGGATTACAAGTCTGACTCTCTAACCATTAGGCCACAACTTCCCCATTTAAGGCATTTAAGGTAATGTATTCAAACTATTTTTGATTACTTTGATGGTAATTTTGTCCCAAAATTCAGAAGCATGGATTGCTGTCTAAAAAAGATATCACAAAAGTGCATTTTTGTACATTTTTGAAGCAGAATACACTACCAATTCACCAAAACAAAAAAAAAAACTTTACTACACTCATGCAGTTGCTGTGGCATGCATGTGTGGATTATACTGATTTTGTGCATTGTAATGTGTTTAAAAGACAAAAGCCTTCCAAACACGCATGGTTAAATGACTCATTGACTGCTAATGCAAATAATAATTCATATGTTTGTCAGGGGTTGATTAGATATACAATTTTGAGATATCAATGATACTAAATGTTTATTTATTTATTTTTTTAAGGCTTAATATAAAACCTTATGCAGTTGATAGAGATGCACAAGCAAAGTTTATTCTGTAATGTATTTGCCATGTGTCTCCTTCGAAGTGAAACAATTTCTGTAAATCCAGTGGTCACCTGTCAGTTGCTATAGCGTGTGGCTAGAAATCAATACATTTTTATGCATAACATGTAATAAATATATAACATTTTTTGTGCACAACATGTAATAAATAAAGTAACTCTTATGAGCATTTCAAAATGTAATATAATCTAATAATCTAATTACAGATACTTATTTTTGGAGCCTGGTTATGTAATACAGATCTCTATCAATATTTTACATCTCAATTAAAGAAAGTTTTTTGTTTGTCTGTTTTTTTTTTGCAGTGCTTGCAGTTTACCTATCAAAGTTATTGTTGTGATATAATCTATCTGAAAGCATCTGAAATTTAAATAATAATACAGTTTTACTTAGAGCTCTTTTTAAAGTATACTCACGAAAGATAAAAATCACAAAACCAGTAAAACAAACGCATAAAAATAACAAAAGCAATATAATAAAACCAATAGCACACCACATTAATCACATTAAAAGCAACCCTAAATGGTAGGTTTTGAGTAATTTGAACATAGACAAATCAGTACACTCTCAGTTATGGTTTTCCCCATGTATTTAATCCAATTATTTTAGAATGAATTCAGCCAGATGATGCATAGGCCTATAAACTTATTAACTTATTCATACAGAGAAGAAAGAAGATAAAGAGTCAAGGAAGAAAGTCCCAAAAAGTACAGACACGGGGTTATATATTGTAATTTAGTGCTTAAATAAGACCATCTGCACAAATCAACAGGGTGATAAACATTTATTAGTATTGGTGCCTCTCAACACACATATGGCAGGAGTGTTTGTCAGAAGACAGATGCAATAAAACATCGTTTATCAGAAAACCTAGACTAAATGCAATACATACTTCTAAACATTTGCACTTTGTCCATTGGTCACCTGTGTGCTGCTTCGTGTGAAACTACAAAATGTTGCAAGTATGACTGTAATACTTCAATTCAACACATGATGGCGCCATATATTTATATTTGATCACAAAATCCCCAGCGATAAATCTGTTGCCATCACCATTCAGACACAGACGCAAAAAAGACGAATATTGTAATACTTTTTTTTTTAACTTAAAATGTGATAGTTACTCCTTCAGTTCAAACATGAGCATGTAATGAAATACAAGAGACTATTGATTATTTAATTAGATATTTTTACCAGTCTACTGAACAGCTAGCTTTGGTCATTTCTGAGGGGAATTATGCTTGTTCATTGGTGATCCAGTCTTATATTAAGGTATTTTAGTTCATTTCATACATTACTCTATGTAAACACGGTCACATTACTGAATAGGTTTCAGTGTGGCAATGTATCTATATGTCATAAAACTATAAATAAGATGTTTTCCCAAGTGGATTAATTGTGCATGTCTAAATGTAGGTAAAGTGGCTTATGAGTGACTTGTGACCAAACATGAATATGTTCTGGGGGGGCTTTACCTTGGAAAATAGCCACTGTGAAGAAGGACAAACACAAAGTGAGCATCTGTAGGTAACCAACATTTATTTACCATTATCAACTTTACAATAAAACCAGTAACATCTTTAAACATTAGCAAAATAAAGAACAAAATTGGTCAAATGTATTTACAGAGACCAAAAAGCAGATCAAGGCTCACATTTAACACATAACAACTCTGCTTCTTTTAAAACTTCAAATGTGAACATAGCAAGCTCAAAAGTGTTTTTATTTTGTTTTGTTTTTTTAAAGCCAAGATGAAAATTAAAATGCGATTTCAAACAAACGAGACAAAGCCTTCCGGATAGTTAAAATGGTTCTCTATACACCACAAAATACTTAAATTTGGGTTAAAATATAGGAATGTAGAAAGTTGGCAAGTCTTTTTCGGTTTCCTTTTTTTTTTAACAGTCATTATATAATATGTGGTGATGTTGATCTTGCGCAATTCATCAGTATAGTCGCATCTATTCAGTGGTGGGCTTGAAAGATGCTCCTCCTTGATCCCATCCTCAACTCACTCTTGCGTTGACATCCCGCTCCCAAGAGGTTTCGGCCTTCGCTCAGAATTCCAGATCTTTGAGCCATTATCAGGGAAGTGAACTAGTGAATCTAGTCTGTCATTTGTTATTAATCTTGAAGAAAGTGGCACGAGGAGTCTTTTTTTTCACATACATGTGTATATATACATATACATATATCCATGTATATATACATATGTATACATATACACATATATATAAATATATATTTTTTCTTGGAAAAACAGTTCACAAAGTCCTTTGTGAAGTACAATCACTCCTTCTGTTCGGATGGTGCAGGTGTTGAGCTGGTCTCCTCTGTTGGTTTTGTGGGCTCTGCAGCAGGTGCAGCAGCCTCTTCCTTGGGGGCAGCGGGTTCCTCAGCCTTGGCAGCGGGTTCCTCGGCCTTGGGGGTCTCGGCAGGGGCGGGTGTCTCCTCAGCCTTGGCCTCCTCCTCCTTTTTCTCCTCAGCGGCCGCCCCATTCTCCTCAGGCTTCTCTTCGGTGGCTGGAGTGGCCTCAGCGGCGGCTTCTTCCTTCACCTCGGCGCTCTTCTTGTTCTTCTTCAGCGAGATGCCCTTGAATTTGAAGGAGTTCTTCAGGGAGAACTTCTTCTTCTTCTTCTTGGGGGTCTCCTTGGTGGCCTCGCCCTCGGGTTTAGCAGCCTCTCCCTCAGCGGCGGGCGCGGGTTCGATGGCATCGCCAGCTCCAGCCTCAGACTCCTTAGCTGCCTCTGCAGAACCATTGGTGGTGGCAGCATCTCCCTCTGCTTTGGCAGATACATCGCCGTTGGTCTTAACGTGGCCGTTCTCCTGAGAAAGGAAGATGGAATTGTCAGTTTAATAATGCAACGCAAACCAACATGGATGAATATTTACTACTGGTCTACTATATATATATATATAGCAGGGCATTCCTTGAATCGTCGACGGACACATCAGTGACTCGTAACGTAAATAATGCATGTCTTCGAGGTGACGCCTTGCAGTAGCGCACACCGCCGAGTGAGGGCGATAGAGCCGCACACAACTCAATGCCAAACGAGAGCAGCTTTGGAACAAAAGACTGAGATCGAGCGAATTTCATTGAGATTCATTCACTATTTATCCGTCGACGATTGAATAACTACAAACGTAGATTTTAAAAAAGTAACATAAAATAGAAGTACACTCATTGATAAGAATGGGGTTTAGTCGCATAAAACCCCAAAAGCTTGACCAAATGTGGATTCTCGCCTCAGTGTCTAGACTTTAAAGCTCGAGCGTCTGCAAATTCAGACTCCACGCGCTTCACAGAAAACAAAAAATCAAGCAGAATCCGATTAAATATAAAGAAATACAACATTTAGACTGTAAAGAGAAAAAAAAAACATTGTAAATAAATAATAAACTAAACAAAAACATGAAAATGTATCTAGCTGAATATATGAAATACTATAATAATAGAATGAAAACGGGGGGTGGGGTTAAAAACAATATATTATGTTCTAAAATTCCAATTACAACCAAATTTTCCAAATTGATCGCAACCCCCTGCTGATAACCCATGCATAGTGAATACGTGCAGCATCCTCCTACACGGGCATTACATGGAGATCGCATGGCAACAACACCGACCGTCTCCAAGCGCTAGAAACGGACTTTAAAGACAGAAATAAATCGTGAACTTGTAGAAAGAAATATCCGTTTTTAGTGCGAGACAGAAAACCGTGTCTGATCATCCTAGTGTGATTTCCGTAATGCCTCTCGAATGAAATCACTCGGTTTTCCCGCGTGCCACGAGACATGATAAATAAGACAATGAATGAATGGTAAACTAGCAATTCTTTCTTTTTCACTACAAATCACCATCTTCTCTGTTTTTCATCACACTCAGAGCGATGGTTAAGCAACTCTCGCTGAAGCACTTGTTGGTCAGATGTGGGTGTGTCGCAGATGGAGATGAATTACCTGTCCGTTAGTCTTGACGGCAGCCGGGTCAGCATCGGCGGCTTTCCCCTCCACAGCCACTCCTCCCTTTGATGCCTGGGATCCCATTATTCTTGATGTGGTTTTAAAGTAAATTAAAAAGAACTCAAATTCAGGTAGGTGGAAAAATTAATCCAGACCAACGGGCGTAACGTGCATCCAAAGGCGCAGGAAAGTTGGTGATTTTTTTTTTTTTCCTTTTATAAGGAAAACTTGAGATGATCCACTCTTGTCTTCCAGCCGTGAGCGTCGAGGGCAGCCTACTACTAACAGTTCTAGTGAACAACGCTTCAAGATAACACAAAGCCCCGCCCATGGGCGTGTCTCGTTCACGTGAACCAATCCGAGACGCGGCCCCGCCCATTATTGGGCGGTCCATGTCCCGCCTCTTTTGATTTCGCATTAGGTCCATAGAAATAAAAAATGGCATCTAACTGGAAAGAAGATGGAAACGACAGGGTGACTTGTTGAATTATCTGGTGAATGAGAGCAATGGGGTTTCAGTTTAATTGAACCCATTGAACTACACTCTAAAACTAAAGCATTTAGGACTGGTGAATGTGTCTGTAGTTCATTATACTCGATTGACTGTCTTCAAGACGACACTGCTATTTAATGATTGATATCAGTGCATACTTTCACCTACTTCTCTGATAAACAACCTGTATGCTTCTTTAAACTGCTCATGCTCAATAGTGAATACTATAGAACTGAATTAACTCTTAGATTACACTTTTAATGTATTTTACATTCTGGCTTATACTATTTGAGGATTTGTTTTCTTTCCATTTTTCTTATAGATTGTGCATAATGATAATTTCAACAATATTTATACCTAACATTAGCTCACTTCAGTGCTGAATTAGAAATAAATGCATGTCAAAAATATTTTTTTGCTTGAAATGTATTAGTTTTTACAATGAATTGCGTAACATGGCATAAACATAAATGTGAATAAACAACAGCAAAAGTGAGATTTACAAGTGTAAGACATGGAATAAATACTGCACCAAATAATGTTTTCATGTTAGCTACATTAATAAGTAACATGAATTTGCACCAAACTACCATAAAGTTTGATTGGACTCATGACCTTTGGAATTAAGAAAGCCTATGAGAAGAGACGTCTCCTCCCTTTTAAAAGTTGATAAGCCGATATATTTTATGATCCAGTCTGTATGATTTTATGGTTATTATCTGCATTTAGCCTGAGAACGGAGCTGTGACCCATTTTGAGGCTAAGATCTAACACTGTTTTATTGGTTCTCACTGTTTATATTGATAATCAGATCTTTTCAAAGTGCCACCAAGGATTTCCCGAGATATATTATACAACATATTAATCTTTATCCCATTTTTCATTCTCTTTCTCCTCTCGTCACGTACCCCTCTTGTTTTTTTCTCGTCGGCCTTGTAAATGACATAAAGTCTAAACTGTTTGTGGAGGAATGCGAGGCATGCAAACGCTCATGAAGAATGTTTTACCGCATCTGCATCTCGCCACTTTCTCAGATTGTCCAGAACCTCAGGGAGGGGGATTGGGGCAGAATACATTTTTTGTGTGTGTCAGATGAGAGAATGTAATGAATAAGCTCATATATTGAAACAGTCTCCTCTTCTTCTCCAGGGAGAGAGTTGGGGGGTTGGGTGTGATGGAGTGAAGAGAAGGAGGGGGAGTTTTCTTGTGCCCGGAGCTTTTGTGATGTGGTTCATTTTCTTGATGACGGGTCAGGACACATCACCTCATCATCCATGCGTCAGGCTCTCGCTTTCCCCTTCCCTAGTGGCTGAAAGGCCATTATTGTCACCAGATCATTTGAAAGTTGGAGGGAAGAGTAAATGGCTGGCGTCCTCCACAGTGAAGCCTGCAGTTCACACCTTCATTGGCCTGGTGTTTCAATCCCTGTGGAGATGCACGCCCAGACAGCAAATAGCTACTGCAGGAGCAACATCTCGCATATGAATGCCAATAGGTGTGTTGATATGCCAACGATAGGCCCATCAGACCGGGCAGGGCAGGTGAGAACGGGTTTTTAGTCACCATTGAGCTCCGTGACTGTTTTGACCACAGCAGGGGGTGAGAGAGGAGGATGGTGATGTGCGAATGCGGGGGTTGGTTCCCCTAAAGCATTATGGACTCAACTGAAACTAGATGCTGATTGCCAAGAAATTTGCCAAGGAAAGAATAAATGACACATTCAAGTCTCATAGAATTGTTCCCAACCAAAGCAGAGTTTTTTGGTAGACTCAGTGGTTACCACTGTGACCTTTAGGTCAAGTGAGCAGAGTTCACATTCCTGTTTCCCAGATCCCCCTTGGTGCCTTTAACTGGCTTCTGAGCTGATGTGCTGCCCATGTCAGTGGCGATATCTCAATATTTATCAGTCTTGTGTTACATGTGTCATGAAAGAACTAAAACACAATCAAGACATGTTTCCCATGTGGTGACTTCTTTTAATTTTGATGCAAAAACAGAGCAATAGATCAAATTAAACAGCAATTAATGTACATTCAGATATGTGTCAAAGATTTTTCAATGTTTTTGAAGGAAGACTTTTATACTCACCAAGGCTGCATTCATTTGATCAAAAGCACTGTAAAAGCAGTAATATTGTGAATTATGATTACAATTTAAAATGCCAATTTTTCTAATTGAATTTTCAGCATCATTACTATTAATAGTTTTCTTTGATTATTAGAACGTTTTAACTGTGTTTATTTGAATAGTAATCTTTTATTACAGTTGTCACATTTGATATATATTTTTGCATCCTTGTTATATAAAACTAATAATTTCCTAAATAAAATATATGTCTTTCTTACCCAAACCTTGGTGTGGTGTATATTTTATTTATTTACTCATTCATTCATTCACTCATTCCAAAAATCTTTAAAATATGAATAATGTTACATGGAAATGTGATATTCTTGAGTGATGACAAAAGCAGCCAGAGATCAAAGATCAAATGTGTGAAAGACTTTGAACTGATTCATAAAAATGAATCAAACTTTAACAGTTTTTACTTCTAAAGTTTCATTCTGAGGTGCTACTGAAACATCTAAACTCCCTCTCACAATTGGGAATTGCGAGACAAGGAAGAACTGTGAAAAAAAGAAAAAAAAAGAAAATATAGTCTAACAACAAGGCCTTTAGAAGACATAATGACTAAAAAAAGGTAAAATATTGCCAATTTTGATACATGCTATATATACATACATTCAGCCCCGTCGACTCTCTTTAAGATAAAAGGCTGTGGTTTTCTGTGTATCCAAGATTTGAAAAATCTTCATTTAGATCTTGGAAAGCTTGTGGAGAGAATCATTTCATCCACAGCGATAGATGGGCAGTCTGTGTGTCGCGCATGAAACACAGGCTAAACAACAACATGTTCTCAGGAGCATGTGAGCTCTAGCGTGTGATCGATTCAAGCCATGATAATTATATAGGTTATGTTATTTTGTATAAGACCAAGGGCAAGACTCCATGACTCAGCAGAAGACACCGCGCTCAGGATCTCCTCCGGGTGTGAGAGGCAAGAGCTTTGAGACAGAGTGCACTTTTAAACTTTAAACTCAGCTGTCTGGAAGAGAAATCAGCACATGTTGTTGCTCCCGTGTCCTTTGAGCAAACTTCGCCCCCGATGGAAGTGAGAGCACGGGGGAGGACATCAAGGGGAGGTGCATGACCCACTCCAAACTCTATTTCTAATGCTTAATAGCATATCTCTCTCGCTAAGATACGGCCTGGGGCAGTTGACTGGTTTCTGCAATACTCGACGTGGGGCATCTTATCTCTTTCTTGTTTTTTTCTTCACAAAACTCAATGGCCCTTTTTGTTTGGTTGCCCAGATTTCATGCCTGAACACAGAGTGAGATTTATATCCTCAAAAGGCCCTATTGTTCTCCATTCAGAAGGCAACTGATGAGCATCACAAGCTGGGATGAGGGGAGGGAAAGGAGAGAGAGAAAGAGCCAGAAGAGAGATGTAACACTGTATAGCTTAATAAATCGATGTATCACAAATTACTCACTCAATACAGTTTCACACATCGACAGCTTTACACAAACATCCCTTTTTCTTCTTCCTATTAACTGAAAGATTTGACTAAACAGTTTTGCCAGCTGTGAAAATTTCTGTGTTGCAAAAGAATGGTGCCATTTTAGTATTTTTTTTTTCTTCTGACTTTTCTGGTTTCATGAGTTTCCTGACCAGAGGTGACTTTTAGCTCATTAAAGTTACTTTGCTATTATCCAAAACATGACTGCTCGTCTTACTGATCGATGGCTGCCGCCATCGATCAGTAATACGAGATAAGAATCTCCGGAGACAATGGCAGCATATGGCATGGCTTTTTAAGAGACAGATGTTCAACTCAGGCAAAGATGAAGGCAAGAAAATAACTTTGACTTTAGCTTTGAGCCTTAGGGTCAAAGGCCAAAGGGTCACTCAGCTCTGGGACGTTTTCTTAGATGTTTCGTATAAGGCCTGACTAGCATGTCACAATAATAAACTATCTGGTCTGGAAACAAAGTTTAGAGAGCTACACCACACGTTACCCTATACGTGCAGTTCCTCATCCTCCAGGTCTTGATGCAGTTAAAACATCTTTTATTAGTTTATCACATAAAAAGTGTTTTGTAATCAGTGACGAGTCACTAAGTTTGAATATGCAGAATCGGATAGGACAGAACAGTTCAACCAAAAATTTTGTTAAGATGTTCCTAAAGAAGGCATTTTGAAAAACGTGGATCTTTTTTTATTCATATACAGTGAAAGTTGGTGTTGTTTAATGTTGTTTTAGACCCGATTGGTAAGGACAAAAAAAAAAAAAAATGTTTTCTGTTCAACAGAACAAAGTCATATAGGTTTTGAATGATATGGGGGCTAGTAAATTATGAGAATGAGATTTTGTCTTTTAATTATTTTTCACATTTTTTTTCTTTACATTTTGGTGAGCGCCAAACACAAAGCTGATTTTTCATCTACCTTCATGTAACTTTTTTTTGAGCCTATTGTCACTATATGATTTTGTGTATGGAAAAGAGTAGCATGAACATTCTTTGTAATATCTTTTGTGTTCTACATAAGAAAGATATTTCGTAATGCTTAAGATTATAAGACTATTAACTAGTTGCTAGTAGGCTGTTTATTAATACGTATAAAACACATATTAATGCCTTATTCTGCATGAACATGTTCTAAATCCCATGATCCTACCCCATACCTAAACTTAACTACTACAACAACTGCCTTACTATCAGTAAGCAGCAAATTAGGATTTTATTGAGGGAAATGTTCCCTAAACTAAAATGTTTTTATGAAACCAACAGTAAAGTCCCTAAACAAGGGACTTTAATATATCAAAAAGGAACATGTTGTATTTCAGTGCACCAGCACTTGGCAAATGTTAGTTCCGTATTGACACTGACCCTGGAAAACACCTGCTGTCCCCACACGTACAATAAGAAGTATTCGTGATGCTGTGGCCAATACGCACCCCACCTGTGTTTGCATGCTAACTAACACGTGATAAAAGCCTAAGGTGCTTTCTGCGCCGTGACATTCACTGGGAATCCCTCAGATGAGTTCATTATTTTGACATTTACTCTCAGAGCGCGGCTTTCACTTTTGCTTGTCACATCACAGCCGTGTCAGTTTCTGCTTTTACTTTCCCTTCTTGTGTAACCTCCCCACAGCGGCCTGCATGAGCAGTATCTGGGAAATTCCAGAAAGCGAATTCCAGCAAATATGCCAATTATCCATTAAACGGAGTTAGATCAAATTTACACGGGCATTTCTGCCTCAGTAAGTACCAAGCTATTCATTGAGCGGAAGGTCCTATATTACATCAGAGACGACTGTTGGCCATCTAATAGTGTTTACTTCGTATTTGCGCACTCATTCCGCGACAGCCGAGCCTTTCTCGATGACCCAGCTGTTTAAATCACAAAACAAGGTGGATTTGTTATTTAAATGTTATTATCTACCACCTATCACACATGCTCCTGACCACTAACGAGTCACACAATGGCCCTCATGTCCTTTCGCATGTGGACACTGAAACGTCTGTCTTGCAGCAATCTCCAAATGAGAAAAATGGTTTGTTTACTGCATGGAGGAGAGATACTGTGAATTGAATTACGACACTGCTCAAGCTGTCTGTGCATTGTGAACAGATGCATGTCTTTCACATACTGCTGCTCTATGGCCCCCTTCACACCTGGTTTTCGGTAATTGGAACATAATCGGATTTAACTGCATTAAAAGCCAGGCCACAATGTATCGTGACTGAATCAATGAAACCACATTCAGAGGTGGTCAGGGATGGATTCTAACCATATTACACAAATATGAGTTAAAGCGAATGAATTTTCACTCTCTGCATGTAACTACATCAGTAAGATGCCGTACAGAAGTTCTGCTACAAGTAATAATTATCAGTTAGCCCGAGTTGTCATGCTTTTTTATCCAATTGGTTCTTCTTATTGTTATTTTCTTGCAATGTGAAAAAGACAATATAAACATAGATCTTGCAATCTGATCACCTGATTAAATAAACAATATCCAATTAATTATTACACTTAAAACCTGCAAATTCTCCGTTATTTGTTTTTGCTGGGGCTTCCTTTTTTCTTTGTCCCCACTAATATATATTTTTCGTATGAATGTATAGGGAAACACACTGACCATTTATAAATATTATAAATTATTATTTTGAATTATCCTTCAGCGTTTTAAAAAAATCATTATATATATATATATATATATATATATATATATATATATATATATATTTCAATGTTTTTAAAATTCTATAAAATATTCTTTTAAATTACCTATAAATGTTTTTTATATTCAGCAAATTATTATTTTGAGTTATCTTTCAATGCTTTTGATATTATGTAGAAGATTAATTATTAATGGCAAAACACAACCCATAAATATTGTTTTGCATTTTAATATTGTACCTTGAAATGCAATATGTAAATGCAATGGAGCTCAAGAATATCCATGTACTATCCAGATACAAAATGCATGCTAATGTCAGGTGTAAAAGGGACTTCTCCCTGTCTCTCTCTCAGAAACCTCACACACCTCAGCTGGTTTCACCTACCATATGAAACCACTGTATTCAGCGTAATTCTGAGAACTGTGATTCTCCTTATGTATAGACGCTGCCACAAATAGCCTGAGGTTAGAGATTGATACAAGGAGCACAATGCAGACACAGGTGAGTCAGGAGATAACATGCAGGCCAGCCAGAGTGTTCCAGCCACTGCCATTTTGATGGACAGTGGGCAGAATGGATTTCGGTGCGCTGGCCAACCACCTTCCAAATCCCCTTGTCATTAATGAAAGAAAAGAAAAAAAGAATCTCTGTCCATCTTCGGCCCATCACCATTCTCCTTATTTTAATGGTTTTGCTCCTCTCCCCAATTTTCAGTCTGTTTCTCCTCTCCACTTCTCATCTTGCACTAGAACTGGGAGAGGAAGAGAGAAACGTGAGGACGTGGGCTAAATCTACTCACATGTATCTAAAGGTTATTTTCATTTTCCTGCGTGGGGCAGAGCTCGCCCCACACACACACAAGCACATGAGGAAGTAAATGAGCCATTATAGGAAACACAACCGCATTCAGCAGACACATCCGATCAAATATAGTTTGCATAACAAATGATTATTTTTGAGTTTTACAATCATAAGCAATATTTACAGTGAAATTAATTCTGATTGTTATTGTTTATATGGATATTTATTATACTTTAAAGTCAGCGATTTAAAAAAATACCCTAACCTTAAGTATTAACTGCCAAAACACCCAGAAACACCTTAGTAATATCATATCAACGACCCATTACACTCAAGTGATGCCTTAGCAACTAAACACCCTAGTAATGTCCTAGAAACCACCCAGAACTAATGCGTTAGAAACTACCTAGAACATCTTAGAAACACCCTAGTGATGCCCTAGCAACCACCCAAAACACTTTAACAACGCGCCTTACTATCCTAGAAGCACCCTAGTAATGCCCAAGCAACCACTCAGAACACCATAACAATGCCTTAATATCCTAAAAACACCCTACTAATGCCCTAGCAACCACCCAGAACACTCTAACAATGGCTTATATACCTTAATATCCTAGAAACATCCTAGTAATGCCCTTGAAACCACTAAAAACACCCTAACAATATCTTGGATGCCCTAATATCCTAGAAAGTAAAGTCAAGTCAAGTCAAGTCACCTTTATTTATATAGTGCTTTTAACAATGCAGATTGTGTCAAAGCACTTAACAGTATCAAACTGGAGGACAGAGTGTCAGTAATGTATAATGATAAGATTAAACACTCAATTTTCAGTTAAAGGCACTCTATATATCTGAAATTATTCAAATAATCCCTTTCAAAAGTTTGGGAACCCTTGGTTCTTAATATTGCGTGTGGTTACCTGGATGATCTTTGTTTTTTTGATGCTCTAATATCCTAGAAACACCCTAGTTATGCCCTAGCAACCACTCTATACAGTGGCATGCAAAAGTGTGGGAACCCCTTGCAGAATCTGTGAAAATGTGAATAATTTTAACAAAATAAGAGGGATCATACAAAATGCATGTGATTTTTTATTTAGTACCGTCCTGAGTAAGATGTTTACATATAGTCCACAAGACCAAAAATAGCTGAAATTATTCAAATAAGCCTGTCCAAAAGTTTGTGAACTCTTGGTTCTTAATACTGTGTGTGGTTACCTGGATGATCCACGACTGTTTTTTTGTTTTGCGATGGCCCCTTGTTTGTTCTGAACAGTTAAACTGAGCACTGTTCTTCAGAAAAATCCTCCATGTCCTGCAGATTCTTCAGTTTTCCAGCATCTTTTGCATATTTGAACCCTTTCTAGCAGTGACTGTATGATTTTGAGATCCATCTTTTCACACTGAGGACGATTGAGGGACTCAATCACGACTGTTAAAAAAGGTTCAAACATTCACTGATGCTCCAGAAGGAAACACGATGCATTAAGAGCCGGGGGGTGAAAACTTTTTGAATTTGATGATCCAGGTAAATTGTACTTAATTTGTCTTCTGGGAAACATGCAAGGGCGAAGGGTAGTAATAAATAGAAAAAAAAAATTGTATTTCAACAAAATAAGAAACATTTTGACATCTTCTTCCTGTTAAAAAAGTTTTCACCCCCCGGCTCTTAATGCATTGTGTTTCCTTCTGGAGCATCAGTGAATGTTTGAACACTCATGAAAAAAACAGTCATAGATCATCCAGGTAACCACACACAGTATTAAGAACCAAGGGTTCCCAAACTTTTGAAGGGTGTTATTATAATAATTTCAGCTATTTTTTGGTCTTGTGGACTATATACTTTTATCTAAAATATCTTACTCAGGACAGTAATAAATAAAAAATAACATGCATTTTGTATGATCTCTCTTATTAAGTTTAACTTATTTAAGTTTTTAACAATTGTTAAAATTATTCACTTTTGCACAGATTCCGCAATGGGTTCCCAAACTTTTGCATGCCACTGTACTCTAAGAAATGCTGGGTTGTTTCAACCCGACTTTGAGTCAAATATGAACTAACCCAGCTGTTGGGTTAAATTTTTTATCATTTTTATTCCAAAAGTTAGGTTAGTCCATATTTGACCCAAAGTTGGGTTAAAACAACCCAGCATTTTTAGAGTGTAACAAAGCCTTAGATACCTTAATATCCTAGAAAATCCCTAGTAATGCCCTAGCAACCCCCCAGAACACCATGGAAACACCCTTGTAATGTCTTTGCAAATCAGAACCAGAAAACCAAAGTAATGCCTTATCAGCCACCAAAAATCCTAGAAACGTCCTAATATTGCCCTAGTGTCCACCCAGAGGACATAACTAATGACATAACAACCACTCACAGCACCTAATAATGCCTTAGCAATCACCAAGCACACCTTAGAAACATCTTAGTAATGCTCTTGCAACTACCTAGAACACCACAGAAACACCCTTGTAATGTCTTGGCAAATTAGAATCAGAACATACCAGTTGTGCCTTAGCAACTACCAAGAACACCCTAACAACACCATAGCAACAATCCAGAACACCTAAAAACATTTAGACCACCTTAGCAACCCTAGCAGTCACCCTCAATCAGTCATTCTGGATACTTTTAAACGTTCAAACACCAGTTGCGTTTACGTACTGTTGATCACATATAAAATGATGATTTGTTCGTAAGACTATCTGGGTTGCAGTGCACAACTAATTAATTTTAAACACATCAACCTGTTGTTAAGTTTCGATTACGCCGTGTGTTTTTGGCACGTGCATTTGCTTGGCTCACACAAACAAGTCTGTTTACTGCTGTTGGCGTAGTAATAAGGTCAGTGGTGTGCTCACGTGCCAGAAAGGATTTGCACTAGCGCTTCACCGTTTACCAGCGCTGTGGACACAGAATTGTGTAACCCAATTTGTGAACGTGTGATCTTACGTGTGGGAGCGTGTAGAGTGCTACGGACTCACTTTGTTTTCACTGCATGAGACAAAATGACCGAATGAAAGACAGTTGTAAATAAAACTTCAAAACTTAAACTTTTAATTCAGTGTTACTTGCAGATTCTTCATAATGTTTGTGAAATGTATTATAGCAATTTCTGAGTGGAAAGTGTTTCTACAGCATTTTTTTTTTCTTCAGTGTTCGCCCGCATACAAGAACCAAACCAGTCAGTTCTCTCTAACCCTGGAGGTTGCAGACACCTTCATTGACAGAAAAGAAGAAAGCACTCCCGCTGACTGCATCGCACGGCGCTTCACTGCCCAGCACAGTTTGGCATTTTTAAAGGTGATGCCCAACATGAAAGCACGAGGGAGGGTGGGAGAGAGAGAGAACAGTGATGCCGAATAAGACGATGGCACACTGACCTAGTAATGCTGCAGCTGCACAGCCAGTGGGCCTGCTCTGCCCTACTGAACCGCACTGATTCTCACCCAATACTAAATACACACACATTCACACCCAGCTGTCGCTTATTTTGTCTGCTCATAATAACCCTCTATTAGATGCACAATGATAAAGATAGTGTAAAGAGAAGACAGAGCTGTTTATGAGCAGAAAACAGTGCTGACACACTGCTTTAACACAGCTCGGTTATGAGTGCAAAACACACAGCCTTCCTTTCCATTGCAGCACAAAGAAACAAAATGGAGGGGCAACCGGCGACGTGCAGAAAAGGCAGGCATCTAAATGATGGAGCCGTGACTTTTGAGCCTGAATGCTCTGATAGAGAATAGTGTGCTTTGGCGACCGTGCTGTGGACTTTCTGGACAGAGAGATAAGCTTGATTTTGGTTGACAGAGGCTAAATCTAATGAATGGCAAATGAACAGAGCAGTAACCCTTCTCTTGTATATGGCGGTGTGTGTGTATTAAGAGAACGAGGGGATAGTGTTTGAAAGATTCTGGGGTGAAGAGCATCGTCTCTCCTGCCAAGAGCAGTAATGAGGCAGTAATGAGAGATACTGTCATCTCTGTTCTTGTCTTCTCTACATTCAGTATGGGTTATCATGTCATTCTTATGTTTTTGAAATAAGACTCTTATGCTCACCAAAGCAGCATTTATTTGATCAAAGATACAGTGAAAACAGTAATATTGTGAAATATTATTCCGATTTAAAATAACAAGTTTCTATTGTAATGTATTTTAAAATCAAATTTATTTCTGATGACAAAGCTGAATTTTCAGCATCATTGTCTTCAGTGTCACATGATCCTTCAGAAATCATTGCAACATGCTGATTTTCGGTTCAAGATTTTTAGAAATTTTGAAAATAGATTTTTTTTTTTAATTGAATATTTTAGGATTTTTTTTTCTATTTTTGGTAAACTTTTAAATGTCTTTACTGCCATTTTTAATAAATTTAAAACAGCCTTGCTGAATAAAAGTAATTAAATATAAAGTAAGCAAAGCTTTTAACCCATTAATGCATGGATTTTTCCTCAGAGATACCTTGGTGGGCATATATCTCTTTATGGATACTGTCATTGACATCTGACAATGTTCACTAAAGTTTCTTAACAACTACATATGGCAGCATGAAATAACCCCCTACATGATACACTCTCTAGCAGGTTCCTAAGATTGCCAACGTGCTAGTTGTTGTTAATGATATCTGTAGCATCTGTATTCATATATAAATATATATAAATATATTTGCAGATGGAAAAAGAACAGTAGAGTCTTTGGCAACTTTAGTGAGCGTGAAAAGGTTAAGCCTGCAGGCAACTGAAATTTCCAAAGAGATTTTCTTTCAATTTATCATACCTCTTTTCTACAAACAGGATGCTGAGGACTGATCCAGTGTCCAATTCAATGCATTTCCTATGAAGAGGCTGGAAAAACTTGTTCCATACTGGCACCATCGCAGGTGACTTTTTGCATCACAAAACTAGATACAAAACATTTATTATAATGCTTTCATTATAATAAATGATCAACAATCCAGAGAAAGTGCAGAAAGTATTGAAAAGTTGAGAAATGCTCAACTCTATGCAAATAAGGAGTGGAATATGCAGGCCAGCTACAAATCGCAGGTAGTGACATCTGTCTTCGAGAGTTTTTGCTTCAAGAGTTAGCACATAAATCACATTGTTTACATGAGGAGACCCACTGTCTAGCAGAGCTTAGCCCCAACCCCAATCAAACACACCTAAACCAGATAATTAATAGCTTCAGATTTGCTTGATAAATCACTGGCAGGTGTGTAGAAGCAGGTTGGAAATCAACTTTGCAGGACAGTGGGTCTCCAGGACAGGTTAGATTTGTAAAAAATAATTGGTGTCTGTGTTGCTTTTTTGTGGATAAGTTATGTAGTAAGTTATATCATTTTTCAATGCTCAAGCCAGTGAAAACACAGGCCGTTTTCTGAGAGAGGTTCTGTCTGTCATTTTGGTTGCTAACTCTTGCTTTTCCAGAGCATGCATAGTTAATTGCATTTTTAAACTCCACTAATGGTCCTGTCCTATAAAGTGTGAGTAACGTTCCTCATGAACAGCATTCAGTTTTTAGGATGAGCGGCACCAGCGCTCCCTTTGCCTCTTTTTGCTTTCCTCAAAGAAATGCAGAACAACCGAAGCAGTGAGAGTGGGCCATTATTTGCTCTTTTGTGCAGATAAACATTATGTAAAAAGTTCTCTCTCTGCTCAATGTGAACGGCAGCCAAAGTAGGTCACCAACCAAAATTTGAGGGAGAGCAACCCTCATGGCAAAGCAACTCGAGAGATGAGCCAGGAGATGTCTGGAAAGCCGCCCTGTCCCTCTGCGTTGGAGGACATCACAAACCACGGCTGCATATTAACCCTGAAATGACACTGAAGCCTTTGGGATGATTTCCTCTCACTTATCGCGTATGCTGGGATAACAAAACAGCTGTTATCACTCGGTATGGCGCGGTGCCATCACAAAAATAGTCAACGCAGAAGAGGAAGTGGCTACATGGAGGATCTGAGGAAGTAGCCCTGTTGGGGACTGTCACAACAGTTTGCTATTTTCATAATGGTTGTAGGCCTGCTGTATCTGCGGATGCAAATGCTGCTTCAAAGTGACCGCATGCTGGCTGCCTCTAAAATCTGGCCTCGTTAACCCCACTCTTCACAGGGGTGCGAGACTGAGCACCACCAGCCAGTGTGTTCGTTAGCACAGGTTTCGGTTGATCAGTGGTGACCCGGGCGAATACTTATGTGGCAAAGTGCGTTCCGGGCGATCCGCACTTGCCCTCCTCTGCCAGCACTCGGGTTTGACCTCTCTAAAAGCCATGGTCATAGACTCATTGTCAATACAGTTCCCTAATTAGACAACAGCTCAATCCAAATGACTGTTTACCAAAGCTTATAGATTTAATTAAACGTTCAAGCCCTTTTCAATGACAATGATTGTGCGGAGCTGGTACAACAGTATGCTTTGTGAGACAGTCATTAAAAATCTCTTTATGGGACGGCGAGTGGGGGGAGATGCAAAAGCGGTTGAGCACTCCGGCTTCGGAGCGAGTCTTAAACAAGTCGGGCTTTGTGAAGTTGGTGTCTTTGAAGTGAGCGAGATGTACTGACAGTTCCGAGCAGGAAGGCTGCAGGGAGCTCATCGCTGTTTTGTCCCTCCCACAACCCTTTGCTCCTCAGATAAGATTGCCTGATGTCAGATATTGTCAAAACGCCCTGTCGGAATCTCACTGTCCTACTCGGGTTATTAAAAATGTCTGTGGATTGTGTTCAGGCTCATCAAATCATAAAAAGGGGCTGGGTGTAGGCATGTTCAGAGTACAGGATGAGAAGCCCTATCAATGTGCAGAAAAAAACAGTATTATGTGCATACAAACTGCAATAGTTGGGTCATGCTATGAAACTGGTGCTTGAAAGATGATTTTTAAGTAAATTTAAACATTCAGTCAAACAAATAATGTCACTAAGTTATAATAAATTGTGTTGCGCCATCTCAAGCTAAATTAAAACATTTGGATTTAATTATACCTTCGGAAAAGTAACAGGGCTGACAGTTTTATAATGTAATTTTAAATGGCAAAGCTTTTGCTTAAGGCTATTAAAGTACAAAAGACTTATTAGAAATAATATTTTATGCTGATATTTCCACTGAAATCTTGATTATGGTACACAATTATGGTAACAGGGTTGACATTTTTTTGACATTTGCTTACCCTTAAAGAGTTCACTCCCTGAAAGAATGATGTCATTATGATTTTTCTCTCTCTCTCTCGCTTTAAAGAACTTTAAATGGGGTAAAAATGATGGTAAACGGGTTGACATCCCAGGGACAGAAAAGGCTTATTAGTAATGGAAGTAAAATCAAATGCAAAGTAAAATTATGCACAGTATACAGAGAAAATAAAAACAAAATGTTTCATCAACATATTTATATTAAAGAGATATGAACTACCATTCAAAAGTTTGGGGTCAGTAAGATTTGTTAAAATTATTTAAAGAAATTAATAGTTTTATTCAGCAAGGGCACAATAAATTGATCGACAATTACAGTAAAGACCTTTATAATGTTACAAAAGATTTCAAATAAATGCTGTGCTTCAAACTTTCTATTAATCCGTCAAAGAATCCTGAAAACAGTATTGCAGTTTCCACAAAAATATTAACTTTTTCAACATTAATAATGCTTCTTGAAAATCATGATATTAGAATGATTTCTGAAGGATCATGTGACACTGAAGACTGGAGTAATGATGCTGAAAATTCAGCTTTGTCGTCACAGGAATAAATGACATTTTAAAATATATTCAAATAGAAAACAGTTACTTTAAATGGTAATAATATTTAGCAATATGTATTTTTGCAAATTACTGTATTTTTTAATAAATAAATGCAGTCTTGTTGGGCCAAAACATTTAAAAAAAATGAACTGTGTTGCATGTTTTAAAAAATTGCATATAACAATATTCTTGTACATGTATGAATACACTAATATATACTGAATTATATATAAAATTGCACAAATTTGCTAAGGTATTGCTTTAATGAAGACACTGGTTAGAGTGATTGCTAAATTGTAGCTATAAAATGTGTTAGATAGTCCAAAAGGAAACAGCACAGCAGGACATGAGCCTGAGATCAAAGAGTGCCACTACAGTATGTGTTGACACAGTGAGCCACTATATTCATCTCTCTCTTGAGGAAAAACAGGACTGATGGACATTTAGTCTTGGCTCGTTAGCACCCTATACAATTTAAAGTAGGCCATGTTTGCTTTCGATAGGCTGATAAGAACATAAAAGCTCATGAATTCCTTCACTCCTAGTCATAAATAAATGGCAATGACCGTAAACCATTGAAAAGCTCAACAAAAGGACTTGAATGACTAAATAGCTCTATGAACTATTTGCATAATTATCCATTGACAGAGCCTCATTGTGCTATTTCTCTGTTACAGTTTAAGTCCTGTGTTTGTATTTGCCTATCCATGGGAGAGAATCTTTTTGGATTGCTTGATCAATATCTCTCTGCAAGAAAAGATTTCTTGCCAGAGTTTGTTTGTGATTCTCCGGTTTTAAGCAATACTGTAACTGTAATGTCAATAAAATCCACCTACTTGCACAGGATCAGCTGTGAATATGTGTGTTCAGAACATAGAGTGAAACCCTTTGATGGACTCTAGGGAATTTTTGGAATTCTCTTGGAATGCTAAGCATTTTAAGGGAGGAGTGAATGGTACCCAGAGGAATATTTCATAGCTCACGAGACATAACTGAGCTCTCGTGTTTCATTGTATAAACGTTATCTTAGATGTTTCTCCTAAAATTCCTACAGAGAAAAAATACACCGAAGTGAAACAATTGTTGAAATTAAAGAACAGCATGGTTATTATGAGAAGCATAGCTCAAACTATTTGGCCTCACACTGAAATCTCAGATTGCAGACTTGTACTTGATTGTATCTCTACAAATCAGAGCTCAGTGTGAGGCATTGTTGAGATTTGTAACTCTTTTGAAACTCTACAGGAGACATGTGAGGTCACCGAGGTCTGTTTCTCCGGAAGAAAACGTTGAAAAGTAGAAGAAATTGTCTTGATCTCCTTTTAATCTTACTGGTATCTAGGAGAAACAAATCGAGATATTACAAAGATCTCTGTGAGTTTTCTTTCCATTGGATTAAACACTGGTAACGTATGTGCAGAAACTGTTCATAAATCCAGGTAAACTGAGAATTAAATCAAATCTATTGGAATTTTGATGGTAGTAAATATAGATCATCTATCTCAAAAATAAGAGTAGTAGTTCATTACAATCAATAATCATGATCAATTTATGAACAATCATTGAAGAAAATGGGCAAAAAATTAAGTAACTGTAATATTTTTAACCATGCATAGCCTGAAATTCATGATTCCAGTTTAGACAAAATGGACTAAATATTTTTTTATTTAAATATACAAATTTTAAAAAAGTTTGCATATGCTATTTTTGTTGGGTATCATAATTGATACATCAGGCTTTTATTGCTTATATAATACAACCAAATATGGAGGTGAGCAAAAATATGCAATTTGGTGCAGATGTTGTTATTTATATGGCCAAAAATTTCTTTATAACAAACTATTTACATAAAATGCTTATAAATATCACTTGTCCCTTATATCTCTCAATAACATGTCTTATTAAAATAATATATAAATGTTTAAATTTATGATCAAAGTTCTGTAGGTTTTATTGTGGGGACTAAAACATATAATGCTAAGCAATGCAATGATGATGATGAACAAATAAAGAGATGAACAAATAAACGATTCTTAAAAGCCTGATGTATCATATTTAATACTCACATTTTAACATGATTTTTCTAAAAAATGGTGTATGGATAATCAAGTAAACCCAAGTTGCTTCTGTCCAGTAGGTGCTCATTAAAATATTACTAGCAATATAAAAGTTATTCTTACATTTACTCAAAAAAAAAAAAAAAATCCAGTAAAGGTTTCAGAGCAAAAAGACACATGAAATTTTTGTTTTGTTTTTTTATTATACTAAAAGGTATAGTAAAGTATAAACTATTGATCAGATGACAGAAGGCATGGGTTGTTTACATCATCAAAGTATTCAACATGTTGATAATTTCGAGGCCTATTTGCGTATCAAATATAACACAGCAGGCTTTATAGAGTTAAACAACAGCAATCAATAAAGCCCCCAAAATAATTGAATATAAAATCTCCTAAAGAGCAGCCCCCTCCCACATTCCCTCTCTCTCAGCGGTGTGTCTCTGCAGCAGGGTGGTGTCCATGGGAGACATGCGGGGGGCTTTGTCTGACTTCTCATTAGTCACGATCCCCCGCTCACAGAGCGACCATTAGAGCCCCTTCACCCGGCACAGACTAATCACTCAGTCCAGTCACCGCTTACACAGTGTCCCTCTCCCGCTCACTTTCTCTGCCTGCGTCTCATCGAGATCTCATCACTTCTCCACCACCTTCCTATCTCGCAGTCATCATCTCATTTGGCAGACAGTTATATAGGCTATTTACTCATCTGACTGACAATCCGCTATTATTCGGATGTCTGGTAATACCGAACGCTCTCTCTATTTTGTCCTTCATATCTCCTCTCTCACCCTTGGGCATCCGTCCCTCCCCCTCCATGTGCCAGTTGGTGGTGGGGAGTGTGTGTGTGTGTGTGTGTGTGTGAGGAGTGGGAAGAGGGGAATGGCGGAGAGTGTTAGTGGGGTGTGTTGTTGATGGTAGTATTGAAGCGAGGCCGGGCAGTGGTCAGTGTGTGTGCTGAGTCAATAACACTGCTCCCTGTGTTGAATAGGAACAATAGGAGGGGTAAGTGTGTGTGTGTGTGTGAGGGATGGTGAGTGGGGGTAGGGATTGGGTAACAAGCCGACAGCTGGGATCGAGGTTTGGGTGTTGCAGACTAGCGCACACACATTTCGGGTGTCTATTTGTGGAGATAAAGCGGAACGTGTTTATAAAGAAGCCTTTAATACCACAGAAATTACATGGTGGAAAATGAATCGATTCCTTGTTCCTCTATTGAATTATCTTCCCATCACTGATGAGCGAGGGGTTTTGGCTGTTAAATGCCACCAGCCCAATGTGCCTGCCACACTGACGTACCCCACTGTCTGAGTTACAATGGGAAAGCCCAGGCACGGCTGAGCTCACCCAATCAGGAACTGTCAAGCCAGTAAATGCTTATCGCCCATTGATGTGTCGGCCAATCAGAGATGGTCCAGCTAGTAAATGCTGAGCAACCAAAGACGGCAGAGCTGCTGGGGGCAAGACTGCTTCACACACCCCCTACTGGAGCACATCTCACCTTCAAAGCACTAACTGGTTTTACCTTCACAAAATGGATCTTTGGCTTGAGGAAATCACAACTATAAAGGTGTTTCTTAAATGATGTACACTCTTGGACCTGTGGATATCAATGTCTAAAGATGCGTTGCAGAAGAGTTGCCATTAAGATGTCGTTTTACACCATAGTGCATGTTATTTCCACCACATCTCAAATGATGTATTGTGTTTATCAGCATTTTGGGATGCCCTGTAAAAAAAAAAAGAAAGTTGAGCCAACTTAAAATTTTAAAGTAACCAGCTTTTTGCAGATTTTTGAGTTCTCTGAACTTATTTTTGTAGGAGATTCTCAACTTGTTGTTGTATAAACTTAAAACAACAAGTTGAGAAAACTCAAAAATCTGCTGAAGTTTACTGCCTTAAAATTTTAAGTCGGCTCAACTTTTTTTTACAGTGTGGAAATGTCAGCGGTGGAAATGACATTTTAAACATTTTTGGAATAAAATTACCAACTAACATTATGTATAAAAAACAATCTAATAAATTATTACATCTACTTAATTTGACAAAATCACATCTTGATTGGAAATTGAAAAAAACAAACAAAAAATCTGTTCACAAGTAATATTAACCATGAATCTACTGGAACAAAAAAAAATGCCTGAAGAAATACCCAGAAATTTTGTTTTTAAAGAATATTCCTGGTTCATTGCAAGCTCTACAGATGACATCTGTGGCATAGTACCGATTACCAAAAATAATTTCAACTGGTGCCTCAAACTGTCAAAGCAAACAAAAAATGTTAATGCAATGCTGTCAACAGAGCTTGACACTTTGAGGCATTTTTTTTCATATACAGGGTCCTTCTCAAAAAATTAGCATATTGTGATAAAGTTCATTATTTTCTGTAATGTACTGATAAACATTAGACTTTCATATATTTTAGATTCATTACAACACAACTGAAGTAGTTCAAGCCTTTTATTGTTTTAATATTGATGATTTTAGCATACAGCTCATGAAAACCCAAAATTCCTATCTCAAAAAATTTGCATATTTCATCCGACCAATAAAAGAATGGCCATTATGTTCATTTATGCACTCAATACTTGGTCGGGAATCCTTTTGCAGAAATGACTGCTTCAATGCGGCGTGGCATGGAGGCAATCAGCCTGTGGCACTGCTGAGGTGTTATGGAGGCCCAGGATGCTTCGATAGCGGCCTTAAGCTCATCCAGAGTGTTGGGTCTTGCGTCTCTCAACTTTCTCTTCACAATATCCCACAGATTCTCTATGGGGTTCAGGTCAGGAGAGTTGGCAGGCCAATTGAGCACAGTAATACCATGGTCAGTAAACCATTTACCAGTGGTTTTGGCACTGTGAGCAGGTGCCAGGTCGTGCTGAAAAATGAAATCTTCATCTCCATAAAGCTTTTCAGCAGATGGAAGCATGAAGTGCTCCAAAATCTCCTGATAGCTAGCTGCATTGACCCTGCCCTTGATAAAACACAGTGGACCAACACCAGCAGCTGACATGACACCCCAGACCATCACTGACTGTGGATACTTGACACTGGACTTCAGGCATTTTGGCATTTCCCTCTCCCCAGTCTTCCTCCAGACTCTGGCACCTTGATTTCCGAATGACATGCAAAATTTGTTTTCATCCGAAAAAAGTACTTTGGACCACTGAGCAACAGTCCAGTGCTGCTTCTCTGTAGCCCAGGTCAGGCGCTTCTACCGCTGTTTCTGGTTCAAAAGTGGCTTGACCTGGGGAATGCGGCACCTGTAGCCCATTTCCTGCACACGCCTGTACACGGTGGCTCTGGATGTTTCTACTCCAGACTCAGTCCACTGCTTCCGCTGGTCCCCCAAGGTCTGGAATTCTCCACAATCTTCCTCAGGGTCCGGTCACCTCTTCTCGTTGTGCTGCGTTTTCTGCCACACTTTTTCCTTCCCACAGACTTCCCACTGAGGTGCCTTGATACAGCACTCTGGGAACAGCCTATTCGTTCAGAAATTTCTTTCTGTGTCTTACCCTCTTGCTTGAGGGTGTCAATGATGGCCTTCTGGACAGCAGTCAGGTCGGCAGTCTTACCCATGATTGCGGTTTTGAGTAATGAACCAGGCTGGGAGTTTTTAAAAGCCTCAGGAATCTTTTGCAGGTGTTTAGAGTTAATTAGTTGATTCAGATGATTAGGTTAATAGCTTGTTTAGAGAACCTTTTCATGATATGCTAATTTTTTGAGATAGGAATTTTGGGTTTTCACGCGCTGTATGCCAAAATCATCAATATTAAAACAATAAAAGGCTTGAACTACTTCAGTTGTGTTGTAATGAATCTAAAATATATGAAAGTCTAATGTTTATCAGTACATTACAGAAAATAATGAACTTTATCACAATATGCTAATTTTTTGAGAAGGACCTGTATATGTGACCGTGAACCACAAAACCAGTCATAAGGGTTATTTTTTTTCGAAATTGAGATTTATACAACATATGAAAGCTGAATAATTAAGCCTTCCATTCAGGGTGCGAACTACGGGGGAGCTAGGGAGAGCTCGGCTCCCCTTAATAAGACATGGGCTCCCCTGAAAACGTGATTTTTGAAATTTTGGGGGGGTCTCAAAAAATATTGACAATGTGTTATTTTGACGTGCAATTTCAGTTTTGTGTAATGTGATCATCGTGGATTATTAAGTGTAAAATTGCAGAAATATCATTCATTCATGCATGACGGCGATTTAAACCTAATTCACTTCAATAAAGATAACTATACATGCTATTCTTGTCATGAGCATCAAGGTGTGGGGGCGCTGCGGTGCAAATTCATTCCACTCATGTTTAGTGCATGTAAACTCAAAGATTCGTAGAAATATAAACGTTGGATGCAACATTGGCCATAGATCTGCGTGCACAGTCCTTGAAACCAATTCTGCAGTTAGCATCATGGCAAAAAGAACACAAGGTAGTTTAATTAAATTTGGTGTATTAAAATTGTGTAATGATGACGTTAATGGCACGACCGATTCACCTGCTGCAAGCCCTGTTAGCACACCTCCCGCCGTGCCAACAACCAAGAACTAAGTCATTGCAAGACCCCCCCCCCCCCAGTTATAAAAAAACAAGGTGGGCTCCCCCAAAGTCCACGGTGTAGTTCGAACACTGCTTCCATTGATGTATGTTTGGTTAGGATAGGATGATATTTGGCCGAGATATTTGAAATCTGGGATCTGAGGGTGCAAAAAAATCTAAATATTGAGAAGATCACCATTAAATTTGTCCAAATTAAGTCCTTAGCAATGCATATTACTAATCTGTTCTAGACTGTTGCTACAAACATGTGGTCCAGGGTCACATATAATGATAATTTTACCACTGATTGTACAAAAACATTTTAATATTATACAACAGAGAACATTTCTCTCTATAAATAAACCCTATATTGGTAGACCTATGCTAATATACAGTGAGCTGCTAAATCTACACACTAGCCTCCAAGGAGCAAGAATGGACAGCTCTGACCTACATTAGCATCAGTGCTAGCATCTGAAAACAGCGTGGGCTGAGTAGGCGTTCATTTTTAACTGGAATGCTTCCCATATCCCACATTTCCACCTCACTACTCCAAACATATCCGCCCAGGAATCCCCAGTGAACAGGATGTTTAAGATAAAACGGCCAGGTGAGACTCTGCTCCAGTGCCAAAGAGAATAAAAGCAGAGCCAGTTTTAGTTACTAATGCTGCTGGCTAAGGCAAAAATCTCTCCTGCTATTGCTCATACTCTCCCCCACTATTTGTCCCATAGACATGAATGATACTTCAAATTTTGTGGTTTATTGAGGAAAGTTGTGCTATTTTCTGAAAGTTCAGAGTTGACATGGCAGGTAAGTGAATGAATCTAAAATACAGACTAGAATATCCCACTATTTCCATCCAGCACAAATGCATAGCACATAAAAATACCTTAAAAACCACACAGAAACAACCTGGCAACCACGCACAACAATCTCATTCTGCACGGCTAAGCAGCACTCCCATTTAAACAAAAATCTAGTTTTATGCAATCACACGTGTTATGTAAAATAAATCAGGTTATCGGTGAAATAGCCAGAGCATTATTGTACAGATAAAGAATGGGAAGCTATAGTTTCCATTTTCTCTCTGCACTCGCACACCATCCTGTCTCTTTCTTTCTGCCTTTTTCTTCCTAATAGTTGAGAAGAACCCACGCTGTGATGTGAGATACAAAGGCCTGATGAGATGTGTGATAAATAAAGACATATGAATAAAAGACTGAATACTGCATCTCTATAACTGATTATAATGACCTTATGATGAATATCGCACCAAAAAAACATCAGCGTAATAGCCAGAAAGGGAGTTTGAGAAAACTGTGCTTTGTAGCGTCTTATTTTAGCTCCCAATTCAATTACAGAATTATGCAAATGTTGTAATGGCACAAACATGCTCACAAAAATGCATATTTGTGAGTGATCATCATTTGATGAATTACTGCTGCCATGGTCGATAGAATATGTATGTAAACATCTCAATACAATGCTGTGTGCAAAAGCGGCATCATTGTGTTTGTCCCAGTGCCTGACCCTTAGAAAACACTGTTTTAACCTGGTGTTTCAGTCCATCTCTCCTTTATGGCAGGAAAACAGTGAGAAGGAGAGCGAGGAAGAGAAGAAAACAGAGGGACTGAGATGACAGATCGCCCAACACTGCACTCAGCTGTGCCAGCTTTCATAAATCATACATGCCTTTCAGACACAGCGCCATCTTATACTCTAATGATCAGCGCAGGCCTCTTTATTCACTCAGCTCCTTCTCCCATGATTCCCTTGTTTAAAGTTTTCACAGTACTCAAAGCTCCAATGCATGCTGGAAGTACAGTATAGTTCTGTATTTGTATGTGCCGAGTTTATGGCAGATATTTCAATGAGCCTCAGGTGTTAGATACTCTGTTTCTGAAGAGAGCCTTTGGAGGTTGATGTATTGTGCAGGTTTTTATGAATAGGGACAGACACAGTTGAAATGATAGTGGGCTGATAGTAACAAATGCTGTCCCAGCGAGATTTGACCTTGCCTGGGTTTACGTTACTCAGCGATTTGCCAAGAAGTTTGACAAAACAGCAAGCGGATAGTAAGTAACCACCTAACAACCAACCAAAACAGCAGAAACCGCATAACAATGAGTTTTGCATTAGCAGCACCACTCACGTTTTCTACATAAAAAGTAAAAATGGTATTATGTACAGTGCCCTCCAAAAGTATTGGAACAGTAAAGACAAAATTGCTCTGTTGGCTGTGGAATCAAGACATTTACAAATATGACTAAAAGATGAATATGAGACAAAACTACAGAATATCACATTTTATTATTGGGTGATTCAACACATAGATGTTTTACCAGCTAAGAAGTTCAGCACTTTTAGAGTTGCATCCCCCTATCTGATGTGAGCATAAGTATTGGAACAGTTGCCTCACAGGTCTTTCTAAGTGATCAGCTGTGTCCTGTTGCATTAATTCTTCAGATATTAAAAGCAGTGAATGTGTCGTATCAGTTATATCCATTACTTCTGTATTCTGAATCTTGCATTCGATGATGACACACAAACCAGGATGAAGACGAGGGAGCTGACTTTGAGAGAAAAGCAAGCAATTTGGATGCTAAAAGAAAATAGGAAGTCAATTAGAGCTATAGCAAAAACAAAGGGCATGGAGAAATCAAGAGTTTGGAAACCACCAGCGACACCAGCAACCAACAACTACCTGATCGGCTGAGAAAACAACAGTAGTTGATGACAGACAAATCATAAAAGCTGTGAAAATGAACACTAAAAGATGTGTCTGTAAAATCACCAACAACTTCCAGAAAGCTGTGGTGATGCTCTGACAATCTACTGTCCTCAGGAGACTTTGACACAGAATTACAGATGCTACACAGCAAGATGCAAACCTCTGACCAGCACCAAAAATAGAAAGGCAAGATTAGAGTTTGCAAAAAAAGCACAAAGGTGAGCCAGAAGAGTTTTGGACTGTGTTTATGGACCGATGAGACAAAACTGAACCTTTATCTAAGTGATGGGAAAGCAAAAATGTGGAGAAAAAAAGGGAATTGCAAATGATCCCAAGCATACAGCCTCATCTGTAAAGCATGGTGGAGGTGTTGTCATGGCATGGGCATGCATGGCTGCCTCTGGAACAGGCCCTCTAATCTTTACTGATGACTTAATGTATGATGACAGTAGCAGAATGAATTTGGAAGGGTACAAAACCATCTTGCCTACCAATATTCAAGAAAATGCCACCAGATTCATTGGGAAGTGCTTCATATTGCATCAGGACAATGACCCAAAACACCCTGCCAGTTCAGTCAAGGAATTTATAAGGGCAAAGAAATGGAAAGTATTAGATTGCCCAAGTCAATCTCCAGATTTAAATCCGATTGAACATGAATTTCACCAGCTGAAGAGGAGAGTAAAGGCAGAAACTCCCCAAAACAAGCAACAATTAGAATTGACTGCATTAAAGGCTGGCAAAAGTATTTCAAAGGATGAGACCAAGGCCGTTTCTCAATACCAAGTTCGCAGAGTCTGGACTTCCGTCCTTTCGAGTTTGGACTTGCCAAGTTCGACTCAGAAGAACGAACTCTCGAGGACGGGAGGACGAACTGAATTCTGGGTTATGGCCCGTATCAAGTCCGCACAAGTCACCTCTCGATGCATCCTCGGTAAAAGGGGCGGATCAAGAACACATCCGGGGATTTGAACTGGACTTGGCTAGATGTGAACTTTGAATTGGAACAGTACTTGGGCAGCGACTGATGACGTTTCACAAGTCCACAAGAACACAAGTACAGACAAGTACGCATATTGAGAAACGCTACAAAAGAGTCTGGTGATGTCTATGGGTCACAGCTGTGCTGATGGTGAGTGGCAGGGTTTGAAAGCGACTCTCTCCTCCATGCATTAAAGACTCTAGCAGCTCACACGTGAGGGAGACAGACTTGAGGGGTTGTATTCTGCTGTTCTCTCTCCTACTCCACTACCAGCTGCTCTTATGATGTGAAAGACAATTTATAATCGGGCGGCTGAGGAGAAGAGACGAGTGGAGAGAAGCGGGAGAGAAAGAGGGAGGGAGGGAGGGGAAGGAGTGGAGGAGAAAGTGTTGACCTAATTCTGCGCAAATGGCGGCTACTCTGCTGTGGTAGGCAGCTCTCTCTCCCTCTGTTTATCTCTCTCTCTTTTGTAAATTTAATGCCTGAAAGTAGACTTCAGAAGGTATGGAGCTTCTGCCTAGTCTTTCTCTTGGGGTTTCTTCTAACAGTGTTGCTTGAAGGCTTTAAGCTTCTCTTCTGCCGTTACATTTCTGCATACTAAGCGTGCAAGGATTCTTCATACAACACAAACACGAAAACAAACAGTGTATGCCATAAAGTAGGCCACTGTTAAAATTTGAAAACAACTAGATGTGCACTTTTAAGAAAGCTTACATGTAGAGAATTCAAAGTGAAAAAGATACAAACAATGCAACCCTAGGTGCTACGGTCAGAACAGACTGACAACGATAATTATACAACAATATCTAAAACGAGGTTGCAAAAGCATATTTGAGTTGTCTCCAGGGGTTACAGAGGAAAAAGTTTGAATAATGAAGAAGATTACACAGTGGCTAGTGCAAATGAAGGTCAAGACCTGAACTCTCAATACGAGGAGTCTTTGGAGCACAAAGCATTTGTAAACACTGCAAAGAGCCATTCACTTCCCACGGTCCCATTTACACATGTAAACCAATGGACTACTCTCATTCTGTAAAGATTGATAGATAGATAGATAGATAGACAGACAGACAGACGGACACACAGATAGAAAGACAGACAGACAGACAGATAGCAGCCAGATAGTAAAGCATGAGCAGCAGGGGTCGAGCTCTTGTTGTGTGTGGGGTGTAAAGGTGATGTAAAGGTGAATATCTGCCTCATCTGTGTCCGCTCTCTCCGTGTGTTGACAGGTGCTGTCTGGGGGTAATTGGTTCCCATCAAAGTGCTACTCAGCACAGGGTCAAGCACTGGAAGGGGACACACCACTTACCCCTCTGTCAAAGTCTGTCACTGATACCACAGTGGTACGAGTACGGGACAGCAACAATACTTTCTGAAAGGACAATCACGGATTTCTTTGGTTATTGAATTAAGTTGTACATACTACATCAACAGCAGACAGGCAGACATATTGGTGGTAACATGGCCACCTGTAGCTCCTGTTTGCATGAATTTTTACATTTTATGAAGAAAGTCTAGTGGTGGTAGCCCTTGTAAAACTCCCTGTCATAGTGTTAGAATGTTGTTGAGAGTTTACAAGGCATTGCTTTGTGAATTCTCAAGTGTTTCTATATGAATGGTGTGTTCTACCCATATGGATTTTTTTTCGGAGTGTCTATTTACACTAAGTGCAAATAGCCCATCTTGTTGGCAAAGGCTATTTACACTAACGTGTGATTGAGTTAGTCAACAATACAAAAAGAAGCTAGCTCAACATCGGTTTCAGTGGCGTAGATGGTAATGCAGATGCTTTTTGACGCAATCGACCCGAGTTCGAGCCCACCTTTTGCCAAAAAATTTTTTTCTCCCTTTTCAAATCTCATATCGCATCAGAAAGGCATTTATTTTCAATAAAAATGAAGGAAATAATAAAAAAGTTGAAAATAAAGTATCGGGTAGGGTTAGGGTAGGTGTAGGGAGGGCTTTATTGTCCCAATAAGGTGGCATCCATTTAATAAATTTGAATTAAAATTATAATTTATACTCAGTACGTTATTATTGCGTACTGTTTTATAATGTACTACAATACTGAGGTGCAGATAATTGCCACTATTTGCAATAAGTAGTATAAATAGCAGAAAATCTTGCTATTTTAACATAGTGTAAATAGAATCTATAGCTATTTACACTTAGTGTAAATAGCATATCGTTAAAAAATACTGCTATTTTCACTTGGTGTAAATAGCATCTATCGCTATTTACACTTAGTGCAAATAGCCGCTGCCTTTTTTTTTCCTCAAAAAATATATTTTAAATATATGTTGCAAACAGTATAGCTCAATGAAATATATTTTTGAAACATATAAATATAACAAATATATTTCAAAATGTAGGGTGAAGTCAGCTAAAATGGGCTATCAGGTAATAAGGTTGTGGCATCATATCTCTTTAAATTTTTACAGAAAATCCCAATAACCGATCTTGCATTGTTGCTTCAACACTTGTTGACATGTAACAATAATTTTGATTGGTCTGAGTTTTTTAAGGCAGGCAGAGCAGAGTGTTACATGAAGCTTGTCCAAGAAATTGTAAGTTAATTGAATACATTTAATTAAAAACTAATAAGGGTACTAAAGCAATTATAAGCAAGCTTACCAACAAAGCAAAGGTTTATGAACAATGCTTTGACATGCTCTTTCAATGTACTACAATTTTTGGGCGTTAAATAATGGAGAGCAAACATTAGTAAAATTCTTTGCGTGATACATTTGAATACTCTCCTCCCATAACTTTTGCATCTGAAAGGGAAACTCCTACAAATGCATGTTCAATAAGGTCAGGCGCAAAAATAACTGTGTCCACGCCTTTTCAGAGCTAATTCGTCACTGCGGGTCTTTAGTAAAACCTGACAGTACAACTTTAAAGTTAAAAACGGTTTGCGCTGGCGCAAGCTGTTAGTAAAACTGGCCCTAAAGATCTAAACTACATTTATAAGGATATAAAAGTTTACAATGAAAACAGTTTATGGTGAAAACACACGTATTTAAACATATTTTTGTCTGTATTTTATTTTGGAATTTTTTTTTAAATATATATTTGAAGAGTTCATTTGGAAAAACAGATATCTCTGTTTTTTTAAATATTCAAAAATCATGTTTTTTTTTTATCATGCTATCATGTTTTTATTGAGTTTTATTGTGTTAGTTAGCTAGCATTTTTTTTTGTTATTCTTTACCTATAAACCAACTGCAGTTTGACTGAGATTAATTGGAATGCACAATGTAAAAACATGATTTTTGAAAACTGTTAAAAAGTTATCTGCTTTTGCAAATGAACTCTTCATTTAGCGTTTTTCATGCTGCTGTACTCTGGCTGCTTGCTAGTGTGTTTCTAGCAATTTATGGACCTCTAGATGTGAGTGGAGCCTTTTTAATGTAGTCTTATGGATTTTTTTTTTTTTTGCCAGTTAGCAAACTATAAAACTTGATCTCTAACTGTAAGTAAGAGATATAATAATAGAAATGCTTGCTTTAGCAAACACCACTAATTACAAAAGCTCACTGCTACTAAAAGGCCAGTTGCGTTCCTGAGTGACTCTGAAGCACTTTGGATTGAGGGAGTAGTGTCACCACTAATAAAGGAAAATAAATGAACAAATAGGCCTGTGTGATGAAGAGCTTTTCTCAGCCATGTGTTTGTTATCAAGCACCAATTAGGCTCCTTATTGCGCTTTGTGATGCAAATCACACTGGATCAATAGACATGTACTTACCCTATCAGAAACCCCCTGACGCCCATAATTACTGCCCCTGGGACCAATCAAACGTGGACAGGGCTCTCCTCTCCGCAAACATCCCATACACACACAAACACACACAACTGGAAAAACATTTACATTGAAGGCACTTAGCTGACACGCTTATGCAAGGGATACAGAAAAAGAGCTTTTGCTTTGCATGTAAGACTGCAATGAAAAAGTATTTACTGTAGAGTCAGTGTTGTGGGCTCACGTCGAAACAGCTTTTGACGGCAAAGTAAGACAACTGAGTGAGCATGCTGAGAAGTCTCCAACTTCAAACAAACACAGACAAATTGGCAATAAAGCCGGATGTTCAGAAACAAACAGCGCTGACCAAAGATGGGGATTTTGGATTCCTGGGAGGCCTTTCGGCGGTGGGTGGTCACATCTCATCGGTATGGGGTCAAAGAACCATGATGAGTGACGGGCAACCTGTGTGGGGCAAATAAAAGGGGAGGATACAAGGAGATGGCCGCCATATGGTCACATTAGCAAAAGTAAGCATTGCTCCTAAATCAAAGCCACAGAGGGCTGATAGCAGGCCGTTCACCTAGAGGGTGATATGATAAACTGCTGCCTGACCCTGAAGGTATTTCTGCATGAGGCGTGGGGTTATACAAACTACACACTCAAAACAGTGTAAAAATGTGGCTTTATATACAAGCAAAAAGCAATGAGACATGTTTTAGTGATTTTGCAGTTTTAGGATTTTGAAAAGATCCTGTCCAGGCCTAAATTTGTTTATTAACAGGCCTAATTTTACTTATTAAATTGATCAAAAGTGACATTTTAAAATAAATTCTGTTCTTTTGAACTTTCTATTTAATATTAGGCAGCTCAACTGTTTTCAGCTTTGATAATAATAATAAATGTTTCAAATCGGCATAACATTCAGCTAAATTCAGCTTTGCATCAGAGGAATAAATTCCATTTTTAAAATATTCAAATAGAAAACAGTTATTTTAAATGGTAATAATATTTCACAATATTACTGTTTTACTGTATTTTTAACCAAATAAATGCATAAGAGACTTTTAAAAAACTGTAAAAATCTTATGACCCCAAACATTTAAAAGGAGTGTATATGTACGCATATATGTATATACGTCACTGAATTAGATTTTGTCAGTCCACAAAGTGTCACAATATTTTCTGACTTCTTGTTCGTATTTGAGTTCATGTTTGTTTTCCTGTATGTTTTGTTTGAAAAGGGATAAATACATGTATTTATTTGTTTGTTTAAAATAAATACCACTTGACCTGATAGTTATCAAATCTGATATATATTTCAATGTGACTAATATTCACATTATCATTGTCACACATTTTGCTTATTTGAACATTATTTTTAACCAAAAAATCTAAGATACACTGGGGATGAAAGAGAGGAAGGAGGAGGGGGGTTAAAAAATAATGCTTCAGCATCATTCTCCCATCTGCCTGCCTGCATAAATATTTCATACACACATACACACACACGGCAGGAACTGGTATAGGTTGACGTGCTTACATCAATATCTTCTTATGTTCAGTTTTATAGCAATCCATAGGAACAAATCTTTGTGTCGTCTAGATGTGTTTTGTGCACATAAAATACACTATGCTACCTTTCATTTATAATGTACTCAATATTTTAAGTCTAGATTACATAATGTGGAATTAGAGCTGCAATGTGCTACACAATAAATCATTTTCCAACCAGCTGCTGCACAATTACACCTTAATAAATCATACAAGAGACCATAAAAAATAGATTTCAACTTTCAAAAAGGTACAATATCTTAACTTTACAGAAAATTAGAAAGAGACTGAAGTTAATTTTGAATATTATTTTCAACAGACATGTAGCTACCACTACAACACTATATCTAATTCGATTAAACATGACTAGCATGCTAGTCTGAGATTATTTTGAGGCGCTAATAAGTAATTTGCCAATAAATTGGCTTTAAATGCTCATCCAACCTGTAGTTTTTATTTGCAGATGAGTTTGAGGAGCCATTTTGTTAGCCCAGCTGGCTAAGTCTGCGCTAACTCCTCCAATGTGGCTATTAGCATCATTTATTCAATCATTTATTATATACATGCACAAATTTACATGCACACCCATCTCACCCATCCCCGATCTCCCCCTGCAGGCAGCGCTCCTCCAGGCGGACCAGCGCGTGTAACGGCCGTGATTAGAATGTAATGAACAGTCTAGACAGTGTTCAGCTGGATTAGGTGGCTCGCAGGGGTCACTTGAGCCTGTGTAGCATTAGCAGAGCCATGCTGTCTTGCTAGCTGTGCACAGAGATGTTTGGGATAGAGGCTGGACAGAGTAAAAAAGGAGGTTGGGGAGCCTATAAATCTTGTGGTGGATCGTAGAGGGATGATTATGATGTTTAGAGGGGTCTGACATCTGAACAAAGGGGAGGGAGGAGGAGTGTTGCAGCTGATATTGGGACTACAATTCCCAAATGCGCATTCCCTCAAAAACATAAAATTTCAACGCATTCCTTTGACAGTTTTTTTTCTGTTCTTTATTACAGAGTACTGCACATACGGTGGATTGAAAAAATAGATAATGTGGCCACAAAAATCTATTTTTTTTCTAATATCTGTTGAGCGTGTGAACACAACGGCCAATCAGCAGTGTTTAAGAATCCACTCAACAGCGCTCAAATGGTAGCGGGAAATGGACGTTTTAAAACATTTCAGTACTGACTGGTACCAAAGTCAGTACTTTTGACAACACTAGTTCAAAGTAGTTAAAATTACATTTGAATTCATTAGTTAAAATGTGGCCACATTGCACTAATTTGTTCTCTTGTTTTTAGCTAAATCACATTGCACTACTTTGTTCTCTCATTTTAGTTAAACTGTGACAATGTTGCACTAATTCATTCCCTTGTTTTAGTTAAATCATGGCCAAGTTTTACTAATTTGCATGTTGCACTAATTTGTTTTAATTAGTTTGAATGGTGTTCAAACTAATTAGATAAATTGTCATTAATTAGCTTTTCGTTTTAGTTACACCATGGCCACAGTGTATTAATTCGTCTCTCATTTTAGTTAAAACATGGGCTTTTTGCACTAATTGGTTCAAGTTTGTTGGAATGGCATTCAAATTCATCAGTTAAATGGTGGCCACGTTGCACTAATTTGTTCTTTTGTTTTAGTTAAACCTTGTCATGTTGCACTAATTGTGGCCATGTTTGCACAAATTCAGTCTCTCTTTTTTATAAATCTGATAAAACTAAAGACTCTTTGGAGATGTGAAGGATGCAATACTACTCTAGGTATTAACATGAGATTGGCCGAAACTGTGTGTTATGTCCTGTTTAAATCATGACCACATTGCATTAAAAAGTTCTCTTATTTTAGTTAAACAGTGACCACATTGCACAAATTTGTTCCCTCATTTTAGTTAAACCATAGCCGCATTGCGCTAATTTGTTCTCTGGCCATGATTTAACTAAAATCAGCAAACAAATTTATAAATTGTGGAAACAAATTCTTAATTTGTGTCCACAGTATTTATATATATATATATATATATATATATATAAATATGTGGGGTTCCAAACTTTTTGACTGTTTGCTTTTCATACAATATAAAATCAGTACAATATACACACAGTGAGATCTCAACAACAACATCAGCTGTAGCCTGGATGCATCTTAGCTAAGACTCTGTTCACAATCTACAGCACTGACTGGGTGATGAATCGTGGCACATTGCGACATCCTCATTAACATGCTAATTTGATATGGTACCACACAAAACCAAGCACCATGTTAGCAATGCTTTGTCTGGAAAAGAAACAAAAAATAGAAGAGTTTGTTGTGACTAGGCAAAAGTGGCATTCTTCAAGATAAATGTCAGGTATTTTTTTAACAATGTAAGAAGAAAATGCAGAATAACGAGACTTAAAGGGGTCATATAATGTTGCTAAAAAAGAACATTATTTTGTATGTTTGGTGTCATGCAATGTGTTTACGTGGTTCGAGATTCAAAAAACACATTATTTTCCACATACTGTACATTATTGTTGCTATTCTATGCTCCGCTTTTCTGAAATGCGCCGATTTTTACAAAGCTCGTCGTTCTGAGAAGCGAGGTGTGCTCTGATTGGCCAGCTATACAGTGCATTGTGATTGGCCGAATACCTCAAGCATGTGATGGAAATGTTACGCCCCTTACCATGGTGTGATGCGTGCCCCGGACTTTTTACAGTCTATTGGTGCTTTTCCACTGCATGGTACAGCACGGTACGGTTCAGTACAGCTCACTTTTGGGGTTTTTTCCACTGGGTACAGTACCTGGTATCTGGTACTTTTTTTAGTACCACCTCGGCCGAGGTTCAAAGCGAGCCATACTGTTACCAAAACATGACGAGTAAACTCTGCTGATCACTGATTGGCCGGAGAAAATCGTTACTGACTGCGTCATTGAACTTGCGGCACGAGACACAACAGACCCGCTAGATTTAAATCGGCACAGCCAGAGAAGGATCGAACGCAACTGTTTTGTATGAGCGCACCTTTTTTAAACAACCAAAAAATGGCTGTGTCGTTGTCTGTTGAGGAAGTACAGACGATCCTCTCATTGATAGCCAAGGAGCGGATCCAGTGAGAGCGTGATGGAGCGATGCGGAATTAAAACGTTTTTCAGGAGTCATGGCAGTAGAGGCGGCGCAACTATAATGAAACGTGAACAATCCCGCCCACACTAAAGCGGTACTAAACTGCAGTGGAAACACAAACCGAGCCGAACTGAGCCGTGTCGTGCCGTTCAGAACCGTGTCGAGCCGAGTAGTACCACGCAGTGGAAAAGCGCCATATGGTCCCAGCGCGACGAAAGTAAAACAATAAAACCTCCTATAAACGAGGCATTTGTTGCATTCAGTGAGGACATAATTACTGATTATAATGACTCATACGGCCTTTTTACGCGTTGCACCGCGCCACGTAAACATCACACCATGTCTGCATTTTTGATCGTAGAAATGCCAAACAAGCACTACTCTACACTGCTCAAAACTCGCGTTTGAATCTTCAGAGGCAAATTCGTTAAATATTGGTCTCTGACCATCATGGCCTCCTAATCATCCCCTTACACTGATTGGCTTCATCACTCTGTCTCCTCTCCACCAGTAAGCTGGTGTGTGGTGGGCGTTCTGGCGCACTATGGCTGCCGTCGCATCATCCAGGTGGATGCTGCACACTGGTGGTGGACGAGGAGACACCACCCCTCACAATGTAGAGCGCTCTGAGTGCTTAGGAAAGCAGAAAAGCGCTATATAAATGTAATGAATTATTATTATTATTATTAAATATCAAAACGTACTTACAGGCAGTGAGTCAGAAGCACCAGACTATCCTTGCGACCTTGGAATTGCTGTTCACAGCCATTCATAGTGTTCAAATTGTAGGCTACTCTCTCCCAGGATCGGGAAATAGTCCTCTGTAAAATGTACTGCACACACTCAAATATTTGCGTTGTACTGTTCTGGAACAGTGTTGTAAATATAACTTAACCACTGATTTCTAGTTGTGTACTTAATTTGGAAGGCCAAACAAAGTACTTTCACTTTCACAACGAAACACACAAGTTCTGCCTTCTTTCTTTGCGTATACGTTTGGGCGGTGTTATGCAAATCTTCCCACACAGTGACATAGACATGTGGGGGCGTGTTTGAATGAGCCGTTTTAGGAGGGCATGGCAGTGTCTTAACTTTTATAAAGAATATCTCTTTGGGTTTGAGACAACTTTATGAATCTTATCTATGCACAAACAGCTTGTAACACTCCAAAGAGAAAGGAAACTTGAAATCACATCATATGACCCCTTTAATAATGCTGCTTTTTAACGCAGTGACATTCATAAATTTTTAGGCTAAGTTTTAGGCATTTTTAGTTCTAAGTGTCCCCACTTTTTGCGGTCACTCTACATGTACACACACGTGCATGTGAGAGAGAAACCCCAGTTGTGTTTGCTTTGAAATTGACGGGGTGGATTCAGAATGACCTTTGACCTTTCTGGCACAGGAAGAGGAAGTGACCCATGGTGGTTACAAATGGGGGTTGGGTGAATGTGTGCGAGCGGAAAGACAGACACGGCGAGAGAGAAAGAGTGTACTCCCATAATAAGCAGTATCCGGTGTTGGTGGGGCTGAGGCCCAGGATACAAGGTACATTCACTAAAGCAACATCCCAGCGACAGAACAGCTGAACATCAGCCATTGATCACATAGTATCATTGTCATCTGTGTTTAAACATATTGCCCTTACACTCTCTTCAGCCGTAATATGAACACAGATATGATCCTTTGGAAGTTCACAAAGCACTATCATGGAAAATTCTAGCCCAATCCCTGCACTGATTCTTGAGGAGATTAATAAAATATTGTACAATGCAGTTACATGAAGAGAACTCAAGTACCGTCTTCAAGTGTGACAGATCTGTGGTGACATCACAGAGAACGAGGCGTATGATTGGCTAAGAGTGCTCTATCGGTGCGATTTTTCATCAGCTTGCATCACACACTTACTGAACCTCATTCCTACACATGCACAGATTGTTTTATCGCAGTCTTCTTTTATCATCCCACATCATCAGACTTTTAGTTAAGCTAATGCGATAACCTAAATGATGTTTGTGATCTTTTGTTTTCACTGCTTTTCTTGAAGATGCTTTTATGTGAGACTGTGTACCACACACAAAAATATAGACATGTACAGTCCTACATGACCATCTCTTCTCATGTTGTGGTGGGAGCGGACTGAGGGAGGGGTGGGGGCATGCAGAGCGATGTGAAACAGTCTGAAATATTCATGTTTATGTGCCTACCTCTCAGTGTGACAGAATGTGCATGTGGACCGCCGAGTGTGTGCTTCTTTGGAGAGCCAGAGAAGGAATAATAACATTTGCTAAAGATACAGATGTGTACATCAGAAAAACATCACAAATATGTTAACACAATACAAAGTATTGGTGAATCTCACCTCTGTGGGTCATATTTCACCTGCAAATAAAAAAAAAAAAAGTTGTATTTAGCTTTAAGAAAATTAAGTCCATTCATTCATTCATTCATTCATTCATTGTTTCATGACAAGTAAACAATCCAATTCTCTTTACTATAAAGCAAAAATATCGCCGTTGTCATGTTGTCATTAACATAAAGCAGAATATATATTCTGTACACACTGCCTTTCAAAAGTTTGGGATCAGTAAGATTTTTTATGTTTTTAACGCAGTTTCTTATACTCATCAAAGCTGCATTTATTTGATCAAAACTACAGAAAAAAATTATGAAATATTATTGCTATTTCTGATACTGGTTTCCTATTTTAATATAATTTAAAATATAATTTATTTTTGTGAAATTTTCATTAGCCATTGCTCCAGTCTTTAGTGTCACATGATCCTTCAGAAATCATTCTAATATGCTTTATTATCAGTGTTGAAACTGTTGTGCTGCTTAATATATATATATATATATATATACATTTTTTTTTTTCGGAACCTGTGATAGTTTTTTCTTTAATTCCTTGATGAATAAAAAGTTGAAAAGCATTTGTTAAAAAATCTAAAACTTTTCTAATGATATATAAGGTTTTATTATGACTTTTTTATATATTTAACACATCCTTGCTGAATAAAAGTAAGAATTTCTTTAAAAAAAGAACAAAAACAGACAAAAATTACTGACCCCAAACTTTTGAATAGTAGTGTATATTGCAACACAAAATTTCTATTTTAAATAAACACTATCACAGGTCCCAACACTGATTATAAATCAGCATATTAGAATGATTTCATAAGGATCATGTGACACTGAAGACCGAATGCTGAAAATTCGGCTTTGTTTCACAGGAATAAATCATATTTTAAAGTATATTAAAATCGAAAACTTTTATTTTAAATTGCAATAATATTTTAATAATAATAAAATGTGCTTAATTATCATTGAATTAGGGTCATAATAGGCACAACTTGATTATATACAATGTCTTTTGAAGAATTTGATTACTCTTTTTCCCTTTTGTAGTAATATTTGACCCGTACATGTGTGTGTATTCTGAAGAATGCTGCCTGCTCAGGCGTAAAGTTCTGTCGCTTTACGTGCATACTAAAATAAGAAGTCTCCTCATGAATTAAACATGGAGCCAGCAGGCCTGTGCCACTCTGTCTCTGATTGGCCCCAGCGGATCAGCCAAGGGATTGGTTATTTACAGTTGGCTCCTGGGACGGGGTCTTGCTTAGATTAATTCGCAGAAAGGCATGATGGGGGTCCAGAGATTGTGGAATCAACTTTTGTGTGCCTTCCCAGAACGATTGCCATTCACATGGGCCTCATTCTCTTCATCTGACTGCACCCATTCAGTCTCCAAATCATAGCCAGCTTCCTGCCCACACAATATGGATGAGATGAGACCAGGGGAGGCTCATTCGCCACCCCTCGCAGCCCCCAACATTATTTGCATGACACGCAGACAAGCTTTAAAACAGCTGTCAGTCACTTGTATACTCCTATTGTTACTGTGACCCATTTTTCATCCTCTCCTATCCTATAATCTAGCGCTTTGAACCCTTCCGAGTCACGGTCACCCCTCCTTCACACCCCAAAGCTCTTACAAAAGGTAACTGGAGGCAACAGCAACTGCACTGGTTGCTATGCGGATGCCATGGCAACCGCCGTGGATTCCATATGGGGCTCACGTATCGAATGGCTGTAATGGATTGAACTTTGGGGGGCTGAGGGGAGAATGGGCAGCTAGTGTTCATCTTCTCGTCCGCGACGCTGTTTGGGGAGGGTCTGTGATATTTGCCCCAGTGGGTCACGGCGAAATGCCAGCTATTTTCAGCCTTTGAAGACCCACGTCATCGCCAGGCACAACAGGCACAATATTACAAGCGCTCAATTAACTGGTTCACGGATGAGATACTACATCCATTTAGTGTGATGCTAAGTCACAAAAATGCGGTTATGTTGCATTTTTGACTGATTTTGTGAATAAGAGTTGTGTCGTGCAATTTTTTTTACACCTTACAATTTTGAGTCAGCATCTCACAATTGAGACTTTTTTTGTGAGAATTGCGAGTTTATACCACAATTATGACTTCATTTCAATAGCTATTTCTTGCAACTGCAGAGTTTATATCTCGATTCAGATTTTTCATGAAATGAAATTCTGACAAAAAAAAAGCTATATTACAGTTCTGACCTTATTTCTCAAAATGTCAAGTTTATATCTTGCAATTTTAAGTTAGCATTCAGTGTTGCCAAGTCCACGGTTTTACCGCGGAATTGGGAAACTTTAACACTGTTGGCGCGGGTTGCTTTTCATGTCCACGGGTTGAAGCGACCCCAATAACATGATATTTAGCCCCTGAAATGTGAATTTTACTAGGAGAACCCTGCCAAAAATAAATTGCATCTTACCCTGCCTAACGTTATTTTTTACAGGGGACCCCCCCCCCCCAAATGCAATTGGGCTAGTTTTAAGTAGAGATTGGGCAGGTTTTGTAGTGAAAACATGGCAACCCTGTTAGCATCACACAATTCAGACTTTTTTGTAAGAATTGTGAGGTTTTAGTACAATTCTGACTTTATTTCATGCAACACTAAACTAAGAATAGATAAACTAAGAATTGTGAGAAGTCAGAAATGCAACGTAAACTCAATATAGAAAAATATCAGAATGCAAGATATAAACTAAGAATTCAGAGAAAAAAAAACAGTATTGCAATATGTAAACTCAAACGTGAGAGAAAGTCAAAATTGCAAGATATAAACTGCTTTTTATCCATGCGGAAATGGGCTTCCACATGTAAGTGCTCTGCATTTTTTATCGTATTGTATTAAATTAAATTAAATGAAATAAAAAATAAAATAAAATAAAAATGTTTAAAATATTCAATATATTATTTATATATTTTATATTTGTAATAATAATAAAAACTACTAAAATAATTATAATGACATATTTCATTGTTAATATTTACCTGTAATGTGGGCATGAGTGTGATGATACAGTAATATTAAGTGTTTTTATACTTTGATATAATGCAGATATCGGTGTGACTAAAAATAAAATCTGGGTCCTAAAGCAAAATCACTGCCCTACAGAAACTGTGTGTATGTGCGTGAATGGGCCCCAAAAATGTTTCACTGGCTGGAAAAGCCCATTTCCAGACTAGTGTAACAGGTGAGTGAAGTAATCCACTGTTTAAACATTCAGTGCAGAGACAAGAGCTGATAAATGCTAAATGAGTGAATAAAAATACTTACAGAGTAATGCATACTGTAAACAGTCAGACCGCATGATTAAAACAAGCAGGTCATAGAGGCGGGTCAGATGACAGTGAGGAGGGTGAGTGTGAGGCAGAAATGGAGGACGTGACAGAGGGACTGCAGGAGGTCTGTCGTCTCCCAGCATTCCTAAAGAGAATCTTGGCAGGGTGTGTGGGAGGACGGATCTGAGCCTGTCCTCCAGAGTGGGAAATGGCAGTGGAAGATGTTACAGAGATACAGAGATACAGATTCACATCAGCAGCAATCTATCAATCCAGGGGCAGAGTTGCAGGTGGCCAGAGCCAGTCTTGTTTTATCACTGTTTGAGTGTAAATAAAACTGCAAACAAAGCTATATGGCTTCAGGAGGAGTATACCACACTAGTATGGTACCTTTATTGTGTTTTTGCAGCTTAGAAATATCCTGTGTACTTTCTCCTATCAGTTAATGTGCTTCTATTCCTGGTAACACCAGATGTTGAGTTGTAGAAAAAGCGCATCCACAGGAAAAAAAAAAAAAAAAACCTTCTTCCTCCTTTTAAATTACCCACAAGTGTTAGCCTTAAGATGGAGCAGTCTCTGCTTTTGTCTCCATCGGTCCATCCTTATTTCTCACCCTCGGTCCTTAGAGGAATGTGTGGAAAAGAGAAAGGATGCCTGGCTTGCAGTGCCAAATTAATTGATGTCTCCGTCCCATTGGCTTTCAGGGGTTACTGGCATGGGAACATATTCTCCTAGAACTGCCAGACAAGTCATTTAGAGAGCAGGTTGCTAATTGCTGTGAACTGTCTTCATTAATAAGTGGTAATGGCCTGATTTTTTTAATTGTTTCTGGATATGTCACTATTATTACAGAGATAAACATATATATAATATATATAAGTATATATTATGTAACTAAATATTACACAATCTTTTGGACACATCAATGAATACATTACATTCAGAGACAGGTTTTCGCAATGATGCCATAGAGCACGGGTGTCCAATCCTGCTCCTGGAGTGCCAATGTCCTGCAGATTTTATCTCCAACACACTTGCCTGGATCTTTTTAGTGAGTCTGAAAACCTTGATTAGTTGGTTCAGGTGTGTTTAATTAAGGCAAACTAGGGTAAACTCTGCAGGACAGTGGCCCCCCAGCACCAGGTTTGGACACTGCTGCCTTAGAAAAACCAATGTGGTTTCCCTATGAGAACCTTTAGGTGCACAGTTCTTAAAACAACTTTTTAAACCTTTGTCCACTATGAAGAACCTTGGCAATGGAAAGCTTCCATAAATGTAAAAGGTTCTTCATGGAACTGTAGATGGCAATAAAGACTAAAAGCTTATAGTGAGTGTTAGAGAGTTGAAGAGATTTTATGTCAGTCTGATCTGAGAGTGAATCAGTTTGATTCATAGAAAATATCTGATTCATTTCAACAATTCATTAATGAATCAAACGTGCATAATTTCATGATTAAAGGCCCATTCACACCAAGAACAATACCTGTAAAGATAACTAGATATGTATATTTTCTAAAGAATGTTTTAACAATCAGGTAAATTTTTTATCATATTTTAGCACTTAACCAATCTTTATTAGCATGTAGCTATTCATTGCTAGCATGAGAAGCATATTGAAAGTCCTGTTTGCTAACATGAGTGAAATGAGCCAACTCCCATGTCTATACGATGTTCCGATGCAGAGATATAGGTCTTGCCAAATGTTTTCTAGGGTACTCTCTTTGGTTGTTAGGGAGTGGCTTGGCAGCTGCCAATGATGACACTCCAAAGGCTGCTTGAATGACATAAACCAACCCCCACGTCTCTATGACATTTAGATTTGAAGAAATGCCTCTGTAGGTTTGGGTTGCTAGGGTGCCATAAATGGTTGCTAGGGCATGGCTTGATAGCGTCACGATGATAATAAAAGGTCGATTGGTTGCCTGTGTAAAATGTGCCCACCCCCAGGTCTCTATGATGTTGTGATATAGAGTTATGTTCAATGCTAAATTAAGTTACAATAGTAGGTAAAAGAGGTGTGCTCAGTTCCATGTCCATGGGCCAATTTTGGCCGGCTCTTGTGCCCAAGGGGTACAGCTTATACCCCACTGCGAGGTATGTTCTTTCACAGCTTACCAGCCTCTTCAAATGTGCTGACCCAACATGTTTCCATGAAATCCTCGCTCGGAGCTATGACCTGTCAAATTTGGTCGCAATGTTAAGGCTATGGGATTTTTTGCCCAATTTGTGGCCCGCTGTACAAACATTGTATGACTAATCGCTTATTTCCTCAATAAGTGCCATGATTATAAACCACCTCATTCGTGGGTCTGTCACAAACTGAGTGGGATGAGTTATGTGCCAAAATTTGTATGGAAGAGTAATAATAAAAATAGACAAGTGAGATAGCAATAGTGATGCTCTGCTTCGCAAGTATAGCGATAATTATATTAGCCTCCACACCAACGCACAAAATCACTTTGATTATTATAAGCGCAAACTGCAGTTTTGTAAGATACCCCTTTTAAATGCTTAAGCTCTGTAGTGTCAGGAGGATTCTCTTTGGCTGTCAATGTTTTTATCATGCATCAGCTGAAAAAAAAATTAAATAAAAAAACTTCAGGGATACATTTCCCAAACAATGACATGCTGCTTAACAACCACGATGCATTGTTGGAGAAAATCTTGTTGCACATCCATAATTCAAACCACAATAATTAAAATGGTTGTTAATGACGTCAAGCAGGTGGTGGAGTGATAACTACTTTTGTGTTCCACCAAAGAAATAAAGTAACACAGGCTTGGAACAACATGAGGGTGAGTAAATGATGACAGCATTTTATTTTTGGTTGAAGTATCCCTTCATTATGGCACGACTGGGTTCTCCTAAAGTAATTTACTAAATATTAAAGTAATCAAAGTAATAGTAAACATACTCTGATGAAGCACATACCCTGCAGCCCCTCAGCAAATGTGAGTGTCAGTGTTTTTGCATCATGACAGCTGATCATTGCAATCTCTGAGGCTCTTAAATGGCACAACATCATCTTAAGAGTCTTTGCTGAGGACAACAACCCCAAAGCTTGAGATGTGTCTCTTAGCCAAGCTGGTACAGCATTGCCCACTGTAATCCACCTAGAGGTGGGTCCTGCCAAGATGGGTGCTTTAAATAATACCACCCATAGTCCCAGACCCAACAAGTAGGTCTGTCTGGAATTACCCAAATGTTCCCTGCAGAATAAGGGTCCTTTCTGAATTCATAAATCACCAGCCTTTGGTTGATCAAAATCCCCTGGTGTTCTGGCTCATGGTTGTCCAAAGTCCACAGACTTTAGGCCTCTGGCAGCTAAATATACATCAAAAATCTCCTGGACTGATGGGAATTATATAACCATTATTACAAAAAACCCAACATGAAGTGCACTGACCTGCATGAGGTGTTATTAGCCTGGAAGAATGGACATTTGTTGGGCAATATGACACAAAATGTGCCGCGTGTTTCCAAACGGATGTGATTTCAGGCCTCGTGTAGGAGGAAAAGGATTGTATCCACACACATCCACTTCCTTTGGGAATGACAGTCACTTGGTGTGGATGCCAGCTGTCATGGTGAGCTTCATTGGGGACAAATGTCAAAGGACACTCCTCCTCTCTCTCTCTCCGGAGTTCTCTCTCTCTCCTTCCCTCTTGTGCTTCAGCTGACCTCTAGCCCTGTCTTTCAAGATTTCATTTTCTCTTTCCCCCTATAATATTGTGAGCCTTCTGTCCGTTGTTTATAGTTTTCTCCACCCCATCTCCTTCTTTCTGGGATGGGGAGGGTCATGAACTCTGTTTATCCTACTTAAACTTTCATTTCCCCAAAGAATGTTTCAGACACGCACGCTTATGCATATACACACATGCAGATGCACACACTGTCACACAGCAAGCTGAACTTTTGTCATGCACAGATCATTTAAAATCTTATTTTACTTGCTGAGGCTAACAGCTTTATCCTTCCAGATTTTAAAGAAGTTGAAGTCATGGCAAAGTTACATTACTGTTCAAAAAATTGAGGTCAGGAAGATTTTTGATTTTATTTTTATTTTCTTAAAGAAATACATTTCTCAAAGAATGCATTCAATTGATTAAAAGTGACAATGAAGATTTACATTTCAAATAAATGTTTGGAATTGTTTATTCATCAAACAATCCTGGACCCCCCCACCACCACCACCACCAAAAATAAATCTCATAAAAAAAAGAAAAAAAAGAAAACATTATTAAAATTTATTTAAACATTGTTCTTATGTTTTAACTGTAATTTTAATCAAATTAATGAAGACTTAGTGAGCATAAAAGACTTCTTTCAAAAACATTAAAAAAATGTGGTAACACTTTAGTATAGGGACCAATTCTATCTATTAACTAGTTGCTTATTAGCATGCCTGTTATTAACATATTGGCTGTTTATTATTCTGCAGGACCATATTCTACATCCCTAATCCTACCCAATACTTAAATTTAACAGCTACCTTACTATTGATAATCAGAAAATTAGGAGTTTATTGAGGCAAAAGTCATAATTAATGGTTTGTTAAGAGCAAGAATTTGACCTTAAAATAAAGTGTGACCAAAAATCTTATTGACCCCAAACAATAATAACTGTGATCTTCAGATTTCTTCAGAAGTGAGTAAAAAAAAAAAAAATCAAATCTTGATTGGAATATTTATACAAATAGACTGTAAACAACATAAGATGTTATTAAAAATGGTGAAAACATGGTGGTTGTTACCAGCTACCTTTTAATTATCTCAGTCTAGGTCCAAAAAGGTGGAGGGCAGTGTGATTTGATGTAACTTTACCCTCTCAGCCCCTGGGTATCTTCTCTCAGAGCTGTGACAGCTGTCCATTCTCTCCCATATGGCACTTACATATAATGCATCCTGCTATCTGTCTCTGTCTCCAGCTGAGGTGGGACCTGTCCATGTCACGATGGCAGTTTCACAACCCTCAGTGTACACTGCCCTCATGATCGCAATCCCATCATCCCTCACAACACACAGTGGGAAGCTAATACTGAAACCAGAAAAAAAAAGATAAAAAAAAGTACATTTGATTTTCCTTTTAAAATCTAGCCCTAGAAAAGCTGCTTTAAAATATGTGCAAAAAGTTTATCATGTCCAGTGTTGGGCTAGTTCAAATGGACTACTCAAAAATGTAATATATTACTCACTACTAGCTACTCCTTTCAAAATAAATATTATTACTTAACTTATTACTCCTGGCCAACAGTATACTATAGGTACACTACTAGTTACATTACTTTTCCATTACATCCCAAAATCTTGGTATAATTGCCTAATTTTTGAAGCCTCCGAATCCTTGAAAGTTACAGATAAATGAAGTGTACAACTGGCTCAAACTGATGATAAGCCACACACTTAGAAAAATCTTTTTTTATATAGTGTACACACGTCAATAGGGTGTTTCTGCAATGGTAACTGAGAACGTTTGTGTGATGCTGCAGCCATGCTAATACGTGTTAGTCCATGACCATCACAAGACAAACACCTTTAAATAGCTCAGCTGTTGAATTTACTTTAGTGGATGGTATAGAGTTGATGTTATTCAATACATGGGCCTGGCGGAGGAAAGTTAGGGTGAATGAGTGTGCCTGTCAGAGAAAGCAGATGTAGATAATGATAACACAGATCCCTTTGCACCCGTCATTCTGGGGCTGCAGGGCTTTTTTTTCAGAGTAATCAGATCCTTAGATTGCGCTCAGCAGAGTGCTCATAAAACACACACGTAGGACTCGTCACACACTCATTCACAGTCTTGTCAACACGTCTCATCTACTCAGATTTATCCTCAACATCACTCTGTATCCCTGCCAGTCACTCATTCACACACTCCTCCAATGGACGGATGGATAAAGGAAGAAGGAAACAAAGGAGGAAGGACACCTCATAAATGTATTGGTCACTAGAAAAACCAGAGATGACACACTTTAGAAGGGTACTGGTGTCATAAATGTTAGAAACATGAATAATAGCACTTGGTCAACAGGCTATTAAGGACAGAGTCACAGTAAGTCAATATTTGCTTACTTGTAAGTGGTGCTTTCTAAGGCAAACAGATCATTACTTCTGCTCCAAAGTAGAATAAACCCCTAACATATGTATCATAATAACTAGTAATGGTAATAGCTGTGCTATTAATACTTTGTTCCTCAGTATGGTATGGGGTGTGCTGTTGTCACCACTTTAACTTACTCAACCAGAAGGTCATCGGCATCATCAAAAACTGTACTACTTGACATGCTTCACAAGAAGCAAAAAATAAATTCTTTTGATTTTGTGTAAAAATATTCAAACATCCTGTAAAAAAAGGTTAAATGAAGTATAATTGAATGACTAAAACTTCCACAGGCCATCCAAGTTGTAGATGTTGGAGAAATGTTTGGAGAAATTTAGCATTACATCACCAGTGAATCCTCTGTAGTGAATGGGTGCCGTCAAAATGAGAGTCCAAAGAGCTGATTAAAACATCACAATAATCCACAAGTAACCCACACTACTCCAGTCAATCAATTAATGTCTTGAGAAGTTAAAAGTTGTGTGTTTGTAATAAACAAATCCACATTTTTTTTTTACTTCAAACCATTGCTTATGAGTACCAATCAAGCACCGTTATCAAGCACCGTTTACAAGCAAGTAAACAGTCCAAAACAGTTCAAAGGAAATATGATGGTGGATTTTTTATATATATATATATATACATATATATTACTTAATGCTAAACTTCTCCAAATATCCCAAACAAACGCATCTACATCTGGCCAGAGGGTAAGTACATTTTCAACAAATTTTTCATTTTAAATATTTGAGAAACAAATATTCCTTTCAGGCCTGTTCACGCCAACACAAATGTTCCATATGAAAATGCGGTCTGATTTTGCATACGATTTGTCTTTCCAGACCAATGTGTAAAAACAGCAGATGTGCTGAATGAAAATGCTGAATTGCTCTGACACTAGGTGGCAGTTTTAGAAAAGTGGAAATACCATGAAGTGCAATTTTTTATTATTATTATTATTTTTTGTTTTTAGAAAAAAGTCTGTTTGTGAGCACCACCAAGTGGTAGTTTTAGCAACTCTGGTCATGTGACCAAAAGCACGACCCCTATTAGTTGGCCAGTTTTCTTTACACTGAGATGGAAAAGAGATTAGAACACCTCACTGTTTTAAAAAAAAGAAAAGATTTTGATGGAACATGAATGTTCATGCAGATCTGAACAGATGCATTAACAGCGGTTCATTCAAATTGAAATGTTTATCCCACCGAATTTTCACACCAAATATTCGGCCTAGTGTGAACAGGTTTTACTTTTTTTCTTTTTATCGCACGGGTCAATTGTTTTTTTTTTCTTGTTTTTTTTCCCAGTGGGTTTAAAACAAATAAACACCATAAAATTGCATAAAAATGGCAAAAAAAATAAATAAATAATTTTTTTTTGGAATAGAGGTTTTTTTTTTGAATACACAGACAATATTGCAGATTCAGTGTGGCTCACTGGTCCAGGACTGGATTTGAATCACAAGCACTATTGTCCGAGCTTTGGTTCCTGCATTGGTTCTTGTTTGTTTATCTGCACTGGTGCATTGTGATCAGGTAAATTGGAGGGCGGCAACCAAAATGCCATCTGTAAAAAGTGCGTCCGCTGCCTGACTGAATGAATGGCATGCATCCGTGTCATGTGTCATTAGTCTTGCACAATGCAAACATATGCATGCACACAAACATAATTAGCTCGTGCAACGTCACATCCGTGGCCAATGGAGCTCTACTCTGCATGTGAACACACTCGTAATCATGTTTGTTTTTTTACACGTTGCTTGCGTGGAATACGTGATAAATGGTTGACACGTCATACAGACATTTCAGTTATGACTGTGTGGCATATATGGCAGAAAATAACCATTCAAAGACCTAAATTACATTTTATTCACAGGCGTATTTAATAAAGGTTTCTGGGTGCTTTCCTTGTTTCTTTGGAGCCTCTGTGTTCAGTGCAAGACCTTGTACTATGCTGTTGATACAGCTCAACTGAATTCCATGAATGAAAAGAACTGAAAGTATGCGAACTAAATGTCAATCCTTTCTTCAGACTGCACTCTCCACTGTTCTCTTGTTCGTTTATTTAATCATTCAGTCAGTCAGTCATTCAGTGGCCTCTGCTTTGGAACAGGTCCGACATATTATAAAACGAAAACTGAAACAAATCTGAGATTTCTACACTCACTTTCACTTGACACCTTTAGCAAATAAAGGGATGCCTCCACTTAAGATTTCTGTGTACTTAGCAAATGAGATAGCACCATCGCAACTACTCACAATGAATAATCACCTCGGTGTCCCCGGTGCCCAGCTGCGAATCTAACAGGAAGTGATGCATTTCCGAACAGGAAGGTGGCTTTCCCCCTAAATAGCTCTTTAGCGTCTCACTCTTTCATTCATAAATCTGACACAGACATAATGAAGAAATGTTGGCTCATAAATGTTCTTCGGAGAGAGATTTTGAGATGGCGAATGAGTCACTGGAAGAAACAAAATAATTTTCATTTCTGATTGAGTCTTTGACGTATTGTGCTCTAGTGGTGAATACAGGTCTTTTGTTCCTCATACTTGACAATTTTTCCTTTGAGGAATGAGCTGTTTTACTGTTCAATATTATCACCATGTGATGCACTGCTTATGAATGTATTTGCATAAGCGTGAGCGGACAACAACGATTTAAGCAAATACATCCCAATGAAAGCTCTCTTTCATTTCTTTCTTTCATCCACAATGCTGTTATTGTCATTTATTCAGTTGTAGGCTTCTGTTTTATGTGTTTAATTTAATCTTATGACTATTTAACTTGTATTATTTTTACAGATTCAAAGTGACTTACAGTTGATTAAAGTCTACAAAACCCATGGTGATTTCAGTATTTTTACATTTTTTTTTCTTAAGAAATTAGTACTCAGAAAGGATGCATTAAAATGAAGTGCCAGAAAAAACAAATTATAATATTTAAAAAATACTTCTATTTAAAATAAATGCTGTTATTTCTTTATATAACTTTCTATTCAGAGAATCTTGGAAAAATTGATCACAGTTTCCACAAATATATTATATTTTTCACATTGGTAAATCGGCATATCAGCACATTAGAAAGATTTCTGAAAAATCATGTGACACTGAAGACTGGAGTAATGACATCTGTACACACAGTGTGCATTCAGATTCAAGTATGTTTTGATATTGAAATAAGATGTTTATCTTGATGTTCAACTAACCGTCACTGCTGGTAAAATTCCTCAAATTTTTTTCTTCAGTTTTAAAATGTTTTCAATTCATCTCATCTCTTTTTTTTCCAGTAAAAAAAAATAGTATCCAAAGATACTGATTTGCGAACATAATGAGCTGTAGAACTGGAGCAGGTACGTGAGGACAGAGTTAACCTCAAGTGTTTCTTTGAACTCGGCAAAGATCCAGAACATCCTGACCCTCAATCAACCTCTCTCTCTCTCTCTCTCTCTCTCTCTCTCACACACACACACACACTCGAAGTGGGAAGTGGAATATAGCGGATGTGAGTAGAGAAAGGAAAGCAAGGGAGCAGGGTCAGGAATGTGGCAGCATGGGAGTCTGGGAAAGGGGGAGGCGGTTTCGAAGCACTTCCTGTGTTAGGAGGGAAGAATCCATCAACTATGAGACAGGAATCAGGGTCAGTGAGATAATAAACATACATGCATATACATACACACACATGCATACCAGCACACACATCTCCCTCGGCCTTGAACGGCTGGAAAGTCCAGGACGAGTGTCATTTCCAAACTAGAAGGCACAGAGAGACAGATGCTTATTGTGAGAATTCAATTAATAGAAAGTCAAAACTGATCTCACACACTCACTTGTGTGAATGTTGTCTTATTTGAACACTTCAAATGAACTCTGACTTGGTTTGAGTTCAGTCTGCAATGTGTTTTATTTATGATGTGTATTTGGGTAATGCACAGCACTCCAAGTTCTTTGTTTTTTTGTCAGATTCACATCGTTCTAGATACTGTTTGACTGCTACAGATTCCCACACAGATAATGATACTCAACAACATTGATGTCTCACTCAAAGAGCATCCACTTATTCTAAAGTTATGGAGATTATATTTACATTACATTTATATTTATGCATTTAGCAGACTCTGTTATTCAAAGTGACTTGCAACAGAGGCTACTCAGGCATACTGAAAAAAATTTATATATAAAATTATTTTTATAAAATAAACAAATACATGAAACAAAGGAACCAATAAAAAAACAAACAAAATAATTTTAGCATATGCTGTTTTCCAAAGCAATCAATAATAGAGATTTAGTCATATTAAAAATTAAATAAATAAATAAAATGAACAAAGCAAATTACAAGTAATTTATATTTTTATTTTAATTTATTATTAGTAGTAGTTGATTTATACTGCTTACAACCTGAGATAGGCGTATTAAAAATAAAAGGCATAAATAATATAGGAACAATAAATATAAGATTAAGAGTGAATAAAAATATTCTAATACTCAGTTTATTATTATTAGTAGTAGCATGACAAAAATAAATATAAAAATAAATAATAATAATAATAATTATTATTATATTCTATTGTTTCCAAAATAGTGTGAATGGAAATTAACTGTTACCATTAAAGTGAACTGAAATGAGACCTGATTCCAATGATTAAATGCAAATTTTTTGAAATTCACTTTTGGTTGGGTTTGGTTGTTTTAAAGTCTTTACCAGAGTCAAGATGGTTTATTTGACATCACACATACCAGAGAGCATATTTCCAGTGCACCATATATCTTCACAAGCATTCAAAGCTCTGGATGTCTGAGACTGACCCCTGTGGTTCATGTTGCTCCTCTCTACAGCTACTCATCTGTGTTTTCTGTCTCGCTTCAGGGAAGTCCTCCACTGCTTTTGGCTCAGCTGCAGAAGCCTGTGGGAATACCCAAATACCCACAATCCCCGACCAGCCAGACCAGCATCGCCAGCTGCCAGCCTGCCTCATGTAACAAATACAAACACACACATCTCTGGCAGTCTGAGACAGACTGAAACTGAAAGACACACAGCACATGACAGTGAAAGATCCAGTAATACTGAGCCCTAGTAGTTTCATTCTGAGCATGAACAAAGCTAATGGTGATGCCTTTCTTAGTAAACTTTGCTAATTAAAGATCTAGTTCTCAAGTACAGCTACAATGCTGAGTAGGTGTAATTCAGGAAGTGGAACGCTAATGAGATCTTTTTGTGACCTTAAGCAAGACATTTAACCCCAGGTTGAGTTCTGATTATGGTAGTGTACACTTTAAAGAAACTAAATGAAATGAAACCAAACAAATGTATGTATACTGGTAATTTTCAGCCAGGACATTATCCAGTAATTTTAAAGAAATTTCCATTAACTCAAAACCATAATACATTAAAGAAAAAACAAAATTCAAAATACAGGTAAAGCACCTGTAAAAAATAATAATAATTTGGAAAACTCATATTAAAACAGTACATTGTTCCCTATTTATTCATTTATTTATAGTGTAGAGTGCAAACTGAAACAAACAAACAAACAAAAATAATACAAAAAAATACTTGAAAAATTCCTAAGGCCAATAAAACATAAAATAAATAAATTAAATTAAATATTGTCATCTTATTTTTTTTAATTAGTTGCCAAATGAAACAGTTTCCATTTTTATTTAGTTCAACTTAAACTAAAATGTGACCCTTGACCACAAAAACCAGTCATAAGGGTCAATTTTTATTTTTTAATTTATACATCTGAAAGCTGAATAAATAAGCTTTCCATTGTATGGTTTGTGAGGATAGGACAATATTTGGACGAGATAAAACTATTTGAAAATCTGGAGTCTGAGGGTGAATAAATAAATAAATAAATAAATAATAATAACAATAATATTGAGAAAATCGCCTTTAAAGTTGTCCAAATTAAATTAAATTCTTAGCAACGCATACTGCTATTCAAAAATTAAGTTTTGATATATTTACAAAACATCTTCATGAAGGTCCTTCATGGACCTTTACTAAATATCCAGATTTTTGACATAAAATACAATTTATAATCAATAATCTTGACCCATACAATGTATTGTTGGCTATTGCTACAAATATACCCATGATACTTATGACTGGTTTTGTGGTCCAGGGTCAAAAATAACTAAAACTGAAGATTTTTTTGTTTGGATAAAAACTATATAGACAGATTTAAAATAACTAAAACTGTAATGAAAATTAATAAAAACTACGTAGGAAAAAAAAAAACATAAACGTAACCTATAAATAACACTTTAACATTTATACCCTCTGAAACGACCTCCTGATAACAACACAAACTTCTATGCTGGTTCAAGCTGGTCGATGCTGGTAAGTGCTGGTTTAGTGTTTTCCGGTCAGTTTAAGCCTTAAGCAACCAGCGTCCAAAATACAGCATATGCACTGACCAGGTAAGCAACCGAGACCAAAAACACCAACCGATCACACACTTCAGTCTATTAAACTCTTTACGTTGTAATTTTACTAGGCAGATTGATACCGCAGGAGTGAGCTGCAGAATTTATATCACAGCAATTATATCTCAGCGATATATTTTCAGTCTATAATCTTCATTCCCCTCAGAAGAGAGCGAAGGCCTCCGTCTATCACTCGTTAACATGAAGCAGACATCTCACGCTGACCAGTCCAGGAGAAAATTGGGTTTTTCGATTATAGATCAAAGTTTAGTGAATAAAGGCGATTTAATTTGGTTAATACTGTTGCAAGTCATATTGAATAGGAGCTTTATTCTGGTCCATTAAGCTGCCTGTGGACAGCTGTAACCTTGCGTAAATGCCCTCGAAAACTCCGCAACAGAGCAGCCAAAAGAGTTCAGAATATTCATTATATCACACTTGTGACACAATTTACTGCTTCCTGCTGGGTGCGACTATTAATAGTTTAATGAAAAGGACAGAGGCATTTTAACAAATGCACACAGATGCACAAATCATACCTACAAGGTGTGAATGGTCATGGAGAGAGTCTCAAGAGATGTGATATCATAATCCATGTGTGTACCATCAAATCCAAGCTAGTATCGGTAAATAATAACACCCTACAACACACAAGACCACATACACATACACATATGTAAGGTGCTTATACATACACCACATATATTATATACAGTTCACATACCCCATAATAAAATAAAATCATACAAATGTTTCAGTTTATTTATTTATATATTTTAGATATATATTTTAAGTAATAAGAGAAATAGAGTTGCAAAGCCTACAAGAAATGTCTTTATTTAACTGGCTTTAATAAGCCAGTTTAGTCAGTTTCTGCCTGAGAGGTAAAAATAAACGGTTAATTATGAGATAAAATTTAAAATAAAGTCATTGTGACATATAAGGTGACATTGTGAAAATCAGTGTTTTCAGAAATACAGTTGCAGGAAATTAAATTGCAATTTTTAGATGTAAAATCACATTATGAGATATAATGTCTCAAAACATACAGAAGTCACTTTTTTGTAAAGTTGATCTGCTCTCTTGTTTAAGACAAATTTCTCCTTACAGAGACAATAAAGAAAGAAACGAAAGGAAGAAATTAAATGAAAATCACAACTATGAAATGTAATTGTTTAAACTTTAAAGTTTTTAATGTTACTGAAATGAGTCTCTGGCGATCACCAAGGCTGCATTTATTTAATAAAAAATACAGCATACAGAAATGTTGTAAAATATTACAATTAAAATAACTGTTTTGTATTGGAATAGGCCTATATTTTAATGTGTAATTTATTTCTGTGATGCAAAGCTGAATTTTCAGCATCATTACTCCAGTCTTCAGTGTCACATGATCCTTCAGAAATCATTCTAATATGCATTAATATGCAACATTTCTCATCATTATCAGCGTTAAACAGTTATGCAGTTTAGCATTTTTTTGTGGAAACTCTGGGTTTTGAAGTATTTTTAATGAATAGAAAGTTCAAAAGAGCCACATTTATTTTTATTTTTTTATTTTTTTCAATTTAATGCAATATTGCTGAATAGAAGCATTAGTTTCTTTCAAAATCAAAAATACTGATCCCATATGTTTATTCTAGACTTTATGAGTCTCAAGTATCATAGGTCAAATGATAAAAAAGTTGCAGTTGTGAGATATAAAGTCGACAGTAAATTCCACAAGACAAAGTAATATGTGAAATGACAAACTCTCCAGGCATCTTCTCTTAGATGTTAATATTGTGTGTTTCCTCCTCCAGAATCAATGACTGCTTGTAGTCGTTTGTGAGAGTTGTGTACAAGCATGAAACCAAATACTGAAGATTGGGGGGATCAATTGTAAAAGTTGAAGAACTGGACATTGAAAAACCCATAGACTGCATGACTGTGGTGGTTACGGCCCTGAGTCCCTGAAGTATCCTGAATGGCAGCGCTGGATCTAAACATTATTGAGCAACTGCATGGAAGAATTCAAATGTGCAGAGCATGCTGGGAAGCTGAGCAAGCTTCACTGCTTAAAGCAAAACCAGAGACTCATACATAAGTCAAGAAGACCAGCACAAAAAACGACAAACAGTCACTGATGAAGTAGTACATATGCTACCTCAGTATTTGGTGGAATATACTTCAGTAATAGCTTCATCAGAACACTACTGCACACACAAAAAAGATTCTTTCAGGATATGTACATTTATGAACACATCTGTATAGGCTTTATGCATAACCACAGGTGCAGAGAATTTGAGGCCACACACAGTATTGGCTGGGTTTCTGTCCTTGTCTCTCGTCTGGACGTAAACGCACTCGCGCAAGTGGCGATTAGATTCAGTGACAGTGTCAGAGACCCTGAGTTTGATAAATGAGGAACACAGTTCTCAGTTCCTGTAGGGTAAACAGGATAAAAAACTACAGGTTCAGCCCTCTCAGCTGGGGAATAGTCAGGGTCATCTAGAGTCTGACCTCACACACACACAACAGGCCTCTAACATCTGCAAATGTTAAATAATGTCTGACAGGCCTTCATCTGCACATATAATATGCTTCTTAAGTGCACGAGTGAATTATTGAAGGCTTTATTTTTTATGTTTGATCTGCTGCATATGCTTGGTGCTGAGACTTGTCTTTCCTTCTCTGTCTCTCGCTCTCTCGTCCTTTCACTATCTCTGTTACAGAACAGATTGGGTTTCCTAATTACATTTCATCAGAACAGCTCCTCTGGCCACTCAAATAGAGCAGGTTTTTCTTTCTCACCATTTTCAATGCACACAGTGAACTGAAAAACAATTTAGATACTTTCGAACACTTAAATCTTACTTTTAAATGTCTGAATGTCATTGCATTACACAGACAAGATCATTGCGACATTTGCAATGCAACACTTGGTACTTTTTTCTCAGAATGAACTCAGCATTTCTTAGAACTGACTTCACTTTTCGGAGGTAGCTACCATCTTTCTATTTTACTACATATATATATATATATATATATTTATTATTATTTTTTCTATTTGTACTATTGTATGGGATTAGGCTAATTATTATTTTGGATCATTATTTTATTATTTTTTATGAACAGGTAATATTTCATTGATTCATTTTTGTGAATAATAATGAAAATAATAAATTATTATTATTATTATAATTATTATGGATAATATTGTTACATGTAGTATACCCCACAAATGATACAATATACAATTCTGAATTTTTCTAAAAACAAAACATACGATATACACAACGGTTGAAAAGTTTGCAGTCAGTAAGAGTTTTTTTTTTTTTTTAAGAAATTCAAACTTTTATTCAACAAGGGTGTATTGATTTAATCAAAACTGAAAGTAAAGACATTTATAATGTTGCAAAATATTTATATTTTTAAAATGCTGTTCTTTTGAACATTCATTAAATTTACATATATATATATATATATATATATATATAGCAGCAAATCAGCATATTAGAATGATTTCTAACAAACATGTGACACTGAAGACTGGAGTAATGATGCTAAAAAATCAGTTTTGTTATCAAGGGAATAAATTATATTTGAAATCATATTAACATTTCACAGCATATGAATCTTCTTTTGAAAAACATTAAAAAAATCTTACTGACCCCAAACTTTTGAATGGTAGTTTAAAATATAAGCAATATCTTCAAATGCATTAATTCCACAGATGTGAATAACCTTAGAATCTGCTCTTGAGTATAAAGTACACACATATATACAGAACACATGCATAGTAGTAGCTTCTGTCACTTTACTGCTGTGTTCCAAAAGCCGGCGTTAAACATTATTTTCCGGCTGTGCATGATTCCCAAGATCTCAAACACACTGGGCTTTTGTTAGACATTAAGACACATGCACACTCACTGCATGTACAGTATGTTATTATATGTGTGTGTCTGTGTGTGTGTGTGTGTGTGTGTGTGTGTGTGTGTTTGTGTGTTTAAATGAAAGTGATAAGTGATAGTGGCACAGGAAGAAGAAAGCAAATGCTTTTCAGTGTGTTGCACAGTGTCTTTGTTTATACAAGGAAAGAAATTGAAAACTTTGTTAATCAGTGTGTGTGTGTGTGTGTGTGTGTGTGTGCGCTGGACAGACTTGGACAGATGGGGCCAGTGCAGCTGTTGGTTGGTCAGCGCAGGGCATAATGAAACAAAGGAGAACCTGTAGTTACAAGCAAGCCAAGCATGCAACCATTTAATGTCTTTAGATGCAAACATCTGAACGATGCTGATGTCCTCACCCATGTCTCCTCAGCACAACCACAGTTATTCTGTCCTCTCCACATTACACCACCCAAGCTCACCACTCATTCCTCAACTAAACAAACAGCCCAAATTATCTGTAAAGTCCACAATAAAACATGACGACACACAGAAGCTCATAAACACAGAGACTACTGGAGCGATATATAGGGATGTGCATGTGTGTGTTTTGGCAAAGCGACTGATTAGTTTACAGTGGTTGGAGCACAGAGGAGAAGGTCATCCATCATTCCCCAGACAAAAGTGTCAAGCCCGCTGCACAATAAGAGAAAGAAAGAGTGAGGGTGAGAGAGAGATAAAGAATTATGAAACATAAGGCCAGACAGACGGAAATGTGAATGATGGATGTCGAGAAAATGAGACAGGGAAAGACATTCCCGAGTTAGCACAGAAATACATATGAATGAGGAAAGACTAGAGGAGGAAAGATGGAGAGAAAGCAGAGAGGAGGAATACACTCAAGCTGGGCCTCGGAGGATAAGAGCGAGAGAGGGCCGAACGAATAATTTAAACGATAATGATGTGAAGTCAGGTGAGGTACAGGGAAAAATGGAGAGAGGAAAGTAAAAAAATATGGAATGGGTGTTTTTTTTTCAACTTCAGGCACTTTAATGTCCCAGGGGTGGATTTTTATTAAAACTAACAGATTTCAGCTTTTTTTTTTTTTTTCCTGGAGGTCACATTAAATCTGTCTTGGAAACTTTTTACTATGATTTAATTTATTTATTTTTCTATTTGAAATGCCGTTTAAATACAGATTTGATTGTTTTTACCATCCTTCCAGATACAGAAGTTTCATTTAAGAATATGAAAATCCAAAATAAAATAAAATAGCAGCTTATTTGCACTAAGTGTAAATAGTGATAGATGCCATTTACACTTAGTGAAAATAGCATATTTTCTTAGTAATAGATTCTATTTACACTAAGTGAAAATTTCAGTATGTTTTAACAATATGCTATTTACACTAACTGCAAATAGCTATAGTTTCTATTTACAAAATAGTGGCAATTATCTGCACCTCAGTATTGTAGTACGTTATAAAACAATGCACAATAATAACGTATTGAGTCTAAATTATCATTTTAATTTAAGTTATTACATGGATGCCACCTTAATGGGACAATGTACACCCTAACCCTACCCTATAATTTATTTTCAACTTTGATTATTTCCTTCATTTTTATTGAAAATAAATGTCTTTCCGATGTGATATGAGATTTGAAAAGGGAGGAAAAAAGTTAGCCAAAAGGTGGAATCGAACATGGGTCAATCACGTCAAAAAGCACACACACTGCCATCTACACCACAGGAACTGATGTTTGATGAGCATCATTTTGTAGTGTTGACTAGCCCAATCACACACTGGTGACCGGAGTTAGCGTAAATAGCCTCTGCCAACAAGGTGGGCTATTTGCACATAGTAAAAGAAAATTTTACTGGAAATTATGAAAAATATTGAATGATTAAATGAATGAATGATGAATGAATGAATGATACTGTACATGAATACCAAATAGAGAGGAAAAAACAATCAGTAGAAAGCTTGAGATAAAATATGATAAATGTGATATGTATACTATATATTCAAACTAGCAAGTCAAGCTAAATATCAGTATTTTTTAGTAAAGCAGTAATTTTGTCAAACTACACAAATGTGTATAGTATTATATGTATAAGTCTGTGTAAACAGGAATTGAACTAGTTGCAAATTATTTTTAAGTAAATTTTTTATCTAAATCTGAAAATTCTCCCTAAAATGGTATTTTTTTCTCTGTAGATTAACTTGCAGTGATTAACTGTTCACTACAAGAGTATTGATGTACGGTAACCAAGTAAATACGGTCAATTTTGGTTTTAGGCATACTTTAATTGTGTGTAGTTAGGATACATAAAATACTATAAAATTATCCTCAGCAAGACAAATGAGTCCAAATGAGTTCCTAAAATATTTAAAATGTCATTTCCACCACAGAATACTATTAAACATAATGCTTCATTAGAGATGTGACTGAAATGACACTGCGGTATAAATGTTTATGATGGTTCAGCAAAAAAAAGAAAAAAAGAAAAAAAAAGAAAAAGAAGACAGAAATCACAAAATTCCACTGTGGGACGTTGAAAAGTATGTAAGGGATTTTATTTTCTAGTCCACACGGTCGAGTGCCCATACTGGAATAAACACCCGGATAATAGGAAAAAAAAAAGAGGGGGAATTGATTGGAGGAAGGCTGGGCTGGCCAGCAGTGGGTGGTCGGATAGAAGGGGCATTAAGCCGGCAGAGCCGGTCTGCCAACCAAACCCTCCATCACAGCTGTCCTGCCTGGCACCGTGCCACACTGAGAGGAGGAGACAGAAACAAGGGAAAGAGGGTGAAAATGAGAGAACAAGAAGAACAAGAGTGGGAGAAACATTATGCTATTGTTGGTCATTGTATCATGGGGGGCAAGGCACTGGAGAAAGAACAGCAGCTAATCTTTCCAAGCATATGGACGCTAGCTGGACAGACAGAGGGACACAGTTTGAATAAAAGAGAGCATGATAGAGAAAGAGAGAGATGAGAGAGAGAAAACAACAGACAGCTTCAAATCTGGGCAGCTGGTCAGTGAGTCTGGGCTGAATATGTTTACTCAAATACAAAATGGGCTTTTAGGGCGATGACAATAGGGCAGGAGTCTAGCCATGAAACACTCTGGGATAATCCGTATTGACTGAACGCTACCAGAGAAACCTAACTGAGTGGCACAAGGCACTTGCATGTTTAATGGGTGATCTTATTACACACACACACACACACACACACACACACAAAAGGCCGGAAGGGTGGATGTTGGGGCTCTTTGACAGGACCCTAAACACGCATCAAACTCACCACTACAAACATCACCGCAATTATATTCTCAAACTTGAATTACACCTTACAACTATTAAAAATTGTGTTTGTTAATTGAAATTAAGCTGAAATAAATTAAATATAAATATTAGATATTAAATATTAAAAACTTAAAATGTTGACAATTAAAAATGTAGTCTTGACAACTAAAATATGCTGTTTCTAAATAAGCATAGAAACACCCTGACAACAACTCACATCAACCCTAGATACCCCATAGTAACATGCCAAAACTAACACTAGAACTAGACTCTGCATAGAAACACACTGACAACAACCCACAGCACCCTAGATACCCCATAGCAATGCACTAATTCTATCACTAGAACTAGACTGTGCATAGAAACACCCTGACAACAATCCACAGCACCCTATATACCCCATAGCAACATGCTAAAGCTATCACTAGAACTAGACTCTACATAGAAACACCCTGACGACAACACATCACCCTTGAGACCTGATAGCAACATAGGGGGATAATTACCCCTTTAGGCTGATGTTACACAGGGCAACTTTTTGAGCAATGTTGCCATCAACGGACAACCAGGTGAGACACAGTGCCCATGACCGATTTAAAGTATACAGGTAGACATTTGTCAACCATTCTCAGTGAAAGTGCCCAAGCAGCATTGCTCAAAAAAAGTTGCCCGCCAAAATTGCTCAAAAAGTTGCCCCATGTATCATCAGCCTTAGAATACCTGAACAATCGAATACCAAAGGAACCCTACTGGCAACCAACCACAAACACCCTAGAAACTGCATAGAAATGCCCTGGTTACCACCTGCAACACCCTAGTAACCACATAGCAGTATGCTAAAACTGTCACAGAACTATCTACTGCATAGAAACACCCTAGCAACCTCATATGGCGCTTTTCCACTGCGTGGTACGACTCGGCACAGTTCAGAACGGCACGGCTCAGTTCGGCTCGGTTTGAGTTTCCACTGCAGTTTAGTACCGCTTTAGAGTGGGCGGGATTATTCACGTGTCATTATAGTTGCGCCGCCTCTACTACCGTGATTCCTGATAAATGTTTTAATTCTGCGTCGCTCCATCACACTCTCACTGGATTGGCTCCTTGGCTATCAATGAGAGTAACGTCTGTACTTCCTCAACAGACAACGAAACAGCCAAGCAGTGGAAAAGTGCCAATTGTAAGATAGAGGGCAAATTACCCTTAGTAACTGAATGCCAAAGCAACAACCTGCCAACCACCCACGACTCTTTAGCAACCACAGAGCAAAAACCCTGGAGTAATACCCTGACAACCACCCACATCCCCCTAGAGGCCATATAGCAAAATCCTGGAGACCCCCCCCCCCCCCCACAACCCCCTAGCAAACGCACAGTAACGCCCAAAAATCCCTATAGCATCTGCATAGTAACTCCTTGGAAACTATCCGCAACCACATAGCAACTGCACAGCAGAGCCCATACATATTTCCCCATCTGATCTCCTACACCTCCGCCACAATGCACCAATGAATCACTGGCATTGCTCAGAGCTCTGAATCGACTCTTGACTTTTCCCTCAAAGGATGATTAATATGTGTCTGGATTGGAAACGCATAAACAATCGTGCCCACCGTGACCCGTCTCACTCCCTGTTGTTTGTCTGTTGTCACTGTTTGTTTGTCTCTTTTTACTCCTTTAGTTTTTGCAAACCAAAGCCCCATCTGCTGGATCATCAACACGCTTGTTAATTTACTTTAATTCACATCTTCCGATGCCACCTGCCCAACACCCTCTTTCCCTCACACACACACCCTGAATATGATCTCAGCCCAGCGAGCATCACCTGTATCCTCTGTTTAGGGTTGGATACTTGTTACACTCTAACATCTGCCATTCTGACATCAGCCGTCTGACGTCAAACAACCAACCCAGAATTTAGGAAAAACTTATTTAGGAACTCTTTTATTAGCACTGTACATTACTTTTTCAGCCAGCTGTGTTATAAATGTTTTTGTCTCTTTGCTTCTGGCTGTGTCTAGATTTGCTTGTTGGTAGTATTTTAGTGACTGACCATCTTATTTTACACCCCAAAAAATGTTAAAGCCCAACCATTGTCATTAAAACAAAATATTTAGCTACCGTTACTAAAAATTATTAAATTTAAATTTTTGTATAACACTTTTTTAAAGTTATTTCAGTATTATAAACTATTATATATTTTATTATATTGAATTATCTTTTATTCTTATAATTTTAGATTATAAAATTAGATTAGATTTTAATTTTGTTGTAATGTAATTGTTGTAATGTTTGTGCTATTTGCATTTGTCATTCATTCATTCATGTATTGATTGAACAAATTACTATTTAGGTTTAATTTTTTTTTTGTTTTTAATTTCAGAATCGCAATGACATTTTTTGCCCCCCAAATTGTGCAGCTCTAGTTTTGGTCACTTTTCAGCTGGTCAGGATGGAGGACCCAACTGTCCACCCAGCTAAATCTAAACACCAACTAGGCCAGGCTTCAAATCCAGGTCAATCACCTAAAGACCAATAAACTTGTTAAAGCTGGTTTCACTATGTGTCAACAAGGATGCATAATCTTGAACATAATAACCCATACAGTGGCTATACATACTATTTTCCCCAGACATGTCCTGACTGGGTTTTCTGAATTGCCTTAATTGTCTAGGTGTGATTTTCGACTTCCTATTGACATGTTTTCTACAGTCTACAATTATAAATATACAATATGCATATTTGCATTCCTTTGACTGTTGTCTGTTGATCACACCACGATTGGGCGATCATGTATTTTGCACACTATTGGACAAAATACTTTTCAGTCATTACCATCAGCAAGTATGAAAACAACAGGAAAACAAAGCCAAAACCCGGGCATTTTACGGAATTTAGAGATCCTGACCAAGATATGTCCTGGAAAAGAGGACATACGGTCACACTAATAACCCATAAAACATAACACCAGAGTTAACTTGGTTAAATGTCAACAAATGGGATGATGTCCCAAAAGATAAACTGACAGAGATGAAATTTCAACCTGTCGGTTAGCGTAGCATGCTAGCTCTGTTACAGAGCAGCTTTCATAGACTTAATTAGCCATCTCTGCCCAGCCGCCACCCTCAGGTACCATAATCATATCAGCCTGACAGGATTTCATTAAGAATCAATCTACTGGAGAACAAGGGACAAAAACACCCTAAACCACAACCAGCGAGCTCTCACGGGCACTGTCTGGAACGGCTAGCGCTAGCGGTGCTGCAGACACTACAACCCTCCACTGACTGCCTGTCAGAGCGGATACAAGGGTATAAAAGTTGTTCGGCCGTACTTTGGGAAGTGAGGAGAAGGCGATGTGACTTTATACGGTGTGACGTGCTGTTATTACTGCTGATTTTATAGCAGTCATTACGCGATGCTCTCTCTCACTCAGTCCTAATAATGAGAGTCATTACAGTTCAGCTACACACTCCATTTGGATCTCATAACTACTAAAGCCCCTGATAATACAGAGCGACATAAAATGAGAGAGAAAAGAGGGGCATTTTTGAGGATGAGCTCTTGTCAGAGGCTTGTGAATGTAACCTGAGGCTCAGTGCCTGAAGCACTTGGCTTTTGTAGAGGACATAATACACGTACACACACACACACACACGTCTCTTAGCCATCTGGAGCACGAGCTGTGACCCAGCTTTCCCTCAGCAAGGAGGCCACTACACACACAGTCACACATTCACATATGTGCCACCACTTTCTTTGCTTTTCTTTCTTGTTTTCTGTTTCCCTCTCTTCCTTTTTCAATTTCCTTTCCAATCTATCACGCTCCTTCATTTGCCCGCCCCTCTCCCTGTCTCCTCCCCTCTCAGATATAGACAGATCGAGACCCAAGGCGGGGAGACGGAGAAGGGGCCAGCGAGACAGAGGGATGGAGAAGGTGATCTTGCGTATCGCTTACATCTGGGAGCGGAACAATGACAGCTGCTGATGTCAAACAGGTGCTGAGCTTCAGGCCTGCAGGGAGGAGGAGGGTGTGTTCGCAACCCACACGCTCCGACGCTCGCACACACTAAATACAAGTCAAACACTTCCAAAATTAGAGGACGAAATCCAGCAAGGAAACCAATTTATGCTGTGGCCCAATAGAGAGTTAAGCTTGAGAAAGACAACGATGAGAAAGTTGTTTAGGATTGTAGCTTTAATCAGGGACTAAGCTGACTAAATCAGGCCGGCAATGGTTCAGCGAGGAAGTGTAATTTAACTGCGATGGGGAAAGTGTGTTTTTGAGGGATTGACACTAAATTGGTGTATTGAGGATACACAGGAAAGTTTTCTCTTTCATAGCTGAACTGAAATAATGGGGTTCTCGGTTTTGTTTTGTTTTGTTCCAACCTTGTCTCAGAGGTTTCTTTAAAAATGCATGCAAATGACAATATTGTTGGCATACGGTAAGCATGAAACTCTTGTGGATGTCAGATAATTTTGTCTTGGAAATTGTTAATTAATTTTTAACTAAATATATAGTCAAAACTTTATTAAAATAAAAACCATTGAAATATATTATACTATAAAATATTGAAAAATAAAAAATGAACAAATAAACAGAAAAAAAGAAAAAAAAGTTCAAAACGTAATTTAACTTAAAATAACTGTTTTAAACATGTTTGAAAGAAGAAATATCTGACACATGTTAAAAGAGTAAAAAAAAGTAAAAATGTATTTTTGAAAAAAAAATTTTTTACTGTAAAGCAAACAAACAAACAAAAAAAAAACTGGTAAAATGAATAAAAATATATATATTTTTAAAAAGTAAAAAAATATATATATTTTGTTTAAATCTATGTAAAACATATTTTTTACTTTAAGTTTTTTTTCAGATTTAAAGAAACAAAAAATAGTTTATAAATAAAATAATTTAGAAAAAATATCTTACTTTTACTATAAAAACAAACTATTTAAAAATAATTATAAAAACGTTTAAAAGAGAAACTTGACTTTTTACTTGGCATTATTAAAGTTTTAAAGTAGAAATCTCTGACATTCTGTTTAAAAACACTATTTTAAATTGAAAATATCTTCCTAACAATCTCTGATATTTACTGTAAATTTAAATTACATTGTAATTTAAAACAATGAATGAATAAATACAATATTTTTTAAAGCTTTAAAAAATAAATATCTGATATTTATAAAATTGTTTAAAAATAAAGATCCTAACTTTTACTATTAAAAGTGTTTTAAAATAAGGGATAAATAAATACTTGTGATGACACACACTACATCAAATTTCACTGTAGAGTGACATTTAGTCTCAGGAGGAAAAACTGTGAATGAAGAGACTTACAGTAGACTTACAGTAGGCTACATTTACATGTATTTATTTGGCAGCTAATTTTCAGTTAAAGTATCCATTTAATCTTACTGCTCCCTAGAAAAAACAACCGTGCTCTTAGAGACATACATGGTTTTCCCTCCTGCAGAACGAGCCTTGAGCAGTGCAGCAGACACTGGCTCTTATTTAGAAAACAGCGAAGCCTGCAGTGACTGTGACAACTGAGCCGCATGCCAAAACACAATTTCTGTCTCCCGTTCAAATATGTCTGTCAGCTCTGCCAAATGAGTGAAAGTCACAGTTGTTTATGCTGCAGTTGTTGTAGATGGAGATGCGAGTGTGATATTCAGGTTACTACAAGAGAAGTGCTGAATGAATCTGAGAACATTAACACACACACTTACACAAAAATGCTATTGCATGTCTGGCAGATCAGATAACACCTTCATAATAGTTACAGTCTAGCAGGAGTGTAATGTTAATGCAGCCACAGTTCATCAGGGTCGTTTGCCTCGTACAATTAACACTAGTTATAAAACTCCACTCATTCACACCTGGCTTTATGAGCGCTGTGAGTGCAGGAACCTAATTGGATGTTCTGATTTGCACCTCCAAAGCTCTACAAGCATTCCATTCCTGTCTAATCACTCTGAATTATTCAGGGATTTTTAGGTGCTGCTTCATCAATGTTTCAGAGCTCACTACAACTTGTTGAGCCTCGTTTAAATCTAACACTGTCACCACTTTCTCCAGATATATCTTCCCCCAGGGCCAAAATGCAGAACTGCATTGCAGTGGAGACAAACTTTAGACAATGCAACGGTGCCAAGCTGTAACAGTAAGCCTGGTGAAACAGAGGATATAGGAGAGTCACAGGATATCTAGTGCTTGCAAAACACCCACCAAGAAAACCTTGCTGAAGTTGGTAACATTTTCTATGCAAGCCAGTGAAAGCAAGCAGACCATAATTACGTTTGTCAGACTGTAATTCAGCAGATGCTGCGTAGTGCTCTATGTTCTGCACTAATATGTTCAGAGGGACTTTGTGCATACTGATTTAAAATGTTTCTAGCTATAGTCTAATAACCAAACATCCTAAAGGAATAGTAAAAAAAAAAAAAAAATTGCTGAAATTTACTCACCCTCAAGATATAGAGGAGTTTCTTCACCACAACAAATTTAGAAAATTTTAGCATTGCATCATTTACTCATCAATGGATCCTCTAGAGTGAATGGGTGCCGTCAGAATGAGAGTCCCAAAAGCTGACAAAAACATCACAATAATTCACAAGTAATCCACTTGACTCCACACCACTCGAGTCCATCAATAAATTTATTGTGTGTTTGTAAGAAACAAATCCATCAAAGCATTTTAACTTTAAACCGTCACTTCTGGCAAATATATGAGTCCATAATCCATAATAATGCTTCATACAGTGAAAAAAAAAACATCCCATATTGTCCTCTCACATCAAAATCCACCAACATATTTGTTTAGAACTGGTTTGGATGGTGAATGATGCTTGACCTGTGCATAATTCTCTCCTGATTCAAATGAGACGACTTATTATATACATATTATGGATAGAGGACTTGTATTTTAGCTGGAAGCAATGGTTTGAAATTAAAATTATTGATTTGTTTCTTGCAAACACAGCGTTTCACTTCACAAGATGTTAATAGACGAACTGGAGTTATGCAGAATACGTCTGGATTATTGTGATGTTTTTATCAGCTGTTTGGACTCTGACGGCATCCATTCACTGCAGACTACATTCTGGATAGCCTGCGGGTGAGTACATTTTCATCACATTTTCATTTTCGGGTAAAATATTTCTTTATTTGGATGGTTAGTTTGGTTTTGGCCATGTGTTTAGGCCACCAAATTGATGACAAATTAAAAATAATATGGTTGGACAAAGCCATTGTTTATCAATAAATAAATAAATAAAATGAAAAAGAAATTTTTGTCATCATTTACTTACCCTCATGTTGGATCAGTTTTTAATTTTTTTCTTTATATTGAAAGTAGAGGAGACCGGGGCTATTTGTCTTGAGAAACAAATTCAATTACACAAATGCTTCTTTTCTCTAGTAGTGTTTTTTTATGACAGTTTTTCATAAATGTTAGGTTGTCACATTTATATTGAGCTGTCGAATTGTCAAATTTGAGTGAACTATTCCTATAAAGTTGTCCTTGGGTTAATATATGGTTCAGTTGAGAGGCCCGTAGCTGAACTGAATGACCATGAGGAACACTGACCACAAAAAGCAGAGTCAAACCCAACAACTGCACACAGACACAAGACCAACAATACAGCAACCATTCCATGAGTGCTAGTGGTCACACACAACACCTCCTCCCTGACTCATGAGACTTCACATCTTCACATCCCAGGTCAAATGTTCTCTGCATGTTTTAAGAATATAGGGAAAAGCATGTTTACGATGAATGTAGGAACGTCCATAAATATCAGACCTCAAGTATGTTGGGGAAGTGAATTCTAGGGCTCTGAGGCATGTGGGTGAGGCACACGCCGGCTAAGATCTCTCCTTCTTCCCTTGTCTCCTGCTCATCTCTGGTGTGTTTTGTTGCATGACCACAGGGACAGTGCTGCTTCCCTGACGGGGCTGGGAAAAATGTCAGGAATCCGCTCCACACCATGATAACCCTTCAAACTGTTTACGTTTGGAAAGACAGGAGAAAAACAGACAGAAGTGGTAGCGGGGGGAGAAGAGGAAGGAGGGAGGCACAGGATGGAGGAATCGGAGGCTTTGGGTGTGATTGCATTCCAGGGCCTGACACACGTAATGCTACATGAAGCACAGAAAACACGAGAAACATTCACGGCATACCAAGATATCAAGTGTGACAGTCTGCTGGTCATGTTCTAGTAAATGTACCCATAGTTATTATGGACATAAACACTTTGCTAAAGGCACTAATACTAGTGCAATCCCATGAAAGCATGCTCTTTACCAGAATGTCATATTACAGAGCTGAACGCCCTTATTAGCGGTGATTGCTAAGGAAACATCACTATTACACTTGCACATACTTAGAACTCATCCTGCTATGGACTATGGACTTGAACACATTAAAATTGTGCGGCACATGGAGGAATAGCTTTCTGATGTCTAAAGTATGAAGTATATCTTTAGTTGGACTTCAGCTCTACTTCAGCACAATTAAAGTGCATTAAGTACAAAATTAGTTGTTCTAATTTAGCAGACTTTAAATATACCAGTTTAATATACAAAAAGTACAATTGCAGGGGTATTTTATTAAGTACATAGATATGCAAATGTATCTGTAGTATACTTAGCACAAAACAATGTATTTAAAATACATTTTAGTATATTTAATTTCGCTAGGAACCTTAGGGTACATTTACAGGGCAATGATGTATTAAAAATGTAAAAGTTTTTCCTTGGCGTTTTTGAAAAGTTTCATGTATAGATGACAACATTGTCAAATGATCCCCGTTCGCACGGATCCACAAAAACAGCTTAGCAGCCTTTCTTAACAGCCGTTCACACAGAACTCGTTTTTCCATTCCAATGCGCTATTTTTCCATAGATTTTCTATGTAAACACATGCTAGACAGATGTGTGTGACCGTTGGGCTTGCGTCTCGCTTTTTTGCAGCATCTCGCACATGAGCACCGCATTTTCAACTTTTACACTCAACGTTGTTAGTTCCAAAACAGTGGACCAATCAGAAGACCCCATTACACACTTTTGTTTACAGTAGCAAGTAGGCATGGCAACTGTTTTATTTGACGGTGATGTCACTTACACTATGCACATTCCTATAGACTGAACATGTAATATGCATTACCGTTTTCCTAAATTAGCGTTTTTGTAGTGTTTGCAAAAACTTGCACTTTGAAACCAGTTTTCAAAAGTTTGTGCTTTCAGGCCCCCAAAAAGCTGCTGTCATGTAAATGAACAGCCACAACACATTAAAAGTTTTCCGCAGTTTTACCTTTGTAATCACATAGCAATGGCCAAACCAAAACACCCAAATAGCTGCATAGCGACATACTAAAACGGCCTCAGAATGAGAGATGGGAAGTACATACTGTACGTCTGTACTGCACTTCTACTGTACGTCACCCAAAAATGAAAGTTCTGTCATTAATTACTCACCCTCATGTCATTCCAAATCCGTAAGACCTTCGGAAAACTTCGGAACACAAACTCCAAGAGATTTCTGATCCTATAGACAGCAATGCAACTATCACGTTCAAGGCCTAGAAAGCTAGTAAGGACATCGTTAAAATAGTCCATGTGACATCAGTGGTTCAACCGTAATGTTATGAAGCTATGCGAATACTTTTTGTGCACAAAGAAAACTAAATAATAACTATTCAACAATTCCTTTTCTTCTGTGTCAGTCTTTGACGTGCATTCACAGGAGTACTACGACGCATGTGGTTGTTCAGTCTAGAACATTCATTAGCTAAGTTATTTTGTATTAATGTATTAATATGATGTGAGGTACAGTTACCATCGTGACTCTAAAACAGACAGTAGTAATTGCTACTTTTTACTTAAATACATGTCAGAGACCATACTTCTTTACTTTAACTCGAGTAAAAAAGTGTAGTCAGCACTTCAACTTTTACCAGAGTCTGCTTGAGTGAAGGATGTGTGTACTTTTGCCTTCTCTGCTCAGAATACTACAACATTCACATAGCAGTGCCCTGGCAACCATCCAAAACACCCTAGCAACAATATAGCAACACAATCAGATGTTTGTACACAATAATGACTCGTACAGATGACGCTGTCCATGTCTTGCAGATCTGTGTGTGCTTACTGGGATATGACCATGATAAATTCACACGCACAAAATAAAAATAAGCATTCTGGCCTCACAACTGTAGACGGCTTGTGTTACAGTAAACAAACAGGATTTTACAGAATTACGGGTACTTCCTGGGAACATTTAGCATTTACAGTAATTACCATGTCCCTTGAATTTCATAAGAAATCCACAGGGTTAGCCTGTTTCTGTTGTTTTCATTTGACACGTTCATTGTAAAATCCCTAACTTCATTAATAACATCCCATTTCCCCTAACAGACTTGATCCTGGTCTTATCTAAGCCATATCTCTCTGTCTCCTGGTGTTTGTAATCTCTTTATTCAAATCTGTACTCACACACACACACACAAACAGCAGCTACCTCACTGGCTTTCTTCCGTATGTGGAAGGTGCTTATTATACAGGTTTGGGAGACTCTGGTGCTTGTGCAATTGGCTAGATGCAATAACTGTTTGTTTTGGGTTATGAGATTGACATTCTTTGGAATTTGCTGGAAAAACAAAAAGATCTTTTGTGTACTGGAGAGGACTTGGAAAGGAAAGCCAGGATTCTGTGGAGTCGTTTTCTGACTTTGGTCGTAGACATCAGAATTCCAGTCAAGCGTTTCCTCGAAACAAAAATAAACTCTGTCAAAAGCATCTCAGGAGATCCACATTTTAATAACAGAAAACCTCACAAACAACTACAATTTTACATTATCTGAGGTAACTGTGAGTGACTATTCACAAAACCCACTGCCATGCCATTGCAGTGTGCCTTGATGAAATACAACTATATTTTAGACAAATTTCAACATTTGCAATACCAATTAGAAATGGGTTTGACTAAATGTAGTTAATCTTAAGATACATTAAAACCAGACAGATGGGCTTGACCCAGACCTGGTTCAAGATAATGAGCCACAGCCGTCTGAAGGACACCGGAAGACCTTGAAGACCAAATCGAAATTAAGGCCATTACTCTTCATTTCTTTTACATTTACAGCTCATCGCCAACCTTCATAAGAGGACATATTGTGTGTGTGTGTGTGTGTGTGTGTGTGTGTGTGAGAGAGAGAGAGAGAGAGAGAGAGAGAGAATTAAATCTGTATGAGAATGAAACGGGGAGAGAGAAAAAAAAAAAAAAAAACTTGAGATGTGCCTAAAGAGCTTTCTGATTGTCTATTCCTCATGTATTGACATTTCACTCTGACCTTTGACCTCTTCTGTAGCTCCACTGACGCAACTCACGACAAAACAGTCACTCTCACTGCTGTGATGACGTCATACATGAGAGAAGAAGTGTGTAATCTTGATCAGGAGTGTGTTTGTGTGCAGATTCAGAAGCATCCATGTGTATGTGTAGATCAGGGCTAACTTGAGTAGCAATATACTATTACTCTGTAGCAGGACAGTGGCTTAACTGATTTCAGTTTAGCTAAACAAGCTTTGTGTTTTATGGTTAAAAAACATTGAAAAACTGATCAACACTGCTCACTTTTGACGTCATAATTACGGGTTTGTCGTGTTTACGTGCACGGTTTTCAAAAAGAATAGGAATCACAGAGGACAGCAGGTTCATACTTGACTGTTTCTTGGGAAAATCTTATTAAAGCCTAAATGTATAGAAGACATTTAATCAATATGCATTAATTTTGAATAAAATATAACATCCTATTCATTGACAACCATGTAAACAATAAACATTACCCACAATATTGTATACATTCACCTTACTATAGACAGCTTACTGACGGCTCTGAAACTTTGCTCAATAGCATGAGAATACATGCATGCATTACATAATATATACATATACATTGGGGTTTGTGAAGGAAGGCAGTGTTCTGGAAGGTAGAGTCCAGATAAGGGGCGGAGTCCGGCGGTCGCACGCGCTCCCCTCTCGGGACCGGGGCGCGAGGGACAGTGGCTTCTTCTAGCGGCTTCGTCCTTCTTCGGCCCGCGGCTCTTCCGGGGGATAGTACGGCCCGGAATCCTGGCCCGTCAGCCGTCACACGGGTGCGGAACTCGGTCCATTCTCGACGCACCCTTCCTGGACCCACGAGGACACCAGCGTGCATGCAAGGGGAAGAGACCAGTCTCCCGAGGAGAGGCGCGCTCGGCATTTAAACAGCGGCGGTGATGAGGCTCTATTCAGATCAGGTGCGCCTCATCACACGCCACCAGCCCTAGCTGTTTCAGCGCCCCTCCTCTCTCACACACCCACTCCCGTCGGGAGCCTGGTGAAGGGCGGCGAATACGGGACGGGGTGATGATGATAATAAGGGGGGAGGCAGCAGACTCGTCACAATATATATACACTCACTGGTCACTTTATTAGGTACACCTTGCTAGTACCGGGTTGGACCCTCTTTTGCCTTCAAAACTGCCTTGGCATAGATTTAACAAGGTGTTGGAAACATTCCTCAGAGATTTTGGTCCATATTGACATGATAGCATCACGCAGTTGCTGCAGATTTATCAGTTGCACATCCATGATGCGAATCTCCCATTCCACCACATCTCAAAGGTGCTCTATTGGATTGAGATCTGGTGACTGTGGAGGCCATTTGAGTAAAGTGAACTCATTGTCATGTTCAAGAAACCAGTCTGAGATGATTTGAGCTTTGTGACAAGGTGCATTATCCTGCTGGAAGTAGCCATCAGATGACTGTAGTCATAAAGAGATGGACATGGTCAGCAACAATACTCAGGTAGGCTGTGGCGTATAAACAATGCTCAATTAGTACTAAGGATCCCAAAGTGTGCCAAAAAAATATCCCCCACACCATTACACCACCACCACCAGCCTGAACCGCTGAGACAAGCAAGATGGATCCATGCTTTCATGTTCTTTACACCAAATTCTGACCCTACCATCTGAATGTCGCAGCAGAAATCTAGACTCATCAGACCAGGCAACATTTTTCCAATCTTCTATTATCCAATTTTCATGAGCCTGTGCAAATGATATCCTCTGTTTCCTGTTCTTAGCTGACAGGAGCTGCACCCTGTGTGGTCTTCCGCTGCTGTAGCCCATCTGCTTCAGGGTTCGATGTGTTGTGCGTTCAGAGATGGTATTCTGCATACCTTGGTTGTAACGAGTGGTTATTTGAGTTACTGTTGCCTTTCTATCATCTCTAACCAGTCTGCCCATTCTCCTCTGACCTCTGACATCAACAAGGCATTTCTGTCCACACAACTTCCGCTCACTGGATTCTTTCTCTTTTTTCGGACCATTCTCTGTAAACCCTAGAGATGCTTGTGAGTGAAAATCCCAGTAGATCAGCAGTTTTTGAAATATTCACACCAGCCCGTCTGGCACCAACAACCATTCCATGTTCAAAGTCACTTAAATCCCCTTTCTTCCCCATTCTGGTGCTCGGTTGGAACTTCAGCAAGTCGTCTTCACCACATCTAGATGTCTAAATGCATTGAGTTGCTGCCATGTGATTGGCTGATTAGCAATTTGTGTTACCAAGCAATTGAACAGGTGTACCTAGTAAAGTGGCCGGTGAGTGTATGTGTGTGTGTGTGTGTGTATACACACACACATATGTACATACACACACACACACACACACACACACACACACATACATATACATATACATACATATACATACATATTTTATGGAAAATAATGTGTTATGTTACTTTTGCATTACTTTTTAAATATGAGCAGGGCTTGATTGCTTTAAATACAAGAAGTTCCAATTATAGCAAATGTAAAAGCCCTTTCACACCAAAAAGTGTAATGAAAAACCTCAGGCTGAAGGAAAAGTTTGCGTCTGTAAAGTAGAACGCAGGAGAAGAAGGTTCAACACTCTTCAACAATAAAAAAACAATGAAGCAAAAGTGTTAAGTAATTTTTGCTTATTAGTATGGTTGAACTGGATCATCAAAGGTCAGCAGCAAAGACATTGGTTAATAAAATAGGATTACATACATTTGTTGTTTAACCTATTTAATCATTGCAGGTTTGTGTCATATTCTGAGTTTGCATTTCACTGTTTTAATTCATTTAGATGAATACTAAATCAGTTTTTTGCGAGTGGGATGCATTAATGCACATTCACATTTAGTCTAGAACTACAGTAACAGTATGTTCACACAGTCAATAAATGAGAAAAAAGTAACTGGCATTTTGAAAAAGTAACTCAGATATTTTCTTGTAAATTAAAAAGTAATGCGTTACTTTACTAGTTACTTGAAATATTGAAATATCTATTTAATGTAAATTTCATTGCATAAATTGTTTTCTAGATTTAGTAATTTGTTTCTAGTAATTAGTTGTATGTAGTGCATTTGTATCTGTTCAAAATGTATTCTGTCATCCTAATTGAGAATTATTCAAAATATATTTTTTGTTTCCAAATGTGTTTTCAAATAGAAGCTTGGCTGTATTAACTACTTGAAAGGAACAGGTCAACACAAAATTAAAATTATGTAATTTACCAGCATGCAATTACAAATTAAGATATTTATTTTATTTATGCATTTAGCAGACGCTTACATTGCATTCAAGTTACAGTTTTTTACATTTTATCAGCTCTTGCTTTCCCTGGGACTCGAACCCATGACCTTAGCGTTGCTAGCGCCATGCTCTACTATTTGAGCTACAGGAAAGATATAGTGGGATACACTGTTGTTTTGGACCCCATTGCTTTTTATTGTATGAACAAAAACATAATCTTCTGTGTTCCACTGAATAAATAAACTTATGCAGGTTTAGAACAACAAATAACAATTTTCTTTTTTGGATGAACTATCCCTTTAAATTTCAAGCATAGCTTATAGATCCTACAGTTTGAAAGCAGCTTCAGCTTCAACACTGGTGTGATACTGCCTATAATCAGCCCTCAAATTGAAGTTATGTAGTTCAGCTTTTTTTCTTTTGCAAATCAAGGCACTAAATCAGTAATAAGTCAACATGCTTTGCTGACCTCATTCATTAGTGTTAGACAACCTGTCATAATGCCAGATCTCTCTATCCAGGAAAACAATGAGTTCTCATACAACAGTACAGTGTGGAGCCCTGATGACCGGAATACATCAATTCAACTTCCTAAAGCTTTCATAAACAAAGAGAGCAAGCTCATAAGATGGTCTTCTCAGGCATGGCATGCCACTTAAACCACACTTACCAAAGAATTTCATATAAAGCAAGTATCACTTTTATTAATGCTCTTTTTTTAAACAGTTAATACGATCATAATTTATAGTTTATAGCTTTATTACATATAACCCACATTAAAGAAGGAGGCACCACGCTTATTAAAAAGGTCATTGTTGGCGTTTATGATTCCATGCAGAACCTTTAACATCCATGGTACCTTTCCATTGAACAAAAGGATCTTTATAGTGAAAAAAGGGGATTTAAAAATGGTTCTGAACGGTTTATTAAGGAACCAAAACGGTTCTTTTATGGCATTGCTGTGAAAACTCTCTTTAGGAACCTTAATTTTAGACATTTTCTTTACAAAATGCAAAACTTTAACTTTATGCTAGGCTTGAAAGCATCAGTGGATGGACTGAAAATAAGCAGATATGTTTTATGAATACACAGCACCATAATCCCTTACAAAGTCATGAAAGGCTCTATATGAAACACCTTCAGATGTCTGAAGTGACAGATCTAGCACATGATCATTCATCCATTCTTTAAACAGACAAATGTAGCATAAAGCCAGAGACACTCCTCTGCTTTCCCGGAAGTGATTGCTGTATGATGTTTGGACAGAGTGATAAAACAGACCGAAGTTAGAATGGTAATGTGATTTCGGTGCTGTCATGTACAGAAATATCAGAATGCCCACAGAAATGTGCAAAACTGAAGCATCAGAGACACTTAATGACTGTGCTGTAGTCTCTCTGTTTCAGCAATAGATCTCTGATAGCTGGGTTAGTGTTCGATGTGCTCTAGGTTAAGTGGGTCTCATTCAAGAGCTCTGGATACTTTGCGTAACACTCTGCATTTATCATGAAAACTCCTCACATTCTCAGCAGGTCATGCAAATTCAATTTTACAGCACAGCCAATAGCATCCTGGCAGTTTATTCAGCCACCTTTCTGGCAGACATGGCCGACTAAATCAATTTTGCTTAAAAATCCCATATAAACTCCTACAATGTCTTCACTATATTATATCCATGCCTGCCAAAGCCCAGCACCACTCAACTGAGCCATCACAGCTACAGTTTACAAACTCAGCAGAATACAGAAACACAAAGTGATGATCTATTACATTAGACCGAAGTCAGTTTCATATGTTGTGCCCTCATAACTTCATAACACAGACTTATAGGGATCGTTCACCAAAAAATGAAAATTCTTTCATCACTTACTAACCACACATGTTGTGCCACACATGTATGACATTCTTTCTTCTCTAAATCCAAAAACAAGATATTTGTATTTTTTTTGTCCATACAATGAAAGAGTCTTTGGAATGACAAGAGAGTGAGTAAATGATGACAAAAGACTGATAAAATGACACAAAACTGACAAAAAAAGGTCAAATACTGACTGAAACATTGCAATGAAATGCTGAAATACTGATATTTTGCAACATCACCTTTGACCTGGCCTTTCTGGTCAAGCCTGACCGTCCATATCATCTTCATTGAGTGCCCATTTGCCAGTTTTGGGGACAGACATCACTGGTCATGTGGCATCTCTATCTACTTCACACTGTACGCAGGGAATTGAAGAGGCAAAAAGCCCCTTCTAATCCTTCTGTCACCCAGAAACACTCACACACACGGACCAGTGCTATACAGGTCAATGGCAAACTTCTGGCTAACAGACAAGAGCTGAGAGGGATTGCAGTCGGATTGAATGTCGTGGGTTAATTCCAGTCTCAGCACGCACACACAAACTCACACACATACAAAAACAAACAGAAAAACTAAAACAGCGATTAGGATTGACTAGATGAGGTCTGCTGGACGGTTCAGAGGCAACCAAAGAGAAAGTAGGACTATAAGCTCAGGAGGGGCAATGCCAATGAAAATGAATAAGTATGAGCTGGCATCATGGCATGATGGGAAATGTAGTATGTTGTGACCAGGAAATCTGAAACATAGTTATGCAACACCCCATTTCATTCATATATATATATATATATATATATATATATATATATTTAAGTTAATCTCTGGAAAACATGTCGAACTCACGTTTCAGGGAATTATATTTTAAATAAGTCAAATTAATGATCATTAAGATTTTGGCATAGATATTGTTTTCATTACAATTACAAAAGTTCTTATTATCATAATTCACCATAAAGTCAATTTTAAAATAAAACTTTATTATCATTAACGTAATGCAAAACAAACAAATAAACAAACATCCATCTCATCATTATTGTCATGAGAATTTTTTAAATGAAAACAGAACATGAAAATAAAAAAGTGTTCTTAATAAAAAGACAGTGTCCTTACCATATTTCAAAGATATTAAATTATGATTATTTTAAAGTAAAATTTTCATTATCACTCATTATCAATGCATTAAAAAGACATTATGCTAATGCAAAATAACAATAATAAAAAAATCTAATTATCATTACCATAATGAACCCCAAATTTTGTAGTATTGTGTAGTTGTATAATTGTTCAACTATTATTGCATTATAGCTTTACTGTACTATTACCGTAAAATAAAAATATCTAACTAATGAAAAAAAATAAATCATTATTTATAACTGTAATGCTAATTCCAAGACTTCCACAGAAGATATACTTTAGTGATAGGAACAAGTACAGTAAGGTTCCAATAGGGCAGCATGAATTTATGATTTTAATATACATATGCAATGTACTATAATACACTAAGGTGCAAAAAATAACTTGCCACTATTTGCATTAAGTTTAAACAGCTTTATTTGCATTAAGTATAAACAGCATCCAATACCATTCACACATTTACAAAGAAAATACTGCAATTTTCACAGTGTAAATCTATTGCTATTTGCATTAGTGTAAACAGAATTACACTCTGCAATAAACAAAACAAAATGATCATTACTGTAATGCAACAAAAATGTGTTTAATTGTTATTAAGCATCTAGGCTCTAAAAATAGGCTTAATTTTCTTTATGCTAAATATTTTTTTCTTTTATTTAATTTTAAAAATAAATAAATATGTCTCACACATGTTCATGACAGGTTTTGTGATATCCATTCTATACACCTATGTTAGTAAACAATCAAAAACAGGCAATACAGGAACTAACAGGCAGTTATTGATTATAGAGTAAGTAATTGTAATCGATCCAGACTTCAGTGAAGGCCTGTGGAGGTGAGCGATATTGAAGGAATGACACAGTCTGTTGGGATAGTGACCTGCTGTCTTCATTCATTAGTGCACATGGTTCCTAACTCTCTGAAATGACTGACCACACAGTCGAAGTGGTCTCATCGCTGGAACAGGATTAATCGAAGATCCGGTTCAATCAGAGAGTGAGCATGTTTCCACAGGGAGAGAGAGGGAACGCTTGTCCACTACAACCCCAAATACATTTGAACCCTGCAGAAAACAGCCCATTTCTGGCTTAGAGTTGGACAAAAATTACAAGCGACACAGCACTCAGACGGAAAGTGGCTAGCGGTGCCCTTACCTTGGCACCAGTCAAACAGAGAGGAAAAAGGCAGGAGAAACAGAGAGAGAGAGAGACTGAGAGATGGCCTGTCTCCTCTCTATCTGACTGGGACAAAGAGCTCTCTGATAAGAACTGCAAAAAAGAAGGGATGGATGGAGAGAAGGTGGAGGGATAAAGGAAGGGTAAGGTCAGAGAACATCCTGGAACATCCCAACACAATGCGTGTTTGTATGCACGTACGTGTGTGTGTGTGTGTGTGTGTGTGTGTGTGTATCCTGGTATGAAGGGAAGGTGATGGCAGCATATGACATTTGCATGCATTAGATTTTGTGACAGGTCTATATCTGGTGAGCTAAAAATTCACATTTCCTTTGTTTTTCTGTGCTGCTAATGTAAGTGATAGGTGTTATATAAGTCTACGGCAACTATAAATATCTCTCAGCCTCAGAGTGATTTTTGATCTGAACAATTCATAAAACGCATCTGATGTTGCCAAAGACAGGAGTTCTCAGAAACAGACAGAGAAACCAAGCAACAAATTCAATTTCCTTAACCTTGTATGTACATTTGGTCACTCAAGTGACAAAAACAAGCTCCTTCAAATCGGTATAAAGGCTTGTTGTCAAGTGATGTTGAGGCTTGACGTGACAGATGCCACTTTAGATTTATTTGTACAGACGTCAGTGTTTACGTCCCTCAACTGCTGCTCTTGTAAAGGAGCAACATTTGCATATTGCGGTGTGAAAGCTAGACTGCGTCCACAGATGATAGACAAGTGGAGGACTATGCAAAGTATTTATCCAGCTATGTTTAGCCTAATTTTTCAGCACGTCTGAAATTAAAATATCAAAATTCAAAACATTTCTTGGAATAGTTCACCAACACTACCCAAAACCTGAATCAATAATCTCAAATTCTTATCAGAAGCCTGTTATATAATATCAAAGAAACAAGAGTAACACACCTTATCACCAGTAATACCATGTTTTCGTTTGACATGATATGATTCCTTAGTAATACCATGCTGTTTGGACATGATAGTGCCATGGTTTTCTGCAAACTACTTTGAAATACTGTAAATGGGAAGTCGTGGCCTAATGGTTAGAGAGTCGGACTTGTAATCCAAAGGTTGCGGGTTCGAGTCTCCGGCCGGTGACTCTGGCCGGTGAGGTGCCCTTGAGCAAGGCACCGAACCCCCAACTGCTCCCCGGGCGCTGCAGCATAAAATGGCTGCCCACTGCTCCGGATGTGTGTTCACGGTGTGTGTGTGTTCACTGCTGTGTGTGTGCACGTTGGATGGGTTAAATGCAGAGCACGCATTCCGAGTATGGGTCACCATACTTGGCTGAATGTCACTTCACTTCAAATTCCATGGTACAAAAATATGATAATCAATCAGTACCATAATATATCTTAAAGTGCCATGGAACTAACATGTTTCTGGACGTATACTACGCTCATACCTGGTAATATTTGGTAATATCATGTTTTTGGATAGAAAATACCATTGTTTTCTGTGAAGTATTTTGAAATATCATTTAAATATACCATGGTAGGCCTAAATGAATATGATAATTATTCAATACTACCTTTTTTTTTGGACACGTGTAATGCAAATATCATTTTATTGGCCATTATATGATTTTCTGAAGTATCTTGAAATACCATGTAAATAGAGCATGAGTATGATCATTTAGTACCATGTTTTAGATTAAAGTGCCATTCTACTGCCATGTTTTTGGGCATGTGCCTTGACTTTAGTATGCTTTTGGACATGTTTCATGCTAATACTACATTTTTGGACATGGTAGTACCATTGCTTTCTTTTACACAATTATAATACCATATGATTATTGTACCATGGTACCTAAGTATAGTTATCATTCAGAACACATATCAAAGTCTCATTGTCATACCATGTTTTTTTTGTTGTTTTTTTGGCACATGTACCATGCTAATGCCATGTTTTTTCATGGTAATATCATGCTTGTTTTGCACATGACAGTCCCATGATATTACATGTTTTGAACCATGCTAATAGCATGTTTACGGTTTCATGGCAATTTTGGACAAATACCTTGGAATTTCATATAAATTAAATATTTCATTAGCCTAATAGTCTCATTTAGTTCTATAATAGATTACACTTTACCATAGTGATCACAGTTTATCTTATATTGTGTATCATGACATTCTATTAAGTGCCTTTGAGTCCCACTTAAGTAACTGGTTATGATACAGTACTATACGTTACATGTAAAAGCACCATGATCTTACCACCTAATACCATCAGTGTACAACCACAGCACTTTTTTTATAAAGCTCTGACCTCCAACTTAAAGTGAAGTCCCTCAAAAACACGTAAACACACTTTCCTCTTTGGAGGACGTGGGGAAAGATTCCTGCAGACGAAGATGAAAGATTCATGGTTGTGCTGGCTGAGTAGCAGCAGCCAGAATATCAGATTAATGACTAATTCAGAGAAATCCTGCTCAGATATCCAGCACAGTTGCCTGAGGTCAACTCTTTACCCAAGACCATTTACCATTTTCTCAATAACAACAACAACAACAAGAATCAGGTTAATCTCAACTATGCTGAGATTTGTGCAATTAGCAATGACATGAACATCTAAGAGATTACCTAACGCTCCTGTTGCAGAAAGATTTGCGAACTAAACCACACGATTTTGCCGTATTTACCTGGCAAGAGAAAACAGAAAATCAATAACAGCAAAGCCTGATACTGTTGTGTATTGCCCAAATCCCATATTGGAGGACAGAACGTTGTTAGAATTCATAGAAACCCAGTAAATTGGAAAGAGCAGACAGAGTTAGCTCTAAACTGTACTGGAGGTAATAGTTAGCAGGCAGTATTGCACAACTGTAATCCACTGCTGTTGTGTATGCAGACGGGGATGCGGACAAGGATGTAATATCATTGTAAATTCATGAGGCAGTGACTCTAGCTTGTTATTTAGCATCTCTAGAGTCAATGTCACTGAGCCTGGGAGAAAAAAAAAATGACTCAATTGAATTATTTACCTCCATGCAATACTGGACAAATGATTCATTCACACCACTCTAATTTTTAGGGTTATTTCAAAAAACAATGTATCTCTCTCTCTCTCTCGCTCACTTGCATATACACACATACTGTTAAAAAAAGTTTGGGGTCGGTAACATTTTAAATAATTTTGAAATAAGTCTCAACAAGGCTGATGACAAAAAAACAGTAATATTGTAAAATATTATTACAAAGTAACAGCTGAAATTTCAGCATCGTTACTCTAGTCTTTATTGTCACATGATCCTTCAGATGCTGATTTGCTGCTCAAGAAACATTTCTTAGTATTATCAATGCTGAAAACAGTTGTGCTGCTTATTTGGTGGAAACAATATTTGGGAAAACTTTTTTTTTCAGGATTACGAAGATAAAGTTCAAAACAATTTATTTGAAATAGAAATCTTTTGTAACATTATAAATGTCTTTACTGTTATTTTTGACCAATTTAATATGTTCTTGCTGAATAAAAGAAAAAAAAAACTCTCACTAACCCCAAACTAGCAGTGTAGGCAAATAATTTATAAGTAAAGAATAAAGCTCATTTAACTGCCTGTATCTTTTGTGCCTTTGAACAACTATATCTCCGGTCTCCTCTAATCATAAAGTAACTGCCCCTACAATTCATAAAAAGGACCAATCACACTGTTTCCAGACCAACATCACTGTATATAGATTTTAAAAGTCTACGTCTGCATCAACTCAAAGAAAACTCAATTTGTCCTGATTGAAACCAATATACTGCTTCCTCAAAATGTTTTGAATCTCTCTCTCTCACACCTACACCACAACACCACCTGAACTGGCTAAAGTTACACGACCATCCATAAATAGAGAGGTAGGAGGACACAGGGAGAGAGAAATAATGGCTGTGAAATGCCTCATTGATTTTGATGTATTGTAGGATGAGAAACTGTCTGGCTTTAATCGAGGCAGAAGTACAGCCCAGTCCACAGGCAGCTGAGCAAACGCCTGGGGGCTACTGGCTATTGCTATTAGTGTTGAGGATCCAGACCTGCCTTTCTGGAGCAAGCAGGGTGAAATCCTTATACAGATACACTCAAACACAATCACACTAACCCAATCATACATTCTGATGCATTGTGGATGTTTACATATCACATATGCTACATGCAATTACATGAATTAGTTCACTCATAAAGGGAAATAAGGCTACAATTTACCCCAATATCAAGACATGTGAGAACCAATGTTGTTATTCTGATAGGCAAAGATTGGCCATTAAGATATATAGAGAAGAGCAGCATGAACATTCTTAAAAATATCTTCTTTTGAGTTCTACAGAAGTGCAGACAGTGGATTTAAACATGTGGAAAGAAGTCTGTCTGTGTGTATGTCGGCACAGCAAAGCAAATCCACTGTGGAGAGTAATGTGCCTAATCTAGCATGAATGGCTACATCTAACACACAACCTGCATGACTGACAATATCTGATCTCTGACTCCTTCTTCCTCTCATGCCTTTCCTTCCTGCCTTTTCATGTTTGAAAGGCATGTCTGCATACATGTATTTGTGGTCATGAATGCACATACTCATAAACACACACACACACACACACACACACACGTTTTTCATTTTCATGCACAACACCAATCCACCAGTCATGCACATAGGGTTACTAATATATACAGTCCCTTCCATAGGTATTGTAACAGTAAAGACACAATTGCTCTGTTGGCTGTGGAGTTAAGAGCTTTACAAATATGATTAAAAGATGAATATGAGACAAATCAAGAGTTTGGAAACCACCAGCGACACCAGCAACTAACAACGACCTGATATGCTGAGAAAACAACAGTAGTTGATGACAGACAAATCATAAAAGCTGTGAAAATGAATCCTACAAGACGTGTCTGTAAAAATCACCAACAACTTCCAGAAAGCTGGGGTGATGCTCTGACAATCTACTGTCCTCAGGAGACTTTGACACAGAATTACAGATGCTACACAGCAAGATGCAAACCTCTGGTGAGCCAGAAGAGTTTTGGAACTGTGTTTATGGACCGATGAGACAAAGATGGACCTTTATCTAAGTGATGGGAAAGCAAAAATGTGGAGAAAAAAAAGGGAACTGCAATCATCCCAAGCATACAGCCTCATCTGTAAAGCATGGTGGAGGTGGTGTCATGGCATGGGCATGCATGGCTGTCTCTGGAACAGGCCGTCTCAACCTTACTGATGACTTAATGTATGATGACAGTAGCAGAATGAATTTGGAAGGGTACAAAACCATCTTGCCTACCAATATTCAAGAAAATGCCACCAGATTCATTGAGAAGTGCTTCATATTGCATCAGGACAATGACCCAAAACACCCTGCCAGTTCAGTCAAGGAATTTATAAGGGCAAAGAAATGGAAAGTCTTAGATTGCCCAAGTCAATCTCCAGATTTAAATCCGATTGAACATGAATTTCACCAGCTGAAGAGGAGAGTAAAGGCAGAAACTCTCCAAAATAAGCAACAATTGGGATTGGCTGCATTAAAGTCTGGGAAAAGTATTTCAAAGGATGAGAGCAAGAGTCTGGTGATGTCTATGGGTCACAGACTCACTGCTGTGATTGTGTTCAAGGGATCTGTAACTAAATATTAGCTTTTAATCTTTTATATCTGCCTTATGTTCAACTGTCCCAATACTTATGCTCACATCAATGAGTGGGATGAACTCTAAAAGTGCTGTTCTTTTTATTTGGTAAAACGTGTTGAAATGGCTAATAATAAAATGTGACATTCTGCAGTTTTGTCTCATATTCATATTTTAATCATATTTGAAAATGTCTTGACTCCACAGCCAACAGAGCAATTTTGTTACTATTCCAATACTTATGGAGGGGACTCTATATATATATATATATATATATATGTGTGTGTGTGTGTGTGTGTGTATGTATATATATATAGTAGGAATTTGCTCAACAAAGGTTGTATATATAGTGTGAGTAGATAAATTAATTAATTAGCCTAATTAATTCATTACTTTTTATTTGATTCATTTAATTTATTATATTATTATTTGTGTGTGTGTGTGTGTGTGTGTGTGTGTGTGTGCGTGTGTGTATTCATTTGACATATACATTTGACATATAATATTCATTAACACATGAAAATATGCAATAACTTAATGAGATTTGATTCCCTAACTATGATCTAACTACAAGTATTAAATATAACTAATATAACTAAGTAAAATTAAAGCATAATAACAATTTTATCCATGAAGTAAAACTTAAATTGAAAAAAGTATACGCTAGCACTGCTAAAGCTAACTGAACTATAACAGAAATTAAAATTAAGCTTGAAGATATTAAAAATATTAATAATAATTGACAAAATCATAAAATAAATTTGCACAGGTTGACGCATAGTGTATCTACACCTCTTATGCTTAAAGGCTTCAACAAGAGAGGGCAGAGCTCATAAATGACTATTAATTCTATCGTCTGTAATCCACCTCAATCTGCTCATCCTGCCACAGTTAAAAAGGTAAAGTCTATAATCAGGCGATGGACAGACTGCATGAATAAACACTGCAAGATTAACTGGCCACTGGACATCAGTAAAGAGAGGGGGCTAATTGCTAATGCTTTAGAGCTTACCAGCCGGCCAAATACACGGCCTCGGAGTGCAATGAAAGATAAGAGCTTTCCCATAAGAAATTATGGAAATACACTGTATTAACCACTTAATGGATATGCAGTAATAAATAACATTAACCCTTAACCATAAAACATAAGGTCACTGTGACTTTGATGAATAAGCAATTCACTGTAGGCAAGTGTTCAGTTTGTGTGTGGATGTTGCGCCACAGGGTTGACCCAACCATCAGGAACAGAGCCATTTCCACTCATTCTGTCGCTCTCATCCATCAATCAAACACCTCAAGCTGCCATTACAATTGCCATAAGACCCCGACCGGGGCTGTGGGCCTCAGGAGGGGTGACCATGTTAATCTACAGTTGACTGGAGCTCAGTGGCTTCCACTTGGACACTATATGGATGACTGTAGTCACATAAATGAACAAAATACTTCTAATGAGGTTGGGCAAGTAGCCAACTTGAAAAGACAGTACTTTTAGGCTTTTTATTATTATATTTATAAGGAAAGGATGATGTTGTAACACAGGCCAAGTTCTAACACATATCTTCCAAATAAACACCCCAGCACAATGCGTCTGTATTAACAATTAAAAGAATAGTTCACCCAGAAATGTAAATTTACTCACCCTCAGTCTATGTCAGACGTAGACGAGTTTGTTCCTTCATCGGAACAGATTTGGAGAAATGTAGCATTACATCACTTGCTCACCAATGGATCCTCTGCAGTAAATGGGTGCCGTCAGAATGAGAGTCCAAACAGCTGATAAAAACATCACAACAATCCTCAAACATACATCTTTTAACTTTACAAGATGTTAACTGATGGACTGGAGTGGCGTGGATTACTTGTTAATTATTGTGATGTTTTTATCAGCTGTTTGGACTCTCGTTCTGACGGCACCCATTCACTGTAGAAGATCCATTGGTGAGCAAGTGATGCAATAATACATTTATCCAAGTTTTTTCCAATGAAGAAACAAGTTCATTTACATCTTGGATGGCCTGAGGTTGAGTAAATTTTCAGCAAATTTATTTTTTTGGGGTGAACTATTCCTTTAAGCCACAGCTTCAGTAACCCTCAATCTTTGAAAAGTCTTGTGATATTCACAGGCGACATTCAAAAATTGTGTTTATTTGCAGTCCCACAGCAACATTGCACTGAGCACAAACCATGGTAGCAGCAAATGGGAATGACTTGGGAGTTTTGCAGAACAAGGTTTACTGTCTAGATGCAACCAGTTTAAATAAAATAATTTTGTGTGAATATCCTGAGTTATTCTGTTGGAAACTCCCTTAAGCTGATTCATTATGGTCTCCTGGAAACAACAGCTTTCGGAGAACGACTTGCATCCCACTTCTGGTCACAGCAGGATATTTTCGACTAAAAGTCTGAGGAACCAGCTTTCCCCACTGTGCAGTAGAGTTAGAAACGCAGCATTGGACCTCAGAATAAACATAATTTAGAGGTTCAGGCCCACCATGTTTGCTGTAGTTCCCCCAGAGCCATCTAATTTATCCTCTGTGGTCCGCTGAGCGAGGGGGTGGTGAGATGAGAGCTGATGTTTATGGTGGGAAACAACGAAAATTTTGTGTATGTAAGAAAATCTTTACTTCTGTAGTTGAATCTCACCCACATGAATGTTGACATAACTGACATCGAAAGCTTTTGGTTTCAGAAACCACATTTACAAATACATACTTGTTTTTTGTTGCTATTATTATCCAACAGTATTTTCCTGCATTTTCATATACTGTCAGAAAACTGTAAGACAGGCATGTATGTTTACATATACGTTTTACAATTATTTAATCATACAAGCAGGTCACAATCATACAATTCTTACCAAACAATATTTGATATAGAAACATTTCACTATGATGTTTACTACTTACTGATTTAGTTACATTTTTCACAATTGATTCATTTCAAATAAGTTTTGTTACTGATTCATCTCAGTACAATGTTAGGTAAGGATTGATTTAAGTGCAATGTTAAATACTGATTCATTTCAGTACAACATTTGATGTATATTTATTTTATATGATGTTCAGTACTGATTCATTTAATACAATATTTGAAGAGTTCAGATGCAAAAGCCTCTAAGTGCCATTTAATATTTTTTAGTATTTCTTAATTTTGGTGATTTGTTTGTGTATGTACTGAATATAATATACTGTTCAGTACTGATACATTTCAGTACAGTATTTCATGTATATTCAATTTAATATGATGTTTAGTATTATTCAATTCAGCACAGTATTTAGTTTACATTAGTTTAAATATAATGTGTAGTACTGATTAATTTAATATATTGTAATAAAGTCAATGTTATAATATGATTAATTTCAGCACAATATTTGGTGTACACTCATTCTGATATAATATTCAGACCTGATTCATTTCAGTAGATTCTGTGCGAGCTATTCATTTTATTATGATGTTCAGTACTGATTCATTTAAATGAATTGTTTGTTACGGATTCATTTTAATGATTCATTTTTGAATGTGTAGGAATGACAGACATGCATGTTCAATGCAACCAGCTGCACACACATAGATACTGCAGATAGACATAAGGCACACACAAAGCTTACATGCACTCAAACATAACACAAGGAAACACAATGAGCTTCTGAGGAACACTGTGATGGCACAGAGAAACACGATGATTGTATGACACAGAAGCTTTGGATGAAAGAGAGAGGGAAAAAAGAAAAGAGAAAAACAGGACTGAGGAAAAGCAGCAACATGTTAGGAGAATAACATGCCTGTCTCTAAACCACACCATCTCAACCAATCTGCACCATACTGAAAGAAGCTCTCTGTCTGTCGCTGCACAGACAAATCACCCAATCAGCAGACCCCACGATGCCCTCACACACAAACACATTCATACACACACACACTAAACAGTGAAAGTGCAAAGGGGGTTACTTTGAGCTGTGGGGATGAGGTGTCTGGCACCTTTCTCTCCCTGAGGGAAGAGGACAAGATATACTCATCCATCTCTCTCTCTTTCTTTCACACACACACACACAGTCACTTTCACTCTTCCTCTCAGTCTCAGTTAGAGCAATGAAACAGACTGTGTATTAACGCCCAGTTATTACCGTAGCAGATGATTTGTGATATTTCATTCTAAAGCAACCATTAGCCATTGCATTATTACACTAAAGCCCTATTCATACAGGACTAGTTTTCCCCAAGGAGGCTGGGTATAGTCGTGTTTCATAGATGCACTTTGTGATTTTAATCTCGCCTGAATCGAGCACCTCTGTTTTTCCTCTCACAAAAAAATTTGAAACAAAATCTCTGTCTGTTTTAAAGCATCTTTTGAGAAATCACATCCCATAAAATGTCTAAAATGCTTCTCCTCATTTATTTATTTAGTTAGTTCTTGATATATTTGTTTTTATTTAATATGTTGTTATCTACACTGTAAAAAAAAAAAGTTGAGCCAACTTAAAATTTTAAGGCAACCAGCTTCAGCAGATTTTTGAGCTTTCTCAATTAAGTTTATACAACAAAAAGTTGAGAATCTCCTACAAAAATAATTTGAGGGAACTCAAAAATCTGCTGAAGCAGGTAAAATTTTAAGTTGGCTCAACTTTTTTTTTTTTTTTTTTACATGTTTGTTTTTATTTCAATATATTTATGAATATATTTTAATTAAATAATTTAAATGCATATTTCTGTTTATAAATATAATATAATATAATATTAATATAATATATTTTTTTTATTATTATTGAATGTCATACTTTCAGCTAAATTTCTCAGTGCACTGCCTAGTGCACCTTCATTATTGATTTAGACCTCTTGCCAACTTTCTGGGTAAAATAACAGTTTGGTGGTTCAAGCAATCCTGGCATCCCATCCATTAAGAAAGAAAATTAAATCAGTAAGGAGAGTCCAACAACAGACTGCACAAAATAGCCACTGTAGTGGCAACTTAAGGTAAGATTCTTAATTAATTCTCCTTTAATTCATTTACATAATTCTTTAATTAATCACATGTATGAGTCTTGTTTATGGCAGTCATGCGACCTTCAGTAACATCCCACCTTAGTAAAAAAAAAATGACATTCCAATTCGACAGTAAAGTTCCTCGTGATAGCACTGTACAATACAGTTCAATTAAGGTTCACATTATAATGCATCAGGTATCATGAATGAACAAAGAAGAGTTTTATTCTTACAGCCTTTTAATAAATGAACTGTTCACCCAAAAATGAAAATTTGCTGATACTCACCCTCAGTCCATCCAAAATGTAGATTAGTTTGTTTCTTCATCAGAACAGATTTGGAGAAATTTAGCATCACTTGCTCACCAAAGGATCCTCTGCAGTGAATGGGTGCCGTCAGAATGGCTCCTGAGAAAAACATCAACATAATGCACAAGTAATCCACACGTGACTTGTGATTGTAAGAAAAAAATCCATATGACATTTCCTAGTCCATAATCCATAATAACACTTCATCAAGTGAAAAAGACCATCCCTGTTGTCCTCTCACATCAAAATCCACCAACATATCTGTTTTTGTTTTATTGCTTGATCTGTGCATATTTCTCTCCTGATTCAGATGAGACTTCTTTCACTGGGGAAACCAATTGCTTTAATCTAGATTGATGTTCTTTTATAAAATTCATTGTTAATTGCATGTTTAGTCATAATACATATAACTAATATTAAGCTATTCAACTTGAAATAATAACAATAATAATAAAAAATAACCAGTATTATTATTAAGTGCTGTAAAAGTATTGTTCATTCATGATACCTTCTGCAATGCATTAGCTAATGTTAACAAATCGAACTTTACTGTAAAGGGTTACCGGCATCCTTATATTAACAATTTGATGTCATAAATAATTTAGAAAGCACATCCTGACTGTACAGTGTTTCAGCCGAGACGTTAGACTGGTACGTTCAGTTTACCAGGAAACAATGTGCAGTTGTGTGGAAATGACTTTTGCCCACAGCTCATCCATATTTCAATCTCTCTGTCAAAACATCGGCCCTGTTGGGCTGCGCTTTCAGACCTGTTACCTCCACCACAGTCTGAACGACTCCAGCAAAAGGGCAGGAAGGCTTGAATCTTGCTAACATGATTTTTAATCTTCTCAGCTTGCCTAATTAATTAGAGCAATGGAGCAGTTTTCTTTAATCTGAATGTGTCTTTATGCAGATCAGTGGCTTACGTCTTTCCACCGGCTCCTAAGGAAGCTACTAATTATTTTAATGGGTGACGGACTGATTAGTGAGATGATAAAAGGTTTTAATGATCTGCAACCTTCTGTAATGCCGCTCCGTCTGGACGTGAACCACACTGGCAGTCCAGGAGAGCTTGCTGTCTGTTTAATATGGATACAAGAGCTCAGATTTGTGTCGTCTGATTGCATTTGGCTCTGAGGGCTGCGTAATTACCGATGCTTCGTACGCAGCACATGAGAAAAGAGAGAATCCAAAATGCATCAATAAAGCAGGCGGCATAAACACGGGACAGGCCTTTTTCAGGTCACTCACAGACCTGGAGGGGGAAAGCTGGCTTTCTTCTGCATTTTCCCCCTGCCTTTCTTCCTTTCCTCGGTCTGTCTTACTCTCTCTCTTCTTCTTGCCAGGGGGCAAAGTCAGGCATCGACAGGATTCAGTCAGGGAGGATTTGGATCGCTGTTCCCACGGAAACAAGTGAGATGTCGCTGCCATGACAACAGGCATCGTTCTCAGCGATGGAGTGCACAGGCCCGCTAGTCTTCCATTAGCCACAAATGTGTTTTTAACGCACACACGCCCCTATCTCCATTTCTCACACTATCTCTCTCTGCATCAGAACGCAAAGACTCATACTACCATAACGACATGGGAATTGAGCCGCAATTAGAATAATTGAAACAGTGTTCAGAACAAAACAGTCCGTTGTGACAGATATGGATCAGTGCTGTGAGCCGAAGGAGATCTTGTTTTAATTTACATTCAGCTACGACGATTATGTACTTTATGTGGTTGCTGAATCATTATGCCAATGTGTTACACCTCGTTTCCAACAGGACTTTCAACAGAATGAGCTTTATTTGAAGCCCATTGGTGCATACTTTTGACAATTGTCTGCACCAATGAAAAGCCTGACAGGTATAGGAATCATGGCAGCAACAGTATAAAAGACAAACTGCTCATAAAAAAAAAAAAAAATGAATGGGAGAAACAGTAATGCTCAATATGCGACTGTATGCAAGTCTCACTTTTGAATTTAAGGAATATTCTGAGTTGAACTCAAATGTGTCACGGTGCACACAGCAGGGAGGATCAAGGACACACAGAGACGAGGACGTAAACTCAAATAACATATCTTTAATGTCGACATCAGGGCAGGACAAGGCAAGGCAGACACAGACAGGAACACCGGGGAGTAACGTGTAGACCAGACGAAATAACACTGAACAGACAGGACTATAAATACACAGGTAAATCAGAGATAACGAGACAAACATAGCTAGACAAGGATTAACTAGACAGCTAGCTAGACAGGAAACAAACCAAATATGGGCATGGAAACACAAGACACACACAACAGAGGTCTGACAAAATGACAGCATTTATAGCATAATTTTGATTTGGCAAAACGTGGTTAAATTGACAAAGTTACAAATGTTACAAAAGTTACAATCCACTTTCAACGGAAGTAAATTTAGCAATTTAAAAGCAGAAATATGAAGACTCTAATTTAAAAGAACTTTTACATTCAATTAGCTGTATTTTATTTGAGCAAGTTGTTCTAGTCATTAAGGTATTGTTATGGAACTGTAGTTGTAAAATCGGATATTGTACAAATTAGTTTTTTTTTCTTACTAAAATCATGGCAACATGCATATTGTTAATGTTTTGTGCTTACACTATTAAAACAGCGAGTGTTTTAAAGGGATAGTTCACCCAAAAATGAAAAATCTGTCATTAATTTCTCACCCTCATGTCGTTCCAAACCCGCAAAACTTTTGTTCATCTTCAGAACACAAATTAAGATATTTTTGATGAAATTCGCAAGCTTTCTGACCCTCCATAGACAGCAAAGCAACTACCACGTTCAAGGCCCAGAAAGGTAGCAAGGTTATTGTTAAAATAGGCCAACATTAATTTTTGTTACAAATGTATCAAATGTTGATTGAGTTTACCAGAAATATTCCTTTTTTAGCCAGTTGCCTTTTTGATTTCAACCTGATCTCATGACAAAACATAACTATTTTATGTTTTGGTAAGTGGGTGGCAAATTTATTTTAATTCATCCCATTTGATTAATATGAAAATGTGCGATTTTTAGACAAGAAAGAAATCGAACTGTCATAAAAGATCATGAAAGTATACTACTGAGATTGTACGTTCATTCGAATTTGCCACAAATTCACTAAAACAATAAAAACAAATTCACTAAAAGTTTGTTTACTCTACAAAAATATAGTTAAGCATGATTTAAGCTTAAAAAAAGCTACATTTATCATGCCATTGTTCTTGTCTTGTTTTACGGACACATTAGGATTTGAAGTGTTATGTTATCACAGATATAACTAGATATAAATATTAGTGCTGTCAAACGATTAATCTCGATTAATCGCATCCAAAATAAACGTTTTTGTTTACATAATATATGTGTGTGTAGAGTGTATATTTATAATGTATATATTTAAGAAAATATGTTGTTTATACATTAAATATATTTGTATGAATATAAATATATACATGTAAACATTTTCAAAACATATACTGGATGTGTGTGTATTTATATATACTTTATAAATATACACAGTACACACATATATTATGTAAACAAAAAGTATTATTTTGGATGCGATTGATCGCAATTAATCATTTGACAGCACTAATATACACAAACAAAGTTAACCATGTAAACCAAGTTAGTAAGCAACAAGTGTTGCCGATTGAGATTAAGTTGTATTGAAGCCAGCGTAATCCTTTAAAGCACCAACTGCCTTTTGGAAAGAGTTTGTTTCAACCCTCATGAAAAATACCGTAACTACTTTTTGGTGAATTGGTGGCAAACTCCTATCAACTTCTTACCAATTTGTCAAATTGTCTGTACGAATTCAGAGACAATTTCCACCAATTCACCGAAACCTACTTTTTTAGCAAGTGAAATTTATGAAGCCATTGTTGTTTGATAGTATTGCTAATCTGAAATGTGTTACTAAAACCCATTCTCGACAAAGTTTTGGCCTTTCCCTATTCAAGTAGATAGGAACTGTAGTCGTATGACACCCTACCTCTGAAATAACTGCCTGCGGGTGTTAACACAATGGCAGCCAATGGAACCGACTTTGCCTTGAAGGGACTTTGCAGTAACAGCGAGCTACATTTAACACCTGACATATGGGACAGTGAGTAGTATGAAGCCTATTCAGGGTCCCAGTCAGCAACTGCTTGTGATGTGCAATAGAGCGGCCCACGCTACAGTTTAGGAGCAGGTTTCGACGCCGTGTGAGGACGGGCATCCGGGCTGTTCGTCTTTATTGAGGTTAGACAGAGACGAGGGCAGGGAGGGGAAGAGAGACAAGCCTGTCCTCGGCGTGACGTTCCTGTGCTCCGACGCTAGTTGTTCGCTCCACAAACCTGCTCCCCCTGATGCAGACTGACATTTATTGCAGTCTGCCCTTTGGGATTTGTCGTTTATTTTTTATGGTAGTTTCTCCTCCCTCCCTCTCGCTCTCCTTGGCTCTGGTGCAGGGGAGAGTTTGAGCAGATCTGGAGTGAAGGCAGAGCGTTGGAAGTTTAGATTATTGATGTGGCTGCCAGGGGGAGTTTTCATCAGGAGTCCCACCGACGAAGGGTGGGTTTGTGTGACCCCTGCGAGATCTAGCACTCATTGGATATCGTAACCTTTTTGCGAGGGGTGTGTGCGTTCAAGTGTGATGGCCTGAGAGGAGGTGTGAGGCATTTTCAGCCTCTCCTTAATCAGGACACCACAGCCCCGATAGAGGATTGAAGTGTACACCCCTGAGCTGCTCAGCCATATTTAACCTCATATTCTAGACATTAAGGCATGTAGTTTACAATCGACATGCACAGCTGCTGAACAAACAGCCCAGAGACGGAGTGGGAGAGGATGGAGTTCATAGAGAACATCGTAAATTGTCAAAAACATAGGGGAATGTATGGGAGAATTATGTTCACCCAAAAAAAATAAAAAAAACCCTCAAACATCTGCATTACTGGAATTATTATTATTATTTCTCCAGTATGTGCCCTAATACATTCTTATAATAAATTTGAAATAAATAAAATATATTTTATATATATATATATATATATATACACACACGCATAATATAAATATTTTTTTTAAAAATTGAAAATAATTTTTTACACATATACACACATCAGTGTATATTTATATTTTATATATACAAATATGTATTATATTTTAAGCAAACATTATACATTTTACAAAATGACATTTGTTTGCTTGTTAAATTTTTATATTTTTTGTAATAAAAAACAGGCATTATTTGGTAAGTCTACAATGCTAATTTCATGCTTTTAAGCATAAGCCTTTAGATTAAACTATTTTTAAGATCGAGAAAAACATTTAAATTGAGTGTGTCTGAACTTGCACTGGCACTGGCAACGCATAACTCGCACTTACTGATTAAAGAAGAACCTTGTTTCATGTGAAACACAATTAAGAAAGTCAATGAATAAATCTATACATGCAATCAGTGTATATGGGCTCCATTCCTCCATAGCTGCGCTGACCCCATGCCATATGTTCTGAATTAATTGCAAGAGGCTCACGTATATATCATTCCTCCCTATAGGAGAGGGCATGCCGCACTGGACCGCGGCCCGGGTTCAATCCGCACTGGGATCTCGGGAGTGAGCAGAGAATCACTATGCTATTTTGAAGTGCAAGTTTCCCATGAAATAATGAGCCATCTCATCGAGAGTTTTACAGTCGGAGATAGCAGCCATGTCGAGAGAGCGAGCACTGAATCAAGTCATACTTAAGTAAGCTGTCATCATAGGTTCATCCTAGAATTCTAATCCATACTTCCCCGCAAACAAAGCATGAAAACCACACGACGATTGAAGTACCAAGCTCTACGGTGACTTGGGTTGTCTGCACCTGAGCGAGAGAGACAGATACTGTCAGATACTGTTTCAGCTGCCTTTCACAATGTGCAAGTGGCCATTACTGATAGGGTCACAGTTTCTGGATTTCCATACACTGCACATTCTCTATGCACACGAGATCATGATAATGAATTACGAAACCAGATTTTTTTTTTCAGGCCAGTAGTCATTTTTAACAGGGAAGGCTGCTGCACAATACAACAAAAAATGACCTGCAGAAAACAGGCATACAGGCATGAGGGTCAATGAAAAATAAGAGGGTCCATGATAAAGAGAAGTCTATTTAAAATGTATTTAAAATTTTTACTTTAAACATTTATTTAAAAAATATTTACAATTGCCAAGTTGTTAGAAATTTGGTCTTTGTACTTTCATGTTGGTTTCATTTGGTTTTCAAAAGCCTTTTATACCATTTTCAAAAAAAGTTTGAATTTAATCACTAAAAATGTCATATGGAATTTTTCCAAAGCGACTTACAAATGAGGTTCAAATCAATCAAAATTTTAAGTATAAAGCTTTTTGGTGGAGTTGCACCACATGACATTTTCATGTCACATGACAAGTTTTGTAAGCTTAACTAAATTTGCCTTACCATAAAACAATGATACAGTCATGAGGCTTCTGCTTTATGATATAATTTCAATGACTAGCATCATTGCCTCGAGCTGGATTTTGCATGATTCTGATGGACCGGACAATTGATGGTCAATACCTCAGTCAAGCAGAGCATACACATGGTATAGATTTTAACGTATGTATCGAAATGAAACTACTGACCCTATTGCTGTGCCAATGCTTTAAACGGTGTCACACTTAAAAACAAAGAGGCATAGCAGCTCTCTAAAGGAAGCTTAAAGGATTTAAAGGACAAATATTTGTCTTTAGTGAGGGAAACATGGTAGCGGTAAGAGCACACGTTCACATGCCCTCACATAACTACCTAGTGCTTTCTTTGCTGTCCATGTTTCCTGTCTTTCTGGGTTTGGTTTCTATGGAATTAAGCATAATGGAAAACCGCTCTGAGTTCTTGCTGCCTGGAGCTGTTGCTCCCCCTCCACACCAACCAGTCCCCCCACCCTTGCTGTCTAAATAGGCTCCTAAAATCTGTTCAGAAATTGCACATATACACACCAGTCAGTCCGTATTATTGAAGAGTGACATCTTCTCCGTGATGACGTTGTGGTTTGCCAGTCCGCCTCCGGATTCTCATTCCCGTTCTAAATCTAAATAATATGCCGGGCTCCATCGCCATGCTTCAGCCGTTGCCATGGCCACCAGTGAATGTTCCAGGAGGTTGCCAGAGCAACTAATCAGGAGTCACATTGCATCCACCATCACCTAGCAAATTTTGACAGCGTCAGAGAGAGTGAGAGAAAAAAAAAACAGAGAGAAGGCAAAATGAAAGAGAATTAATGCGAGGGGGGCTAGAGACCATAGGAATAAACAACTCCCGGAATATGACTTCCATGCACCTGCACTTGGTAACACAACATGAATTGTATTACAGCAATATGAATCATGAATTAACATGAATTCATCTATTAAAATCAAGCATGTTGAGTTAAAATATCACACATATGGTTTTGTAACAAAGTCTTGTTTATTAAGTGGCAATTCTTGCAGGCGAATTTATAAATACATATATATATTTTTTTTATTTTATAACATATAACGCATATGCCACATTTTAAGGCATTATGTGTTCTTGGCGCAAGGGCTCTTTCAAAATCTAGACACAGCATAATTATGCTCCCTTCCAAGGTACTTTCTAAGGTAATTAAGGTGCTTAATTCTAAGTCATTTATTTATACTATATATTATATTTATTCCTTCATAAGTTTGGTGTCAGTAACATTTTTTAAAGCTGCAGTCCGTAATTTTTTGGTTAAAAATTATACAAAATCAATATTTGAGAAAGTACATAACCAGCCAGTGTTCAAAACTACCACCTTACTTTAGCCCGATTCACAACGGTTAGCTTATAATAATGTTTTCTAATTTGAGTGGTACGGATAGGTTTTCGAGGAAAATTCGAGCATGACACTGCGTCATTACATCACGTCTATAAACATAAAGAAGTTGTCCCGGCTACTTGCCTATCGCACGTGATCCTGCAGATCATTTAGCCTTTTCTCACAGCAGCTGGAATAATTAAATGTATCATTTTGATGGCGGATTGTAATCCAGAAAGGAATATGTGTTTATGAAACCAGAACTGAGCCTGAACAAGACAAGAGTGCCGGGATCTGAACCCTATGCTCCAACATGAAACAGAGCACGCAGACAAGAGAGCATGCGGCCTGAGAAAACAAGAAAACAAGACAAGAAGATATTGTCAGGGCTCTGTCACAAAACCATGAATAAACTAGACTGAAGTGACAGAACCCTGACAATACTCAGTCACACAATGCTGATGTTGTTAACATTAATAATTTGAGAATAAAGTATAACAATAATAATAATTTGCATGGTTTGGTGTGATATGAGCTAACCGATAATTAGATTTAATCACCATTGGTGGCGCCATTTATTGTAATGCTTTTTTCCTCAGTTGGTCAGAACAAATGTGGCAGACTTGTTACTTACTTGTTCAAATGGCAATATACGGTGAAAATTCTTATTTGGATAATATATTCCAAGACGTAAGCTAGAATCTGTGATTGGAAGTACAGTGAATATCCTCACTGGTGTGGTGACTGACTGCCACACGTTCACCTCAAAACATTAGATTCATCCACGCTGGAGCCGTGCCGGAGCACAACCGCACGCACGGAAGATAATTCCGCAAGTAACTGCAATTCCAGGTTTTCAAACAGAGATGGCGATAAAGAAGCTAAACTTACAGACTGCAGCTTTAATGTAATTGGGGGAAAACATGTTTTATGCTCACCAAGGCTGCATTTATTTGATCAGAAATACAGTAAAAACACTAATATTATGAAAAATTATTGCAATTTCTATTTGAATATATTTTAAAATGTATTTTTTTCCCACGATGTAAAGCAAATTTTTTTTTGCGTCATTACTTAAGTGTTCATTGTCACATGATTTTTCAGAAATCATTATATGATCATTTGATGATCAAGAAACATTTAGTATAATTATCGATGCTGAAAACACTTTACCATTTCTTAATAAATTTGTAAAAACTGATTTTTCAGGATTATTTTTTATAAATACAAAGTTAAAAAGAACAGCATTTATTTGAAACAGATTTTTTTGTATCATTACAAATGTCTTTACTGTTACTTTTGATCAATTTAATGCATCTATGCTGAATAAAAATGTTTAAATTTATTTTAAAAATTATAATAAAATATTCTTAATCCTAAAAATAGTCTATACTTTTCAGAAGATAATCCCATAATGCATGGCAAAGGGTTAAATTGAAAGACGGCAAGCAACAAAGAGAAATGTTGACTATTTTTGTTACTGAATATCAATAAACATTGATTAATTGAAATCGTTACACTACTTATTAGGGTAACTTGTAATCTGTAACCTGTTACATTTCCAAAGTATCCTTCACAACACTGTTCATTTCTGCCCCTCATATATGTAGCTCTTCTCAGAGGCAAAATGTCTCAAATCTCATATGTTTTGACAGGATTTGCTACCTGATGTTTTCTGAAAAACCTACGGTCAGTGATAAAGCATTCCTGAACATATTCATACACACAAGAGCACTGCTCATCCCTCTGTTCTCGTGCAGCGATATGGACAGAGAATAAACAATGTAACACAGCTGTGCTCAGGAACACAGAGCATAGCCTGATGTCAACCCCTCGCCAACAGATCATGACAGAATCGGCCCTACGTCTTCATACATTTCCTCGCTGTCTCTTGCTCTTTCTGTGGGATCAGTGTAGTCGAGCGCCACACACATCTAATTAGACCATTACTGGCTTGATGCTGAGTTCTCCTCTGCCACTGGTAAACAAGTCACGGTGACAGTGTGTTTGTTGTCTGCACGATTTAACGTTTGATTAGCGCTATTAACGATGTCCATGCCTTATTAATAATGACAGGTTGTTATAAAAATGGTGACACTTGCATCAGCACGAAGAAAGATGGATCGAGAAACAGATGAAATGAGCTGCAGGAAGAAGGGGAACAAACGTGAGCGTGCGAGAGCCAAGGCTGGGCTGCCATTTTGTGGGAGCTTCTCATCAAAAGAAACGCCACTCAAAGCGCAGCGGAGTGCCGAGAAGAAGAAAGCAAGAGGGGAAACGGCGTTTCCATGGTGATGGCATCGACTTTCATTTCACGCCTTCGTCTCGAGAGCCACCAGAGCATGCTCTCACCTGCGCCGCGCCGCCACGCACATGAGATCATACAGATACACAGAGCATTCGCGCAGTCAGACGGACATGCTAAACACATGAGCTCTGCTTTAAAACCTAGTGAGTTAACCAAACTCGACAGCAAATTCTAAGGCAGACACTGCTGCAAATACTGTCTAAAACCAGTTTAAGCTGGTTTGGTGAGTTAGCCTGGACAAGCTTTAACCCCTCTAAAACCAGCTAACATACCAGCCTAACCAGGCTGGGAGATCTGCCCAGACAAGCAAACTATAGCTTAGACTGTTTTTTGTTTTTCGGCAGGGGTTCATTTAAAAACAGTCACTTTGAGTTTTTAAGAGAACTAAAAAAAAAGGTATACTATGTGACAATCAAAAAGACTAAAAATATTGAATCAACGGTGAGTAATTCTAGATCAAGCCAAACAGCACTTTTCAGATTTAGCCAACTCGACAGCATCAATAGCTGCATTTCCATTACCCTTCAAATTGCACAAATTGAAATATTGAATTGAAAATACACCTAATGGAAAGACGTCAATTTAGCAAAAACTCCCATACATACAGTTTTGGCATACATAAAAGTCACATGATCATTCTTTAAAGATGATCATCATATCAACCATTTTACACAAGTTGATATGATTCAATAGGGTCTTAATGAAAAGTCTATAACATACTTTGGTTAAAATTTCTCAATGGTAGTGTAAAAACACCTTTTTTACTCTGTCAAAATCAGCTCTGTTTTTAGCAAGCTGTTTTTAGTCCATGTTGCTTTAAATGCTAATGAGCTCTGCTGACTCCGCCCCTCTCTTCCGTGGAGTGACGAGCAGACTGTAAACTTCAGTCGCGAAACTGGCTAACTAGCACATTATTAGGAAAGTTGATTTGCAAAGATTCATAAAAAACCCTTATACTCACTTCTTCTCTAGATGAAGCTGGATCATGAATGATTCGTGCGAACATAGGCGCATTTATATAGATCGGGATCGGCGTATTCCATTCAAAACTAAAGCAGCGTTAATCCTCTGTGTCTTCAGCAGCTCAGATGTCGGGAGTAAATGACGTCTGCTATATTCATTATTACATCCAACAACTAAACACTTCAGTCGCTTAATCTGAGACATTCTTGTCTTCCCCTGCACCGGAGTCGACACAATGGCAGACACCTTAGCTCACTCAGGGCGTGTCTAAGGTAAGATGGCCTTGTCAATCAGCTATTGTGGGAGCGGTCTGAGCAGAACTACGCCATTCTGACAGGAATCTCCGAACAGCCTGATTTGAGAAAGGGGATTTTAAAATAGGGATTAAAAAAAAAAAAACACTGGGTGGATTTTTACCATTATAAGCTGGATGTATACACACACTTCCAACACACATTTATGTTCAAACAAAAAGTGTAAAGTGAATTTTGCATCCGATGACTCCTTTAAAGTACTATAACCTCCAATAAACACTTCATACATTCTCATGTATAAGGTGCTTTCCATGCCATTAATGCTTTTATAACCCCTTATTTGCTCTGCACGTGTCTGCGGTGCATTACAACACGACACGTACTGACCACTTGTGTTTATATCAGCCACGCTTCAGCACGTTTCACAAGCGTCCCAGAAGTGACTGTCTGTGCTGCTTCTCTAAAGATACACACCTATGTCTCCATCGATGAAAAATAATGGCTACTGTGACGGCTGCGATATATACGTAAACCTTCCAACATCCATCGTATTGACTTGCCGCAAGAGGAAAAAAAATGTTTTAGTAGCCTTACATCGGTTAATGGAAACTATTTGCAATAGTTTTTTATAGACATTTATAAAATATCACAAAAGTTTTGCACTAACCTGTAATGGAAACACACTTACTGAAAGCTGCCTTAAACAGGTGACAGCAAATATACACTCTTATAGTATTGCATGTGAGAAGGCAGAATGTATGCATGTATGGGAGAATCCCAGAATGCATTTCAACAGTCTTTGTGAAGAAATGCATCTAATGCATCTATCTCTCTCTTTTTTTTTTTTATTTACCTGATACTTGTGAATGCTATGCATTTTTTGTGCTGACTACAGTATTGTGTTGTTAGCTTAGCAACATCTTAACATAAACTCAGTTGGAAGCGAAAAGGTTTAGTCGACGAGTTATTTGTGCTGCAAACATTCTATTTATGTAAACCCTGCTTGAAAAACCTGTTTAAACCAACCTATTGTGGTTTGGTGATGTTAGTTGGTTTAATATGGTTAGCTGGTTTAAGCTGGCTTGGACAAGCTGTAAAATCCCCAAAACCTTTTTAAAACCAGCCAACATGTCAGCTTGACCAGTCTGGGAGACCAGCCATGACCAGAAAATCAGCTTAGGCTGGTTTATGATGGGTTTTTGTTTTTCAGCAGGGGATCATTTAAAAGCAGTCTCTTTTAGGTAAGATGTTACCTCCGAAGGTAGCTACCTATGTAAGTAGCATCTGGAAAACTAAAATATCTAATCAAATTGTGAGTAAATCTGGATAAAACTAAATTTGTCAGGATTACAATGGAATCACTGAAGGCTTTTTCAAACCTATACTCTTTTTAGCTAAATTCTAAGTCAGCATTGCATGTATGGGGGAAGGCAATCCCAGAATGCACTGCAACAATGTATGATATGTATTATATGAAATGAAATATTTTGCCTGATACCTGTGTATGTTATGCATTTGACATGCTAATTAGAAAACTGATTTTTTATCTTAGCAACATGCTAACAGCAAACACCGGAAGCAAAGTTTAGTCTATACATAAGGAGATTTGTTGTAAACGTGCTATTTATGCAGCCCCTGCTTGAAAACCTGTTTGGTTTAAGGCCAGTTCACACCAAGTTGAACATTCAGTGTAAACAATTAAGTGTGATAAATATTTTAATTTGAATGAACGGCTGTTAATGCGTCTGTTCAGATGTTGCATGACGTATAAGTTTTTTTGTTTGATTATTTTGTTTTTTTACAGAGAGATGTTCTAATATTATTTCCATCACAATGCAAAGAAAACTGGCCAACCAATAAGATTCATGCTTTTGGTCACACACCCAGAGCCTATTGTTACATAAAACTACTATATTTTGCTGAATATTTTGCTAAGCAACAGTGAGTATCAAAAGAACAACACAGAAGCGGCTCTCGTCTCCATGTATTTGGTGTGATTTGATGATCATTATAACAAATACAAAAACCTGAACAGCTTATAGTTAGTTAAAGATGGTCTTAGCTAGATGGTCTTAGACCAATCAACATACTAGCTTGACCAGTCTTGGAGACCAGCTAAGATCAACAAACCAAATTAGTCTGGTTTATGATATTTCATTTTTTCAGCAAGGGAACATTTCAAATCAGTCACTTTCAGCCAGGATGCTGACTAAAAATATCTAATCAAATTGTGGTAAATCTGGATCAAACCAAACAGCATATATCAGGATTTGCAGATCACATATACAGACACAAATATAGATATATAATATAACAATAACACAGAAATAATCAAGAACGCTAATCCTCCCCATGCGATTAGGTTCAAGAAACTGGAAAAAGATGTACACTCTTAAAAATAAAGGTTCTTTATTGGCACCAATGGTTCCACAAAGAACCTTTACATCCATGGAATCTTTTCATTCCACAAAAGGTTCTTTAGGTTATTAAAATGTTCTTCACACAAAAAAAAACAAAAAAGTTATTTTAAGAACTGTTCACTGAAAGGTTCTTTGGGGAACCAAAACCGGTTCTTCTATGGCATCGCTGTGAAAACCCCTTTTTGGAACCTTTATTTTTAAGAGTGCATCTGTTTGTCCTGGAAGCGCTGACCCAGCCATCGGCCCCTGACACATGTCCTGCCCAGACAATCCCCCGTCTCTCTCTTCCTCTTTTCCACCCTCTACCCCTGTCTTATATTTCATGTTTAATCTGGCCAAAGAGAAAGGATTTCTTGTCCTACTACCCAGTAATCTTGTCAAGGCAGATGGTGCCTGTGTGACCCAGATTAGCAGAGGAACGTTCCTCTCATTCCTGCGAGCTCCAGACTGGCATCGCCATGAGACCCTGGTACAACCAGAAGGGCCAACAGGTTGAAGCTTTGAGAGACGTTTAACAAGGGACAGCACGTTTTTGCTCTTCTTAATGCATTTGAAAATGACCCGAGAGAAAAGCTGAAGAGCAAGGGCCGATATAATCAAATGTGAACACAAGCACACACAGATGGATCTTTCGGAGTGGGGAGTTGCATAATAAATGAAGCGTGGTGTTGTAATTGGGAGTATATTTAGCTGTGGTGTAGGCTATGTGTTTGTGTTGGAAGGGTGGGTGGCCCAGTTCCTTCTGTGCTCTTCACACCGGCGGAAAGTCCTTTATCTTGTATAGTGTATGCTGCCTAGAACCAGTGATATGGACACAGGATGAACGTAATTGTTTTATTTTATTACTCTCCAGGGATAGATTGAGGTAGGAGTCATTGTGCATAAGACCGATAGATAGATAGACAGGGAGAATGTGTGTGAGAGTGTGATAGACAGTGTAGATAACACATGACAGAGGTATTAAACTTCAATCCGATGCCTGTTAGACAGAAACAATTAATCTCTCAGTCAGCCATGAATTGTTAATGAGTCAGTCCATTCCACAGGGTTAGTGTGTCAGGAGCCTGCGTCCACCTTTGACGGCCTGAATCATTCTCCACATCACTGGTCCAGAGGAAATGGTGCCATTTGTGTCCCATGACTCACTTCTGTATGTAATTATTAAGATAGTGAACTTACTTACATCACTGGATGTGTTTAACTGTGAGTGTGTAATGCACTACAAATTAAAACATAAATTTTTGATTTTACACATTTATTTTCATTAGAATAGCAGCCAATTTTCTTGTCCCCATTCGTCAACATTATGTTTTAATATTTTTTTTTTAAACAATTCTACTAAACATAAAAAAATACTGATTTATTAACTATAAATAATGTGTGCCATTGTAAATAATAATAATGCCATTATTTGTGCCGACCTTCAACTCTGTAACATTTTGACAGGTAACAGGTAACATGGTTCATTAATTATAATGTGTGCTTAAATACTAAATAACTCAAATAGATGAGTAAATAAATAGACTAAATACTAAGACTAAGTTAACTTACCTACAAAAATAAATAAATAAATAAAATAGAACACTAACCTAAGTAAATAGAACACTGACTACATAAATTAATAAAGAGCAGACTGACGAAAAAACACACAAAAAAGTGAAAAATTTAAATTAACACCAACTAAATAAATACACAACTTACTATCTAAACAAACAAACAAGCGACTAAATAACAAACGAATTAAATAAATAAATATACATATAGATATAAGCTATAGAATATAAAATAAACATAGACTAAATAATTTTTATAAATAATGTATAGATTTACAAACAAACAATTATGCAACTAATAATTTATAAACTAAAATATACTGAACAAATGAATTAACTAAAAAATAAGTAATTACTAAACAAACAAGCAAACTGAACACTGACTAAACCCTTTTTTTTTTTTTTTTTTTATGAAAATCAAATTAAAAAAATCTTGCTGAAATGTTCAGGCACAAGTGGCAGTTCTCTTGAGCATGTGTTTGTTCAACGCTATCTCATGACCAATTTGTACATATTTTACGAGTTGGCTAATTCGTACAAATTCGTACGACCTCACTCGTACGATTTAGTATGATTTGTCTAAACCCGAGTGACGGCTAGGTTTAGGGGTGGGGTTAGGTGTAGGTCATTCGTACAAATTCATACGAATTGGCAATTCGTAAAATACGTACGATTTAGCAAAAATCATATGAATTTGTATGAGTGAGATCGTACGAATTAGCCACCTTGTAAAATATGTATGAATTGCAGAGATCGGGCTGGTTTGTTTGTTTGTTTGTTTGTTTGTTTGCTTAAAGCAGTGCACAAAGATAATTAGGTTAATATGTGTTCATACACAGGGTTCTGCTGAATATATGAATGGGGCTTTACACAAACCTGTTATGCCATAGTCCTCTTGAGTATCTCACACACACACACACACACACACACAAACACAGCAGTCACTGAGTCACTCTCTGACCTTTAGTATGCTTCACTACAGAGATGCACATTTCTACTGCATTACCCGCAGGAGCTACGCTGGGCGTCCCTCATTGTTGTGAATTTATCTCTGGTAATGGCTGTTCTTCTATAATTGCCTATATTATTTGGGGTAATTTAGCTGACTGAACCACTAGTATCCATCACATTCTTCTCACATTCTCTCTATGATTCACTCCCACTTCTCCTGCAGCTTTATTCCTCTTAACGCCATCTCTTTGGCCATACTTGGCTATTTTATTCAATCTTGTTTTATTGTACCCATCCTGGCTCTTTGGTTCACTCTGTTCTTCTCACTTTCCTCACCTTTCTGTCTCTCTCTCCTCCATCTTTAATGTGCTTTGCCCATGTTCTTCATCTTTACCCCATGCACGTCCTTCCCTCCTCCTTCGCTTTCTGTTTCTCTGTGTATCTGGAAGAGAGTTTGTGTGGTGTGTTTAACAGACATTGGGCCGTGCGGGATGCCCTAATCACAGGGGTGCGTCTATCGCCTAATTACCGTGATTTAGTGGCATGAGTGCCATACAACATCAATCTCAGTGCCAGGCGGGCACACAGGCCTGGCAGTGCCAACCAGCTCAGCTGTCCACGCCAGATCCACCCCCCGCCCCAGCACTACACAACTCAATACAACACCACAGCACAACAAAACATGATACAGCAACAACACATCTGTCAAGATACCACAATGAAGAAACAGCCTGAAAAGAAAGTAGTTAAACATTCATTGATTTACCAACATGTGAAAAGCTTTAGTGAATATACAAAAGAAGTATAAATATATATGGTAACACTTTTAAGTGTAGGGACCAATTCTCATTAACTAGTTGCTTATTAGCATGCCTATTATTAACATATTGGCTGTTTGTTACTACTTATAAAGCACATATTCTGCATGACCATAATCTACATCCCTAATCCTACCCAATACCTAAACTTAACAACTACCTTTCTATTAATAAGCAGCAAATTAGGACTTTATTGAGGCAAAAGGCGTAGTTAATGGTTTGTTAATAGCGAGAATTGGACCAAATATATATTCACAGGACTGATAATTTGGCATTTTGGGATAAGGCAAGGTTAGTTAAAGGTAAGATTGAAAAAATGTCATCACATGATTGTTATATTTATTAATTATTATTTTATAATATTTATTTAAATATATTTATAATACTTAAAATTAAGAAAAACAAAACAAAATTATGTTATGTTATAAATGGAATGACTTTTTATGTAATACACAATACATATTACATGACATTTTAGTCATTAAATTTAAACTTTTCTTGAACAAAAAGTATTTCAAAACCAACGTGAACTCATGAAGAATAGATTTCTGACAACTTATCAGGGTTATTATAGTTAACTAAAACCATAAGAAATGTTATTTAAAATAAAATAAACTCTCTCTCTCTCTCTCTCTCTCTCTCGCTCTCTCTGTCTGTGTATATATATATATATATATATATATATTCATTTATTTATTTATTTCAGCTAGTTGCTCATTTTTATGTAGTTTAACCTAATGTAATAAAAAAAAAAAAATAATTAAACTAAAACAAGTAAAAATGACAAAACACACAGCAAAATTAGCAAAACTTTTCACTAAATAAAAAATAAACTTTAACTAAAAAAAACAATTCAAAATCAGAAGTATTGCTAAAAGTATAATAAAATAACTGCACTCTCAGATAAAAAAAAAAGAAAAAAAAACCCGTCACTACGGTGGTACCTTTTCAAAAGGTACAAATATGTACCATTTAGGTGCTAATATGTACACTTTAGGTACTAATATGTACCTTAAATGGATAAACCCCGATAGGGGTAAAAAGGATACAAATGTGTACCTTTTCAAAAGGTTTTGCCAGTGACAGCTTTTTTTTCTTTTTCTTTTTTTTTTGGATTGTGTATAGTGTGATTGAAAAATGTTGAGCTTGGCCTTATATTAACTCAATAAATGCTATATGAAAGAGACTAACACAGTATCAAAGCCAAAAGATTAAAAAACAAAGGTTCTATTCCTGGTTGAGGGAGATAATAGAGATAATGAAGAACATATGAACAATCAAATACAGTAAGAGTTAGGGGGCTGAGGAGGGAGAAGAAGAAGAGAAGAAGAAAAAAAACAACAGAGATAGAAGAACAGCAATTTGAGAGACACAGTAGGGACGCAGGAAGAAATATAGATGAGAAAAAGAAGCAGAGAGGGACAAAATGGTGTGAAAGGACAGGCAGAGAGAGCTGCTCTGTGAGGTGTAGAGTAGATGAAAGAGTGTAGCTGGAGGGGAAAGGAGTCCTATACCCTGACCTGTAATTGATCGGGGAGGCTCAGGACCGACACAGCTTTAACCCAGTAATTACAACACACAGCTATACAGCAAATCCAAACAGCACAGGCAGAGCAAGGAGAGAAGGTAAATAACAAGAGTGGCCTGACATGATAAAGGAAAATCCCCACTGCTTTGGAAAAACTATAAAACCCCCTGTAAAACGGAATCGATGCCATAGAAAAGTGGACATCTGAAACCTCAAGGTCTCCTATTGTATATGCTAGAAAAATATTTAATTTCAGAGCTCAGTGCTCCCTTACATTCATTCATTACGGGCGACACCCTGAAGGCCACACTCACAGACACTTATTGTGTCTGGCCTGAGCAAATAGAAAAAAATAAATGTCTTATGGCATTATAAACAGCCAAATAGAAATTAAACCACAGGATTTAGAACATCAATCCATATTACTTGGAAAACAAGCAACCTCATGCCAACCGAACAAAGTCCTGAGTGAGAATTAAAGGCTCTTGGCCAGACCACGGCTCTCCATTTGGATAATTAGGACATCGCTTTGAGCCCGGAGCATTACTGTACAATAATTTCTCCTCTCATTCTCCGGCCTCCATTCTTGAGAAACAAAGTATTTACGAAAGATCTCTTTTTTTATGTTGGCTTATTTGGGAAATTTAGCAATAAAAACCTAAAGCTATGTTTTAAAGCTGATGTGTTTGAAATGTGTTAAGATATGTTGTTTTTGAATGATTTTCTTTTAAATAAAAAGTACCTCGAGAGCAACATATTAAACTACTTAGCAACCGCACAATAACATGCTAAAAATACCCAATTTCTTAGCAACTGTGTAACAAGCAGTCCTGGGTAAATTACTTATAAATTGTAGTCCATTATTGATTACAAATTGCATACTGGATATTGTAGTTAGTAATGTAATCTGTTGGAATACATATTATAGGTAATGTATTCTGATTTTTGATTCCTTTTAGATTCCTTTTCTCCTAACTCGTAAGAAAATACTTTCCATTCTTTGTTATCAGATTACGTAAAGTTACGTAAAGGAAATTGTAGTTAGTAGCGTGATCTATTGGATTACATATACGTATTCTGACTACTTTTTGATTACATTTGTCTGTAAGAAAATACTTCCATGTTTTGTTATCAATATCATGAAGTGCATAAAACATTACATTACGCAAAGTTTTCCCAAACTGTGGTTCCTAAAAGAACTGAAGGGGGGTTTGTGAGGTGATGAAAAGCTAATGCCCCATTCACACGGGGCGTTGGCGTCAACGCCTCTCGTTTACTTTGAATGGAGTGACGTCAAGCATTGCCGAACTGAATTGTGGGTCTGTTGCGTCGCTTCACTGTCGTTGCGCGAGGCAGAAGTTGAAAACTTTTCAACTTTTCAAGCGCCAACGCAGGTGTCAGCCAATCAGATCGCCTTATGCAAATACTCTAGCGCAGAGGTCTTCAACCCTGCTCCTGGGGACCCACTCTCCTGGAAAGTTTATTTCCAACCGCTTCAGCAACACCTGCCTGCAATTTTCAAGCAGCTTGAGGAGTTTGATTGGCCACTTCAGGTGTGTTTGATTAGGGTTGTAGCTAAACTCTTCAGGATAGTGGGTCCCCAGGAACAGGGTTGAAAACCTCTGCTCTAGCGCAGATGCTAGCCAATCTCGTTCATGCAACACCAGAAAAGTAATGTGATTGGCTGTTGTCACAATGATGGTCGCATCAGCACCAAGCTTCAGACACGCCCTCCGTCAAGAGCTGACCCCGATGCCCCGTGTGAATGTACCATAATATTTAAATCATAAAAATGTCAAATTAAACTAATTATGTGGCCTCTCCATTTACTGTGTAATGATAGTCACCTGGCTAGTGGCTGGTGTGTGCAGTTCCATAAAACTGGAATACTTTCTGATTTTTAGAAAGGAAAATTTAAGAGAGAGAGAAAATAATTATAATAATTTACTGCCACTGTGTAAATAACATGTAATAATGTAATCTATAAAAAGTAAAGGTAATCTGATTAAGAAAACTTTAAAATTTAATATATTCTAAATGACAAGTACTTAATTTTTGGAATCTGATTACATAATCCAGATTACATGTAATCAGTTACTACCCAGCACTGCTAACGTCATACTAAAAACCAAATCACAGCATCTCTGTATCCGCATAACAACAGGCTAAAAAACACTCTTTTGCAACATGTTAAAAACTACTCCAAACTCTTTAGCAACCATATAGCAACAAGCTAAATCTACTCAGAACTGCCTAGCAACCGCATAGCAACATACTAAAAGTAAAAAACTTTTACACCGGCGTAGCACCACACTAAAAAAACCCTCAAAACAATTTAACATCCACATAGCAATGGCCTGATGTATCGTTGTGGAGGCAGAAAACATAAAAATCTATTACATTTTCATTTAGCTTCTGCTGCATGCCTTATACTTGCTTCACTGTAGCTCCGATCTATTTTATGCGTTACATCAGCCGTCATCACATGCTGAAACTCAGATAACAAGGTTTTGTTGTGAACGGCAGGATGGAGGAATGTAATCCTGGAGGGCTCACATCCACCCCTTTTTTAGCGCTTGTTCTGGTGAAAATTAATGCCGGGTTATAGGTGGAAACTATGGTGTCATTTTAGGATCATTTGACACGTTTCCAGAGGGTTCCACATTGTTATGTCTCATTTTACACCCTCACCTTTATCCAGAGCCTCCATCATGCACACAACATGCACACATGCTGTACAAACGCACACACACACACAAATTCCAAGGCAGCTTCCTTTAATGTCTTTTCAAAGGAACTTGAAACATGAGTTGTGATGTACAGTGTGATGAAAAAACAGACTGACCACAAACCCCAGAGAGGGTGCAGAATGCGTGTACGTGTGCGCCCATATCTATGCGAATTCCAGACTGCTGTACGGCTTTAAGCCCACTTTCTTTCTGAGCGGATGTTAATAATGGTATGAAGTGTCTCAGTTTCAACATCAAAAATGTGTTCGGTAACCTGATAAAGAATGACAGCGAAAAAAGAATGCGAAATAACCTGATGAGATTTGGAGCAAAAGCCTTTTGTACTGCACTAATTAGTGAGATGAGATTCTAATAATACCCACATCCAGGCTCAGCATTTAATTACCATGAAAAAGAAATCTGGCTCAGTAGAATTCTAGGCATGTCATATTTGGAATGGGGGGAGGGGACATTCCATACATCTTGGAATACTGGCTAACGGGAATAGATTCCGCTCCCTGTGATTGGATACGTGTGCATTTTCCCAGGAAAGACTAAAAAAATCACACCTCACCGAATTCTGAGCAACCCTTGTTTTTGGTAGGAAGCAAAATGGGTGATAGACAGATGTGACAGACAGGTTAGAGAAGTGAAGATGGAAAGACAAAGAAAAGGGGGATTGGTGGAACAGCAGAGGAGAGAGACCGAAAAGCAGAGAGAGAGAGAGACAGGGAATGTGGGGGAGGAAAAAGATGGAGGTAAGAAGAGAGAGAGAGAGGAAAAGGGGAGAGAAACGGAGGGGGGGAAACAGCGGTAGGAGGCTGGATGGGTGTTTCCATGGTGATACTTTCGTCCTTTTCTACATGCAGAGAGACCATGGTGTTAACCATGTGAAGCTTTGCCTGTCTGTCTGTCTGTCTGTCACTCCCTCTCTCCCTCTGTCTGTTTTCTATCCTTCTTACATTACTGAAACAGAGGGCGAATTAATAAATGAGTAGAAAATGAGATAAATAAATAAATAAAAAGACACAATGCCCCTCCCCTCCCAAAATGCCAATTGTGACCTATATCTGTCTGATTTGTAGGCGTTTCCTTCAACAGATATTATGATGCTCAATGTACATACCTACAAACACACACACACACACAAACAGAAGTGGTGCAGACACAAAATAAAATGTAAGCCATTATCAGAATCCTGCTTTCCAATAGACTCAGACCCCCATCCCCCCTTCCTCTTCCCAAACCCGAGCAGACGTGCTGCACATCTTAACTAACACACACACACACACACACACCATGGGTGTTCATCACAGCAGACTGGTAAAAGTGAGTGGTAACAGGTAAAACGGGTCTGTTTTCTGTGTGTGTGTATAATGGACACTTGAGCTATGAATGGTCGTAAAAATGACAGAGCTGAATACAGACAGACAGGTAAAATGCACACGAGGGTCTGTGCGTGATATTTTGCGGCGAAGCGTGACATGAATGAAGACGAGGAGACCAATTCCTAGGTGGCTGAAAAAAGGGTGGCGGCTGGAGGAAGAGACAGGAAGGGTTTTTGCGACAATGTCATCACCTGGTGTTCCGTGTGAGAACTGTTGAGGGAAAATATGAAGTTATTTAAATTATTCATCAAGTAGGCTATATATAATAAAATACAGAAGTCAACACAAACACGTTACTGCTCTGTTAAATTTGCATGTTCATGTGTGGAGCTCAAAAGTCTCAGGCAACATTGATTTTTTTGTTTGTTAGTCTGTTCATTTAAACCTGAATGTATAGATTTATGTATAGATACAATAAAAACATAAAAATTTAAACTTCATTTAATTTTTAAAAATAATCATTATTACATTTTTTTAAAACACGATCAAAATGTTCATGGGAACACTTTCACTAGTGGTCTTACGTAGGCCTATTTTGGTAATCAGTTATACATAGTAGACTTTTCTACTTCAAAATTTGATTAATTCAGTGTGTTACCTTCTATTTCTTTGTAATTGTTTGTTGAATTTACTAGCAATTTGTCAGTGAAAATTATTCATACACTGAATTTTGTTCTGTGTACATAAATACATAATTATTATACATAAAAAACAAATAAATGTGTTGCTCTCTTTTTAAAACATCAATTATTGTACATCTCAGTATGCCAAATTTAAAAGAGTGAATCTTTAATATCAGTTTAAATTTTAGTTTAAATCGATGCTCTGACAATATTTCTGGAAAAAAAAAATTCTCAATAGCCTTATAAAATACTTAGAAGCTTTAGAGATGCCATATCACTGTTGATTTGCATGAGAACAAATTTTCCAGAGGGCAAAAAGCCTAAAGCATGATAAGCACATAAATCTAACATAAAAATGAATTATACATTAATGAATTATATAAAAAATATAATAATTAACCAATATAAGTGAACCAATTCCACTTCAATTTTAACTATCCACCAAACGCTAGTAACTGAAGTATAAGGACACTAGAGGGAGTAGCAGCATTATAGTTTGAGGACCCCAAAGTCAATTCACAGGAATCACATTTACAGTGATTCATTACAGCTGCTCTGCTTAGAATCAAAACAAGTATCAAAATAACAGACATTAAATCCATTTAAAAGATAACCAATAATTTTGAAGAGTCTATTCAAACGTACAATTGCTTAGCGCAACCAGAAGGCCTCAGAAAGCTTCCAAGAGGGCCTCAAGATGACTTAAAATTATAAGACAAAACAAGAATTGCAATATAGATAAAACTTTTTTTGAAGAAGAAGAAGAACCAGGATTCCCACTGTCTTGAAACACCTGGTATAAGAGGTAAACCAATTCTAGACATGGAAATCATGTATATTATTAAAATCTTAAAAAAACATGGGGCCTTCAAATATTGTTGTGGACAATGAGGGAGCTTGGAGTCAAAGAGAATCAGATTGAGAACGATTGGCTACTATTAAGCAAGGTATGTGTATTTATTGATACTCCCAGCACACTTTCAGATGGTTAAAAATTGAATAATGAAACAACTATAGCCTAAACTGTAAAAGTGATCATGTTGCCATGAATTGTGTTTGCAGTAGAAGATCAATGTCAGACATGGGCTGGGGTAGAGACATGAAAGTGTGTGCTAATGCACAACATGTCATGAGCATTCAGAAACCCATAATGCCTCTGGGCAGTCAGGTGTCAAATGAACAGCTATTTATCATAAACATGTCTTGTAAAGTAAAGGACTTTACAAGGGAGTTACAAGGGTCAATAATAAAGTGGGTTTAGAACAGTAAAGTCAAATAGAGAAAGGAGGTTGTGGGTTAGAAAAAGATCATGATCTATATTACATCCACAGTCTTGGAAATCATGGTCAGTACAGAGTTCAGCCACATCTTCTTCAAATCACAAACAGTGCATTCAATATAATGAAACATGCAAAATTTCTATTAAATATTATTATTCTATTTGGTCTGACTCCATTCTGGTAATATAAAACTCACTTTTCATCATCCAATCCGGTCTGGATGGATAAAATCAAGCACATTTGTACATTTTTCACTCATAAATATGTGATATCATGATATATTTAAATGGATTCCGAATGACAATTCTCATTTACTTTACACTTTCAATAAAAGAAGACAAACGTGAAGCTAGATAAGGGAGCGATGAGATAGGGAGGTGGTGTATTTGTTTGTGTTTTGATTGAGTCAGTGGGAGGCAGGGACTGAAAATGGCATTCAGTGCTCCTTGCAAGGCTCTGTTTAATTGCTTTTGTGTCTGCGTCAGTTTGGCTCAAAAGAAAGCTGGGGAGAGTGCAAGAGACAGAGGGAGGAAATCTTCAGAAGGGACAGATTATGTGGATAGAATGGAAACATAAGGGTGAATGTCATAACAATAGATATCACATAAATACAGCGATAATGATATATAATAGCAAAAATGATTTCTGCATCTGCTGGTTCTCATTTTCTCTCATTAGATACTCTCATTTTGCTCGAGTGCTGAGCTCAGTAATAGTATCCCTGTTGGAAAGACCAACATACTGTACAGTAGTTGCTCACCAGCATATGTGGCTGAATGTGTTTTGGAAGCTGGTGTCCCATCCAACAAGACAGATTTATGCTGCTTGACAAGCATTGTTTGCTAATATATTTACAATTAGTATATTTTTTACTAATATATTTATAAAATATTCCAGATGATACACATTTATAATTCCATAATGAAGGAAAAAAAAGAAAAAAAAAGGGAAACGCAAATCCTTTTGCGGGTCAAAATGAGCTGATAACAGCATAAGAGAAAGTAGTTTAGCTAATCTTTTCTTAGCATTTTATAGTAATATATCAAGTGGTTCAACCAACACTGCATAAAATAAATATTAAAAAAGGAGGACTCCTGTTAATTGTCATGTCTGTGTGTCAAGGTATATAAGCCTTTTAAGATATCAAATAAGTTTATTTAAGTTAATGACAAGAAAATGTTAGTTCAGGTTGTAATATGTTATGTGGTGGAATTCTCTAAAAACAATTATATTTATGAACTAATGATTCATGGCAATTGTTAAAAATACTTTTTTAACTTGAAAAACATCTAATAATAAGATGTGTGCACTTGTATGTTCAAGGTTTAAGTAAAATGTTATTAGTTTACATGACAGTCATTAAATTAAAAGCATTGTTAAAAAGTTTTTCAAAACCATAGGAAAACAACATGAATAGAAAAATGAAATGGAAATTCGTGCCAGTCTTTTCAGCAGGTTTGAGTCAACTGAGACAAGTACGACAGCTTTATCGATTCAATCAAAGCAGAACTGCAAGTAGAAAAACCATGTTCAGTCACATGTCCACCTCCCCCCAAAACAACACACAACAACACCACCAAGGTTTATGACTGATAAAACATTACCATCTTCTTGTGTATTCCCCTGCCTGGCAGTGACAGATAGCTAGATAAGGGCAGTGTAACATCACTTTACCCCGGTACTGCGAGCTTCATAGAATTATTCATGAGAGGGCCAGATTTCCCAGAAGATCTCTGAACTTCCCTCCTCCGTATTTGACCTCTGCGGGAGATGGAGTGTCATTCAGTGGATCTATCGAGCTGTACTGCATTTGTTTAATGTGACTACCACTGATGTCTTGTGTTTTAAGTGCTTGTGTGCATGCATTTGTTCTGATGTTCTGCCTGACTAATAATGCTGAATTACTGGAGCCCAACAACAGAGTGGTTCATAGTTGTTTAGGCAATGTACCCATTAAACCTAATTAAGTATTCAGTGACAAATAAAACTGAAGTAGCGAGCCACACAGCCAGTCTTCAGCAATTACCACAAATGCAGCTAATAATATGACCACCGGAAAAAGGGTCCATTTTACTGATCATCTGCATGTGTGTGAGGACATATGCTAAAAAACAAAGAAAAAATTTAATGAAATTCTACATTATGGTGATTAAAAAAAAATACATTTCACTTGAATAATAGCACTTTCTGTTTGCTTATATCCTGAAAACTGAAAAGCGTTCGTGCCAGCAAGTGCAAATGAGGCAAATAGGTCTTCTAGGCGGAAAATAATTGGACATGTTCAAGTTAGCATATCATGACTTCATTTGCATTTAAGGTGCATTAAAACAAACAAGCTGTGACCTTCAACCTGATTGGCCGTGGCACAAAAACATCACTGCAACATGAATGTTTTGGCAACAGTAACCAAAGCATATCTTTCCCACATGAATATTTAATTTAAGTCATATTATTTATATTTATATGCAAATCGATACAAAAATAATGAATAAAAAAATAATGCTAGTTAAGTGAAATGAAAAAGCCAATGTTATGCACTCACATTATAATTTTTAACAACATTAAACCGTCACGTAACTGAGACCATTATTTCGTTTTTACCAATGGGTGATTTCCAACTGAGAGCAAATTGTTACTGCATTTCAACAGCAGAGCAAATGTGAAAGTGAACTGGTACAAAACAGCTGTTTGACAAGCAAGTTTAAATCCCAAAATTACTAAAACAATAGAGAGCATTTGAATTTTGTTTTATATTAATTTAATAAAAGTACTAATTATATACTTTCAACTTAAAACTAAACATCTCAAAAAAGCAATCAACAAGTACCTTTAAGTTCACATGCTTAATTAGATAAAGAAATGAAAAACTGCTTCAATATTTCACCCAAAAATTCAAATTGATTCACTCTCAGGCCATCCAAGATGTAGATGAGTTTGTTTCTTCATTAAAACTGCAGTCAATGGGTGCCATCAGAATAAGAGTCCAAACAGCTGATCAAAACATCACAATAATCCACATGACTCCAGTCCATCAGTTAATGTCTTCATGTTAAAAACTGCATTTTTGTAATAAATAAATCCATCATTAAAATGTTTAACCATTGTTTAATTATGAGTCTTCTATCCATAATATTGGTTTCCCTGATCTCGTCTGAATCAGGAAAGAAATATGCATAGATCAAGCACCATTTACAAGCCAAAACAGTTCTAAACAAATATGTTGGTGTATTTCGATGTGAGGGGACAACAGGGGTTGGACTTTTTAAATGGAGGAAGCATTGGCTGAAGGGTAAGTAAATTTTCTGCAAACCTTTGCCTGTGTAGAGTTTAAAAATATCTGCAAATAATAATGTACAATAAATAAGTTAAAGGAAATTTGTCTGGGATATGTTTGTGTTTATGTTTAAGCTATAAAAATGTCAGCATATTGCAGGATAATATCACACTAGTCCACTAACATCAGCACAGCAGCAACACAACTATAAACTAGCAAATGTTTTCATTTTCATGTGCACATGACTTGTTTGGTTTCACTATAGCAGCGTGTGAGCAGACTCAGGTCACCTTCAGAATGACTGCAAGAATCATATATCATGATCACAGCACTAGATATGTAGTAATGATAGGGGAATGAATTAAATGACAAAAAAAATGTCAGACTGTCCACTGAGATCAATAGCAGCAATTCACACGTTTATTATTTTGCCACTTCAGCATAAAATACTAGAGATATGTACTGGAAACTCTTAGATTGGACTTGAGTCAGATTTTAAAGGATTTATGACTAGACTTTGACAAATATTAGAATACTTGATGCATGATACTTTGACTTCACTGCAGGTACTTGTGATCTGAGCTGATGACTGGAGATGAGTCATTCGACCACAGTCACAGTGTCACAATTTGTTTTTCGTATTCCTCATACTTTCCTATCAAAATGCATGCTACGGACGCGAAAACGCAGAAAATCTTTTTATGACGGACGAAAGTTTCGGAAGCAGTGTGTAAACGTGATTGACTTACTGTTGCAAATTTGCACATCTTTCTCTGCACATTCTGAAGCTTTAAGCAGTCTAATACTGTTCTCGACTGTTTCAGACCCCTGAAAGACGGTTGATTAGGCTGGTTCAGTCAGCATCCACAGCTCCAGCTGTGCTGCTCAGTCCAACTCCATGCCAACAGTGCCCACTCAAACTCTCAATCGATTCAGCTTGCATCCCTCTCCCCACATCTCTGAGCTTTACAGGAGCCGTGGCTACTTCAGAGATTTAACAAAGCATTTTCTGCAGAGATAATAGAGTTTTAATGGAAGGGGCAAGGGATGAGCCCCTGATTTACTATCTGCGTACGGCAGCACAGAGCCAGCCAATAGGCTTTATCACAGGCTGCGGCTTGGAAAAGCTCATTTGCTTGTGAGGCTGGGATGTGCCGGCTGATAGCATAGCTGAATTATGACGGCTTCTGCTTATGTTTATTTCTCCCAGGCTTTTGGTTTGTTCGCTTTGTTTGCTTTTGTCTCCATATGCCTTCTTTTTGTCCAGTTGGAGGGTGACATTGCTGGGCGAGTGCACATTGTGTACTTTCCTGATTTGGGAACGGGGGATAGATGTTGGCACTTGAAAAGCTCCAGCTAATACTGTATTGATTTCTTTGTCGCAAATATGATTAAACGGATGTCACAGTTGACATGGAGGTTATGTGGAGACTTGAGATGTATAAGAGGCCTGGAATAATGAATGAGGCAAACTTAGTGAGTCGTATGAGATTGTTTCAAAAGAGTCTCTGGGATGGAATAAGTAGGGATGAATGATTAATTGAAATAAAAACCAAAGGCTGCGATTTAATTAAATAAATATACACGCCGAGTGAAGTGCAACATGCACCAATCATCTTTTCAAACTTATAAGGATAAACGCTTATAAACAAAACAGAAGCTTTAAGGGCGGTTTTGTGTCAAAATAAAATTGTGATGTTTTAACATTTTAATAAAAATACTAATATACTTATATATATACACATACAACATATAAACTGTCTAAATACATTGTGTCCTGCTCTCCTTCTATTACTTTCTATCAACTCTTAGTTCCTCATAAAGCAACACTTGATGACTCTGTTATAAATCGATCCCACAGCAGCAGAACTCCATACATCCCTTCAAACTAATTGCACATTTGTCTGCTGCCACAGTTGCAAATTCAGAAAATCAGCACGAAATGCAATTGCAGAAGTATGAAGAGGTAAAGATTTAATTTTCACAACTATAAAGCCAACAACTAATGTGATCTCTGTAAACTAACAGCACACATGCAATAGAGTGGCAAAAATACTCAATGGCAAACTATCCGTCATCCCATATATGGACAAAAGCTGCCCTTGAGATGAAAGTGATAATAGAAAAGAGAGATGAAAGAGAGATACCCTACTTGAACTCTCCTGCTGTGTTAAGAGCGGCATAAGCTATGTTGAGAAACTTATTATACTAGATTGTCCCTATTCACCATGCTGATACATTGGCACTTCTGAGCAGTGAATATATGAGTCAACAGATGCATTAAAAAGACAAATAGTAGAACAACAGTGTTCTTTTAAATAATGAAAGCTTTCACAACAGAGAAGGTGAATAAAGTTAAAAGGATAGCCATCAGAGTATGATACTGGTAAAAAAAAAAAAAACGGTCACGACTATACGGTATAAAAAATAGTTTGAAGTTGTAAATTAAGATCATTGAAATATGTTTTATAAGAAAATACTATTTCAGTCTTTCTACTTCAGAATTTAATTTAATTTCATTCAGTGTGTTCCTTGTCATTTCTTTGTTAATTATTAGTGAAATTTACAAGCAATTTCTTATAGAAAATTGTTCAAAGTAAATCCTACACCAGTTTTTTTTAGTCTAGCTAGTTAATTTCTCCAATGATGCATCATACTATTATGGATAAGCAGTGAGTTTAATTGTTGAGCAGGAAACGCACCCCTGATGGACATAGTTCAGTGAAGGACTCATGGTGCTGATTCAAACTATATTCAGGCCATACAACAGTTTTGTTTAAACATTGCAGCCCACATTTGCATATAGATTTTTTTTTAAAAGGGGTGTCAACATGTTTATTGCTAAAATGACATTTGGTTCATGTGCTATTTTTTAATTCTGGACATGAAAGATGAGCTAGACACAAACTTCAGGTAGAGGGCAAGTTACATTTTGAACTGTTCCTCACATAAAGCCATATTGTATTACTTCCAGAGAATGTAGTAGGATATAGTAATTAGAATATAGCAGTATGGTTAAACTGATGATCATGACTATTTTTCTAAAAAAAAAAATACAAAAAACACTACAATAAAAATGAGCACAAAAAGTATTCTCGTAGCTTCATAACATTAAGGTTGAACCCCTGATGTCACGTGGACTATTTTAACGATGTCTGTACTACCTTTCTGGGTCTTGAAGGTATCAGTTGCGTTGCTGTCTATTGAGGGTCAGAAAGCTCTCGGATTTCATCAAAAATGAAGATGAACAAAGGTCTTACGGGTTTGGAACCACATGAGGGTGAGTAATTAATGACAGAATGTTCATTTTTGGGTGAACCATCCCTTTAAGCATGTATTACACATTTGAGCAGAATATTGCAATGGTGATTGCTAAACTGTGTTTTCAGATTGTTAGCACTTTTTTTCAGTGCAGAGCGAATTTGTTCACATGGGTTGCCAGGTTGGAAAGATTAAGTAATACATTGGAAAATGTATCCATTTAAGCTCTGACCAAAAAAAACAACAACATATAAAACAAATTAGTGGGCCAATATTGTAGACGATTATGCCTAATTAATTAACACAAACTGATCACAATTAAAATATGATTAATCATGCAATCATAGAATGCACAAGTTGTATGGACTATTTAATGACACTTAAGTTGTCCTTTTTGCATGGTGACTTCTGGTCATGGGTCTATTCTTCTAAATGTTTACTTCTGCATTCCATAGAAAAAATAACAGCACATGGGTTTGCAATGACATGAGGTTGAGCAAATAATGACAGGGCCTTCATTTTTAGGGACATATCCCTATTAACTTCAGGAGATAGTGTCAGATACAGAATGTAACGAGGGACAGGTTTTGTTTTAGTCTTGGTGAACAGTTATCAGACAAAAGTAAGCCTAGGATTTATCACTAAAGCCAAACAGAGCTCCAGTGAGCGTGATCTGCTGTGTTGGCAAAACTTGTGCAGGCCGCACATCTCCTCATCCTTTATTGAGCCTTCACCGCGATGGATAAACAGCAGTGTTGTGATTGAGCCGGTACAGAAGATCCCCACGTCTGACTTTTTTGTCGCTCAAGTTCCTGACAGCGACCATTAGGCAAAATGAGAACATTAGTGCCTTTCCAAGAGCCGGTCCGGATGACAAATGTTAGAGCTAAAAAAACGTCTTCGCATCCTGCAGGTTTTCCCGAGTTTATTAAAAGAAATGATTATTACTTCTGAATGTGATTACGCCACATGGATATTGTGTTCCAGATGGCTCAGCTGGTCTCCATGGATACAGGGTGCTATGTAACCAGGGAGTGGTGGGTGTTCTTGGCTTCCTAGTGGAGTGGAAAGGGGAGGAAGAGGCCACGGACTGACGGAAGCAGTTTCACACGCCTGCACACGAGACGGACATAAGACGCAGGAGAGCAGAAGGCTTTAGAAATGAGCACGTATTTGTCTGAACACTTCTCAGAGATTCAACAGCATGTGATGACGCAAAAGAGTTGTTTGTTAACGTATTTTTAATCAAATAATGGAGACTTGAAAACATTAAAATATCTTTCCAACTTCAGTCTTCTACAAAGCAATAGTGTAAATATTGTTACACATATCAGCTGTATTTCAAGCATAAAAAAACCTTCACATATCTGTTTTTAAACACTGCATTAATTTACAAATTTGCATTATTTTCTTTCACATGGTCATGTGCACTATGAACCACAGACCATGAGAACCGTGTCAGTTTGTATTTAGGGCACTGCTGCTGTAGTCTTGAAGTTATTTCCCATCTGCTGAGAGACTATAATAAAAAGAACCTAACACAGACACATTAATCCTCATGTAAACTCTAGAGAGAGGTCAGGACACAACGGCAGGAGCAATGTTACGGATACAGTCTGTGCATGCAAAGATCATCCTTTTCTGACAGATAACAGTGAAAATGGCTTTTGCCACTAATGGTTGAATCACTTTAATAACAGAAAAAACTAGATGTTGGAAGATATTTGCTACACCCCACTGTGGGTTTTCGCACCTGCATCTAATAACCACATTTGCATGGAATTTCATTGTAAACCAAAAAATCAACCCACTCTCCTGCAAGCTGTTTTTGATTTTAAGATGAGGTATTTTCTGTGAGGTGTTCCCACAAACAAACACACAGAGAGGAAGAGAGAGAGAGAGAGAGAGAGAGAGAGAGAAGCATCTATGATGACACTTTCCTTTAGAGAACCAGAACTAATTATAGAGTGGTAAAGTTGATTATCTGGCAATATTCTCCACACAGTGTAGGAGTGATAAGTAGCACATCTGCAAGATCTTATCCAGTCCCGTCGGGCTATGAAATGACTCCGCTCCATGTGAAGGCAATCATAGCACATTTCATACATTACACACTCCTAACACACTCCAAACTCTCTCTATAGCAAACCCTTTTGCTGGAATCAAGACTCCTGTTCAGGGGCGGACTTACCCATTAGGCAAAGGTAGGCGACTGCCTTGGGCCCCCAAAAGCCAAGGGCCCCCTAAAATGCTTTTCATATACGAGATGCGCAGACACAGGTTGTTGTTTACGGTGTTTATTACCAGGACAACCATCTGCGTGTCCGAGTTGAACGTGCTTCTTGTGTATCCTACTTGTAGAAAATATGAATATAATGCATCTGAAGCTGACTGCCGCACGAGCGCGAGTTCTGTCTTTCCCAGCACACACACACCTCTCTCGCTGAGTCTGCTCTGTTCAGTTAAAACACAGATATGTTGCTTCACTAATCTTACATGCAAATATAGCCGAAATCACAGCACAGCTGTTGTCTTTATCTTATGTGTAGCCTATATGATTTTATCAGACGATGGCTCGATTATAAATTTATAAATAAATCAGGATTTTTGTGCAGATTAACATCTTGGAAGGGAGAGCTGGTTATGTAGTCTTAATGGGTTGTATTTAATATTAATCCCATTGTCTAACAACAGAAACAGAAAAATATACCAATGAAAACAGTTTTATTGAGAATTTAGCTGCATCAAAACACAGTATGTGGCACAGATAGACAAACAAATGTAATAATAAATAATAAATGTACATTTTGCATGTTCAGAAGTGAGCTGGCCTGTCCTGCGAAAATGTAAACAGGTTTGTGTAAGTAAATTACTCAGTGCAAAGAAAGAGGAGTGATGGGAACCTTGTATTTCTATGTTCTTTTTTTCATGTGTCTAATAGACATGAACAAGTTCTTTGAAAAACATCTATGGCCTTTAAAACATGTCTACTCTTCATGATTTATGTTAACTATGGTTACACTAATAATAAACATATATTGCATAAAGCATCCATATTTGTCCATGCCCATGTTGATTAGAGTATTAAAACTTGAAAAGTATTAATTTAAGGTACATTTAGAACAGAGAAAAACGTGTGATTAAATTGTGATTATTTGCGAGTTAACTCATGACAATAATGTCATTAAACACGATTAAATATTTTAATCAATTGACAGCCCTAAGTTAAAATGACTAAAATTAAATGGAGGCTTATGCTGGTAACTCATCAGTGGACTTTCCTTGTCAATATAGGCTATATTTTTTCACACTTTTCTCATTCTCCCCAATTAAAGTTTTTATATAAATGAACCTCTGAAGGGAACCAATTGTCTTCAATTGACACGCTCCGAAACAAAAAAAACCCCAACATTTAAACACATTTAAAATGTACCTTTCTCTTTTGGGAAACTGACTCACCTTGCACTCAGGTGCATATCCATAAATTGTTGTCCAATCACATGCTCTATAGAATGAGAAAGCCCCTCCCCTAAAACCACCTGAAAAACAGTAGCAAATGTGTTTGACTTCTCCTTGCCTTACCGATCAGCAGGATTTGCTGCTTGCAGTCGAGGGAGGAGTTCAAAACGGTGTCGTCACTTTCTGCTTCTCACAGTGGAGCTCACATGATGTTTGCTGTTATCAAGACAAAGAGGATCCAATGCAGAATTTGTCAAATTAACAGCCATTTGAATCTTAAAAGTTATGTTTCACTGAATGTGAAAGAAATAAAAAAGAAGACAGGAAGGTAAGACTAGGCTAAATACTAGGGCAACACAAATTGGGATAAAAAAGAAAATAGATTTTTCTGATTCAAATTACGATTGAGATTTAAAATGTGTGTTTTTTCTAATTAGAAAGAAAGAAAGAAAGAAAGAAAGAAAGAAAGAAAGAAAGAAAGAAGCTCTAAAGTTCTTGTTTATAAAGCTGCTCACTTTCATAATTTATGATTATATATCAATATGAATATAAAGTAATATTAATAATAATAATAATAATGTTTAGATAACTATATTTTTTCAAATATATATTACTATTGTAATATTTTACTGTAAAATAAATTTTATTAAAAAAAAAGTTAAAATTTTCTACCAAATATTCTGATATGCTGATTTGCTGCTCAAAAAAAACATTTATTATTATTATCAATGTTGAAAGCAGTTGTGCTGATTAATATTTTTGTGGAAACTGCAATATGATTTTTGTATTATTATTTACTGATTAATAGAAAATAATTTTAATTTACAGCCCAACTGTACAAATACAATATTACTATTAATGGCTAAAGTTCTTCATTTTCAAACATTAGCCATCGAGCTTTCATTTTGGCCAAATAAAACAACAAAAAAACAGAGTTTATAAGCTGGTTTATAAGCACTTATCATTAGAAGCTTGGGTTTGTGTGAAGCAACATTTTCTGAAAACCGTGTTAAATAACAGTGCTACACTTGACTCTAAATCATGCAACACATATCATTTAAATTGCAGTCTTTGTGATTTCATAATAACATTAAAGTATATCACAATTTCGATTTTATTTCAGTTAAACATGCAGCCCTACTAAATACCCCAAATGTGGCATTTTGGACAGAAATAATCAATATGCACTACTTCAAGTTAAACACTGACAGTTTTCTGAGTCAATCACACCTACTGTAATATTAAGTAGTATGTCATGGTTCATCACTGTAACATAAAATAATGGCTATTGGTTATATAGCAAATAACTTCCTTTCAATACACAGGAAACAAAACTGTATTCTGTAAGCAATATCATGGGGTCTTTAAATAGGCGTTAAAATTTCATAAAGGATTGACCTTGGAATACTTGATTGCTGTATATAAACAAAGGCAAATGGCTGATAAAGATAACACTGAAAAGAAAAGTATGAAAGACAAATGGGACTCGCTGTGAACTCAGCGACACAAGGGCAAAGCGCAGACAGTCAGTGTATTTTATTCAAGGTCAGGTGACCGTCTTCGCTTGGACTTTTATTAATGGTTATGAGACAATAAACCTTGAACTTGGCTTTGTAATGTTTCCGAAGAAGCATTTTGTTTATGATTATGGAGTTTTATGGAACACCCTCAGCATGAGTCAAAATGGCATTTATATGAGATTGAGAAGCATTTTGCATTTCTGCAAGGGTAGACTGACAAATGTACAGGGATATATGGCTCTTATTTTATGAACACGATATCTAGAGGAATAATCAATCTCCATTGCCCTCAGCAACCCATGGCAGTGCTCAAGGAAATATATCTGTGTGGAACGTCCACAGAGACAACAAGTAAAAAAATTACTCCATTTATAGAAAAAAGAAAATCTGATTTTAAATTGACATGACGGTTTTCATAACTGTGGCGTTTCAGACGGTGACGTCATGATCTGAAATCAACTGCAGTGCCACGGAAGGGCTGCACTTACAATTCCTGCAATAGAAAACAATGACAAACTACGATGCATGCAGATTTTACTGGAATAAGCATGGTAATATTTGAGGCACACTGCAATATTGTGTACAGTATAGCTGAACAAAAGCATTAATTGCTAAAAAAAAAAAAAAAAAAAAAAAATTGCAACACTATTGTGCACAGCTATCATAATTCATGAGTTAACATTTTCATGTCTTTCTTTTTCATAGTGAAGTATGAAGTTAAATGTTGCTCTTAATAACTGCTTTATATAAATACAGTGTTTTTTTTATAGTTTCATTATCCGTATTTAGTGTAAAAGTATCTGTTCAATTTAATGCATCCTTCTTGAATAAAAAAAATCGAATCAAGATAATTGCGCTTCATATTGAGCCATACCAGCATAAAAATGTTTAAATAGCTTCATTGTTGCTATTTTTGTTAGCAGCTTGTAGTGTAGTGTTGAAAAGTAGCCTGACTGTGGTTGAACTTTAAATTATGAGTACTGAGTATGAGTTTCAAACAATCTTCCCCAGTGCTGCTACATCATCCATCATCCACAACATCAGTGTGTGTTTGTGTGCACACTTGCCTCTTCTTTCTCCTCTGTGACGCCCTTAATTAGTCTCTTATTCACCATTCTCACATTAACACTTGGATAATTATGTCTATCACTTTGCAGAGTAAATAGTTTAATGAGAGGAAGCCGTCTCTCTCACATTCACACTCTGTCTCGGGCTCTTACACTCCATCTACACTGCTAGCGACACGACACGGCCAAATAAAACGCTAGTTGTGGTGCTAGCTCACGGCGTTGATGGGCTCTTTCACCCGCACTGAGATGAGCCGCAGACACAGTCTGGTGGTGAGGAGAGATGAAGTCCCTTGACACTCTCTCACGCTCCACTAAAGCAGGTTTCAGCAGGAAATCAATCCCTATCCCTCTCTCTGGGAATTCACTGCCATGTTTATCCTCTCTCCACCTGAATGCCTGGGAGCTTATCGGTCCGCCTGAAGAGTCCACACCGCTGAGCAAAAATATTCCCTATTACTGGCACTTTTGTAAAAGGAGATATGTAGAGCATGATACCGTTTTATTTTTGTCATTCAAAGGACTCTTGAATTTGTCAGAAATAGGCCTTAGTATAATACATGGTCTGCTGTTAATTGTGTTGAAGAGACGGTTAGTTAATTACTATTATTTACCAAATTTGTCCGAGAGCAAATAAATGAACTCTGTATGTTTACATGTAGATGTTCAATAGTTGGTAGTTTTGAGATCAGTTGTATAAGAAAACTTGAAAGTTGTGACCTATATTCAGGGGTTTCACTAAAAATACATAATTTCATAATAAATTATTTTTCTAAACCCCACTTTTCTCATAACCCTAAATGAATGTATTGTGATTGATAGTGGAAATTGTAGACATGACAGTAATGGAAATTACAGTGGCAAAAACAGTTTTTCTTGCCGTTTATATATCCTACATAAACAATATTAAATATTTCTTGCAAAATTAAATACTTTTTGCATAATTTGATTACATTTCAGCTTAGATGAAATGGAATTTTTTATTTTTTTATTTTAGTTGGATTCAAAATATTAATAAAAACTATATTAGTATTATTATATTAGTATTAAAGGGGACCTATTATGCAAAAATCACTTTTATAAGGTGTTTGAACATAGTTGTGTGGCCGCAGTGTGTGAAAACAACCAGCCTATAATGTTAAAAATCCGCCAACTAATTTTTTTATAAAACCAATAAATCAAAAACAGTCTTTCCAAATGAGCCGTTTCAGATTCTCCCTCTGTGCATGTCAACAAGGGGAAAAAGTCCCGCCCATTTGTGACGCTCTCTGTCCTATTAGCATAAACACAGCCCTGAGTGAGAAGCTACGGTCCACAATTACTGGAGATATATACAATGTCAGCGCCAAAGAGGCTTAAAGAGGCTTTACAAGTGTTGTGTTTTGGGATGCACTAATAAACATAGAAGTCGCCATAATCTCCCCCCATCTGAGCCAAGGACACTGTGGTTAAATTTCATTTTCAAAGGAAATATCCCGGAAAAAATCGGTAACGTCCCCTATATGTTTATGAATCAATACCAGCGGCTTCGTGCACAAACGTCAGCTCCAGACAAAGTAAGTATCACACGTTTGTTTTCCAAATTGCCTTTCTGAAAGAGCTTCTTGGCACTCAGTAAGGCTAATGATGCTAAAGCTACCATCGTCTCTGCCTGTTTTCTCTGGTGCTGCCCATGAATGATCGTGAATAGGAATGTGGTAGTTAAAAGTTGAGTATGAAAGCAATGTGAGTCGATCGCTTGAGTTTGTTGAGCTCATAATCAGAAGCGGGACTTATAGAGTTTGTGATAGCATGAGACCAGCTATGTTGTTATTTTTATCCTGTCTGTGTAATTCATAAATACAAATTTATTATGCACAATATAATCAGATGACTGACTTTGAAACCGAGTAGTTCCCTTTCAGGAACGTCGAGCTGCGTCGGAAGACGCTATGGGAACGCTCTCAGCGTCATTCCGCTCTGAATATCGTATGCAATCAGTCCAATGGGCTCTATGCGCGTCACAATTCCGGATTGGCTTATACCGGCTGACAAACTTCCGGTTACACTGACCGCGAAATTCTAGCTTTCTTGACCGACAGCTGGTAAACATGGCTCATTTTTACACTCGCTGTCTTCAAGACCTACCTCGTCTGAATATCAATGATGTGGACCGACTTGTCAAGAAGTCATGCCCCACTCCCTCCAGCAAACGGGAAAAGGGATTTAAGATGTATATAGCCAGCTACATCGATAACTACGAGGGTAAGTCGTTACGTTTAAATGTTATTGTAGCAGCTAACGTTACCGTTAGCGTTAACTGAATGATTAGATGGCTGACGTTAAAGTTAGTTGTTTTGTTCGACTATGACTGACAGACTTGTCAGCTAACTTTCGATTGTGAGTTTGTGTGTTTTATTTTATAGAGATACTGTCAAGATACTGTGTAAAAATGTAACGTTACAGTCTCAAATTGTGTCTTCGTCATCCTTCCTCACAGTGTCAGTGAAAGACAAGGTGACAGGAGAGGTCAGCGTGAGGGCAGTCTGTCATAGATCCATGAAGAAAAGTGAAAAGCCACACGACTTGAGAGTAGGGTTATTGTTAGGGAAATGGTTAGGCAAGCTGATAAATTGCCTGTCCGCTTAATAAAAGTAACATTATCTAAGCAAAATAGGCCTGTATTATATTGTTACAAATTAATACATTTTCATATTTTGTCTGTGAGCCTCAGAATACAGCATTATTTTTCTTGTTAATGCTTTATCTGCCAAGCAATATCTCATCTAAGCTTCTATTTCTCCCTAGATGATGTTAAAGCACTCAAAACCTGTTGTTTTGGTGAGCAGCCATTGTTCCTGTGTGGCGGGCTGTGCCTTATGTAATCATTTGGTTGCACTACTTTATCAGACTGCCCACTATTCGCAGCTAAACATTCCTGCTGTTCCCCCGGTGCACAGCTGCACAGACACAGAGCAGATCTGGCATAAACCAAGGACCCTGGTAAGTCATGTAACATGTGAACTGTACTATTACTGTGCATATATTTAGCTATTGTGATGCCATGTTGAATGTGACTCTGATGTTAGGGTGTTAGGCCAGGCCCAGTTGGAGAAATGGAGTTTCGAAAACCCAGAAATTCAACAACAGACTGTGTAAGGTGAGATTCTTTACTTTGTATCTCGGTGTGGTTTTTGCATGTAACCCATTTTATGTATGTTGTGGCAGAAATTTGGTGTAGTGATTTTTTTATTTAATCCTTATTTTTTTTTTACTGGTAATATTTTTCAGAAGTTCTCTCTACAAGGCACTGGATGGGGAACTGCCAGATCTTGCCATGTTGAGAGTATCAGAGGTGTACAATGACTTTCCCCCTTCACTTGCACCCTTGGTAACAACAATGGGTATGTCAGCTGATGTCCCGTTAGTCCAGTCTGCTTTTGGAGCTGTCCAGGCAGGGAGCGTGCTGTCATTTCAGCATAAACCACCAGCACTGAGGGAAGTCATCAACATCCCATCTGCCCCTGCCTCACCCTCCCTTCCCATCCACAGCTACAGGCTCGAACCACCATCCTGTGCCTATGTTCTATCAGAGCAGGAACATCTACACCTGAAGTCTCTGGAGGTGTCATTCAACATGGCCCACAGGATAGAAGCTGCAACACAAGGGCAGAGTTCGTGCCAGGAGTGGCATCGTTTGAGAAAGATGAGAGTGACATCTACTCGTTTCCACGAGGTATGCCATGTTCGTGGACATACATCTGCAGAGAATCTGGCTGAGAGAATTCTCAGGGGGACTGGCCAGACCACGCACATGAGGAGAGGTATTGAAATGGAGCCACTCGCTGTTAAAGAGTACTGCACTCTTAAAAACGTGAACTGTTCGCCCTGTGGGTTCATTGTACATCCTGATGCTCCATGGCTAGGTAGCTCTCCTGATGGAGTCATCTTTGATCCATCTGGGAACCCACCATTTGGTCTCCTTGAGGTCAAATGCCCCAATATCCAGAGCTATGTGGACTGCCCCTATCTAAAAATGTCTGGTGGTGCTTTGAAACTCAGGAGGCAGCACAAGTACTACTGGCAAGTTCAAGGTCAGATGCTCTTGACAGGGCTAGAGTGGTGTGATTTTGTTGTTTGTGCTCAGGAAGACATGTTAGTTGAGCGAATTTATAAAGATCTTGATGTAATGCACACCATTAGAGACAGAGCAGACCATTTTTTCTTTTACCACTACGTACAGAAGTGTTTGCAGTAAGTCACTCCAATGGCCTTGGGCATAGTACCTTTCAATAAATTTAATCAGTTTCAATCGGTTCATTAATCAGTTTCAATCAGTTCAGTGAGTTCAGATGTTATTGTTAATTTTTGCAAATCTATACAATATCTGAACTGATCTGTTGTTTATGTTAGCAAGTCTATACAAAATGGAAATTGTTACTTTGTATACAGAACGCATACTGTTATTGTTTTACTGTTACACTGTATACTGCTGCTGTTCACAGATATTTTTATACTGTTACATAACTGTCAATGTAAACTAGCATACAATAGTACAGCTTTTCCCAAAGTGCCCATGGACCATCAAGTTACTGTTGATGTGCTCTGAAAGGGATTTTGTGTACATATTTATTTATTTATTTATTTGCTTTAATAATTGTGAAGGAATGTTGTAGGTAACTGTCATAATAAATGTAATTCATAAATATAACTTATGACTCAACATTTTAATAAATAGAAAAGACACTTAAAAATACTGTATCTTAGTCATGTCTTTCACCATTGTAAATAAAGATTTGAGCAGGTGGCAGAAGATTGACAGAATTAGAACCGTGTTGCTATTGCAGGTTTAACTATGGCTGCTCTAACAAAGGAAGGAGGTCAAAAGTTGGATTGTAAAAAAAAATTTTTAATGAACCAACTGGTCAAGAAGAATGTTAATTATCAGGTATCAGTAATGAAAGAATGTTGGTACGAACTATTTGTGGTTCGTCAAAAGGCAAGCAAAAAAACATCAGGCCATCATAGTAAGAAAATTAGACAGTTTGCAGAAAATATTTACAATATTTCAAACCATGCCTTGACAAGTGGTCCAATCTGATAGTTAACAGAATTATATGTTGCAAGACAAAAAAGATCCCAGAGACAAAAACAACAAGCAAAAAATCTATTAGCCAATCATAGTAAGAAAATTAGAGTTTCCAGACCATATTTACAACAGTATATTTACAACATTTCAATGTGCCAAATAAAGACTTTAAAAGACTTAGTACACAGACAAGAATGATGCTGTGTAGACTCACTGAGCCCATGCCTTGACAAGTGGTCCATTCTGATAGTTAATGAGAAGACATGACACTGCAAACAGTTGGTTAATGCAACCAGAAATGGACAAGGGGATGACTGCGTCAAACAACTTATGTTCCTTCACCCGCCGGATCAGGCGTTCAACATGCACCCTGAGCCTGGCCACAGACTGAGTGTGTCTCACCACTCCGGCAGACATTTGTGTGCCCTTGGTCACAAAAGCAGGCCTATGGATTTTGCATGGTACCAGGTTATCAATTAAGAAGCCCTTGTCCACCATTATGGCCATGTCAGGGGTAAGGACGTCGATGATCCCTGATTGCTTGAACAGCTCCCGGTCACTGATTGACCCCGCATACAGTCCAGAGACAAAAGTTACTGCACCATGAGGTGCCATTCCTATCAAAGCCTTGAAGGTGCAGTGAGACTTGTAGTTGGAAAAGACCTCACTCTGTAATAGTAGAGACGAAGGCGTTTGGCAGCGGAGCTCGGTACAGTCCAGGATGACCTGGGTGTCTCGGAAATTCTCAAATTCCTCTGGCAGGTAGGCTCGTACTCTCTCTTTCGGCAACCAAATTTGCACAGAACCTAAAAGAAAATAGAGGAAGTTCGCCCAAGTGGTTATGATGCGGCTCACTGTAGTCTGATGAACATGAAAGCGATGAGCCAGGTCTTTCTGCTTGAGGCCCAAAGCAAGGTGCATCATGAAGAGGAAGAATTCATCGATTGCAGGAAGTGCCCGAGTCTTCACATATAGCCCAGTCTCCCTGGTGACTTTGGAGCTGGTGACGCGAATCATCCTGTGTGTTGAAGGTTCAATCTGTTCCCAGAAGGCCATCATGTGTTTATAGGTTACAAATCTGAAAAAAAAAGAAAAAAAAAGTTTCCTTTAAAACATTTAAGGCATAACACATGGTACTGTAATTAGGTAATTACTACAGTCTTAAACTGATTCTCATTTCAGATAACGAAACTACACTGACTTAGCCCCAACCACCCCTCCTGCTCCCCCTCCCACACAAGCCACATACATACCTCCTGCCCACACCACTTTATCACCTTTACACTTTTGCCCACCCATTCCCACCCCTGCCCTTCACCAAACACCCCCCCCCCCCCTCCCACAACTGCATTCTACACAATTTTTTTGTGTTAATTGCTTACATAACATATGATAATCACAAAATGGTTTTACCTTGTGTAAAAGCGAATATCCTCATCAGACCCCGCGAACCTCTGGAGGCCAAAGCGGCTATTCACCATGGCCTGCTCCAGCTGTTTCCGTAGATCTTCTATCTCTCTCTTCAACTCCTCATTTTCACATAGTGATAAGTCTAGAGCTGCAGGCTCCGGAACTGAACAATAATCGTGTTCGACTGTATGTCCACGATCAATTTCCATTTCGTTTTCCTCCATATCTGATTCCGGTAGCGGTGGTCGCTCTTGTCGTTCCCAAACACATAACCTCGGCGGCTGCATTTGGCGTTCACGGTTCCACTCAAATACTGAAGGGACAGCACCTTTTTTCAGACGCCTCCTACTTGTTCCTTCCACAAAATCATCTGGTTTGAAATGTACACTGCATACCTTTGTGTGTTTCGTGATTTGGAAGTTGATCCTTCTAATGTTTACAATCCATTTTTTCCTGATCTCTTCCTTCACCGGGAAGGAATGAAAACTAGCACAGGAGTTGTAGCGTGAAGACACAGAGCACAGCGGGACACTACAGTGCTCCGAGGCTGCCCTCATTTGCTTTTGACGTCGGAAAAACGTATTTTCCATGGTTATGGAGAAGATATAATATAATATAATAATAATAATATATACATATATATAAACTCGATTTAAAACTGTATAAAACTACGGCGTTATATTTGTTGTTTTAGTGAGGGGGCGTGACTCTCCCACAGCTGATGGTTTCTTAGTTACCATACAAACCGGAAGCGCCCTTGCCGGTATAACGTATGAGCGGAAATACATCAGAATTCTCGTTGCTTAGAGCCCATTGAAAGGGCGAAGCGTCACGGGCGGGGTGACGTCACGACCAGGAAGTATATAAGCACGTGAGGCGGCGCCCGCGTTAGCTTTCTGTCATTCAGCAAGCGCTCTGTGTGTTGTCAGTCCATATCTGTTTTGTGAGTCTTATTTAGTGTTGTATGTCCTGAAAAGAAATTAGACATCCCTAAAGCCAAGACCAAAACAGGGGGCGATCCTAGATCGCGTTTCAGATTGTGTGCTAGTCCACTGCCTGCGTTATGAAAAAAAAAAAAGCATTATGAGCGGGGACACACATGATCTGTGCGTGGTCTACCTGAGTGCGGAGCGCGAGGCAGCGGCTCTCGAGGGAGCTGACTGCCCGCATTGTGAGCGGCTCTCGCTGCGCACACTCCGCACTCGGAGGGCTCTCTTCGAGAAGAGAGTCTTTGTGAGCTCCCCGCGTGGTGCTGGCCCCGCTTTTGCCTAGGCAGAGCGGCGGCTGCGCTCGTGGGACTCACAGGCTGATTTGGCGAACGAGAGTGAGACGGGAATGTCCCTATCTCCTCCCGTATCCGTCAGATCTGGCGCCCCGTCTCGCAGTTCGGAAGCGGTCTCTTCCCCCCGAGACGAGGGCTCAACGCTTCGTCTGTCTTCCTCCGAGGAGGTTGACGTGACGAGCGTTGATGAGGTTTCGCCGCCTCTGTCGCCCCAATTTATATAGAAGGAAAGCGAGCTCTCCACGCGCTGTCGGCCCCGCTTTTGTGCAAAAGAAAGATAGAGCGGTGGCTGCGCTCGCGCGGCTCGCAAATGGATCAAAACAAATCCAGCGCCCGCTCTCTGTGCTCGGAAGCGGTTCTCTTCCCCAGAGAGAGGGCTCGACGCCCCGCTTGTCTTCCTACCGAGGAGGTGGATGAGAAAGACGGTGATGAGCGTTGTAAACTCTAGTGTTGCACAAGCACAAATAAAGCCAGCCCCACTCTGCCGAGGCAGAGCGGCGGCTGCGCTCGTTGGGCTCGTAGAAAAAAAGGCTGATCTGGCTGGCGGGCATTTAGAAGAGAAGAGAAAAGAAACTATCTTCTCCCGTATCCACCAGATCTGGCGCCCCGTCTCGCGGTTCGGAAGCGGTACTCTTCCCCCCGAGACGAGGGCTTGACGCTGCGTCCTCCGAGGAAAAGGGATGTGACGAGCGTTGACGAGGTTTCGCCGCCTCTCTCGCCCCAGTGTGAGGAGCCACAAGAGCCTTCAGTTTCCCCCGATCTCCACCGAGGTGTTGAGATCGCGGGTGGAATCTTTGAGGGCAGATGGTATGTGCGCTCTCGAAATTCAGGCGGCTGCTGGGCGGGCGCAGCCTCCTCCGCATACCAGCTCCTCGCGCAGCAGGTCCTGACGGGCGAGCCCCAGGACCGCGGAGAGCGACCCCTACTGGGGTGGAGCGGCTTGCACCGCGGCTCACGGTGACCGTCTCCCCTCGGTGCTCTCCGGGGATTTGTCTGTCAACCCTGCAGTTCCAGGTCACGGCAGGTCCCAGCGAGTGTTTTTTTCTCAGAATCCCCCGCCGGTAGTGACTGCGGGCCTGAGAAACTCGCCTCAGTTGCCAGAGACCGCGTCTCCCTCCGAAGCTCCGCAGCGAGACAGCGGTCTGGCCATTTCTCTGACACCAGAGGTCAGTTTCGAGAGCCTGATTCCCTTAGTAGACCATTGGGCAGTGAGCTGCCGAATGCGTCTCTTTGGGACCTGCCTGGCAGGGTCTGGTTCGTTCAGAGGTCCTGACGGGCGAGCCCCAGGACTGCGGAGGACGACCCCTACTGGGGTGGAGCGGCTTACACCGCGGCACACGGTGACCGTCTCCCCTCGGTGTCCTCCGGGGATCTGTCTGTCAACCCTGCAGCTCCAGGGCACAGCAGGTCCCAGCGAGTGCTTTTCTCAGAATTCCCCGCCGGTAGTGACTGCGGGCCTGAGAACCTCGCCTCAAGCGCCAGAGACCGCGTCTTCCTCCGGACTTCGGCAGCAAGACAGTGGTCTGGCCATATCTTTAACATCAGAGGTCAGTCTCGAGAGACTGATTCCCTTAGTAGACCATCTAGTGGCCAGGCAGCGGCTACCAGATGTGTCTCTTTGGGTCCTGCGGACGGTAGAGCATGGTTATTCCATCCAGTTCGATGGGCCACCTCCGCCGTTCAACGGGGTTTGCGTGACTACGGTCCGCCCCGAGCAGGCTCTGGTTCTGGGACAAGAAGTCGAGAATTTAGTAAGGAAGGAAGCCATCGAGTTGGTTCCTCCTCACGAGACTCGCGCCGGCTTCTACAGCTGATACTTCATTGTTCCAAAGAAGGATGGGGGGCTGAGGCCCATATTGGATCTGCGAGCTCTGAACCGCTCAGTCAGAAAGCTGAAGTTCAAGATGCTTACAGTCAGGCAGATTATATCTCAGATCAGGTCCGAGGACTGGTTTGTCTCGATAGATCTCAAAGATGCCTATTTCCATATATCCATCCTTCCCTCTCACAGGAAGTTCCTGAGGTTCGCTTTCGGGGGCAAAGCGTATCAGTATCGGGTTCTTCCTTTCAGCCTAGCACTCTCACCCCGCACTTTCACCAAGTGTGTGGATGCGGCACTGGTCCCGTTGCGACTGCAGGGCATCCGCATACTCAATTACATCGACGATTGGTTGATTCTCGCTCAGACAGAGCAGTTGGCGGTTCGGCATCGAGATGTCGTTCTCGCCCACATGAGAGAGTTGGGGTTGAGACTCAACGCCAAGAAAAGTGTGCTGTCTCCAGTTCAGAGAACCACTTATCTAGGCGTGGTGTGGGATTCGACCACGATGCAGGCATGTTTGACCCCTGCTCGGTTCGAGTCGATTCTCACGGCAGTCAGGAGAGTGCGTCAAGGCCAGCCATTCTGTCAAGCAGTTTCAGAGGCTGCTAGGGCTTATGGCAGCAGCGTCCAGCGTGATTCCTTCTGGCCTGCTGTACATGAGGCCCCTACAGTTGTGGCTCAAGAACAGAGGGGTCTCCTTCAGGGGAGACTCGCTCCACGCTGTCAAAGTGTCACGCCGTGGTGTCCGTGCCTTAGACATGTGGAGAGATCCTCAGTTCTTGGTTCAGGGCCCGGTGCTGGGAGCTCCGTGTCGCCGCGTCTCGCTAGCGACAGACGCATCCCTCACCGGTTGGGGTGCGGTCATGAGTGGCCACCCTGCCCGTGGTCTGTGGAGTCGACGCCACCTATCGTGGCATATCAACCAGCTAGAGATCCTAGCTGTGTTCCGTGCGATCAAGCACTTCCTCCCGGACCTAAGAGACCGCCATGTGCTGGTGCGCACCGACAGCACGGCAGTAGTCTCGTATATCAACCACCAAGGAGGTCTGAGGTTGCGCCCCTTGTACAAGCTGGCGCACCAGATCCTGGTGTGGGCCCAGGGCAAGTTCCTATCCTTGAGAGCTATTCACATCCCTGGGCATCTCAATGTGGGAGCAGACGTTCTGTCGAGGCAGGGGCTGAGGCCCGGGGAATGGATGCTTCACCCAGAGGTGGTGAAGCAGATCTGGAAGGTCTTTGGCCAGGCACAGGTGGACCTCTTCGCCACTCGAGAGTCAGCGCAATGTCCCCTCTGGTTCTCTCTAGCTCCGCCAGCCCCGCTGGGTCTGGATGCTATGGTGCAGACGTGGCCGAGGCTGCGTCTGTATGCCTTCCCCCCGATCGCTCTGCTCCCGGGAGTTCTGGAGAGAGTGCGCTGGGACGCGGTCAGTCTACTGCTAGTAGCGCCGTTCTGGCCGGGCCGAGTATGGTTCTCGGACCTGATTGCTCTTCTGCACGGCACCCCGTGGCCGGTGCCTGTCAGAAGAGATCTCCTCTCACAGGCAGGGGGGTGCACCCCCGCCCGGAGCTATGGAAGCTGTGGGTATGGCCTCTGAGGGGGCGCAACTCGTAGCTTCCGGTCTGTCAACTGAGGTTGTTGAGACCCTCCTTCAATCCAGAGCTCCCTCTACGAGGAAACTGTATGCCTGAAGTGGAAACTCTTCACTTCCTGGTGCGGAGACCGCCAATTTGACCCAGTTAACTGCCCAGTTGGTACAGTGCTGGAGTCCCTGCAGGCCCGGTTCTCCGCAGGGTTAACCCACTCTACTACTAAGGTCTACGTGGCAGCTGTTTGTCATACCACGCCCTTATCGGTGGCCAAGCAGTGGGCAGATACCCCCTAGTTACATGTTTCCTCCGGTGCGCGGAGGCTGAGGCCTCCTGTACGATCACGTCCCCACGTGGGACCTGGCTGCGGTTCCGAGGCTCGGTGTGAGCACCTTTGAGCATGTCGAGGAGATAACAGATAGACTCCTCACCTCCAAGACCGTCTTCTGGTTAGCCATCATTCTCTGAGGAGGGTGATCACCTTCAGGCCCTGTCTGCGGCCCCTTCGATGTTGACTGTGTGCCCGGTTCGGCGAAAGTCTTTCTCTACCCCTGAAAAATGGGGTACGTACCGAAGGTTCTAACGGTCGTACCACAGCCGGTCGTACTCCAGGCCTCTGTCCTCCTCCCTTCGGCCAGGAGAAGCACAACCGTAAGTGTCCAGTGTGAGCACTGGGCACGTACATCCACAGAGCTGCCCTGTGGAGAAAGTCGGACCAGTTGCTGGTATGCTATGGTCCGCCTAAGGGGGGTCTCCCTGCTACGAAGCCCACTCTTAGTAGGTGGATTGTGGATGCTGTTAATCTTGCTTACGAGGCCTCTGGGCTTGCCCATCCGCTGGGAGCCAGAGCGCACTCAACTAGAGGTATGGCGGCCTCAAAGGCCCTTTGGGCAGGTGTCCCAATACGGGACATCTGCGACGCTGTTGGATGGCCACGCCCCTGACCTTTGCGAGGTTTTACAACCTTGATCTCCGAGCCACTCCAGGCTCCTCTGTCCTTTTGTCCTGACACAGACAGGGACTTGTCAGTATGGAGGCGTTGGTATAGCGTTCCCATAGCGTCTTCCGACGCAGCTCGACGTTCCTGAAAGGGAACGACCTAGGTTACGTATGTAACCCAGGTTCCCTAAGGGAACGAGAGCTGCGTCTCGCAGCCATACTTCCGGCATCCCTGCCAGCGCTTGCTTCATGACATGGAGCTAACGCGGGCGCCGCCTCACGTGCTTATATACTTCCTGGTCGTGACGTCACCCCGCCCGTGACGCTTCGCCCTTTCTATTGGACTGATTGCATACGATATTCAGAGCGGAATGACGCTGAGAGCGTTCCCATAGCGTCTTCCGACGCAGCTCTCGTTCCCTTAGGGAACCTGGGTTACATACGTAACCTAGGTCGTTTTCTGTAAAGATAACAGGTTTGTATTAATAGTGAAATGTTTATTTGCAAAGGCTAGCACTGCTAATGTGGAGCTGGAGCTCTTGAAGCTCCGCCCTCTTCTCTAGGAGCACCAGCTCATTTGCATTAAAGCAACATACTCCAATTCAGAGCGTTTTTGGCTCATACCCTAAAAGTGGCAATTTTAACAAACTATAAAAATGTATCTGTGTGGTATATTGAGCTAAAACATAAACTAAACATATACACTCTGGGGACATCAGAGACTTATTTTACATCTTGTAAAAAGGGGCATAATAGGTCCCCTTTAATAGTATATAAATAATACTAAAATAACATTGCTCACAAGTGATATTTCCTTTCATTTTTTTTTTCCTGACACATCATATCTCATTTCATTGATTAAAAAATAAATAAAATAAAAATTACAGTAGAGCAGTCATAATTTGTGGCAAAATTGAATAGACTAAATTTTAATATGATTACTTTACATATTAGATTTCTGGTTGTATAAGAAAAAATAAATATTCACATGAAAGAGATAATAATAAAAAAAAAAAACACCAGTAGTTAAAATTCCTATACAATTTAATTCCTATAGAAATAAATGCCATTGCTTTATAATACATTGATTTTTATTTTTATATATTTTTATACATTTTATTTTATTTTAGCTGTTTCTATTAGTTATTTTATTTTCTTCAGCTATTTAATTAAACTTCAGTAAAGCTGACTATAACATTAATGTTCATATTTGTATTTAATAAGTCAATAGCAGCAGTTTTAACCAAAGTGACATACAGTAGGTTATATTAAAGTGACTTATTATAGTGACAGCCCCCCGGAGCAACCCCAGGACAGGTGCCACGCTCAAGGGCAGGACGGTAATTGCTCATGGACCACTTCTGCTATCTCCCAACAACAAATATAGCTACTTGGTCTTTTGCATTTATGCTCAAAAGTGTATTACTGTAGTAATAGTTTGTTAATAATAACAATAAATGATGTATGTTACCTAATAAGTACTTTAAGTAATTTAACTTAAGTTACTTTAATAAGTAATTTTCTGATCATTTACTCACCATGTCGTTATAAAAACCTGTATGGCTGACTCACTTACTTTTATAATTTGAAGAACCAAACCATTTCAATTTTCTTTGCGTTCCATTGTATTTTTTGTTCATATAATGGAAGTCAATGGGAACCAACACTGATTACTTGCCAACATTCTTCAAAATATCTTAATAACTCATACAGGTTTTGATCTACATGAGGGTGAGTAAATGATGACAGATTTTTCATTTTTGCCTGAACTATCCATTTATGGCGGGTAAAGTTTGCTATGCATTTGCAGGTTAAAAATGACAGAGTAAAACAAAGTGCTAAGAACTGGGATAACACGACAGATGGAGTTGAGACAGTCCCTCTCTAATGCTGGACAGTCCTCATTAGAAGTCTGCAATCTGGACTGCACATCAACACTAGATCATTAAAAGCCAGCCCTCAATCCACATGCTCACTTACATCACAAGTATACAGAAGGCCCGTGTAAATTATTCACGATGATAAATACTTTCTGAGGATGACATGAAGCAAAGTAAATTACCACAATCTCCCAAAATTCACCTTCAGGCAAAACTTGTTCTTGACTGGAAGCAGCATGTAATGACACAGCAGAGGAAAGGACCTGAATGAGACACCTGTTCTAATTAGACATCTCTTCCCCAGGCTCTGAAACAAGAGGCGGTGGTCACAACGTCTGCCCATCAAGTTCAAACCACGCTGGGCACCTAATGAAGCATGCTGACCGCTGCACATCTGTCCCACTGTTTCCACAAACACTTGGTGCACTCTGGGAAATGTAGTTCATACATGACCAATACGCCCATCTGCGGGGTGAAATATGCTTGGCGCTGTCAAAATCAAGGTGACTTTGAAGGTGGCCCAGAGCCAACAAAACTTCCTTATGTTAATCAAAGCATTCTATTTTATTGAGCCATTAAAATCCCCATTAATGTCAGAGGAAGAACTGAGAGCATGACTCACTGAAAGTCAGCTCTCTCCTGCAGGGGTCTTTGGAAGGGGAGGGGTCCGTCAGATGAGGAAGGAGAGCATCTGTCCCCCCACCCCCAGGAACAGGTTCAGCTCAGGACAGTATGGATGAGGAGGGTGGAGGCGGATAATGATTGTGGAGGCTGAAGGATTTTGGAGAGCTCCGGTTCTCAGACTCAAATATTGGGGTTCATGAGGGTGTGATGATTCCAGCCAGCTTCATTACACTTAATGGGATCCATTTCCCTCAAAACAGCTCATTGCAATCGCACAGTTCAGAACAGTTTCCATCATACCAAAAATACTGTATGATTTCTGAAGCTCATACTGCTATCTTCTCCAACTGAATTACTAGGTAGGAAATCCACCCACCGCTAAGACTAGTATAGATTCTCTACAACCTGTTAAATAACAGCACTGTCAAAAAAGAATTGTAAAACTTCAAATGGTATATATCATTTTACTGTAAAACAGTCAAATGTATGTTTTAAGTAAAAACTAACATTGAAAAAACAATAAACGAAAATTCCCTATCTTATTTTTGTTATCATTAATATAATTCAGTGTGTTTTGTGGTCTTTTGTGTTATTTAGTAAATGTTGAGTGCAATATTTTAGTGTCATGTGGCTTTTTTTTCCAAGTATATAGTTTTCATATAACAATGAAATATACGACTATAAAATATGCAAGCCACCTCATAATACAGGAAACAATGTCATTGTATTTTACAATGAATTTCTGGCAACCAAATCTACCAAATCTTTTTTTTTTTTTTTTACAGTAAATTTAATAATGTTTTTACAGGGACACATAGGAAAACAAGTTATTGAAGTCGCTTTGGATAAAACTACTGATGATCAAACAACGGTATAAGCTGACAAGATCTTTCTGACAACCAAATATCCACAATTCACATGAGAATGATCATATACGAGCTGAATGACACCAGAAACTAAGAGGGAAAATAAATAGTTTGCTCAATTTGTTGAGCCCTGCATTTATTAAAGGTTCATGGTGAAAGCAAATTTGTATTGGTTATAAATTACGAATGCTGAATGTACAATTTAGTTTGAACTGTTGATGAAAAATAGCCTGTCAAAAAAATTATTACGAAGCGACAAAACTACATGTTCCATCATTTTTTTCAGTGGCAGCACAAAAATGATAAAATTACATAAAACATCAATTACACACCTAATCGCTCTTCCTTTTGTTATACTAGCTGTCAAAATGCATGCTGCCTTTGTCAGGAACTTAAAGAGAGGAAAGAATATGAAATTGCCCAAGACATTCATTTTGTACAATTCCCTAAAAAAAAAAAAAAAACTCACAAATCTAGAATCCAAATTAAGACACCAGTAATTAATCACAAATTTAATTAAGACAAATTACACTGTCTATATTAACTTCAATTTATTTCAATGTAAACCACTGTTAAAAAAATTGGGATTTGTAAAAAAATTTATGTTTTTTAAATGAAGCCTTATGCTCACCAAGGCTGTGTTTATTTGATAAAAAATATAATTAAACGGTAAAAACGGTAATTATAAAAATTATAAAAAATATAAAAAACTGTTTTCTTGGTGAATATATTTTAAATTGTAATTTATTTTGGTGATGCAAAGCTGAATTTTCAGCATCATTACTCTAGTCCTCGGTGTCACAAGGTCCTTGAGAAATCAAAATAAACAAATAAACACATTTTGTCAAGTTAAGTGAACTTGTACAGGTATCTTTCCCCTGAATGTGTTGGGTCACTGTATATGGACCAAATATGTGAATGAGAAAATAGCTATAGTAATGGCTAAACTCGAGCAGGAGTATTTATGCAGTGCTCACATCAGTGTGTTGTGGTGCTGCAATCCTTCCCTTGCTAGCTTTTACTTATTTGAACAATGACTGAGACTTGGTGTTACGAGCACTTCCTCTGTCTGATTGCCTCTTCAAGATGAATCGCTTCTTGTATTCCCCAATTGTAAGTCGCTTTGGATAAAAGCGTCTGCCAAATGACTAAATGTAAATGCAAGGTCACTGACAAACAATGTCATCAGTCTCTCACTGCAGAGGAGTTTATAACTTACTGCCCTGAATAAGCGTGACGAGTTGGCTGAGCTTTAGGAAGCAAGCGTACACTCCTGTAAGAGGTTTCTGTGCCCCTGGGAGAATGTGTGGAAAATGTGGAAAAGAATAGGTGCACAAATGAGCATTTGTAGATGTGACACCCTAAAGTATGTGCACATTTTGGGTATCGTGATTTTGGAAGAAAAGGTTTATTTTCCATATACTGTGTTCTATCTTGCATATATTTTATGTTAAATGTATTGAGAAGCTGAAAAATGTCAAGTGAAAATCATTATCTATTGTTGATTGAGATCGGGACTCTTATTTTGAAAATTAGTTGAGTACTCGTACAGGGCAGTAGTGTTGTGCTTGCGCCGGCGCTCTCTCAATTGCTGGAGATGATGTGCAAAACGGACGCTTGCTTCTGTCTCCTCAATTTTTCCTGTTTCTACAGGTATGACTTTCCCAGAAACTAAACAATATGCACGAGTCATATCATTCTTATGTGTATGTTCACATTGTAGACACGTAGTGTATAAATGTTTCGGTTTGTACAGATATTGAAAATGCGTGGATCGTCCGCCATTTTGTGAACGCTGTGAAATGGACGAATATGTTCGTGAAATGCATTTAGTTTGATTCAAACAGGCTCCAGTTACCAAGTTATGATGTTCATATTTTTGATTATGCATATTATATTTGTGTTTGTTTAATTCTAGTTCCTATGTGAAAAAATTGAATGCACTTCTCCACATAAATGTTTCAAACAGACATTCCAGTACAAACGAATGTAAAAACAATTCTATTTTCTGCAAATGCAGGAGGAAAAATTAAGTTAAGGTAACAATGTCAGTCCTGATTAGAAAATCAGTAACTAGAATGTTAAGTGTATGGTTTACATATATTTCTCTGGTTCTATGCCTTAAATGTTCAGTCAGGTGTGATATATGCATAAAATATATTTTGGGCTTGTCTGAGTAGATTCAAAGAGTTATGGGAAGAGTACAAATGTATAAGTCTCTGTGGGATAAAAAAAATGTAAAAGAGAAATGTACATTATTTTGACAATAGAGAGAAAAGAATGACATTTGTGCAGTACTAAGGAAAAAAAGAAATACTTGATTGATAAAGCTTTATTTGATTACAATGTGAAAAATAAGACATTGAATAAACAATTGCTGGAGATGATGTGCAAAACGGACGCTTGCTTCTGTCTCCTCAATTTTTCCTGTTTCTACAGGACTTTCTGATCTGTCAACACGGCCTTCTGTGTGGGGTGTGTAACAGATTTGTGGGGGCTCGTCCGGGATTGACTCCAGATGTCCATGGAAGTCGATCCATAAAACCTGATCCTGAGGACCAACAGAGTGTGGACGCTGATGCAGTGATCCAGTAGACGAGGACGTCAGTGTGAAGAGGGGTTCAGAGAGCTGGTGACTGTGCGAGTGGCTCGAGGGGCAGTGGGAAAGAGGCTATCATGGCTGATCGAGTACGCAAGGGCCTGGTGTGGGACATTAGGAAGAGGCTACTCAACTTGTCCGCTGTTGAACTGTTCCAAGTCGCCAAAAGCATCGGTCCAATACCAGAAAGGGACTTCTCCGAACTTGACGCTGAAGATCAAGAGGGCTGTCTTGAATACATCAATGCCTTTATGTACAGCACTCACCTGTTAGAATCAGAGGACAGAGGTATGACTGAACTTTTGGTTTTACAAGGGACTGTGGAGGCTGTTGTACAAGAGCTTGGTGCTGAAGCACCGTGTCATCACCATGGTGAGATTGAGAGTAATGTTGATGCTGATGTACACCCTGCACCTACTTCATATACACACACCTCTACAGGTCACATCATCACTACAGACACTGTGCAGGTAGAATCGCCAAAAACTGCATCGTACCTAGGGGAAGTTAGAGGGTTAGATACAAATCCCAGCACCAATCCTACTGTCAGACATTCAGATTTCGAAGAGCTGAGCAGGAAACTCCTACAGTATCTTACACCACATACACAACACCACACTCCTACCCCACCTGTGATGCACAGCAGTGACACACCTGTGAATAGTACTAATGTTGAACGTACTTCACAGGGAATCACTGAAAAATTAGTCTCGTTGCGAGACATCTCCTGCCTTCAACGTCGTGAGTTTAAGATACAAGGGGGGCAAATTGGTGACTATGCATCTGACATCACATACGCCAGTGTGTGTAGACAGATTGATGATGGAGCCAAAGAGAATTTCAGTGAAGCCGAACTAGTCAGAGGAATATTACGCGCAATCAAACCAGGTAACTTCAAAGAAATGATTATGAATAAGGAAGATATGACAGTGGAAGAGCTTAAGAGATTCCTTCAGTCACACCTAGGGGACAAAAGTAGCACAGAGTTATTTCAAGAACTAATGTGTGCAAAACAGACGGAGACCGAAACCCCCCAACAGTTCCTGTATAGAGTGATAGGCCTTAAGCAGAAAATACTCTTTGCGATCAAACAGTCTAACACAGATGTGAGGTACAGCCCAGCCACGATCCAAGATGTGTTCCTTCATACTGTATATCAGGGCCTGGGGCACCGGTACAAAGATGTCCGGAGTGAGCTCAAACCTCTGCTGGCTGACCACAGTATCACAGATGAGGCAATAGTGAGAAATGTGATGAAGATCACTAATGATGAAAACGAGCGAGCACGAAGGTTGGGTCCGATGAATCGTCCCAAGCAAAACTCCGCAAGTTGTGCCCAACTCGAAAGTGAACCTAACAGAGGGGTAAAAGAGGTATCTGTTCAGAAAAGTAAAAATGATCCAATAATGCAACTTACTGCTCGCATTGACGCACTTACCAGTCTTGTAGACTCCATGCGACAGTCCACACTGAAGCCACCACCTGAGCACCCCTGTCAATGTTTTGGAAGAGGTCACCCCCCACAGCAAGGAGCAAAACTCCGGGGTTGCCCCAGGTGTGTCGAAGCCGGACAACAGAGCTGCACTCATTGTTTCCTCTGTGGCGAAGAGGGGCACCGGGCTCGAGGATGTCTCCGGAGGCAAAGACTGCAGGGAAACGAGAGACGGCCACTGCCAAGGGACGACCAGTGACCGAGTCTTCTATGTCCCAAAGTCCTGAGGACCGAATTTCAGGGATCAAACCTGACTCTGAAAAATGTAAACTCACAAGAGCATCTCTCTGCTGTAAAAACCAGACCCTCCATAACAAAGGAATTTATCAGGGTGTTGGCAGTCCACCGCCGGCAGGAACTAAGAAAGAAACTATTGTTAAACTGATAGGGAAGAAAGCGCTGGCTCAGTGCAATCTCAATGGCCTTGCTGTGACCGCTCTGCTTGATACTGGAGCTCAAGTAAGCATGATTGACCGAACCTGGAAAGACAAATACTTGCCCGCTGTAGAAGTAAGGCCTCTTACGGAGCTCATGGGAATGTCAGAGAAGTTGGAAGTGTATGCAGTCAATGGAGATCTAATACCTTTTGATGGGTGGTCTGTCATTACTGTCAACTTACAAGGAAATGACAACCCTGATCTCTCAATTAATGTTCCTTTCCTGGTTAGCCACATCCCGATTGAGAGGCCATTGCTCGGCTTTAACGTTGTGGAAGAGCTAATTCAGGGCCAACCAGAGCGTTTAGTTCCTACTTTGGTTTCATTGCTCTCCAGTGCAATAGCAGTATCAAGTGAGCAAGCCCAGACCCTGGTTAGTTTTGTACAGACTACCGAGCACAGTGAACAGTGGGGGCGGTTGAGAATAAGCCGAGACAGTGTTTTGATACCAGCAGGCCAGGTAGCATGGGTAAAGTGCAAAGTACCATCCAAGATGGACCAGTCTGGCACAGTAGCCCTGTTTGAGCCAGATGAGAACAATGTGCAGCTGGAGCAGCTGGATATGGGCGAAGGACTGTTGGAAGTCCAGAGCTCAGGAAACCCATACGTTGCAGTCCCGATCGGCAACCACTCGACATGCGACATTACCCTGTCTCGCAACACGATATTAGGGTATGTCCATCCCGTTGAAACTGTTTTGGAAGCGGATAGGCACAGGGAAACAAAGAACATTGGGAAGGTTCACGGTGCATCTGTGGTTGTGGGGGATGAAAACTCAACATTGTGGCACCCACCTGTTGATCTCAGCCATCTAAGTGAGGATCAACAAGTAGTGGTTAAGCAAATGCTGCATGAGGAGTCTGCCTCTTTTGCCTGGGATGGGAATGATGTTGGCTGCATCCCGAGTCTTCAAATGTCCATCAACCTCAAAGATGACATACCAGTACAATGTTCCTATTCCTCAATACCCAAGCCGTTGTTCAAAGAAGTCAAGGACTATATCCAAGACCTTCTAGCTAAAGGGTGGATTGTAAAATCTAAGTCTCCTTACTCTGCCCCAGTAGTCTGTGTTCGAAAAAAGGATGGCTCACTGCGCTTATGTGTTGATTATCGCCTCCTCAATAGGAAGACCGTACCAGACAGGCACCCGTTGCCTAGGATTCAGGACCTGATTGATACCCTGGGAGGGTATGCTTGGTTTAGCATCCTTGACCAGGGAAAAGCTTACCACCAGGGCTTCATAGCAGAGGGCTCGAGACACATGACGGCCTTCATCACTCCGTGGGGGCTCTATGAGTGGGTAAGGATCCCATTTGGCCTGTCTAACGCACCGGCGGCATTCCAGCGCAGCATGGAGGAGATGCTGAATGATCTCAGGGATGAGTGCTGTGCCCCATACCTTGATGATGTGCTGTGTTATGCCCGGTCGTTTGAGGAACATGTAGGAGTAATCCGAAAAGTTCTTCAGACCCTTAGAAACTATGGGGTAAAACTTAGGCCTGAGAAGTGCGAGCTCTTCCGTCAGGAAGTCCGGTACGTGGGTCGCCTGGTGTCAGCCAATGGAGTGAGAATAGACCCTCGTGATCTTGAAGCAGTGATAGCACTCAAGATTAACAGACCCCAGACAGTGGGAGAGGTGCGGAGACTCCTTGGGTTCCTCGGATATTATCGCCCATTTATACAAGATTTTTCACGTGTGGCCAAACCAATCTACGAACTACTCCAAACTCAGCCAGGGGCAACAATGCATCAGTACGGTCAAAGGAAGAGAAAGGGTCCCCAGATGCCTTCTCGAACACCTGTGGAATGGACCAGTGAACACCAGGAAACACTCGACCGGCTAATTGACCTGCTGGTAAGTCCCCCGGTCTTGGCCTACCCAGACTTCGATCTCCCATTCGTGCTACACACTGATGCATCAGAAAGGGGTCTTGGGGCTATCCTTTATCAGCACCAGGACGGAGGATTGCGGGTCATCGCATATGGATCCAGGACCCTTTCTCCAGCTGAAAAAAACTACAGACTGCATAGTGGGAAGTTGGAGTTTCTCGCATTAAAATGGGCGGTATGCGAGAAGTTCAGGGACTATTTGTTTTACGCCCCTCAATTTACCATTTACACTGACAACAATCCTTTAACCTACGTTATGAGCACGGCAAAGCTGAATGCAGTAGGCCATCGTTGGGTAGGAGAACTGTCAGATTTTCGCTTTGACATTAAACATCGACCGGGCAAAGCGAATATTGATGCTGACACGTTATCTCGGCTTCCTCTTGATATGGAGAAATATACCACCGAATGTACCGAAGACCTGTCGCAAGAGGTGGTACGAGCGGTCTGGGAGGGGACTCATGCCTCCAGGAAGAAGGATGTGGCTTGGATTGCGGCACTCAATATAGCTCACGGAGATATGGACCTATCATCCCCTGCCCCCTTGTTGCCACTTATAAGCAAGGTCGAACTCGCCAAAGCTCAAAGAGATGATCCAGTTATCTCTAGCATTATGGAGATAAAAGAAACAGGTGAGGTACCGGATGAAAGCAGGAGGAGGAAGATGATCGGGCCAGCCAGGAAACTCTTACGGGAGTGGAGCAAGCTGTATTTGGAAGAGGGATGTCTGTATAGGCAAGTGGCTGGACGGAAGCAGCTTGTCCTGCCAACCAAGTATAGAAAACTGGCCTTGGAACACCTGCATGATAGGATGGGACATGTAGGCCAAGAAAGAGTAATCCACTTAATGCGGGAGAGGTTCTACTGGCCCCATATGAAGAGAGAAGTAGAGGAGTACGTTACCAAAAGGTGTCCATGCATCAAAGCAAAAAAACCAGTCACTCATGTCCGAGCACCCATGGGAAGTATAACTTCCAGCTCACCAATGGAACTTGTCTGCATTGACTATCTTCACCTGGAGCAAAGTCAGGGAGGATATGAGTATATACTAGTGGTCATAGATCACTTCACACGATTCGCTCAAGCTTTCCCTACAAGAAACAAGTCCGGACGGACAGCGGCTGAGCGGTTGTTTAATGACTACATTCCTCGCTTTGGCTACCCAGGGAAGCTACATCACGATCAGGGCAGAGAGTTCGAAAATGAGCTCTTTCAGAATCTTCGACAGTTGGCCGGGATGCGTCATTCAAGAACATCCCCATATCACCCTCAGGGGAATCCAGCTGAGAGATTTAACCGAACTCTCCTGCAAATGCTCCGAACAATGGCAGAGAAGGAGAAAGCAAGGTGGAAAGATCATCTGCCTCAGATTATACATGCCTACAATTGCACTCGCCATGAGTCAACTGGGTATTCCCCATTCTACCTGTTGTATGGACGGCATCCCCGCCTTCCTATTGACTTGATATTTGGGCTGGTTGAAGAAGAAGAGGGGCAAACACCCAGAGGATTTGCCGAACAGTGGGCTAGAAGAATGGCTGAGGCATACCAAGTAGCAAGTGAAAACAGCAAGCAGGCGAGTGCACGAGGGAAAGCCCAGTACGACCTTAAAGTTAAAGGTGTAGTGCTGAGACCTGGAGACAGAGTATTAGTCAGAAATCTCAATGAGCGTGGAGGTCCAGGAAAACTCAGACCATACTGGGAGAGAACCATTTATGTGGTCCAAGAACAAGTGGCTGACAACCCGGT